>NC_057920.1:16969806-17602306 GCF_018873765.1 Telopea speciosissima | reverse complement strand
TTTTTTCCGGATATCTCTAATCGAATACGGATGCTCCTAAAAGGATACGGATGCGGATCGAATTCGGATTTTCAGTTATCCATTTACAGCCCTAGTTTCGACTTTGTCAATAAGGGGTGGGAGTGCAGTCAAGACCTAAGAGTCCAATCGTGAAGTCACTAATGGGTGGAGGAGAACTTCCTTCACCATGAGAACCGTTGCCATTAGATTCCCAAGGTTTGACTTCATCAATAAAGGGTAGGAGTATAATGATGACCTAAGAGTCCAATCATGTGACCACTTCACCAATGAAGAAGGAAATCTTCCTTCTCTCCGGATGAAGAAAAACTTTCACCTAATTTACCAATCTCTTCATTTTAAACCAAAAGAAATTCCCAATGTGTCCTTAAACTGATACCTAATGTTTGAGTTTTGACTCATCTATAACAGATTTAAGTATCAACTTTTTTCAATGATGGGTGGGTTCACAAAAAAAAAGTGAGCTCATGCTTTGGGTATGGAAATTCACGGGTGGATGGGGCTGAAATTTGCCCAAATAGAGACTTTAGAGTTTCTTCTTGACATGTCAAGTTTCAGTCCAAAAAAGTAGACAAAGCAACGATGAAAAATTCAAGACTACCAAAAGGGTGCATGGCAATTCTTGGACAACTTAAAATGGTGGATATCAATACATGAGAAGTATATGTTTGAAAATTAAATTTGACATGTAACTAATCAAGAACATTTACAATTTAAAGATTGTTCTTAATTAGTTGATTTGTGGTGGGCAGATGTACCAACAGTCGGAAAAATATTTTTTATAATTTTTAAGGGATGATTATAAGTTTGATTTTTTATGCATGTTTTCAATAGGAAGATTTAATCCCTGGAAATTTTCATTTAATTATGAGTTCATTTAATAGAGCTAAAAATTATGTTTTGGGACTGTTCCGGAGAATGGGACAGAATCCGCACCCAAGTTTGAGGGTGCAGAATTTCCAACCTAGAAATGATTTTTGGCAGTGGTTCTGTTTTTTTAGATGTAATTCAATGAACCTATTTTAAGTGGGAAAAAGTTTAGGTTCATTTGAAGCTGTTAAGGGGGACCAATTGGATTTTCCATTTTTGGAACTCAGATTCTGCCAGAATCTGGGAGCAAAACTTGGAGTGTATAGTAAGTAGACCAGCAAGGACTTAGGGTTTGACCCTTTTTTTTTAATTTTTAATTAACCCTCTGTAAGTATAGTTTCATTTTGGACAAACAGGGAGTTGTTTGAGTCAGGGAAGAATTAATATGTAATTTTCTTTCCTCTCACGCCGATTTTGTAGGTCAATTTTGTAACATTTTAATGGCACATGAGAACTTGGATTTTTGGGAAAATTATCCTCTCAGGTTCCCAGTCCAGTACAATTCCCTAGTGCCTCTAATAACAGGAGGGTGGATTCCACCCGGGCAGGGGATAAGGTGGTCATTTTTGCCTCTCTATGAGAGGAACCGTACAAACTGCAATGTCCTGGGACGATAAAGATCCACCACAAAAATTGGTTTTAGGGTATTTCTCTGTAAATTTTCAAGTCAAATGGAGGTAGTTAAGGTACTGATAATATAATTTTCTCAAGTCTCTGCAAGTTTGCCCACCAGTAGAATTATAACGGTATAGCTTGGGGTGAAACAAAAGGAGTTTTTATGGACTGTTGTCTGTGTAATTAGATGACGAGTTCAAATATAATCTTGAATCAAGATGAAACATTTTTGGATTGTGAACATTAACAAGGTGAGTGGGACAATGACATTTGAATTATGTTTAGTATTGTGCTACTGAAAAGAGATTAGTATAACTTAAATGAAATTTAAAGACAAAAATGGAAATGAGAAGATGTACAAAAAAGGGCATTAAATTACATGACTACCACCCCTTTCCAACAGGGATAAGGTGCTGAATGATGCACGTTTAACCTCGCCAAAGGTTGCAAGATGCCTAGTATCACCAGTCAATTGCCCCGATGCTCCGGTGATCGGATAATTATTATCTTCGCTTAGCCGCGACATGTTATAACTAGAAAGGTTTCAAATTTATTGAGTCATATTTGTATGTACCTGATTGTTCACCTTACTGGGCTTGTAAACTCCCCCCTCATATGATTCACAGATCAGTAAGCAAGACATGGAGGAGCTTTTCCATAGAAGAAGAGAAATTAAGAAATCAGAGCTCTTTACTTTCTATTTTCCAGTTTGCATTTATGGATGATTGTAATAACCTTGAGTAGATTTTTATTTGGACATCTGCCACCAGATTAATTGTCAAACCATTTAAGCGCAACTCCGTGTGCTTAAAATTTAAAATTTAATAATTTTCCACTGCATGTCTATGTACACCACCTATGAGAGTAGATATTTTGTTAAAGGGTGTACTTGATCATTTGATCTTTGCCTGTGAGGGCAGTACCTTCACCCTATCTAGGTTTGGCGTGACAGACCAAAACGATTGATTCTTCCAAGCGCACGCAGGGGCCACGCCTCCTCAGGAAACTTTCCCCGCGAGGTGGTTTTCCATACTACAGATATGTAGAAGAAGATAAACAGGTACAAAGTACAGATGATCATGGGCCCAAAGACACCCACCTGATTGTAGGATGGCAAAAACTAATTATTGTCTTGGTCAGTTGGTCTTTCTGTTATACAGATTTACTTTGTTTGAGAAATCAATCACTAACAACATCAACCCATAAGGGTAACAGGGTAACAGTCAGAAGAGGGGAAGGGGGAGCAGAAGAGAAGAAAACAGCATTTTGACTCCAAATAGACGAGGATTACTCTCGGCATGACTCAGTGCAGGTGTGGGTGTGGCAACTGCAACGGAAGGATACATAGTCCTGAGTCCTGGCCACAGAGAGAATGCTAAACAATATTTAATCAGATACAATGAACTATCTTTTCTAGACTTTTGAGGTACCTCATCCCTTCCATTCACAGAATTCTTCCAAAGGATAAAAAGGAAATACAAAATGGCAGGCTATCTCATTTCCTTGTCGAGAACGGAAACAACCCCCCCCACCAAAAAAAAAAAAAAAAAAAAAAACCATTCTGAAACCACCCCACCACCCTCCAAAAAAACAAAAACAAAAAAATAAACTCGGCGCAGTGTGCGCCCGCATCTTTATATCTTGGAAATGTTTACTCACGTGCAAATCAGACTTTGATGGGCTCATATTTTTCACCCATTACACCACCTTTCTGTTTCTGAAACTGAATGTAGCGCAATGTACTGGCAAAAAATACATCTGTAGATGGATCTGGTGTCGTCGTATCGCTTTGCATCTCTGTTGTGATTAGTTCAACCAGGCCCTGAACTGCTTCACTAGTGATCTGAGGGTTTCCTTTCTCAAAGAAATAAAGATACCTGGAATTACATTAGAGACAGTTTGTCAAACCCTTCAGCACAAAGCAGCCAAAATAAAAATAAGAACAGTTAGTTTCAGTTCCAGTTGACACTACTTGTTTAGTATTTCAACAAAGAGTGTGACTGGTCCACTGCTACCCCTTGTCACATTGGCCATCTGTTGAGCAGCATTTGCAATCCTTAAGGCACGCTTTAGGCAAAGCAGGACCCTGTAGAAAGCAAATAGAATGAACAATCAATTGCATTATTTCTTTCCTAGTTTCCAATGTTTGAAAAACTACAGCCACCGACACCCAAGAATCTAAGTGCCAGCTGAGGACAAACCATTGAACAAAAAAATGGTATATAGGCATTAGAGCTTTGTGCTACTAATAGATAGAATCCTTAAAAAGGGTGTATCCAGTGTACGAGGCTCCCACCACTGTGGAGTCTGGGCAGGATCATAATGTACGCAGCCTCTCCCCCCCCCCCTCCGGTTCGCGAAGAGGCTGTTTCCCGACTCAAACTCGATCGCAATGGAGCAACCCTACCATTGCGCCAAGGTCCACCCACAAATAGAAAGAATCCTTACAAGGAGAAATTACATTCATATATGAAGCCACAGAAATTTAACAACACTGTTTCAACTGGATCTCTCAGCTCAGATCAAGTGGTCAGATCTAGGTATCCAGATGGAATATTACAAACTCAGCTGTTTCAGCAGATAGTTTAACCGACTACCACAAAGAAAATTACAAAAATAAGCACACTAGAATCTAGGTTTTGCAGTCTTCCAATGTCCTGCAAAACCGACATAATTTGTTACATCCATGAAATTTGGCCCCACATAAAAGCACACTAGTACCCAGGTTAGATCCCAAGTCTGTTCAGGCTCAGCCCTACAGTCATATACACATACATAAGGGTTTCCTGTTTTTATTGTTTTCTTGTTCAGATTTGTTTTTATTAGATGTCCAATCTCAACAAGATTATATTAGTTCCTCCAAAAAATGTAGACTACAATACCTAATTGAGGATTTGAGGTTTCCTCTTTTTTTCTTTTTCTTTTTTTGTGGTAGGGGGGGGTGGGAAGGGGTTGTAGATGGAAAATTATCTCCTCCAGTTTCCTGCCTGCCCAGTTCCTCAGTTCCTCTAATAGGGGGGTGGTGGATCCCACTTGCGCAGAGTGTTTGGGCAGGGGTAGGGTGGTCATTCCAGCCCCCCTTGTTAGAGGAACTGGGCCGGGCAGGGAACTGGAAATGATAAAGATCCGATTGTAGATACCCTCTCATAAAACTAAAAGTACATGTGCATTCACGCTTATATAACTGTAATTAATCAAATTAATTGGGCAACAAAAAAAATGCAGCAAAGGGTAAGCAAATTCTTATATGGTGAATGTTAGGAAATTACTTATTATCACAATAAGGAAAAACTAAAACAAAATCTAAAATAAATAAACTGGTTACACTTATATAATAGCAGGCTAGATCCCTGCCATAAACAAGCTGGTGAGGGTACTACTCTACTAGTGCACCTTATGAAGATCAACCCATTTACAACATAAAAACCAACACAGCCACATACAGAAATGAATATTGGTGCATGTGCATATGTTTGTGTCATACATTAAAGGAGTTTACCTTTCTCCATCCTTGATACCATCTTGTTCATCAACCCAGAAGAGATGTGAACACGCATAAACTGCTCTGCATTGATCAGGTTTCTTTAGAAGTTTTGCCGAATACTGCTCAACAAAAAAACAAGATTAGGGTTACAGCATTAGTAGCCTAAAATGGCTCATTCAACAGACAATAAAATAGAACTATTACCCCTGTGGCTTTATGAGTTAGCGTATCCCTGTTCTCCACACCAAATATGTTCATCCTCTGAAGAGTCCCTATTATTAGGTGTATTGCAGTTACCTGTGCTTTTGAATCCTATAACAATGTACACATCCACGTAAGCAAACTAAAAGAATCTTATTGCAACTTAAAGTAACTTTACGGAACTGTTAATTTCCTCTAAAAGAAAAATGAAAGCAGCTCCAAAGAAGAAAATGAAAAAAAGTTCCAGATCAATTACCGCAACTTCTTCTTCATACAAGATAAATGCTTGGGTGAAAAACTCATATGCAATGGGTTCAAGATCACAGTCATTTGCGGCCTGCATCCAGAAACCAGAGCAAGTAAAGATTAGCACACATACAGTTTGAGCAAGTGCAATCCTGTACTGTATAACAGACATACTGAGCCATTTTGTAATTACAACATATACGTGAACAGAAAAATTGCATATCTGCAGATGATTTTAAGTATTACATTTTGACATACCTCAGCACACTGCAAGTACAATCTAAGAGCAAGTTCAGGTGCTGGAACATGTGACAGAGCCTCAATAATCTGGAACAAAATATGATGATTTTCAGGAAATAGATTAAATAAAAAAAGATGGATGACTGGACAAGACATTTGATGGATATACAAACAAAATATAAGACATAAAACTTTCCATATTAATATTAAGCAAAAAAAGACCCTGAGGTAGTGAGATCCAAAGAATAACAGAACAGAGACAAAAGAGGGCAAGGAATGTTTAATGCAGTCTCTTTTGGCAAAATTATAAATCTAGAGTGATCTACTTTTAATAATATCCTTCCATTTCAAACACTCGAAAACACAAAGGCTTGAGCAAGAAATTTAAACAAATGTGAGATAAATTGAAGTTAAACTTAGAACTGATAACAAGCTTGTGAACACTATATATGAAAATATATTGGGGATAAAATTAGAGAAGAACTAAGAAATGTAAAAAATTCAGAACCATCATTGTGCTAATACACACAATGATGGTTAACTAATTTGGTTTTTGAGTCACTACAACTACTTAATGAATAGCATAAGCATCTTAAGCAGAAGTCACCTGATGCAAAAGCTGAAAATTTTTCTTAGGAGTGGCAGCCTCGTCTTCTCCAGCCACTTCCCCCTCCTGACCTTGCAATCGCCTGACCAACTGCAATGCAGAGACAAATTCTGAGGATCCTCCAAAATCATTTTGGAAGTCACTAACCAATGATAGTGTGTGGGCAGGAGCAAAATGAGATTTTTGGTACTTCAATGTTCAGGAGATCAAAACTACACTGTTTAAATCTACTCAGAAAACCTCAATACATAAATTATTGCTTTTCCTAAAAAGATAGGGGGTTAAATGAAGTCATTAATAGAAATAAAAAAATAATATAAATAACAAATAAATAAATAATTTGTCAACATATGCAAGAATCCTCTCTTCTCAAACATGCATGGCAAATGATATATAAAGAAAAAGATGGAGAAAAAAGCTGTCAGTTGCAAATTTTGTCAACACATACATGCTCTCTCTCTTTCTTACACATACGCACACACACACGATAACTTGCACTCTGGCTTGCAGTTGCAGACAAGTATTTGCTATGGTTTTCCATGTGAATTTTATAATAATAAAATGAATCTTAGTATCTCCCAGATTTTGCAGGCTTGAGTCGTAGAAGAGTGGTCACCACTACTGGGGACCTCTATTCCAGTAAAAACATACTAATTCTTGAATGCAATGATATACTGTGATGCGGGAGCACTTCCTTGGACCTGTCCAAACTCATTGGGGAGCCCAGATGATGATGAACCAGGTCCAAATTCAGTTTCGATCCTGTAGGATATTAGTAGTTTATTTATTTATTTGAATTTATCTTGTAAGCTTTTTTTTTTAAAACTTGATAGGCTACGTAGTGGTAGAGTTCAATTCCATTTTTAATCTTGGAGTTTGATTCCATTATATTTTTAGATTGGGTTAGATAATTAGGAGACAGTTAGATTTTACTTCTATTTCAGTTTTAAACTACAATTAGGGAACTTTCAATTTCTTCTCATAAATATTCTTGTAACCCAATGCATTGGACAGATTTGATGGAAGGAAAATTTGAATGGTTACCTCCCAATTACGGAGCTGTGCGACCAGGTTGGTCGAATGTGATCTCTTCTTCCCTCTTCCTTCTCCATCTCTATCATATTCTTCTACTCCAGGTCAGATTTCCTCATTCCTCTTTTGTTTAATCACTCTTCCTTCCTCATCTTCTTTCCCCTTCTTATTTTCCTCTCCATTTTTCTGTTTCTCCTCGTTTCCCTTCTTCTATTTTTCTGTTTCTTTATCGTTGCCCTGTGGCTGAATAGAGAGAGTACCTGATCTCTCTCATTTCCTGTTCTTTGGGCTTCCAGATCTGGGGATTAATTCCTTCCCCAGGGGCGACCTTAACCCTAGACTCTTCCAAACAACTCAGCCAGTTGAGAGAATTAGACACATCTCCAAGTCTGATTCAAGTTCTACCGCCAGGTTTGAGTACTCTTTCTTCACTTGCTGTTTTGGATGATCCTTAGTTGCACTCAAGAGGTCTATCCATCATCCACCTACCCTTAAAACCTTAGGCCATACAGAGAAGTATCAAAGGAGTTCTCTCCTTCGAAGCTCCGCTGGTTTTTCTGCCCTTTCTGCCCATCCCGAGGTTGAAGACAACCTCACGGTTGTTCTTTAATCTACTTTTACTTTGTTTTCCAGATTTAAACCTCCCTCTCTCCTTTATCCCTTTTCTTTTATTTCATTCCAAGTATACCCCTTCTCTTTAATTTACAATCCCCCTTATATCCCTCCTTCCTTTCTTCCCTAATAGTCATTTAAGATCCTGGTTATTTACAGTTCAGCCACTTCCCCTTGAAACTTTAAAATATTTACAGTCACACCATTCCTTCAATTGTTCAGCCGTTTGTTACTTGGGTGGGCCCATAAGCAAAACGAAATAGGGTTTTATGACCCGGGTTCCGCATCATACTGTAACGGTAGTAAGTCATTTGAATACAACACATACACACCACACACACAAAGAAAACAACCAGAAAAATTACATTCTCACTCTCAAAGACGAATGTATCTTTCTTCGCACATGCACAAAGTATAAAACCACAACAAATTAATTTTCTCTCAGAGATGCATTTGTCTTTCTTTTTTTTGGTTTAATTGTACAATAAAAATAATAAATTTATTTTCTCTCCCTTACGCTGATTTATAAATTTCACTTTTTCCTTTAATTTTGTACACTTGCAGCCCTGTTGGGAAACAAGTAAACTGAAAATCTACAAATATTGGGCTCAAAATTCTGAAAGGTAAAAGAAAACCTTAAAAAAGTATATATAAACAAATAAGAAATCTAAATAGGTCAACTGCTGAATCCTTTTAAAAGTACTTAAAAAATTCAAGCAGATACAACTCCAAAACCAATAGATACATAAGCATGTAAATGTTTTTAAATAGTCATCATCCAACAATCAGTGCTAAATATAAGCTGATTAACTAGTGTACAACTGAAATTGAAGCATCATATGTGCATTCAAAACACTTCTGTGAAGCATTATCCAACAATGGGGTATAATTTAACTGCACAAGTATTTGAAGGCTCTAATTCAAGGCACAGCTTATAGAAAAAAGAACACTGTTGTGCTCATAAAATTCCATCAAGAGGAAGATTAGGATGAACAAACTTAAATATTGACTGAAATTTACATCCTCAGGAGCATACTGAAGCTCTGGAACAAGCGCGTCAACTTATTTTTAAGTTAAGTCATTTCAGAAGAATTCACTCACTTTTCTACTTCAGCATAATGAATCATGACTGATTAAATATCATGGGCAAAAATAACAAAATAAGTATGGTGCTAAAAAGCATCCAACTATGCTTTACTGTTTTTTCCTCTTTCAGCAGCACATACCAGATGATTACTTTCTCTCTAATAAATTATGCACCTTAAAAAAAATTGACAGTAAACAGAGAAGCATTTTGCGCAAGTTGGATGCAGGAGAACCAAACCTTAAGGGCAGAAAAAATTAGAGGAGGAACAGTAAAAGAAAGTCGTTTTGGTCCTCCAGTAAGAATATGCTTCCTCACAGTGCATATAATCTGAAATTCAATACATGTTAAATTAAAACCATTACTAATAACAGACAAAAGTTGTTCTGTAAACTGTTGAAAGGAGGACAACATCAAGACTTGTGCAACAGTTAAAGACAGAATAGAACCTTCAGTACATCTATTACCTTAAACATCTCCTCTGGATCATCATTATAGAGCATATGAATGAGACGAGCAACAGAATTTTGCTCCTCCTTGAAATCCTCTTCATCAAGCTATAGAGAAAAATAGAAACAATGGATACAATGTTATTTATCACCACCCATAACCCACTGGAAATTACAAGGATTAGTTTCTAGAAAGAGGAAAAGCAACTAAAACTAACACCAGTTGATCAAGAAGACAACAACCAAAAACCTGGAAGTACATGCCAAACATTAAATGCAGATGCCTCTATAATCTACTTAAACACATCGATACAACAATTAGAAGAACTCAACAGATGCACCTCTTCGATAGGAGACCCATCCAAATCCTTTATAAGCCCCTTTATTAGTTCAAACAATGCTTCAACCTACAAGAACCCATTGAAAAGTTAAGAGAGATCCTATTCACAATTCGTTTCTTTTCTTTTCTTCCTTTTTTTGGGTTGGGGGGGGGGGGGAAGAGTGAAATAAAGCATGCCTTATCAGCAGTCAAAATGCAACTGTTATTTTTCATGATGCTTTGAATAATAACCACTGCCATGATTTTATTTGTAGCATTATCAAGGTGATCCATCACTCGAGGATAGTTTGAAAGCATCAGAGCAGTAACAATATCATTGTATTTCTCCAAAGGAGCACTCAGAAGTGCAACAACTTGCTTTGTAGCTCTGCTATCTTCAAGTCTTGGTCTTCCAGAAAGTTTCTTAACACATGCTCCCTGCAGAAAAATAACCCAGAGACATGTCTTTGTCACCATGTAAACTGTAAATTGAACCATCCCAAACTATGTAAGTTCACTGGTTAACTCCAGAGCACACAGATCCACATCCACTAATATTGAGGTTGTGGGGCATGCAAATTTCTACTACCAATACTGTGAATGCAATGTAAGAAAGAAGCATACCAGCACTTGATCTACATAATCAAGCCGATCCGGATGGACACGAAGAGTAAATGTCAGAAGAGACACGTACAAAGTTATAGCTCCAACAACAGGCATATCAACCTGTGCTTCTATCACCTGCAATAGAAATACATGCAGTTGAAATTTTAAATCCTCAATTAAAAAATAAAAAAAACTATGTTGTCTAAATGCACAAATGAAGAAGACAGGAAGGATGGACCTAAAACAACTGCAAAAGCACAAGATTTAGCAGATTTGGGGAGCATCATGTTAACTGCCCTATTAAAAACATATAATTAAAAAAAAATCACTTATATTCTCAATAAGGATGCATCCTCCAGTCATCAGAGCCATAGCAATGAAGGAAAATCTATATTAACCATCTTCAGAACAAGGAGAGATATATGACCAACACACCAAGAACTGTTCCAAATAGACTATAAGATTCCAGTTTTTGACTGAGAAACATAAAGCATGCAACTGCATAGAATCGACACAACAAGATTTACCCCCAAACTAAAGAATCAATTCAGGTCATATTGCAAGATTTAACACACACGGTAATTGTTTAAGTGCAAGGATCAAATGACAAGATAGGTTTTTCAATGATTAGCATCTTTTTCCTGCTTCTTTGAGTAGTGATTTTAAAAGGAACTCGACATCGAACCATTTGCAAGTCCAGTTCAACAATTGAAACCCCCAAAAAAAGGATTATATTATAAATGAAGATTCGTTCCCTATCAGATGTCAAATTCTGGTGTAGTGAAAAAAGTGTCCCACTGCACAAGGCTCCCGCCACTGCAGGGGTCTGGGAGGGGCAAATGTACGCAGCCTTACCCCCGCTTCGCCGAGAGGCTGTGAATCCTGTGATGCAGGAGCAATTCCTTGGACCAGCCCAAACCCGTTGGGGGATCTATATGAAGATAAACCGGGTCCAACTAGGTTTTTGGGTTTAGTAGGATATCTTACTTTATTTATTTATTTTAGATTTTTTTATTCGTTCGATTTTATCTTGTAATTTTCTATTTTTAGTTTTATTAGGCTAATTAGTGATAGAGTCTATTTAGGAGTTTAAGAGTTCCAGTTAGAATCAAGTTTAAATTCAGATTTAGATTACTATTAAGAGTCTTTTATTTTCTTCTTTAAATAATAGATTGTAATCACGCAAAATTCAGATTTGGAATGAAGTTTTATTTTGGGTTGTGCCGGATTAATACGAATCAGGTCATGTGACCATCTTCTTCTTCTTCTCTCTCTCTTTTTCTTCTCTTCTTTCTTCTATTATTTCTTCTCCCTACTTTTCCCGTTGAATTTCTGAAACACACCACCTACTATTACCTTTGTTCCAGCAACACCTGCAACCAGCCATATTGATATTCGATCCTTCTCTACCCTCACCTTTTCAACTTACGTTTAGGTCGAAGGAAACCCTCCTTTGAGCAACCCAATCTCTGTAATTTCAGCTCAACTCCCATTCATACCTTAATATATTAACCTGTAAATAAAACCTGGGCACTGTTTACCGCCAAGGTCAGTTTCAGATCTCTTGTTTAGGGAGAGCTTCAGTTATCCTTAAGAGAGCAGTGAGCTGTGATTCATTACCTAAACCCTCAGGTCAAGCCGTGGTGTCAATCGTGAGAGTAGTTAATCCCAAACAACTCTATTTTCCCAAAGGTCATGAAGTTAGACACAGCTACGAAAGAAACCCATTAACAGTTTGAACGGTCGGTCAAACCAGGAAACCTGGTCCTGTTTCAAACCCTGCTTCGAGCCCTCAACAACAAAATCGCAAGGGCCCACCTTCCTACATCAACTATACCTATTCCTTTTAAATTACAAATTCTATTCAATGAAAATGAAGCTTAAGGCACAGTACAATCAGATAAAGGGAAAGAGGGAAAGGTAAAACAATAAATATATAGTTAGTCATCCAAATGTGCCCAAAAGACATGGTCTCCCTCAAGAACCCTCCCTTTGCTAGGTCATACACCATGGAGCAACTAGGATTTAGAATCCAACTATAAACTCAAGTACCTTCAAAGGAAGAAGGTCCAACCAGTCACCTAGACCTGCGGCTCATGTGTTAGACCAGTTTTCTGGTTCCATTCTAACATGCAGTTTCAATTCAGGTTCTTCTTGGAACCAACCAGGACTTGATTTAAGCTTCTATTTTTCTTGATTTTCTTCTTATTAGTAAATTTGTTGAGGCTGGAAAAGCTAAGATAAATTCCAGTCCTAGTTTATTTCTATTTTCACGAGTTCTACTTGTATAGGATTCTCCATTAGCCTGCAATTGGAGAAGTTTCTTAATTCTGTTTATGTCTTAGTTCTATAAATAAAGAAATGAGCCATAAACCCTCACCAGGATTTTGAGATTCAAACACTAGCTTTTGCTTGTTAGTTCTATGAGATCACAGAGCATGGTTCTTCTGTGGGACCCAGTGGAAACCCTGGTCGATTTCAGGTTAGCTTTAATTAACAGTAATTCCTTTGATTTCTTTTTTCAATAACTAATAGGATATTGCTATCAAAATGTGTTTAAATTCATTAATTTTTTCTTAGAAAAAAAATAATCATGACAACACCAGAATCATGGATGCCCAAAAATATTTGAAGTTTCGCATTTAGGTGCTTCAACATTTCAAACTGGCTCCAGCTCCAGTTCACACTCTAGTTTCGTTTATGGCATGCTTTGTTTCAGATTTGACTTTGTAGGGTGATAAATCCAGAAGCAGCTCTTCAATTCTTAAAAGTAATTTTTACAATAAACAAATAATGGCAGTAATTGATTAAAAAAAACAGAGGAAGTGATTATGAAGACTGGAAAGCAGAGGAGAAAATGGCATTTTAGTTTTTTTTATTTTTTATTTTTTTAATCGCTCCAAAAGAACACAAAATCAAGGAATCACTCCCTAGAATCATATCTGTGCTGAAAGTGACTGGACAGAATTGCTCCAGGAAATGGAAACCCCACTGAAACACTCCAAAGAAGTGATATCAAACACACAATTGGTGCTGGCTGGACTCAACTTGAACCTGATTCAAGGTCAAAATTCCAGTGCTGAATTTTATTCAATTAAGCAAAAAAGGAACAGGTTTTCCTGACAAGTCAAGAAATCCCCCAGTTACCTCACTAATTTTAAACATATTTCCAACAAAAGAAAAATGGTTGCATTATAACCATGATGAACACATTTTAAAAGTTACAATTTTTTGTTTCTATTTCATGTCTTCCCTTGAGCAAAAATCATGCTGGGATTGTATACAGTGATACTAAATATATAAAAACAGTATAATGAAAGGTACAGAACTTTTTTTTTTTTTTGAGGCGGGGGGGGGGGGGGGGGGGGGGTGGGGAGGGGGAAACCAGGCAGTTGCAAAATTTACCTTCCCAATGGCATTGCTCAATTTAGAAAAAGCCTCTACCTGCAAGAATTCAGGTAATACCTGCAGGATAAAACCACTAGAAATATTTCAGGATTCTACCAATGGACAATTTTTTGCATTCTTGTGAGTCTAGATGTGTGCGCATATTTAGATAAATAGCCCAAGAAACAGCATGTGGAGAGCTCACTTCTGCACTTGAAGCAGCATAGTTTGACAGTCTATCCATAAGTCGTGATAACACTGTCTTGATATCAACAGTCGGCTGAGAAACAGAAAAGCGAGATGAGAAAGGGAAAAGAAAAAAAAAATTAGTTTTGATTTCTTAAAACTATTAACAAAAGAAATTTGCTAAAACCTTTCACTTATTTTTTAATAATTGAAAGTAGATTCCCACAATCATATGGACTGATTTCAAGTGACTTTATATCCATCGGCGGTTTTATAATTAAAGTAGATTCCCACAATTATATGGACTGATTTCAAGTGACTTTATATCCATCAGCGGATCATATTCCTCATTATAGAATGAAAAGATATCAAGTACTGGGATTCTAACTACTGTAAAATATAATTCAAGTCAAGAGATTTTTCTTTTTGGGGGGTGGGGGGAGGGAGGCAGTGAGCCCTTATCAAATTGTGAAATCACTCCATGTAAAATTTAAACTGTTTATATGCTAGCCTTCTCTTAGAGGAGAATTTGCATGGATTACCCCATGAGACCCCAAATATTGGTAAAATTGAAGATCTTTTTACATACCAATCTGGTCCGAAAATCACGTATTTGGAAAAGATTGACATGTTACACATACATAGGCAACAGTTCAAGTGAAAAATTAATAGCCCAATGATTGCAAAGAGAACAAAGTTGCTGATGAAAACCTACACATTTTATTAAAAACCAGAAGGAAAAAACTTCAACCTTATTCTTGGTTGGAAATTTGGCTTTTAATCCAAATTAAATTAAAGAAAAGGAATACAAATGCATGGTCATATTACCCACCTGAAGCTGGGGGCAAGCACCCAACAATGTCTCAAGAGTCTGCAAATGATATTCATCTGGAAAGACTTGGATTATG
Organism: Telopea speciosissima; assembly: GCF_018873765.1. NCBI lineage: Eukaryota > Viridiplantae > Streptophyta > Magnoliopsida > Proteales > Proteaceae > Telopea > Telopea speciosissima. The sequence goes on along the minus strand of NC_057920.1, from coordinate 17,587,442 downwards.
CAATCCATCAAGTAATATTGAGCAAGCTCATCCTTGCAATTAACAACCTGTTACAATCAATTCAGAAGATTCCTCCATATGAATATTAGCATAGTCTGTTATCATGCCATGGGGCTTCAGAACCAGAAAGGAGGGAGGGAGAGAGGATGATTTACCTGCTCTAAAACTCTTGGAAGCACAGTATCTTTGTACATATCAAGGTCAACACCCTCAATCTGACTGAGGACATGTAGATTTTTGCCAACCTAATAAGAGAGTTCAAAAAGTAGCAGAGTAATTATTACTATTTATTATGCATATATATGTCATATAGTGGGTGATATTAACCAGTTCGAGTTGTTAGGATTACAAGATCACGAAGCTCGTTCCTTTCCTTTTCCCGCTTCTCTTTTTCCCGGGTGGGTCCCTGCAGACCAGAAAGGTCGATTGCATGCCTCAACTCAGGATCACCTAAGAGTATGAATGATTCACAAGCACTATTAACACCTGCATGACCACGAATAACATGCAAGGATTGTGGTGCCATGCATGTCCAAACATGAGAGCAGGTAAGATATTCCAACCAACCTGTTGCTGCATTCGGACCCAAAGCTTATTCATCTCCGTGAAGTTTTGAAGTACAAACTCGACAGCATCCATGACTGTGTCAGCATCACTACAAAGACAATATAAATTAAATAAGAACCCAGCCAGGGGGAAAAAAAGGTCCAACTTCAAATTGTTTTTGGGTGCATATCCCAACTTCAATTGATCATTGTTATCACAATTAAACAGAAGATACCAGAGAATGAATGACTTAACAAGATGAACTAAATTATCAATGCCAATAACAGGAAACATAGAAATAAGCAATACATAATGTAGGTTGTAAAATATTGAGAAAATGGCATATGAAGTCACAACCAAAACAGTATAAAGGTTATAAGAGCATCCATGAATTATGAAATTCCAATACCCAATCATGAATAGAGAAAAAAGAAAGAATACACTTTTGGATTCATTTAAGCTACAGAAAAATGAAATGTTAAAGATTCTGGTTGTTTGCTTGTCAGCTTGTGGATGTTAAAGATCTTACTTGGCCTACTACCACAAACATACATTTCCTTCTACTTCCACAAAAGACCAGTAACAGATTTGTTTTCTCCCCACTTTTTTTGAGGGGTGGGGGAAGGGATTATCTCCATAAGACCCAACTTCAGATACCCAAAGATTCACATTTCTAATATGAAGAGTAAAGGAACAGATTCCATAGAAAGCCCAATTATGGTACACTCTAACCATCCTCCCTATACAACAGAAAATAATTAACATTAAAAAAAAAAAGAATCTGATCAATTTCAATTTTAATTGCTCTTGAATCTGAGGACAGAAGTTACACATTACCCTTCCATTTCCAAGTAATTTCCACAGAGGTACTCTATCATCAAACACAATTTAACCAAAATTGAAAAGAATATCCGTAACAAAGTCATCATCGCACTTGAAGATTCCACTCAAACATGTCCATAACTAATTGGTGCTTGGTTATCCCAATTACTTTCATATGGCAAATGACAGTTCTTGAAAAGCCTTCTCAAATCCTTGACAAATTCCTAGACATTGGGAAGTGAGCATTATACCTAGCCATCTACGAACATATTTAAAAGCCACATATCTCCTCAAGGAATCCAAACATCATCTGATCACCAAATGATCTATTTTTCCATTGTCGTTGCTATTCCAAGGAAAATCAATTTGAAGTCTTAATGCCACTGATGCTAGAACAGAGGAAATACATGGGAAGGCTTGAAAAAGTGTACACAGCAGTTCTCTAGACCATTTGGCAAGAGAAGAACTCAGCACATTATTGGCAGGATATCCATCAGAGTGGTGCATTGGGCTGTCATCAATTAGGTTCCAGAAACTTCCATTTACTTTCTCAGAGACCCACGGTCTATCCAAGATTGGGTTCCTCCTAGTCTGGGTAATGCCAAGCTAAATTCCAATTACTGCTCTTTGGGAAATCCTGTCCCTTTTGGAAATGCAAGAGCATGATCACCACCATTTGATGTGGTTTGATCTTTTATTTTGGGACCTTTAATTTGTACTTTGTAACTTGGATATATTGCAATAAATTAATAATGTAGGGAAGACATAGGATAGAGGAGGGTTAGTGCGTCTGGCAGTCAGGCACAAAAAAAAAAATTAATAAATTAGCCAAACCTTTTTTACATAAATACATAGGATAGTTTTTTTTTTTTGGTTGTTTTGAGTCTTTTGTTTTAAGTTTCGTAGTGATAATAGTGGGAAGGTATTCTTAGTGTCTCGTGGGGCCCATGGGGATCTTATCTTCAGCCTTTGCGTGAGGAGCATTCTGTTTTCCTTAAAACCAGGATTGTGGAGATCTAATTAGATATCATCTTCTTATTTTATTCAGTAGGTTGTTGGGCTAGATTACAAAGCTCCTTGCATGGAAGAAGTTAACTTTCTTTTTCTTTTTTTGTTTCGTAGTCTTTTTATTTTGTGTTAGTTATTAGATCAGGTTAGGACATTCAAACACAGCCTGCAGCTGGGAAGGATGTCTTTTTTTCTAATTGGGTTATATTCTATTTTATTACCTAGGTAGTTGAGCCTGTTAAGGACTACATAGTTGATTGTAGGAGGCTCCTTATTTGTTTTTGTTTATTTTTTCCCCCTGTTTTAACAGGGCTTAAGCAGGCCCTCACAATTGAATGAATGGATTAAGAAGCAGTTTAGCTTATTTTGAGTAGAGATTATAGTCTCTTTCTTCTTTTCTCTTCTCTCTCTCTCTCTCCCTCTCTCTCCTCTCTCCCCCACCCCAAACAATTGAGTTTTCTGGTTCTCTTCTTTCTTCTCCCTCTTCTTCTCCTTCTCTTCCATTGATCTGAACCCACCACCAGGAGATCCCCCGTCTGATCTGCATCATTTGGACTGCGCATACCCTTCAGGAATACCAATGGAGATTTGATTTTTAGCTTTAACACAAGTCAAGTAAACAAGTCTGACTCTTTAGACCTACTTTTCGGTCTTATATCGGTCAAAGCTAAGGTTTCCAGTCCTAAGACTGTGAAAGGATACACTTCTTCAATCATCTATTAGACAAAACACAGTTCAAATCCATGAAGTTCTGATACTGTGACAGTACATCGGGAAATCCCAGGCCATTGTCTCATTTTTGGTCTTGCTCCATTGGGTCCTAAGATCCACCAACACGTTAGATGACGAGGTGCTTGGAAGGTTATAAAAATTATTGAGAGCCATTACCAATTCTCGTTTCTTCTTTGTTGCTTTATGATTTACTTGGTCATGACTCGTGACTAGGCCACACTCTCCATTGTGCATTTTTGTCTCTTGTCTCAATAGAATTGTTATGTATCCAACAAAACTAACAAATAAAGCTAAAAGAAAACTCAACCATCTGAATATATCAATCACAATCTCGTAATAATTGGTCAACTATTGTTGAAATAGGAGACTTTAAATTCCAAGTTAATGGGTTGACACAGGACCTTTAAATAGTGTAGACGTGTAGTTCGGAGCAATTTTTTATTTGATAATTCAAGTTGGTTGTGGATTAACAAAAGAAGTTGTTGCTGGGAATGGTTTTAGTGAGGTACATTGAAAGAAACACAAACAAAGAACAGTATATAATTTTTTCCATATGCACCACTCCTCGACAATGATAGTGATTTTGGCCATGTATAAACTAAAAGATATAACTGCGGATAATGCCAACAAATTTATGAACAAAACAATCCACAAATGAATAATCCCCACTTCTTTAGAGGATTGTGCCAGTCAAAAAGAAAAACAGTAATATCCTTACCCCTCATACTCAGACCCAATATCGGGCAACTTATCCCTACTGACTTGAGAAAGGTAACTCCTGAGAAAGAGGCCACGTACAGGATGTTGAACACCACGACACATTTCCACGAGGTCTTTAAGAATATCCTTAGCAGGAGCCTCCTTTGATTTGATGTATACAGACCCCACCGTGCACAGGAGATACCTGATATATCACAACAGGGATATTATATTTCATTAAAGAAAAAGAAATCAAAAGCCGGAGAGGAGGAGGGGGAAATGAGGGTTTTCCCTATGCTAGGACCCAGGCAAAATTGTTCAAGGGAACTAAACAACAGATCGAACCTGAAGTCTTTAGACTGGAGCTTAAACTGGGGAGGGAGGGGACTTTTGTAAGAAATTAAAAGGTTTTTTTATGAGAAAACAAAAATTATTTCACAGGCTTAAGTCTCCAGACTGAAGTTCAAGCTTGTTAAGAACAATGCAAGACAGAAAGCAAAATGGAAGTGTTAACAAGCTTAAATGTAAGAGCACCCTAATTTGACAATCCTTATGGCTGTAAAATTTACATTATTAAGCGTATGTAGTGATTACTAATACCCAGATCATCCATATCCTTGACTACCATTCAGCATTGTCTGCCACCATTCTTGCAATCTTGAAGTTCAATAATGACAGTAGCTCACAACGGAACCCAGGACAGGCAAGTACTGCATGGCCTACAGAGTCCATAAGGGCAACATTTGCACCATTGGTACTTGATAGCTCACAGTGGAATTTAAGACAATTATCATGGGTCTTTAAATCTTCCTATCCATGGTTACTCGCAACTGATGTTGAGGGGGATGCAGCTCTAACCATTGATGGATGGGATACACTCTTTCAGGCGCGCATGATCTCATATCAAATGCCTGGGAATGTCTCATTCCAACAGAAGGTATCCCAAGCAGTCCAAGCCACATATGTACATTGGGACCTATGACGTATCCCATTATGTAGCTTCCTCGTGCTAGCGCTTAATAAGGGGGAAAAAAGTTCCATCTTCTCTTCATACCCTTTCCCACGTAGCATATCCCTTGGCAGTGTTTGAAATTATTATAAAAAACAGAAAGAAAAAAAAAATATTTAGTTTTGCCAAAGGTTAGAATTGGAAAAATTCGGTCAAAATAGCTTCTTTTACAAGTAAATTGGAAATATTTTTGCTTTGCAGAAATTACCACCCCTCCTCCCCCTCCCTCAATGGCAGAACTTAAAATGTTGTCCATTGATTCATGATTAGAGGTTGTTAAAACTACATAGGTATGCAAACAACCAGCAGCTCATCCCAAGGGCATGTTTGGCTAAGCTTCTTGGGATTCTAGAAGCCAGCTTCTAGTAATTATGGGGTTAAAAAGGGAGAGGTCCAATAAGAACATTTCATTTGAAATCATAACCACCATAAGCTGGAGAAACCCCAAAAGCACGGGGGGTGCTTCTCAAGCTGTTGGCAGTAATCATTCCAAATAGAATGTTTTCATTGGACCTGCTCTTTTTAACCCCCATGATCACTATAAGCTGGCTCCTAAAAGCCTGGGAGCAGAAGCCAAGAAGCTTAGGCAAACAAACACTAAGAAGTCAAGGGACTTCTGAAGAAATTTAAATGAATAGGAAGTTGGGTGGACGTGTGACCAAGGTGGGAATGTTGTTGGAGCAATATAAGTAGTGCATCACCATCACTGACATTAGAAAGGGGCTACATAAGGGGAAGATTTGAATGGGATTTAGTTTCCAAAAGATGTTCAGTGAGAACAGGCAGCACTCTCTCAGCATTTTCTACAGTTCCATAAATATGTGGTATTAACTCGAATAAAGGTGTCTTGGTTAAAGACAATCAAGAAATAAGTTCATGTCATGGTTTGTTTGAATCTGAGCTAAGTTATGATTATCTGCAGAGGAGCAATCTTAGCCAAACAAAAATAAATCTTTCACCAACATATGAAATTAATTTGAAACGTTTCCTCAAGATGGGTAACAAAGGTTTCTATTCTAGGGCAATTCAATGACAGGATTTGAATCACGAAGTCATCAAACATACATCAGAATAGCATTTGAGTAATCTGGGCCCATGCTAGGATAATCTTTTTCCCTATGAGGAGACTGCAACCGTTGGAGATGATACGATGTAGGAACTAAGAAACTGTGTTGTGGATTTTGAATAGACTATTTTGATCATTTGAATGATCATTTGAATGCATCTGAAACTTATGGATTAACATAATTAAGAAAAATCTCGTCAATTGCACCAAAGATAGATCTTAAGAGAATGATTAATCGCCGAAAACACAGAGAGCAGGATCACGAGAATCTATACAGCAGAAGCAGAAGTCTTTGCAAAAGACAAATAAGGGAAATTGATCAATTCATTCTCACTTACAGTCTGGGCAATATGTTGCCAGCATGCTGCACAAGCTCGTAGAGGTCAATTACAGAGCAACCGCGCTTGGTCTCCTCCTTGAAGAACATCTCCAATTTCCTCAACTCATCGAAAGCCCGCATGTCTGATACACCAAACAAGAGAGAGAGACGACAATTCAGGAAAACTTGCATTCCTTCTTCTGAATTGAAGCCAAGTCAAACTTAATTGAAAACATTTTGGATCTCTCGATCCAGCAGATAGAAGTTGGATCTCAGGTAGAAGATAGTTTACAAAGCTCATAGTATTTGTGAGGGGAAAGACGGGAAGTGCGAAGCTCGGAAAGCATCTGGGCGGAATACTTGAGAGCGTCTCTGAGATTGTTCGAATCCTGAAAGAACACAAAAATGGACGAAAAGTCACAAATTTCTGGTGTCATTAGGGTTCGGTAGAGGTGTGTACGTGGCTCTAGAGTTTCTTTTACCAGAGCTCGATGCATGTAGAAGGCGTTGTGTTGAAGGCCAGCAATCCCTTCCGCCAGCCATTTCTCTTCGTCTTCCACTCCGTCTCCGATCATTCTCGCTCTCTCTCTCTCTCTCTCTCTCTCTCTCTCTCTTGTTTCTTTTGTTAACAAATGTCCCTTTGGATATCCCACATTCGCCTTGAGCTAACGGCTCAACCGCCCTGAGCTCAAGAGAAATATTGAAAAACCACGAAGTAGGACTCGAACTCTCCAAGTGAACCGTTAACCATTAAAACTGGCCTTTCAAACCAGCATTTGGAGGGTATAGCGTTTAACTTAGGCTGAGGTTATTCAATCAATTTTACTATAAAACACAACAACAAAAAAAGATTATTCAACAATAAATAAAGCATTTTCTTATTCACATCTTTTAGGCATCAAATAATTTATAATATTTTTCATCAAAAAAGATAAATTACAACCTGTTTTTATTTGTGTATTTGAATTTTGAAAAATAATAATATTCCACAAAACAATAACAAATCTTGATAATGATACTTGAATACTCTTTTTAACCTTTGACTTAAAGAATTTTTTAAAAAAAACGAAAATCATAGTCAAAAAGAAGAAAATGATACAAGTTTTAAATGCATCTATAAAGGTCTCATTTAGACAGTCCCAATAACTATATATATATATATATATCTCATATCATATTATACAATCATATTATTATATAAGTACATGAACTCATTCTTTGTGGCAAAACTTTCATTTTCCTACTTTATCCTTGTTTCTTTACTTAAATACCATCTTCTCCTCATTATCTCTCTCGTCTTTTATTATATTCTTCTTGAAACTTTGTACCCATAGTTTTTTTTTATTTTATTTTTGCTTAATTGTTAAAATAGTTTTTATGAAAGTAAATGTAACGAATCTTTTTCTACTTTCATTTTCCTACTTTATCCTTCTTTCTTTACTTAAATACCATCTTCTCCTCATTATCTTTCTCGTCTTTTGTTATTATATTCTTCCTGAAAATTGGTACCCTTAGTCTTTATTTTATTTTATTTTTACTTAATTCTTAAAACCATTTTTTGATGAAAGTAAATCTATCGAATCCTTTTCTTACCAAAAATAAAAAACTATCTAATCGCGTGACCTTCTCCTTCCCTCTCCCTCTCCCTCTCCACGATCTCCTCTCTCCTAATCTCTCAATCTCCCAATTTCAGTCCCTCTCACGTCTCAAAGTTTCTTATTCATTGCAAAAACGAACCTCTCTCTCCCTCAAACCTAAAGCCTCTTATTCACTGCATAAATGATTTGAAACATCCATCGACAGCCCTTTTTGTCACCCCTCCTGAATCCGGTGAGATCTCTCTCTCTTCCCTCCCCTTGTATCTCATTCTATCCTTCGATCTTTTTGTATGGTCGTTTTCACCAATTCAGGTTTGGTTCTCTCTCTCTCTCTCTCTCTCTCTATCGCTTTCCTTTTCACCCTCTCATGCTAGATAGACGCCCTAGTTTCAGAGCGTTTCTCTGTCTCTCGACTCGACTCTGATGGTATTGCCTTAATGTTGCTAGACGGATGGAGTATGTTCATGTTCTTGCACACCGGAGCTTTATACACAAAGATCTAAAATCTTCAAATATTCTTCTTGGTGATGATCATCGAATAAAAGTTTCTGATTTCGGTTTGGTCAAACTGGCTGATGGAGATGAATCAGTGGTGAAAAGACTTGCTGGGACGTTCGGATACCTGGCACCTGAGTATGCCCGTAAGCATTTAATTTTCTGAATTTTTTTTTAATTATTATTATGAAACTCAAATTTCTTTCTCTGTTGTCTTTGGACTTCGACTTTGCAACTGAGACAGCGATACAAAAACAGAGATTCATGAAAGGTGATTTATTGTATTTGCAACTGAGGCAGCGACATCCACATAAATTCATGATGATTTCTTCTATTCAGAAGTGTGGATATGAACATCAATGCTGACAATAGGAGGCATACCTACCCTTTTGTAATTGAGTTTGAGTTCACTCTCAGATTTTTCTCTCTTTGTTTGAATATTTGTTTAGAGCGTTAATCGGGTTTTGAGGTAACCAAAAGCCCCAATTTTTAATTTTTCAATCTGAATTTCCTTTTTTTCATTGTTGATCTCCTTTTTTCCATCTTCAAGTGTTCGGAATTGCTGTCATTGGTATGTTCGGACCTATTTGTTATGGTGAGTTTTCAGTAACACTTTCTATTTTTTCCTTTTTTCCTTTCCCATCTTTGTGAGACATCCCTCTCTCTCTTGTAGATTTCAATTTTGTTTTCTTTTCTTCATAATCAAATTTTGAGGATTCAATGAAACAACAAAGCATCAATCGAAGTAAATGAAATCCAATTTTATTTTTTCGCTGCTAATCAATGTTTCTTTTTTTTTTTTTTGTTGCTATTTAGAGTTGTGAGTTTTTGTCTCTCTATTTCTTGCCCTTTCCCTCCCATCTTTGTACAGATAGCTTTGTAGTGAACCCATGGTCTGAGGAAGGGAAGGATGGAATAGGGCCTTTGAAAATCTTTTTTTTTATTTTTATGGCTTACCAAAGCAAACCCTCATCTATTAAAGGTTATATATACCAAACCATAACCGATTGGGGTGGGTTGATGTGGGCCTTTGATTTGACCTGCACTGATTAGTTCAAACCCAAATGTGTGGCCCATCCTTTAAGAAATAAATACAGCATTAGTTCCCAAAATACCAATAGATACCCGAAAAGGTAAAAAGGTGTACCAAGTGCGCGAGGCTCCTGCCATTATGGGGTCCGGGAAGGGTCATAATGTACAGTCTTACCCTTTCGCAGAGAGGCTGTTTCCATTTTTTGGATGTTTTGATTATTGCTTGTTCTGCTAACTTTGTATGTGATAGCTCTGGCAGTAGCCAAAGACACCTACAATATGATTTTTAATGATATTTATTTCATATTATTCATGCCAAGTTGATTTTAGTCCTTCAATGAAATCTTCAACCATCTCCTGTGAAACAAAAAAAAAAAAAAAAGAACCACCAACTCAGAGATTCTGGAAGAGGATATCCATAGTGGGACTTTGCCGTGTTACAGACTTACAACACTGATTACAAAAAGTGATTTTGTGTTCTCTAAAGATGGTGGTTGTCATACTATTAGGAGCAGAGAAGAAATTGTAGAGAAGCTCTCATGTCGGATCATTGGCCTTTGAGGAATGTTTATTCCAAATTCTAGCTTGTGATGGGCCTGTGGGATAAGGGAACGTATTTGGTTCTCCTAATTTTTGCTTGCATAGTGATCCTTTCTGTTCTTTTTGTAGGTTGGGAAACAAGGTGATATGGATATGGCTCCTTTTCTTCTCTCCATTATAAATATATCTTCTTCTTATTATTAGTTTTGTGTGTTGGAAGTGAAATGATCGTTCTTTTTGAACTTGTGGAATTTTATCTTGTGGCAGCTGGGAACTATCTACTCATTTACAAATGGAACTGAATGGGATGGCCCACAATAAAATTCTCAACTGCTCATCCCCCTTTCTCTGTTTCTTAACCCTATCCTTTTTTTTTTTTTGGAAAATTTTGAAAGTTAAGTTAGAAATAATTTGAAAATCACACATCTCTCTCTCTCTCTCTCTCTCTCTCTCTCTACTCATATTTGGAAAGACTCTTTCTCTCTCACCAACTCTCTCTTCCTTCCCCTTTTCAGTTCTCATTCAATACCTACATTGGTCTCACAAAAAAAATTCTTGATTTTTTGCAGGTTCAAGGTCCTCAGAGCTGAACCAGAAGCCGAAAAGTGATAACGGTTTATATTGATTTCTGTGGTTATCTTATTTTTCACCATTAGGGTTTCTGTGAATTGAGTTTTTTCAAAAACCAGGGGGTGATCTAAGTTTCGTTTGAAAACTAGGGGGTGATGTGTAATTTACCCTTTAAAAAATGATTTGAAACAGTTGATCTTCAACAAGATAAATTGCCTTTCACTGGTTCTTTTTTTCATGATCTAGCATGGGAATGATTAATTTGTTTTAATTGAAGCTTAGAGGGAAATATGCATAAAAAATGTGCATATTTTGGCTGATTCTTGATTCAGCATATAGACTTTAGTAGGCCTTACTGAATAAACTGTAAGGATGCATTACAATGTGCTTCAATTGCTATTTCCTCATTATGAGAGTGGATACAAGTTGGGATATTGGATACATGTTGAGATATTAATCTATACTTAACAATAAACATTGAGAATACGTAACTTGAATCAAATCATTTAACCTTGGATAATCCACATTGGCGACCATTGACCATCCCTCTCTTCCTTGCCTACATCTCTCACCTCCCCCATCCCTATTTTTTACATCTCTTCTGTTCTTTTTCTCTTTATTTCACACATGGTCAAATACATTTTCTACACGTGCATTTGCACATGCGTGTTTACTAGTATATATATATATATATATATATATATATATATATTAAAACCATGCTCCAAATGAGGCAATTCCGGAAAAAAAAAATTGAGGCAATTCCCAAATGACGTTAAGAAACTGCTTGGCAACGACAGGGGCAGTGGTGGTTAAGAGTCGCAGTTACTTTTTCTTTTTGTTGGAAATTGGACTAGTCTCTCTCTCTGAAATTGGACGACTCTCTCTCTCTGAAATTGGACTACTCTCTCTCTCTCTTTGTTTGCCACATTTGTTTAGAAGACTTTCAGGATGGTGACATATTACATCACTTACGCCGCTGCCATCATATATATCATGATCACTGCACTCGAGATTGGTTTTCCTGTTGCCCAGAATGTCCAGTGTGTCAAAGCCTTTATATGATTGAGATTGCGAGTTCTTCCACCACTACCACCACTGTTGTGGCGTATGAACAAATCTCAATCATCAAGCAACTTCCAACATAGGAAATTCCCACAGACAAGAGGTATATCTACATCGTCCTCCTATAAAACAAATGAAGATCTTTTCTCCGAGGCCAGATTAGAAATATTGACAACAAAAAACAAGGGTGAGGTGATCATTTCACATGTGGGGCCCAGGTGGGACAGAATCCTTTTCTGATAGAAACGAGTCCTTGTTTACATAGAATGAAATCTCTGCACCAAGATTAGTTATCTTCACAAAAAAGAGAGACAAGAGACCACGACGAGTTGGAGCAGGTAGAAAGCTTGGATGCGTTGTGTTGGTACTCAAAATCAAGGGGGTAAATGTTCACATACGTGAATGTATGTGAACGACTCACAACCGTTCAGATGGAACATTCCCAAATAACAAGGATTTCATATTTAACCCGCTACGTACTGATCAAGGCAATGGAGCTATTGTGGCTGAAGCAGCACGTCTCCTCCTCGACGTCCACCAATAGCATGTACACCCTATTGCTACACATAACACGATGGCTAACACCACCAACACCCAAATGTTCGCCATCTTCTTCCCACCTGGCTCATGGGTATTAGGACTAGCTAGGTCAGATATGTCACCGGCCATCACCTGCAAAAGAAAAAGAAGACAAAAATTCACCCACTGAAGAACTCTTCTCTTAGTTATTATTTAAAGGGAGGCGGGAGCAATCTCTTGCCCTACCTCTTTTTGCTAGCCTGTGTTTACGAGTTAGGATCACATTTAAGTATGTGAACGTACAAGAATGGCGCACATCCGTTCAGATGGAGTCCACTTTGTGGGACCACATGAAGTGGATTCCATCTGAACGACTGTGAGCCATTCTCGGACGTTCACGTACCAACTCTAGCAGTGGAGCCATTAGTTGATTGTTGATGCTTGACGATAGAATCACTAAAAATCCAAGTGCAAAGAGTAAGAAGCTAAAACACTACTACAACGTTACCAACATATACAATATTGTTTTTGTATTTTGCTTATAAATAGAATACTATAAGAGTATTTCGGGGAGAGAGAGAGAGAGAGAGAGAGAGAGAGATAGAACTTGAAATGCTCAAATTTGGTTATGATTTTTGGTGGAGTTTCCTCACCTATTTATAGGTGTAATGGTGTTTATGTGTATGGGCAGGTACCTATACGTATAGGTACCTATGGTGCCCCATGTATACATGTATGGCTGCCTATGGTGCTATGCCCACTAAACGATTTTTGAAGAAATTTTTAATGCAACAGCGGAAGGTAGTAAGAAGCTAAAGCACTACTACAACGTTACCAACATAATGCAATTATGTTTTTGTATTCTGTTTATAAATAGAATACATGGGTACAAGTGATATACTTTCACATATGTAGAACTGTCTCCATGTATTGATGCATCTCTTGGAGCTAAAATAAAAAGATGTATCTTTTACCTCAACCCATACCCATATTCATAACTGTACTCGACCCGACTTCGACCTCCACTACGGCACGACACGGCATGGCTCGGTGTGTGCATGATTTAAAAGCATCCAGACCCAATCCCTCACCTTATATGAGAGATACTTCTCTCTAGAATCCCATCCCCTTGGAATTTAACAAAATTCAGGATAACGGCCTGCATGTGTATGAACAAAAAATCACCAAAGAACTTTCAACATAGGAAATTTCCTTGCTAAGAGTTGACGTGAATCATAGCCATCAAACCCATTGGATGTGAAAGTGATGTTATAGTTCCATTTTCTGGTTTAGAGGACTAAGAATTATGTTATAATCCAACGAGCAGCACTGAATGAAGCAACGATGGAAGGTAGTAAGAAGCTAACGCACTACTACAACGTTACCAATAGAATACAATTCTGTTTTTATATTCTGTTTATAAATAAAATACTATACGAGTATTTCGGATATAGAGAGAGAAAGAGAGAGAGAGAGATTTGGACAGAACTTAAAATGGTCAAATCTGGTTATGATTTTTGGTGGAATTTCCTCACCTATTTATAGGTATAATGGTGTCTATACGGATGAGCATGTACCTATATGTATAGGTACCTATGGTGCCCTATATACATGTATGGGTGCCTATGGTGCTATGCCCACTAAATGATGTTTGAAGAAGCTTTTGATGCAACGACGAAAGGTAGTAAGAAGCTAAAGCACTACTACAACGTTACCAACATATACAATTTTGTTCTGATATACTTTCGAATTTTTTTCCTGTCCTGTTCACTGCTCGGTACAGTGGTCATGTACCTCTCATAGGGAGGTAGAAATGACGCTTTAACCTCCCTCAGGCAGTGTGTTTGGGCAGGGGGTTATGTCGTCATTCCCAGCCCCATATGAGAGGAACTGGACCACTGTACCGAGCAGGGAATAGGAGACGATAATGATCCTATACTTTCACATATGTAGAGGTGTCTCCATGAATGGATGCATCTCTTGGAGCTAAAATAAAAAAAATGTATCTTTTATGCTGAACACATACCCATATTCACACCTATACTCAACCCGACTTTGACCTACACCATGGCATGGCCCGGCTCGGTACGCGCATGATTTAAAAGCACCCGGACCCAACCCCTCACCTTCATTCATATTCTGCTGCAAGTACTGACCGATGATGCCAACAGCTTCGTTGTGTATGAACCGCAACCACTGATTTCGAAGAAGATAAACATTATTCCTCTGGTGGCTGCTGTCATCATTGCATGCGTAGTGGTTCTTGTTATAGTGTATGTATTCTTCTCGCGAAGAAAGGCACAACAAATGCTTCAATTAGATAACGTAGCACAGTAGCAAGACCCTACTACCCCTATCCTTGCCCCCGTTGACATAAGCGTGTCATTTCCCATTTATATTTATGAGAGTGATACGGACAGAGATTCGACCACAAACCCAGCTTGCCACATTTGTTTAGAAGACTTTCAGAATGGTGACATATTACGTGACTTACCCCGCTACCATCATATATATCATGATCACTGCACTTGAGATTGGTTTTCCCGTCGCCCAGAATGTCCAGTGTGTCGAAGCTTTTATATGATTGAGATTGCGAGTTCTTCCACCACTACCACCACTGTTGTGGCGTATGAACAAATCTCAATCATCAAGCAACTTTCAACATAGGAAATTTCCACACGCAAGAGATATATCTACATCGTTCTCCTATAAAACAAATGAAGATCTTTTCTCCGAGGCCAGATTAGAAATATTGACAACAAAAAACAGGGGTGAGGTGATCATTTCACAAGTGGGGCCTGGGTGGAACATAATCCTTTTTCAATAGAAACGAGTCCTTGTTTACATAGAATGAAATCTCTGCATCAAGATCAATTATCTTCACAAAAAAGAGAGAGTTGGAGCGGGTAGAAAGCCTGGATGTGCTGTGCTGGTACTCAAAATCGAGGGGGTGAATGTTCACGTACATGAATATACATGAACGACTCATAACCGTTCAAATTGAACATTCCCAAATAACAAGGATTTTAGATTTAACCCGCTACGTACTGAGCAAGGCAATGGATCTATTGTGGCTGAAGCAGCTCGTCTCCTCCTCAACGTACACCAATAGCATGTACACCCTATTGCTACACATAACATGATGGCTAACACCACCAACACCCAAATGTTCGCCATCTTCTTCCCACCTGGCTCATGGGTATTAGGACTAGCTAGGTCAGATATGTCACCGGCCATCACCTGCAAAAGAAAAAGAAGACAAAAATTCACCCACTGAAGAACTCTTCTCTTAGTTATTATTTAAAGGGAAGCAGGAGCGATCTCTTGCCCTACCTCTTCTTGCTAGCTTGTGTTTACGAGTTAGGATCACATTTAAGTATGTGAACGTACGAGAATGGCTCACATCCGTTCAGATGGAGTCCACTTTGTGGGACCACATGAAGTGGATTCCATCTGAACGACTGTGAGCCATTCTCGGACGTTCATGTACCAACTCTAGTAGTGGAGCCATTAGTTGATTGTTGATGCTTGACTGTAGAAACACTAAAAATCCAAGTGCAAAGAGTAAGAAGTTAAAACACTACTACAACGTTACCAACATAATACAATTTTGTTTTTGTATTATGTTTATAAACATAATACTATAAAAGTATTTCGGGGAGAGAGAGAGGGAGAGAGAGATCTGGACAGAACTTGAAATGCTCAAATTTGGTTATGATTTTTGGTGGAGTTTCCTCACCTATTTATAGGTGTAATGGTGTCTATATGTATGGGCGTGTACCTATACGTATAGGTACCTATGGTGCCCCATGTATACATGTATGGGTGCCTATGGTGCTATGCCCACTAAACGATTTTTTAAGAAGCTTTTAATGCAACAGGGGAAGGTAGTAAGAAGCTAAAGCACTACTACAACGTTACCGACATAATACAATTCTGTTTCTGTATTCTGTTTATAAACAGAATACATGAGTACAAGTGATATACTTTCACATATGTACAGCTGTCTCCATTGATAGATGCATCTCTTGGAGCTAAAATAAAAAGATGTATCTTTTAGCTCAACCCATACCCATATTCACACCTGTACTCGATCAACCCGACTTCGACCTCCACCACGGCACGACACGGCATGGCTCTGTGTGCAAATGATTTAAAAGCACCCAGTCCCAATCCCTCACCTTATATGAGAGATACTTCTCTCTAGAATCCCATCCCCTTGGAATTTAACAAAATTCAAGATAACGGCCTGCATGGGTATGAACAACAAATCACCAAAGAACTTTCAACATAGGAAATTTCCTTGCCAAGAGTTGATGTGAATCACGACCGTCAAACCTATTGGATGTGAAAGTGATGTTATAGTTCCATTTTTTGGTTTAGAGGATTGAGAATTATGTTATAATCCAACGAGCAGCATTGAATGAAGCAACAACGGAAGGTAGTAAGAAGCTAAAGCACTACTACAACGTTACCAACATAATACAATTCTGTTTTTGTATTCTGTTTATAAACAAAATACTATAAGAGTATTTCGGATAGAGAGAGAGAGAGAGATTTGGACAGAACTTAGCATGGTCAAATCTGGCTATAATTTTTGGTGGAGTTTCCTCATCTATTTATAGGTATAATGGTGTCTATACGTATGGGCATGTACCTATACATATAGGTACCTATGGTGCCCTGTATACATGTATGGGTGCCTATGGTGCTATGCCCACTAAATGATGTTTGAAGATGCTTTTGATGCAACGACGGAAGGTAGTAAGAAGCTAAAGCACTACTACAACGTTACCAATATAATACAATTTTTTTTATAAACAGAATACATGGGTGCAGCTGATATACTTTCGAATTTTTTTCCTGTTTTGTTCCCTGCCCGGTACAGTGGTCCAGTACCTCTCATTGGGAGGTGGAAATGACGTTTTAACCTCCCTTGGGCAGTGCTTTTGGGCAGGAGGTTATGTCGTCATTCCCAGCCCCCTATGAGAGGAACTGGACCACTGTACCGGGCAGGGAACAGGAGACGATAATGATCCTATACTTTCACATATGTAGAGGTGTCTCCATGAATGGCTGCATCTCTTGGAGCTAAAATTTAAAAAAATGTATCTTTTATGTTGAACACATACCCATATTCCCAACTATACTCGACCCGACTTCGACCTCCATCATGGCATGGCCCGGCTTGGTGTGCGCATGATTTAAAAGCACCCGGACCCAACCTCTCACCTTCATTCATATTCTGCCTCAAGTACTAGCCGATGATGCCAACAGCTTCGCTATGCATGAAACGCAACCACCGATTTCGAAGAAGATCCTCTAGTGGCTGCTGTCATCATTACATGCTTAGTTGTTATAGTGTGTGTATTCTTCTCGCGAAGAAGGGCACAATAAACGCTTCAAGTAGATAACTTAGCACAATAGCAAAACCCTGCTACCCCTGCCCCTGCCCCAGTTGACATAAGCGTGTCATTTCCCATTTATATTTATGGGAGTGATACGGACAGAGATTCGACCACAAACCCAGCTTGCCACATTTGTTTAGAAGACTTGCAGGATGGTGACATATTATGTGACTTACCCCGCTGCCATCATATATATCATGATCACTATACTCGGGATTGGTTTCCCCGTCGCCCAAAATGTCCAGTGTGTCAATGCTTTTATATGACTGAGAGTGCGAGTTCTTCCTAAAAAAATTGTAATCAAGGAAGGTGCTTATTTTTCCAAAATATGGACACATGGTGAAGGTTTGTGTAAACTCAGAAGGAAGGAACTATAGGGATGTAAACGGATAGGATTCGATTCGGATTTATTACTATCCCAATTAGAATCCGTTTTCCGAATGACATATCCATATCTGATCCGATATCGGACGGAATTTTAAAAACTAATATCATATTCGAATTGGGAAGTTTATCGAATATTCGGATATTATACGATCCGATAAACTATCTGGTTAGTAAACGAATCTGACCTATATCGATTATGTATTCCGACTTAGGATTAAGCATATTACCAAAATATCCTTACAAAAGGGTAATATAATGATCACTTTTTTTTTTACAAAAATATTAAATTGATCGCATTTTACAATCTATTAATAAATTAACCGGATATTTTCGGTCCAAAATGGAAATATCCAAATTTGATTGTCTTTTAAACGGATTTTGATATTTTTTAGAAACCAAAATTACGGATTCGAACACGGATCAAATACGGATTTCCAGCTAACCATTTACATCCCTAGAAGGAAGGGGGTTGTTTTAATACTGGAGCTTAGTTCAGGGAAGGAGAGTGTAATTTTCCCCCCAAAAAATAATTGTAACTAAGGAGGATGCTTATGCATGAAAATCCTCTCCAATGCGCATCGGACGGCTGGAAGCTGGTCTTGGGATCGGTGTCATCCTGTCCAGCTGTCCAATGCGCGCTAGAGAGGATCCTGTTCCGGGTGCTTATTCTTCCAAAATATGGACATATGGTCTCCCATAGATCATGATGCAACAGAGATACCGTCCGATTGGAATTTACATCATCGTATTTGATTTCATAATTCATTTTGTTTTTTTTTTTTTGGGGGGGTAGAAAGCAATTCACTTACCTACCTCTTAGAATGAAAGTTAGATAGTCACGAGTTTAACTAATCGGTCAGATTTTTTGTTTTGGTAAAACTAATCGGTCAGATTAGTTGCTATATAAAATGTAGGACCCTCCAACAAATGTACCACCTGTTAGATGGACCATAATGGGCCCCACCACCTGAATTCTAAATTCAATGAAATTCTTCACCTCCCTCTCTTCCTCTACTGTATATATATGCGAACGCCTTCAAGCAAAACTATTAAAGGTAGTCGCTTCCTTAAGTCTCTTCTTCAGAATTAATTTGGTTTGAAAGCAATGCCAGAGAGCGATGTAAAGCTGTTGGGGCTATGGCCAAGCCCATTCGTGATGCGGGCTAGGATCGTC
This sequence comes from Telopea speciosissima, assembly GCF_018873765.1. Classification (NCBI taxonomy): domain Eukaryota; kingdom Viridiplantae; phylum Streptophyta; class Magnoliopsida; order Proteales; family Proteaceae; genus Telopea; species Telopea speciosissima. Next base: position 17,568,453 of record NC_057920.1, on the reverse strand, counting down.
CTCAACCTCAAATCGGTGGACTACCAGTTTCTAGAAGAGACATTTGGAACCAAGAGTGAACTCCTACTCAAATCCAACCCAGTTCACAAAAAGATACCGGTTCTTATCCATGAAAACCGACCCCTCTGCGAGTCACTGGTCATTGTTCAATACATCGATGAGGTCTGGACTGCTGGTCCATCCATCCTTCCGGTTGACCCTTATGATCGTGCCATTGCACGTTTTTGGGCAACTTACTTGGATGATAAGGTACGTAATTATTTTTTTTTTAATATAACTCATCTTTAAAAACTAATCATTAAGAAGAGGATGACCAATTATTGCTGTTTAATGCTAATTTCTTGTGTATTTTATGGCAATGTAGTGGTACCCATTAATGTCTGGGCTTGGAAAAGGATTGGAGAAGGAGGCAGAGGCAGCAATAGTTGATCAATTGGTCCAAGGATTGATGTTGTTGGAGGAGGCTTTTAAGAGCTGTAGCAAGGGGAAGGGGTTTTTCGGTGGGACCACATCGGTTACCTTGACATTGCGTTGGGATGTTTCCTAGGGTGGATTGCTGCCAAGGAGAAGATGTGTGGCATGAAAATGCTTGACAAGGAGAAGACACCTCTGTTGGCAGCATGGGCAGAGCGGTTCAGATCGGATGCCGCGGTTAAGGGGTTGATACCGGAGCCGGACAGGATGATTGAGTTTGCCAAGATGGTTCAGGCCAGTATGAAGGCTGCCGCCGCCGCCGCTCCCCGTAGCTAATGTGTTAAACCAACTGGGAAGAAATTAATAGTTGTGGGCTTCGTTTTGGTTTGATGTAGTTCTCAAACAACTAATAGTAATAAGGTTTGAGAGTTTGAGGCAATTTGACCTTCCAAAGATTGAATCAAATTAGGCATGTGGTTTGCAGCTAACGTTCCACCTACTGGTCAAACTCTTCTAGAATTCTTAGGATGATCATTAATAAGAACAAGATTATATACCCAACAGGAAAAAAGAGGAAGAAGGTCGCGTGGAGCCTGTTCCTAACACATGATCTTATGAAATTACCATCGTGCCTCTTGTGAAATAAAAAATTACATCCATATTGATGCCCCTACGTCTGCTCTGATGAAGGAATTACATTACAAGACAACGATCTCTTGTCAAAATAATAATAATAATAGGAACATTGAATAAATTATATGCAAATTGACTTTAAACTAGGGGTGCAAGTTTGGCCCTGTCGACCCGAACAGGGTTTGGACTGATATATTTGGCCCTGAGGGCGGGTTAGGATTGAAAATTTCTGACCCTGAGTAAGGTTGAGGCCTTGGGTTAAGCTGGCCCAACCTAGCCGCTGTTTTAAGTTCTCGGCTATTTGTTTTAAGTTATTCTCAGGTTGATAAAATATTTATTGAAATATTTATATATACATATATATATATATATATATATATATATATTATAAACTTTAAGCGTCACCCACATTTTGTTATATACTATATTATATATGAAGATAATAAGTGATCTAATACATTTTAGGGCTTATGTTCTTTGGGCCACAGTGCAGGCTGTGCCCAGACACATGGCCCCCATTCAGAGGGGGGGGGTGGTCATTTTGCCCACTCGCATGTGTCTGGGTGCAATCTGCGTCCCCGGGACAAAAAACATTCTCCCTACATTTTATTATAGTGTTATTTTACGTAAAATTGATCATTTTCTCCTTAATTCATTCCAACTCATACATTTCCTTTCCCCTCCCCAAGATCATGGCCAATCAGGGTTAGCCTGGCCTGACCCTGAGGGCGGGTCAGGATTGGATTTTTAAGGCCCTGAGTTAGGGTCGGGTCAGGCCTGGGCCCAGCTGAGGGGACTCAGGGTTGGACTAGGGTTCTATAAAATCCGGCCCAACCCGACCCTCTTGCAACCTTTCTTTAAACCCTTGTAAGCCTATGTATCACCATAGTTGCTCACATCCAGATTTTTTCATCAGTTGCCATATGGCACACATGGATGAATGAGGGTGTAGGGTGGGTCAGATCACATTAAGCACAAGGAACTGGTCAATAGTGTCTTTTATTAGAGTTTCATAAAATTATAAAATAGGTCTTACCAATAAAAAATTATAGGGACCAAGTTTCCTTTCAATCATGATCAAGGGAGAATCAAGGCCTTGGATAGCGTCCATAGGTATAGTGGAATAGTAAAGGATATTATCGATCATTTGTAAATAAGGGGGCAGGTGATTCCTACACTGTTGGAAAATTTTCTCCTTAAACGAATGTCAATCTAGCAATTGAGATTCATATGACTCTATAGACAAAGTTTTCCTTGACTGCGTGGTGGATAAAAACTCACCATCCTAGGGTCTTAAAACATCCCCTATTCACGAATGATCGGATATACCCCTAAATTACGCAATACCCTATGGACATGGATCAAAGGAAAACTCGGCCTTAACTTTCTCATTAAATTTTTTTTGGTAAAAACTTTTTCATTTAATTTGAAATCATTTTTCATGTGCTTTCGTGTTTGCCAATTAATTATACCTTGTGACACAATGCAAGACCACTTCAAACATAGACCAATCCCAGGCTATAAATCCTCAACTCTAACCTATCCCGATACAAGCTTGGGCGGGTAGGTTCCACTCAAAACTTGATGATGGGCCACTTAACTTTAGTCCAGTCCAAAGTAATTATTTGTCACAAAGGACATCCCTACCTATTTTCAAATTTCAAGTTTACCTGAACACACAAAAACTTTTAAGAGTAAATTACTCAGACCCCTTTGTACTATGCCTTAACTACAGTCTGTACCCTTGAGTTCACAGCGATTACATTTATCTCCATTCTAGGTAGGGGTGTCAACGGGCCGGTTTGGTTCGGGCTTTTCGGTTTCGGTGTGACTTTTATAGAAATCGAAACCAAACCATTAAGAAATATTTGGTTTCGGTGCGGTTTGGTTTCGTGTCGGTTTCGATTTATGATAACGGGTTGATATCGATTTGGATTCGGTTTGGTACTGGTTTTATATAACTAGTAAGGTCCGGTTAGTGCTAATTTTTCTTCTCTTTCTCTTTTAAGTACATAAAATATTTCAAATACAATGCATCTTTGTATCCTATGTCCTATGGCCTATGGATACAATTGGTTGGCTAATCACTAACAAAGGATATGAGATAAAGTGAGAAACTATCACAACACATTTAGGGGGCAATGGGGCATTAGGCATTTACTGATTTACTCATTTATCGGGTTAGGCCGGTTCGGTTTGGGTTCGGGCCTAACGGTTCGGGCTACCGGTGCACCGTCAAGCTAGCCCAAACCAAACCAAACCGTTTGCCTTTCTGGATCCACAAATCGAACCTGAACCATTAAGAGTTCGGTTCGGACTCGTTCGGGCCGGTTTCATCGGTTCGGGTTGTGTATTGACACCCCTAATTCTAGGTGATTAAATTACTCAGACCTTCCATGGGCTTTGCTCTATTTTCAATCACATCCCTTGAATTTCAACAATTACAAGGGAAGTAATTGACAATTAGGGGAGGGAGTGTGAAATTGTTGTAAACTCAGGGATGTTGATTTTAATTAAGACTTAGTACAAGAGAAGTCTGAGTAATTTACTCAGACTTTTTTAAAAGTGAAGGGAGAATCGTTATCGTCTACGGTTCTCTGACTGGTGCGGTTCCCTAGTGCCTCTCACAAGAGGGGGGTGGGATCCACCCAAGGCACCTGACCGAACACTCTACCTGGGTGGGATCCACACGCCTCTTGTGAGAGGCACTAGGGAACCGCACCGGTCAGGAAACCACATACGATAAAAATTCGTGAAGGATGTCGCTTGGCCTTGATAAGGGCCTGGCCAGGTATTTGATTTCAAGCAGTTCATTATCATGGGCCTGGGCTAAAATTGGGTTAAAGCGTATATGCCAAACTTAAGCTGATCACATTAGGCCCTACCCAGGCCCGTTAGAACTCACAGTGCTTAGCTCTCTGCAATCATGGATTAGGTTCCTTATATGTAGGGGACTAGGGGTGTCATTTGAAGGTGGCTTTGGTTCATTGGGACAGGTCCTAATCAATTCCACTTTTTTGGGTTCAGGACCAAAACTGTCTGGTTAACCAATTGGTTCCAAACCTTGGAACCAATACCAAATAATAATAAGATGATCTAGTTTCGGTTTCTAATTACCTAATTAATCTCAAATCTTAACCAATCCGAAGACCAAAACGTTAATCAATTAAGCCCAAAAAGTTTTTTTTTAGCCTATAAATTGGGTCCATACACAATCCACAATAAAAGAAGACAAAAATCTATAACATATAATGCCCTTAGACTTATGGCCCATTTTAACATGATTATGCTTGGCCCAAGAGAGAGAGAGAGCTCATGGTGAGTAAAAACACCTAAATGCCCATATATAAACCCTCATGGAGGGTGTATCTCAGGGCTCTTTAGTAGTTGAACAATATGCAGCGGATCATGGAGGGGGATCTTTATCACCTCTTGTTACTGCACGGTGCAGTACTGCATTGTGCAGTGCTGCAAAGGCCATGTGGCACAGTGGGCCCCCCCGCACGATGCATTATTGCACCGTGCAATAACGGAAGAGGATAAAAATTCCATGGAGGGTCTCTCTCAACAATATGTTGGGGATGAATGTGCATCTATGGGGAAGAAATTAAGCAAACAATCACACCCAACATGAGAATTTTGAGAATGGATCACGTGCAGGTGAACATACATCTCAGAGCCAATCACCTATTTATTTTGTATTCATAAATAACCCTCCTCCTCCTGTAAATGGAAAAAATAAGACAGGTGGTAGCCTCTCACATGTATGTGCACCTGCACGTACGTGGAGAGGAATCGTATTTGAGAAATTTGATATGTATTGACATAAATGTCTACGTCCATCCGAAAGAATCAAAGATTTACAAGACAAACCCAACACCAACACAATAGCCATAACATCTCCTACGATTGCGGCTGCTTGAACTCTTGTTTCGACAGCTAGAGGTAAGGCTTATCTGAAAGCTGGACACTCAAACGTTCTAAGTTAAACCCAATTTAAGGCCCTATAAGCATATTTTTTAGATCATGTACCATCACACTGTTGCAGTTCTTGTTCTGGAAGCAGCCCCATCTACATTGAATTTTAGAAGACCTTTGACTAAATTTTTTTGGGAAAATTACATGATTAGCTACTCTTGGGTTTTCATTTACAAAACTGTCCGCCCTATGTTTGAGTTAACAAAAATAGACAAAAACAAATTTAGTTTTACAAAACTAGGCAAAACAATGACTCTCCTTCCTTCCTCGGCAGTTCCCCTCTGAAAAAATCTTTGTTTTTCCCCTCTGTTACTTGGGGTAACAGAAAATGGCGGTGGCTGGGACAAGGGTAGGGTTGCAGGGAACGGAGGATGCCTGGGCGAGAAGACACTGATAGGGATAAAAATGTCTAAAAAAATAAGTGTGGGAGGGAGAGACACTATTTTGTCCAGTTTTGTAAACCTTAACTTGTTTTTGTCTATTTTTGTTAACTCAAACATAGGGTGGACAGTTTTGTAAATGAAAACCCAAAAGTAGCTAATCATGTAATTTTTCCTTTTTTGTTTTTAGAATTTCGGAAGGTTGAGGATTGGTCAGGGCTCTTCTGTGACGCGGTAGGGTGTCCGGTGCACATCGGACAGCAGGCCCGACGCACATCGGACAGCCCTGCTGCTCCAAGCATGCAGCTCAACATAGGGGTGGGGTATGAGGCTTCGTGCCTGAGGCAACAGGGTTGTCCGATGTGTACCAGACACCCTGCCACACCACAAAGGATCTGGTTCCTTGAGGATTTCATTACTATGCAGTCTCCCAACTCTGAGCATGAACAAACGGTTTAGAAACAGTTGTGACACTAATAACTATCCTTACTAATTAATCAACAGTTTTTGTTTGGAACCTTAAGTAGGATAAGGCTTTTTGGTAAGTTAGGTATGACTATTAATTAATTAAATATATGGTAGTTATACATTAATCACTTCCCATCTAACTCAGAAACTGTAATAGATTTCACCCTAGATTTTGTTATAAAAAATTGTTTTAAGAATTCAAAAGATGATGGGAACATCTAACCTAAGTTCTAACTAAACACAACACTGACATAATTTGTTGTACTGTCAAGGTTAATACTTTGTTGCACTGTCAAGCTTAATTTCTATTTCTTGCTAAACATGGTCAAAAAACTCAAAAGATCCACAAGCCCTTTTATATATATAAGGGAGAATGTTCTCTATGCCGCAGTGCAGGCTGCGCCTAGGCACATGGGCCTGCCACTCAGGGGGGTAGGGTGGTCATTGCATCCACCCCCCATGTACCTGGGCGAGGCCTACGCTGCGACACAGAGAACATCGCTCCTATATATAAATACTTAGGACATGAGTCATGATCTGGTACATCAAATAGGGCTATAATTCTCTCTAAATATAACTAATAACAACCCATGTGCATCATCATCAATTTTTACTGTATTCATTTCATATACACATTCATTAGGATTAATAATGCCAAAATTTAAGAGTAATTAAGACTGTGAATTAAGGGTGTCCAACCAGTCAGTCAAGTTGGTTTTGGTCAGGTTTAATCGATCTTGTACCTTTGAGTACGGGTGTCAATCAGTTGGTTTGGACCGTTTTCAATTCGTTGTCATCGGTTTTAGCTTGAGAATGAGTGAGTTCAAAACATAATCCAATAAGGGTGCACCGATTTTGGTTTACCATATAAATATATTCAGTGTATGAAAAAAGTGTATTTTTCTGTAAAATTTTGTTCTGGTATTGGTTTTTTATCGATTTCGATCCGATTTTTAAGTTTGATTCGGTGTCTTATCGATTTCGATGTGATCTGATTTGATTTCAGTGTCACAAACCCCTAGTCCCAAACATGATCCAATAAGTTTATATTAGTTTTGGTTCGGTTTGCTTGGTGTTAACATTCCTACTTTTGAGGGTCCGGAACAAAATTGACATTACATAAATCAGTCTTTAAAGCAAAGACCGACACTTTAGTAATTGGTCAGTCACTCAGTTGGTTGGTTGGTTATCGGTCTTCAATTGGTTTTGGCTTATCTATCTTAATTGATTGGTTCTTCCATTTTTATAGTGAAGGGTATAATATATATGGACCTTTAGATCCTGCACGCATGCACTGTCAATGGGAGTGCACGGGGAGTTAGGCAAGATTTCTACTTTTCCATGGGGGCAGGCCGATACTCATGGTTCTAAGTATTGGTATCGGATGGCTCGTATCAAGCGATCCCTATAGGTTTGCACCTTGCTGATCTTGATATTGTGTCGATATCGTATTGGTGACATAATATAGACAAAGGGTAAATCGATCAAAAAAACTTATTTTTAAAGGAGGATCAGGGGAAAATGTCCGATACAACTGATCCCTGACGTTATCGATCTGATATGGTATTGATTTCCAAGTTGATTGATACCCGTTCCAATACTATGCACTAAAACCATGGTGGTAATATGTCTAGGCATAGGAGCCACGTTGACCATGCAACCAGGTAGCGTTCTTTTTCTCATAAATTATCAAATACTTCTTAATTGATGGTTCTTAATTCGGTTGCGTTAGGCTCCTTTCCTTGGAAGCATCTGCCCAATGAGTGCCCAATGAGGCATCTGACAACTGGGGCTGTCTGGCACACATCTCGACATGCGCTCATGGATGTGTAAGATGTGTGCCAGCCAGCCAGCCAACCCAGCCATCGGATGCTCATTGGGCAGTTATTGGGTTGATGCGCTCATTGAGAGGAGCCGGATCCTAATCGCCAATTAGGTTTCGAATGATCTGTTCAATTTATCCTAATTGGTCGATCTAGGGTTGATGTGCTCATTGAAGAGGAGCCGGATCCTAATCGCCGATTAGGTTTCGAACGATCTGTTCAATTTATCCAAATTGGTCGATCTATTAAGTTAATGGGGTTGGACCAAGAGCAACTGATTAATAAAAAAAACTATACATCTTAAAAACAAAATCGAATCTTTTAATAAACAATCGATCGCTTTTGATTTACTTGGGCAGTCTCGATCAAATGACATCTATTCTAGGAATCGTTCTCTTTCATGTAGCAAAGTGAAGGTTGGAGCAATTTATTTATTTATTTAAAAAAGGGTGAAGGCCAAAGGTTTTGTGCATGGAAGTGCCCACAAATTGGAGGTGATAATTATTCATGGTTGTTGCTTTAGTAGTTAGATCGAATAGAGAGGGACACTGTGAAATACTATTTTGGCCCCAATTGGACGAAGGGTTGAAATAGTAATAATATACAAAGAAGAAACACAAACAAGTCAGAGAGGGTCAATTTTTTTTTTTTTAATTTGCTCTAATACTAAATTAATTTATACACGCTATAGTATACTTTGTCCCCATAATCTCTCTCTCTCTCTCTCTCTCTAATCATATGGGTTTCTTATAAAGGATCCGACTCCTCTACCGCGCCATAAGATATATAAATTGTGAGGCACTCTCTTTCATGCGTTCATTGACTTGACATAGTAGATGCCATTACATGTAGGTCTCGAGTTTGAGAATTTGAACATTAGGTCCTTTAACCATGTGGCAATAATGACATGGGACATGGGTAAACCCTAAAACTTGCCACAAAGACAATAACTATCACTAACTTACACTTAACCTATATTTACTTAAACTACCTTATTTTAAACTTCTTTTCTGAAACTCTCCTGTTTTTTAATTTTTACATCCACTTCTAGCCTCATGTTTTTAAAGATCCAGATTGCCCTTCCTTTTCACCTAGTAACCTGTTAATTTATTTAACCTATCATTCTTCTTCTATCTTTTAGTATTTTCATCATTAAAATAGTAAAAATGAAAGCACCTACCAGCTTCTTCTCTCTCTCGTTTTGTATTCCATTCGGTTTTTTTTCTTCAAATTTTTTATTTAATTAATTTTTTATTCAACATTTCATCCTCATCATTCTTTTTTGAACAGATCATGGTTCTAAATATTGGTATCGTATCGCTCGTATCGGGTGATATGTATCGGTTTTGCTAGTCATCGATACTGATATTATATCGGTAGCACGGTACAGATAAGATGTAAAATGGTTAGAAAACTCATTTTTTTTAGGAGATTCAGGGGTAATTTTGTCTAATGCAGCCGTTCTAGGCTGATATCGTATCGGTATCGGTTTTACAGGTTATCGATATCCATTTCGATACCGTGCACTAAAACAAAATTGAACAGATTGACTCTCTTCAAAGCACCCCACTTCTCTCTCTTCTTCTTTTTATCCAATTTATCTTTCCATGCTTTTTATTTTTTATGAACGTACATGAAGGTACAGACTCGGTTTAATGACAAAAATAATAAAAAATAAAAAAAGAATGGTAGATTAAATAGATTAACAGGTTACTAGGTGAAAAGAAAGTGTAATCTAGGTATTTAAAAACATGAGGGTAGATATAGATGTAACAGTTTAAAAATAGGGTAGTATTAGAAAAAAAATTAAAAATAGGGTAACTTTAATAAGTATAGGTTAAGTGTAGGGTAGTAATAATAATTGCCCCAAAATCAAAGGCACCTCTTGTGATGCCAATTGTTTAACCACTTGTTAGGTAATAGTGGGAACAAACAAACCCCGTCCTCGATTATTAATCTGATTTTCCTAGAGTTAGCGGTTCAATCAATGAGGGTTGCAATAGAATAGGTAGGTAAGACTTTTCCACGAGAGAGGAAAAAAAAGGTAGATACAGTGTTTGGCCACAGTGCTAGCGTGCCCAGCCTTTATCCAATCTATATTTGTTGAGTTCAACTGAAAGTCCCAAGCCTGGTATTAAGGCGGCTTTTCTTTCAACAAGGGAGACCACGACCCAACCCAGTCTTCTAGAATTGGAGGGTCCTCCCTCCCTTATTATGTTATTTGTAGGCTCGAGGCACATTGAAGGTCTAAATTTTAATGGAATCTTGGTTTTGAAATTTCCTGGTGGATGAACTAACAAAAACATGGTAGTTCGAAGAATCTGACTTTTCTTTGTTTGACTTTCCAATTCTTTCTTCTGAGAGAGAGAGAGAGAGGTCTTACTTGTTCATATTATTTTGCAAAAGTCTATAATTATTAAAATATGAAAAGCTATGGTTGTTAAAATCCTTTATTTTCCCTTCATAGAACTAAATATTAAGTCCTACTGATCCACTTTATGCTGATTTTTTTAAAGTTATATTCTTTCTTTAATTTATATCAAATTGCTGTTTTATTTTTATTATAAAAAAAATTCATAATAAATAATTAGGAGGTTGCAACCTCATATGGGCAAAGAGACTGATCGATTGAACATACCATCAACCGTCCTCATCATATTGGGGTTGGGGCTCTTAACTATTAAGAGGTAAGTTGGACCTCTGTTAGCAAAAACGTATTTAAAACTTCATTTTAAACGTGTTGTCGTTTTCATAGTTTTAAACACGTTTTGTCATATGTTTTTCAATCAAACGGAAAAAAAATGATAAAAACGGCAAGTATTATCGTTTTAAACACGTTTAAAATACTTTTCTTTTTTGTTTTTTTTGGGTGTTTTTTAAGACATTGAACTTGTTGAACAATACCTTGCTTAACTAATCATATATCTCTCACCCAAACTCTGATAGATCTCATTCTTTCATTGATAAAAATATGACTTGAAAGGCTACATTTTTCATGACATCACCTTCAACTCAAAGTCAATGCATGTACCCCGAAATTGAGTTACAAACTAATGCATCTACTGAAATAGAGATGTAAATGACTATTCAAAAATCCGTAGTCAATCTGCGTTCGTATTCATTTAGGAGAATCTGAATCCGTCCGAAACTAATTGGATACGAATATGATAATCTCCCTATCCGATCGATTATTATCCAATTCGTTTAGCAATTCGACGGTTATAAAATATATAAAATATATCTTTGTATTCGGCTATCCTTTTAAGTTACTTTATTGGATTTTGTAATCTTATTTTTATAGATTTTTAAGTTAAGATAATGTGTTTCTTTTTCTAGATTTTCTATTGGTTTATATATATTGCTTTATACAATGTGATATATGGAATCACATATCTGTTAAAATAAATACAAGATAAAATCAAAAGTAAAAAAAGTATGAAAATCAAAGACTAAGAAGAATAGAAGAAAGGGTAGTTGCTGAACCCTCAAGTCTCAATCTTAACCCTTATCATAAAAATGGTAAAGATGTCAACGGATAGTCAAAAATTCGTATTCGATGCGTATTCATATCTATTTAGGAGAATCTGTATTCAAAAAATACTATTCGAAAACTATCTTAATCCGTCCAAAAATCAATAGGATATTATCCGAATCCGTCCGAATATAACCGGATACGAATATGATAATGCCACTATCCGACCGAATTCGATCCGTTTACATCTCTATACTAAAAAGTGGTTTCTAAATCAGTGACTCCCAACTCCAACTAAATAGGATCTGGCTCCTCTCCAGGGAGCTTAGAGCCCAGGGAGTGCCCAGGGGGAATCCAAGGGTTGGGCTGTGCCGCACACATCTCTACTCATGCCTAGGGATGTGTGTGACACAATCCAATGGCTGGATGCTCCCTGGGCGTGCTGGGCTCCCTGGAGAGGAGCTCTATAGAATTAAACATGCATCGCTCCATGAATTTGTTGGTTGTGTTGACAACAATGAGTAACATCATAGTCAAGCCACATTGTCAACTTTGGACATTATGGTATATGAATTGGGCATTGATATATATTAGTTGGCATATCTTGGAACTTCTAATGAGTTGTGGAATATATATAAATTAATTTTAGATGGTTTGTTTTGAACATTAGAAGCATAAAAAAAAATTCCTCAATTTATATGAAATAGTGCCTTTTTTTTTTTTTTGAAATATAAAAGTTTAAAACTCATACCGTCTGTTATTCGTTTTTTACCGTTCTCTGTTTTTTTGATCATCCATTTGTAATTTTTTTTACCTTTTAAAACTCCAACCTACCGTGTTTTTTTTGTTGTACTGTTCTTGTTTTTGCTAACTATGGACTAGACCAAGCAATTTTTCTTTGGACCGGTCCCATAATACAAACTGAAAAGGCTCGATAATAGCCCCCCCCCCCCCCCACCTTTCTTCTGAAGGGATGATTTTGTTTTCTTTGTTAATTATTCATATATTAATTGATTTTATTTTTACTAAGTTCAATGTATTGTAGAGAGGTCACTCTTTACAAAACCCTTAATTTTGTCAGAATTGAAGGATAATGTGGTATTTCTAACCATTGGATAAACAGAGATGGTCTTAATAGACCATCTATCAAATTTCAGACTCAATTGTTTTGGGGGTTAAATTGAATCAATCAATCAACTAAAAGCAGTAAATAGAGTTAAGTTCATTGTGAAATATCAGAACTAACGTGAAAGTTTTCATAGAAAGATAATTTAAAATTACTTTTTTGTGACAAATTTATTTATTTTTCCATTCAGAATAATTCATGTAAAAAATAATTACTAGATTTTATAATGAACTCAACCTCGCTTACTAGTGGGGTCTAGATCCAAAATTTGAACTTGATTAACATCAAGATCATTCACTTTTTCATAATTAGATCAAGCAACTTCAGTCTTATAGAAATAGTAGGAAAACTATAAAACTAAATAGCCTTTATTTCTAACGGCATATACCAACTACAAAGCCTAGTTATTCAAAATTGGCAAGAGATCACTATCTAATCGTGTAGTGCCTGTACCAACATAGGGCAAAATAAGAGCGTGTGCAAGAGTATTTAACTAAATAGAATTTTTTAATACGCTAGAGTCTGAGCCCATGATCCTATGTCTAGGTACAGAAACCATGCGACGGATTAATATTTTTTTTTCTATTAAAAAATAGACTATTTCCAACATCAGCACCTCCACTTTGGAATTCATGAGGAAAGGATGGTGATGGCTCTTTTGACTCTCATTCCACGATGAATCATGTTGATTGATGGCAAAGGACAATACTGTTGGTGAATGGCTATAACTTTTTGGATTAAGATTATAAATAGAAGCTGTAGTGGATTTCTCTATTTTGTATTTATTTTAAGGAATTCTTTATTATAATTTATATATTAAAAAAGTTTTTACACTCCCATTATTGGAATCCTTTTTCATACATTATCTACTTTATGCTCTGTGGATAAATGATGTGGCATTTTGACCTAAGATAGCGATGAGAAAGTTCTTTATACAAATTATATATTAATTTTGGTGGCCTAACTCAATCATATGACCTATTACGTATAGGTTTTTTTCTTTTCTTTTTTTAGTTATTTAAACATTAGTGAGAGAAATGAATGTTTCAATAAATTTCCAAAGCATTTCAAAGATACATGGAGAAGTTGGAGCGATATGGATTCTTTTTTTTTAAGGGAGTATATTATTAGAATTTAGCACATTTGTAAGTGACGATATAGACAAAAACAACAACAAACTCAGTCTTATCCCAACTTAATGGGATTAGTTACATGGATCCAAACAGAACATAATAGGGAGAATATAATTCTAATAAAAAAAAAGAGAGAAAAGAGGGGTGGGGAAAGAGATGATGAATGAAAAATGAAAAAATATAAAGGATAGATGAAAGATAGTAATGAAAAAAAAAAAAAAAAAAATATGAAAGATCGATGAAAGAAATAGAAAAAATTGAAAAGTGATGATATAGATAACATGTCCACTAAATTTGAAAGCAACATTAGTTACACTAGATGCATGGAAAATAATTCCACAATAGGAGAAATTTTAGAGCTTGCATATCATTTGTATGAACAACAACAATGGAGATTTGGAACCACATGGATGAAATGAGGAAGAAGGCAAAACATTGAATTATTCTCTCTTCTTTAATTATTACCCTAACTAATGTTTAAAAACTCGGAATCAGGCAATGGATCGGTTTCCATTAGTTCCGGCCAATTGATTTTGATCCAAATTGTCCAAAACTGTGCCCAAAATTGGTCGGTCCTGATCGAAATCGGCCTAAGTTAGTCAGACTCAATATGCAAAGAACCGGGGTTAATCAGATCATTGTGGGTCAATTCCAAGTTGATAGGTCGATTCCGATCCGATTTTCAAAACCTTGGCCATGGCTAGGAAAAGACCTTTTGTGGCTTTTTCGTGTGTTTCATATGAGGTTACCAACTGGTGACATTATTCGACAAAATGGTGTTTTATGTGTGTTTATGGAGATCATGATTGTAGACTTTTTGTGTTCCTTTGCCATGTATCACATGATTAATTTCCTTTAATTGTTCAATAAAGATTGTGGCTTTCTTAAAAGCATTGAAAACTACAGAACCAAGAAAATTTGACAAATTCTGGTTTGAAAGTGATTTTTCAACTGAATTCCATAGTACAATCATAAACTTCTCCATGAAAATTTATCCATAGTGGTGGAATCTCGATTTGAAAGTGATTTTGACCATCGTTACATCTCGAACGGACCTTCTATCTTCATCGTTTTTTGAGATTTAATCGAGTATTCGGATTATTTCGATATCTCTAACGAATACGGATGCCCTAACCACGGATGATTCTTGGATTTGTATCCATTTACATCCTAATTCTATCTTCATTTTGTTCTTGAAAGATTTCTCATTACTATCATGAGATCAATGTTATAGCAGATCATGTTGCAAATCGAGGTATGCCTATGGGAGGAGATTTTTATTGGCACCATCTCCGTCGTCAATTGTCATTAACTTAGAATGGGAAGCTATGTCTAAACCTTGATATATCCGAGGTAAATCTTGTTGTCTATCCATATATTTTGTTTCTTTTTATAGGGGAAAAAACCCTCTGTGGAGGGAGTGTGGCTCTTACGCCCAGACATAGAGGGGGCAAAATGGCCACCCCACCCTCCATGGAATATGATATTGATACCCCTATTGAAGCTTCTATGCGCGCTCCACACTCCCCCATAAGAAACACTTCCCCTTGATATGTATCACTTACCTTCTAAGTTTTAGCAAAAAGAAAAAAAACTAGTCTTACAATTTTGCAGACGTGGATAGTAAGAATCTTGTTAATCTCAACCAAGGTAAGCGAGAAGCAACGATAAAGATTATCAACGTTAAAGAAAAGAACTACACTAAGCATTGGCAATTTTCACCATATTATAACAGAGATTAACAGCGTAGCTGATTCCCTTGCTCGAAAAGCCTTGTCCTTAATGTATCAAACAACATGGCCTAGTTCCATTCCTTTGTTTTTCGATCTAAGTAAAACAAAATCCATGCATTTTTCACGCTCTAATAATTGATCTATTTTTTTTTTTTCTTAAATGGAAGCATTTCAATATCTATTTGGAATGACTATTTGTACTCCACATTTGTTAGTTCCAAGATTGATTTCATGTGTCTCATTGAAAATAGCCATCTCACCAACCACCACCCTCAATCCACCACCAAAAAACCACAAGGAAAAGAACAACACCAGTCATTGGCAATTAGTAATGGACCCAAAATTAAGTAGGGTGAGACTGAAAAGCCATCGTTCTGCCATCTGTTCTACGATTGATCGTCTTTTCCGATCATCATGTTCCTAGAAGGAATACTAATAATGCACACCAAAAATATCTCCCAAGTCGAAGCTTTCGGTCTTAGTAATATGATAGGACTTAAGCATGGTTTGAGAAAAAAAGAATTTTGTCTAAGAATATGGCTCGTGTGCCCACATAAAAGGAAGGGTGAAATAATTATCTCATCACCATAAAAGACAAAAATAATACATTACATTAAATAAAAGAGACTATAACATATATACACATTTCATGACAAAATGTAAGAATTTTCTGTAATTCCACGACCAGATCGATATATCGGCATGCAATAAAACCATGAATGAGACTGATCTCGTTGCCCACTCCACTCACTCGAATCGTTAGGAGTGAAAGCCAGAAGGTGCAATGGAACCCATCAAAAAAATTGAATGGACTGACGGGTACACAGTACATACCATATGCACATGCCCACGATTCACCAATACTTTTCCTTACCTTTTTGGATTCTAAGGCGGCCTGGTCACCACCTTTTACTTGTGTCGGTGACCTTCGTTCTCGTTCATCCTTCAGCATCGCACATGTGTTTTTTTTGTTTCGATGAAAAGAAAAGTTATATATTAAAGTAAGAGGAAAGTTGTACATCATATAAAAAAAGCGAGAGAGAGCGAAGGATGATCTTTATCATCTCTTCTTACTGCACAGTGCAGTATTGCATTGTGCGATATTACAGAAGTCATGTGGCACAGCAAACCCCACATGGTGTACATGGCCTTTGCACACGATACATTACTACACCGTACAGTAACAGGAGAGAATAAAAATTCGAGGGAATGAGTGTTGGTCTTGATAACATATTGGGTTAGGGAATGAAAGGCATTGGTCCATTGGTTATGTTGAAGGGAGATGGAAACACCAGAGAAATTGATTATGTTGAAGGGAGATGGATACCCCGGAGAAATTCGAAGTCAGTTTACCACCGCACATATTAAAATTACTACCTTTGTAGCGACTATAGGTAATAGACCGGATTATGTCCTTGTACAAGTACCGTTTAAGGTCTTCCAAGTTCATTCACATAGAATTCACTTATCGTCTTGTGAGTTGTCCGATGAATCCCACAACAGATTTTATTTGACTAGTCCTTAAGGACCTTGGATGGTATTTGTTCAAGGACATGATCCCCATTTCATAGTTAGTTTTTTTTATAGATCGCCAAATGTTTGTAAATTTAACCTTAAAAATCCAACTTTAGCAAGTGTAATGCACCATACGATGACCCGTAGTAACAAGCACACTGGGCAGTTGGGTGTGTGGTACACTCTCTGTCGCGCTACAAAGAAGCCCAACGCCTACTTAAGTGGGTTGGGATGGATAAAAAGTTTTTTAAAAATAAATTCTGTTCTATTCCTCCTACGTGGACATGACAAGGCGTATTTACTTTAATTACTCACAGACCCTTGGAGGTTTTCTTTTTCAGTAAACGCATGCACGCCGCTTGTCAACGGAGTTGTTGTTTTTTTTTAAAAACTTCTCAATTATACGTTGTAGTTGTCGCCATCACACCAATTAAAACTGCTGAATTAGAATCTTTTGTCATCGGGAAATGATAAAGACAGATTGAGTGAAGCCTCATGTTTGTGTGGAAACCCGTTATAGCCGGTGGAGAAGGGCCAACGGTCGGACCCATTACCCGTTATATCATGGGTTTCCCGCGATTATTGATAACCGGTTAATTCGCGGGAATTTTACCTTTTTTTTCCTTTCTCCAGCCGACGATTTGAGAGTTTGAGTCTCTCTTCTCTTCTTCTGATCATCTCTCTCTCTCTTTGAAAATTTAAAAATTATTCTTAATTTATCTGTAAAAGACATTTCTGATTTTCTAAATTAAAGCTCAATCGTCATCAACACTCCACCTTTTATAGAATTTTTATCTTTTTTCTCTTGTGGTGGAGGTTTGTTGCAGTAGGTATGCTGAATTGCTGATTACCTATGGCCGCAATTTCGTCTTTTTTTTAAAAAGATAATGTGTTTTATACATCAATTAACAAAACCAGACAAAAATTGAGGTAGATTTCAATTGTTCTCTACTGGGTTGTCTTTCTATACTTTCGAAATAACTGAGCTCATGGATGATGGATCATTCAAACATGAAATATACATGGACCGTTATTATCACAGTATGAAAAAGTTTTGTTAGGAATTGAATACATTTTGAACTTTGTCGTTTTTTGATTGTAATTTGCTAAGAGGAATTCCACGGAAAGACGCATGACCCATTTTCATAGCCTTTCTTGTGGAAGCCTCTCGTTTGTTCTTCTCATTTTGAGTCTCTTGGACGGAATTGATCGAAGTGCTCTTAATCTTGCAGATTTTGAAAGGTTTCCTTCAAGACCCAGGTGGGTTTTAGCCAAGAGGATTTGGAGATTGAATGTGTAAGAAAAGGTGGAAGAAGAATGACGGTTTTGGGGGGAGTAACAGAGAAGAAGGGTGAAATTAAGAACACCGTATTGGTTGGAATCCGAAAAGATAACATTAGCAGACAACTTATCAATTGGGCCCTTGTTAAAGTTGCAGAACCTGGGGACATCGTCGTGGCTGTCCACGTCTGTCGTGATCTCGGTAGAGCATGCCTTACTTTTCTTCGATTCCTTCTGTTTCCATCTTAATTTCGTATTCCTGGTCTCCTTAATTTCAGTTTTTTCATTCTGATTTCAAGTGATTAATCTTCTCAGATGTCAATTCAAAAGAAAACTCCTCAATGGATGATTATTTAGAAGTTTACAAAGGTTTATGCCATGTAAAGCAGGTCTGTAATTCCTTCCTTTCATATATATATATTTTTTTCCAGTATCGCGTCGTTTTCAAAATTTTTGTTTTTAATATGGGTTCCTTTCAAATTTTTGGGGTGTACTCTATATATGAAAAGTATTGATCACAAAGTCACACCACGGTTTCAGGTGACTCTTACAGGGAAGAACATACGGGGAAGTTCTGCTCGGAGGGCTTTGGTGAGAGAGGCAAAACATTGCAATGCCTCTGCATTAGTTGTTGGGATAAACTGGCAAAATCATCTGCGGTCAGTCGAGCTAAAAATCTAATCTTGTTAGAATTTGGTTTATAGAAATTCATCTCTAATTTCTTTGAACTCTGAAATCTTTTTCAGGGGTTGGTTTTCCATGGCTAAGTATTGCGCACATGGATTGCCTAAAACTATTGCAGTACTTGCTATAGACAACGGGAAGCTAATCTTCGAAAGGGGTTCTTCCACTAACCAGCTCCAAGGTTTAATGTCTATTATCCAGAGAGACCCTTTTGGTTTTTGGATTAATTAGTTTCCTGTAAATGTAATTTTTTTAATTTTTCAAATGTGAAGGATTCACAGGAGATCCAAGGCCAAGTTTGAGTATAGTTCAAAATGCCGACAATGTTCCAGAAATCAACAGCAGAGACTCCAATACTGATGATTCCAATCTTGAACTCAATTTCTCTGTTCAGAGCCATAAACAACAATCCAGGAATAGTAGCAGAGACTCGAGAGTTGATGTTTTAAGCATTGGTTCCTCGAACTCAATGTCTCAACTTATGAGAGAACAAACAGACGCAAAGCCTGGTTGGCCCCTTCTCCAAAAAACTGTTTCAATGAGTCCAGATAGTCCAAAAGACTCTGAAGCTAGAAAAATGTCAGTTGTTCAGTGGGTAATGAGCTTACCAGACCGGTCTTCGCCGCCAACACCTCAAGCCCAGATGGGTGATGACATGGATCAAACACAAAATTCTTTTGAAAGAGACATCAATAACCATGGAAGAAAGAGATATAATAAGAGCTTCTCAATGTCTGAGGAACTACAGAGAGAGTTGGAGATTCTCTTAAAGACAAATTCTTCCAGTTGTAGGTGGTTCAGCCATCAAGAACTGATGACTGCAACTTCTCAGTTCTCCTCAGGTTGCTTTGGTTTGTCATTCGGCTTAACCTTACCTATTTTGAGTCTAGTTTTCTTTCTAAAGATCTGCTCTGCTAACAGGTAATCTGATCGGAATGGGAGGGTGTAGCTCGGTATACAAGGGTTGTCTTTGGGATGGCAAGCATGTTGCAGTAAAGGTTATGAAGTCATCAAAAGAAGTATGGAAGGATTTTGCTTTGGAAATTGATATCTCATCTTCCCTGAACCACAAACACATCACAACTTTGATTGGTCTCTGCATCAAAGATAATTTTCTTATAGCAGTTTATGATTTCTTGTCCAAAGGAAATCTAGAGGAAAACCTACACGGTAAAGATTCTAATTTATATGACTTGCTTATTCTGTAGAAGACTACAATATTCAAAGTTGACACTTCATTTTGATATACTAAGGCAGATAATAAAGATAAATCCGTATTGTCATGGGAGGTGAGATTCAATGTGGCTGTTGGGGTTGCTGAGGCCCTAAATTACCTACACAAAGATTGTGCGCGACCTGTTATTCATAGAGATGTCAAGTCATCAAACATACTTCTCTCAGATGGCCTTGAGCCACAGGTGCATTTACCTCATCCCATGTTTGAGGTATTGAGTTCTTGAACATTTGAATTGTGACAAAAAAATATTGATTAGTGTCGTATTGTTCATCCATGACAGTTATCCGATTTTGGGCTAGCCATATGGGCACCAACAACATCACCTCATGTGACACACAGTGATGTAGTAGGGACATTTGGTTATCATGCTCCAGAATATTTCATGTATGGGAAGGTCAGTGACAAGATAGATGTTTACTCCTATGGTGTGGTTCTCCTTGAACTGATATCTGGAAGAAAGCCAATCATCACCGAATCTCCCAAGGGAAAAGAAAGCTTGGTCATGTGGGTAAGCATTTCTGACCTGGATTTATACAACAGCTTCATTTCTTGGTTCAATAAATTTTACAATTAACTGCTCTAAATCCAGGCAAAACCATTACTAGAAAGTGGAGACCTGAACGGCTTACTGGATCCGAATTTAACTGGGAAAGTCGATGAAGTTCAGATGCAGAGGATGGTTCTAGCTGCAGCCCTTTGCCTCACTAGATCATCTAGTCGACGTCCCAAAATGAACGAGGTACTAATGGCCAGAATTCAATGTTATCTTTGATTAGTTTATGTATTTAGGCCATGTGTTCAGTGTTACTAGTTAAGATATTCTTCCTAGTTCTACTCTATGAACTAATATTATAGACTTGATCTTCAACTTTAAATTGGGAACTGTTTAGCCTGTTTTAGGTCAGATCAGATCGAGAAACACCAGACCCGAATCAGATCTGGGTTCAAAATGTTCACTCAGTCTTCCAATCCAGATGACCATGTGGGTTAATCATGTTTCCTGGGAAGTTATTTCTAACTACCTCCAATAAAAGGGACTATAGGTGGTGAGCCTTTTGATCATAGGTGAGGGTGCCTGTAACTTTTGACATGGCCAACAATAACAGTATAGAGACCCATTGTTAGTTGCTACCAAGCTTAATGTAGACACAAAATGCAGTCTTGACTGTGACTGTAAACTGCAAAGGCTTTGAACTGTTTCCACCGACAATAATCCAATCAGCCAGCTGATCCAAAAGATAATTAGGAAAGTCTGGGGACTGAGCTTAATTCTCTTGCCCTGTTACTTAGGTTCAGAGAATGAAGACATACAGTTCATTTAAAATATTGTCCAAGGAAAGAAAATATTAAGAGGTTTTAGAAACTTTTACTAAACATCCCTTTCCCTTAAAGATATATATACAATTTACACACAAAAAAGAAAATAAATAATATATACAGAAAATAAATACATTATCTCGACTTGTTCATCACAGCTGATCTGATGTCTAATAAATATTTTAATTGGAACCCCTCCAATCTTATAACCATTAAATCCATTTTGATGGGACCTCTACTGAAGGCCATAGATCAATTGCCTAGGCTTCGAGCATTTTTTGCAGAAGATGATACAAGAGATAGCACTGTAGGAAAGGGAAACTGAACTTTCTTATAGCTGTTTCGTTTCTGAGGGAAACGGCACGGGAAGTTGATAAGAACTTAATTTTCTTTACATTAGATTGGTCAAGCAATGGTGAAAAATCAGAAGGGTAATGGAGGGAGTGAGATCTTTATATTAGATTGGTCAATCAAAGCTCATAAGACAATTGTTGTTTGTGTGATCCATGATCCAGATACTGAAGCTTCTAAGAGGTGAGAATGATGTTGAGGATTGGATGAACACCCTCAAAAGCGGTCCAAAAGAGTCAGATGATCATAATGATGATGACGAAGACGAAATTTATCCAGGTTCTAGTGCTGGGTTGCATCTTGGTGTTGCATTACTTAATGTGGATGATGATACATCGTTGAGTAGCATGGAGCAGAACAGCGACCAATCGTTGGAGGACTAATTGAAGGGATGATGGAGTCAATCGATCATTCAGCTTCGATTAGCTTCCCCCGGCTCACTTTTGCCTTTTCTTCTTCAATTATTTGAAGACAATTTTGCCGCCGATTTGGCACCACAGGACATGTAGTCTTGCTTTGTACAGTTGAGTGGGGAGAGTGTAGTCTGCCTTTGTACAGTTTGTGTGTAAAAGAGAGTTTTTTTTTTTTTTTTTGGGGGGGGGGGGGGGTAGTTAAAAGTGTTGAACCCAACTGTAGTGTGAATTGAACTGTAAGTCTGAGATTGCAGATGTTATAAACAGGGCTGAACCCCAAGTTCTTCACAACTTTGAGGAGCTCGGTGTTGTAATCTGCCATGGGATCATGGGCTGATCCAGTTTACAAAAACAAAAAATGTATAAGAAATAGGAGCAATAGTGTCATTAGACAAATGACAATGTGCTTCTTCTTTATATGTCAATTTCTTCTCTTCCTTCACTCAAAAACTTCTTTCTTCTTGTTTTGGGAAGGGGATCTCTACTCTACAGAGAGTAAAAAGGTATCTACTCTTCATATATGTTTAAGCCCAAATTGAGTTGGCCATGTCCATATATTCTTAACATGGTAGACCATGTGGTTAATCCCAGAGAGAGGGGGGAGAGGAGAGGAGGGGTGAACCTTCTCATCTAAGGTTGGTTTGACCAAAACTGCTCTCCTTTATAATTTGACATTTTGACCATTAGTAGATAGGAACAATGAGTCAAATATGGTAGTCTATCCAAATTGTATGACCCATATATGTGTTCATTCCCTTTTGTTTTTCAATGAATTTGACTATTCTTCAAATAAAATGTCAAGGACTATTGATACATATATAAGTCATGGGAAAAAGAATGCTGCTCGGCAGCGCCCCCTTTGCCGTCTCACATGGGAGCAGTGAAATAATCATCTTACATGCTTGTATGTAAGGGTGTCAAACGGTTTGGTTTTGATTTTACGATGCGGTTCCGGTTCGGTGCACATTTTGCAAGGTAGAAATTAAAATCGCACCGGATAAGAATCACCAAAAATCAGAATCATTTTATATGCGATGTGGTTTTAGCGGTTTCTATTCAATTTTTATCATCTAGTTTACATGCGGTTTGTATTACCGGTTTCACCTTTGTACCCTTTAATTTTATCTTCCATATCCTTGTTATGTGGGAGAAATTATATTGTTTCATACTATACACATCTAACTCTAGGCAAAGTTCACTTAGACATGCTAGTTGCAATGATAATTTTAAGTGATTATTCAAGGCCGCAAAGTACCACAAGAGAAATCAACCTGAAGACATCACCAATCCATACCCCACTCAATTCATTAATAAAGTCCACTAAGACATGTTTATACTAAAAACCTTCTGTCCCTTCATAAATTTAGCACTCAAACTGAAATTCTTAAAAATCTCAATGAGGAGTCCTAATATTTTTGAGTGCTTAATCCCATTCTTAAACAAATAAGAATATTCTTAATTTCGGTTTTCTACCCGGTTTCTATTCTGTTAACCGACGGTTTTCCGATTTTGAATTGAACCAAACCGATAATAGAACCTATGAAATCAGAATCGCATCGTTTTTATACTACGCGGTTCAGTTCAATCGTAAACGGTTGGTTCCGGTTCCGACAATCGGTTTCAATTCCATTTTGACACCCTTACCTGTATGTGTGCTCCCATTGACCCCATATCAACGTAGGGGCCATGCAGCCTGGTAGCAAACCCCTTCTAATAACTCATATTGGTCTATAGGATTTTAAGAAACCACACATTCTCTCACTGAATTTCATAAAAGAAAAAAAGGGAGAATGTTCTCTATGTCAAGGGCGCAGGCTACACCAAAACACATGGGGGTGGGTTCAATGACCACCCTGCCCCCCTGAGAGGCAGGTCCATGTGCCTGGGCACAGCCTGCACTGTGGCACAGAGAACATGAGCCCAAGAAAAAAACTTTAACTTGGTAAATGTCTCCTAGGAGAAGAATTTCAATTTCCTAGTAAAAAACACAAAAGAAATTTATTAAAGTGAAATTTTATTTTTGGGAAGCGAAGCTGTTTCTTGCTTGGTCACGGAGGCTACGCGGCAAGCAAAAGCCAATGAAGACCCCTATCAATTCTATCAATAGGTGGTAGAGAAGTAATTTCATAGGGAAAAAAGAGAAATAGAGAGCAGATGCTAGCGGAGGCGGAAAATAATCCTCTCCAATTCCCTAAAGATATACAGTGCGGCAGTGCTAGGTGGAGATGTCGACAATTGTAGCTTGGACATCCAACGGTCCGAATTCACTGACTTATGTTGAGCTTGGACCGTTGACTGTCCAAGCTACCAGGTGCCGACATCTCCACCTAACACTGCGGCACTGCACAGCTTTAAGAATTGGAGATGATTAACTTCTATTGCTTTATTTTGGCATTTGAAGGTGTTAAGTCTGTTGGAGCTTGCACAAATTGTTTAGGATAGGGCCTATTGGCCACTAAAAATGTTCATGAATTTTTTTTTTTGGTAACAAAAGTTCAAGAATCAATACATCGTGGGAAACACAATTGGAACTAGGAATAAATTTAGAGGGTTGGTTTTTTCCATTTTTTTACTGAGAGGATTATCTTTTTCTTCTTCTCATATTTTTTTTTTGGTCTATCCTACTGTAGGCCCAAAGGCCAACTAGAAGCTAAGGGGGAAGGCTAAGACAAGCCCACAATCTATAACTAACCGGGTCGATACCTTGACCTCCTTGGGGGGCATGCACTCAACTTGCAATGCCTCCAACCAACCGAGCTAGCGGTTGTTTGTTAACTTATGAGAAAAGACTCTTCGAGCTTAAGGTGTACACTATGCCTTCTCACATGTATTATAATAAAATATTAAAAAAAAAAATAGGCGAGTCTAAAAGGTCACTACCGATCCTAATTTGATACAGCAAATTCACACCTAAAACCCTAGAATCATTGTATTTTTGGATCTAAGAACCAATTCTAGGGTTCCTGGTACCGATTTCAGCCAATTCACATCCGATCCAAATTAGATTCAACTAGGGCTGATTCCGTCCCCATTCCATCTTTTCAAACCTTGGATAGTAGCATATAAGAGGGGAAGAAGATAAAGGGTAAGACTCCTCTAAGCGCTAGCTTGATAAAACATTTCTTAATAATTACTTCATTTCCATGTGAATTGATTCCAATTCAAATTAATGGATATCTAAGAAATGTGGATTGATGACCACATATCGGTTTTCATGACCTAATTCAATACAGGGACGCTGTTCTCAGTGACGCAGCGTAGGCTGCACCCAGGCACATGGGAGTGGGTGCACTAACCACCCTGCCCCCTGAGTGATAAACCCATGTGCTTGGACACAGCCTACGTTGCAATACAGAGAACATTCTCCCTTCAATATAACCCCCTACTGTGTATTGGGAAGAATTTTTCAAAACCTAAATTAGACTACTTTGGGAGTCAAATTAGACTGAAACTTCACAAACGACCTTGGAAGCCGCCCTACAACATAAATAATGATTTTGGAAAAATTCATTAGGATTAATGATGCCAGAAACAAGAACTTCTCTCTTTCTCACCCTCTCGACTTCCCCAAAGGCACCTTCCGTTCCTTCGTGTTCTGATTGTCCTCTCCTTACTATATCATTTTCATCCACCACGGTTGAAAAAGAAAAAACCTTCCCTTGCTTGATTGGAAGAAAGCAACAACATCTAGCTTTGGTCTTTCTAGATAGATCTTTGGATTAAATAAGAAGAAAGAAGATACAAGCTAAATACAGGGGTTCGCCAACTGCAAGTCTTCAACAGACAAATATTATAGCTAGCATTTCCTCCATGGCTAGAAAATGTAACACAAGATAGACCGTGTTTTTCATTTACAATTGAGGTAGAACCCTAAATTTCCTCTTCTCATTCTATGGTTTAGATATGTCCAATTGGCAAGACCCATGTGAAAAATCAAAGCCAACGAATCCACATCAATTGTGCCAAAATAAAAAATAGAAAAACAATTACTTCTTTTCCATTTCTTTTGTTTTTTTTTTCGCTAAATTTTCTTTTTGTTAACTCAACTGTATTGGCAAAAGTATAATGTTTCACACCAAATTTGCTCTCACATGTATATTTCAAGTTTCAGTTGAGCTTTCTCCAAGGAAAATCTGTGCCACAACACACGCATGGGCATGGGAAAATGAGAGCAGCCGACATTCCAGCAGCAACCTCTTCTACTACCCAGCTATATCTGGGCAAAGCAAGGGAAGAATGAAGTAGAGAGTCCACATCCTTGTCATCTTCGATATTTCCGGGCTCTTCTAAGCTCTTTTAACATTCACAATGCCTATGTGAACAGCTTTCAGAGAGAACTAGACTCAGAAAGGAACTGCATATGGCAACACATAGATATCAGCCTCAGGCAAGTAACAGGCTTGTGGCCAGATACTAGTGCTTCCTTCACATACTCCGTCATTGCTTGGTTTAAATCTTTTTGGCTCAGACTCTGATTTAGAGACTGTCTCAAAGAGCCATTCTTGATCATCGAAATCAGTACCATTATTCTCAATAGGAGGTGGAACCCAGTTTTCAATCAAATCTCTATATAGAGATTCTATCTTCTTTAGTTTACTGCCAGATTTACGAGCACTTTCCACAATCTCCGGAGCTTGTACATCTGTTCTTCCTGAGGTAGAACAAATCTGCTCTTCACTGGGCTTTGGATCGTTTGCAAATCTCTCTTGCACAACAGTAGTAGTCCTTGAGGTAGAGCAATGCTGCACTTCACTAATTTTTGGACAAATTTCATACTTTCCATGCAAATTTGATCGGGGCAACTCCTGGTTGCTGAGTATTTCTTTATCCTTCTGTTTCAAACTCTCTTGCACAATAGTAGTAGTCCTTGAGGTAGAGCAATGCTGCACTTCACTAATTTTTGGACAAATTTCATACTTTCCATGCAAATTTGATCGGGGCAACTTCTGGTTGCTGAGTATTTCTTTATCCTTCTGTTTCAAACTCTCTAGCCTACCAATGGGAGTCCTTCCAGAAGTAGAAAATTGCTGCTCCCTTCCGGAGGTAGAACAATGCTTCTCTTCACCAAGTCTCTGAGGAATTTCACACTTCCCTTGCAAAATGTGATCAGCCCTGACAGAATTTGGACGGGGCAGCTCTTTGCTGGGGAGTATTTCCTGATCCTTCTGCTTCAAACGGATGCGAAAAATGCTCCCTTTGTGATTAAAATTTAAAATGCATCAGTGCCTGTAAGAAGCTAACAAGCCCAACAAGCACAGTTATCTATTCCCTAAAGAGGGATATAAAGAGATACACAAACTCACCATGATTAGAATGGCTGCCATCAGATGGCGAGCTATGCCTTTTCCTCTTGTGGCTGTTCTGGGTGCTGTCAGTAGAGTCATACAAGTTCTGGGAACTGATAGGCTGCCCATGTTCTTCAGTGAGGCTGCTTTTCTCCAATTGTTCAGCTTCCTCTTCTATTCTTTTCGGATGATCTCCTACCCCATGTTCTACCTTGCCCCTTTCATTCTTGTGCTTCTTCTCATGTTTCTGTTTTTTATCGTCAACACCTCTGTTCTCCCTGGCTTTATCCCTCTCTCTCTCCTTCTCTTTCTTCTCCCTCTTCTTCTCTTTCTTCTTTTCCTTTTTGGCCTTCTCTATTTTTTTCTGGAGCTTCAGAGGACCAGAATAACTGTTAATTCAAGAATAAACTAGCAGAGCAGAGGAAACCCCAGAAAAAAAGAAAGCCCAAATCTCACACAAATGTGGGATTTTAGAAAGATCCAACTTAGAATACATCCCAATAATTTGACATGCAAATAAGTCAGATAGCAGAAAAGTTTTTCTATCAAAGTATCCTTGTGCAAGGCTAAAAATAATTTAGTTTCAGCCTAAGAAAGGGGCACACACAGATCACACAATCCATGGGGCACCTTGGAGAGAGAGAACTGGACCTCGCAAGACAGTTACTTCTGTTTCTGTAGCTATTTCCACAGCATAATTACTGAAACTTTGAGTAAATAATTTCTACTACGTGAAAAACAACTTTCTCATCTGTCCCGATATAGAATCATTAACATCAACCCTACAGCAACCGGCCTAAACCTCTAAATCCTAAGCAGGAAGACCAATCTGATAGGCAGCACTAAGCCACTAAATACGTCTCACAAAGACCAACATAGAGGCACAAGTCTTGACAGAAAGGGAAGATTGACCAATTTGATGAAGCAATTGCCAATAGGAAGTATTTGTAAGTGACCAAGGAAGGAATAGACTATTAGGATAAATGATATGGACCAACAAAAGTTGCAAAAGATTTTAGAATTTGCTCCTAATAGCAGAAGTAAAAAATATGAGCATCTAGCTCTGGAAAGTAGGCAATGTATGTAAGATACTTCTGAGAGAAAAGTATTTCAGAACCATTGTAAAGTATATTAAACAACACGCATCTAATGCACAAAATAAATAAATATGAGAACACTAATTCATCAATAAAGAAAACTGAAGGCCTAGATCTCTTTCTGATTAAATCAAAGAAACGATGCTGAACATATCAGAGACGAATGGCAACCCCAGAAATTGACTTGAGCAAATGGCTTGCTACATCCAGAATATCTGACCATCTTTGCATACACATTATTGCAAAGGAAGCAAGGCAACAAGACACAAGGGATCCCACTTGAACATCAAATAAGCAAAAGAGAAAGGGAGAGATATGACAATGGACAATAACAGTCAGGGAGTTCCGAAGCTTTCTCTGATTTGCAGGAGGGGGGGGGGGGGGAAGGGAATAAAGACTTGACATGGATAAGGTACACTAGTAACATAAGGAGCAACATCAATAGCAGCCCAACTGCAAATTCTACACAAGAAATTCCACGACATACACAGCATGCTTATACAACCACAATCGTATGTAATTAATAACTGTTTCTTTTATCGAGTAATTAGCATGTTCATGCTCATCAAGATAGCACCTTCTAACTTTTAACATTATAACAAACAAAACAACAAGTGTTTCTCTATTTTTTTTCTGAAATTGCATCTTCTCACCCAGAAGTTGCAGGCAGCAAGCAGCTCTCTTCGTATTACCAAAAAATAAAAAAGCAAGCAGCTCTCTGGAATGACTAATTCTCTGAACCCTGATTATAATACCATATTCATAACATTATAAAGTGATGGCATTATTAGGAGGAGCTCCAGAGTTTAAGTTTCAGTTCCCATTAGACTATACTAGTAAACCATTGAATGGGATCAAGTTCAGTTACTGTCTTTACTCTCCAGCCTTCAGCCATAAAGAAAATAATGTCAATAATGGAACAAAGTAGCTCTACTCTTCCAGAATAGCCGACTAGGTTGGTTCCTATAACGCTGTAACTATAACATCTTCCAGGTAGCTAAGCACTGCATACATGAACGAAACCATCTAGAACATTGATCAATAGTCCAAGCTTCAACAAGCACACACTCGATTACAGCTGAAAACCGAAATCTCCCATGGTACAAAAACCCTTTCAACAGATTGACACCACTATTCACGCAGCCAAATGACTACTTACAGAAAACTATGATAACCCTTAAAGGGAAATTATTATTTTGTACACTTTATGATCGGGGAACCAAAAACATAAAAACTAAGAACAGATCCTTCATCCGAAGTGTTTTCTTAATATTTATATAGGTACAAAAGTATCCATCTAACATCTTCATAACAGATCATCCAATCCATCATACGTTGTTTACACAAAGAATCTATACAATAGTACAGAAAGAGACCCAAATTCGATTCTGATCACTTTTTTCGAACCGAAGAAAGTAGTCGAGCATAAACGCAAAAATAAGCATGGCCATGAATGCTCAACAAACCTTAATCGAATTAATCAGGGCTTCGTCCAGGCCACCACTCTTTCTCTCATATCCCGGAGGAGGATAAGGAAAGCATCTAGACATCCTTGACAAGGAGATCAACACGGTAAATAACCAAAACCAGAGATCGTCTGCTACAACCCAATAGATCTCCAACCTACGCAAACAGTCACCACTAATCACAAAATCTAGGGTTTAATGCTCAATATTGCGATCCGATCTCGAAATACACCAAAGATATGTTTAAGGTCGAGGCCTGCAAAGAAACCCTGCAGCGTATACGAAACCTAGGGTTACGAATTCCAGAACAGAGGACAGCTCCGAAAGTCGAAAGAGGTTTCTGACTCTTTAAGCGGCGAAGAGGGGTATATATAGGTGCTAGAAGTCTTGAATTAGTTCTAACTTCTAAGCGTCTATCTTACGTCATACAACCTGATTGGTTGGCCACTGTAAGATGATATCAGGAAATGCGTTGCGCGTGCAATTGAGGAAATGACTGGGCGTGCGGAGTACCTTAACATTTCCAAAATAAAAACCCAATTTTCCTCATGCATCAACGAAGGTCATCCATCCTTCATTGGGTATGGATGGGTGTGGAATACTCAAAATACCCACCAAGGTCACTCTTTCAAGATGGATTCAAATTGACTCCTCATGTGCTCTTTGTGAAACTGGTGTTGAATCATCATGATACATGTTTTTATCTTGTGATTGGGTCAAACACATTTGGGCAGGAAGTCCTTTGGGATTAAGAACTGATTTTTTGGATTTGGAGAACTTTAAGTCTGTCTACTTCCTCTTTTTTCTTTATTTTAAGACGGATAAACCCATGCTCCAGTGGTTTTTCAGTGTCTTTTTCATTACTTGTTATTTCATCTGGACGGTTAGAAACAAGGCTGTTATGGCCTTAAAGCAACCTGATCCAGATTGGGTACTGAAAAATGTTCACAAATGGATTTCGGATCTACAGATCTCCCCCCCCCCCAACCATTCTATCCCGGATTGTAAACGATATTGGTGATGTTGTGACTTTATCTCCTTCATCTTTCCACATACCCCCTCTTACTTCTCTTGTTTTAATATGTGCAGGATACTCTACCACTGGACTAACCACAGCAGGGTGGTCCTATGTCTTTTTGATAAATGGCAGACTAAAGTTTTTTGATATAGGAATGCTTCCTAACACTGCAGAACTTGTAGCAGTTTTTTTTGCGATCCACTCTGGATGCGATCGTGTGGCCTGCATTGGGTTGAAGATTAAAGAAGTGTGGGTCGATCATTCTTTGATAGCTAATACTCTTCCATCTCCTACCAAATGCCCATTGCCATGGTTTTTGTTCAAAGACTTTCTATACATATCTAACCGTACCTAAGATGTAAAGTTCACTACAGATGGTAATAGGTTCCGTCTAACCATAGTTAAAAATATGGCTAGAAACACTTGCTCAGACAAAGTTGGAAATGATGTAAATTAATTTCCTCTAGTTTATAAAGTTTTTTCTTTTCATTAAAAAAAAAAAAAGAAACATGGTTCTAAGTATCGGTATCGTATCGCCTGATAATGTATCGGTTTTGATAATCACCAATATCGATATCGTGTTGATACCATATCGGTAACACAATACGGATAAGAGATAAAATGGTCAGAAAACTCATTTTTTAAGAAATTTCAGTTTGTCTGACACAATCGATCCAAGCCGATACTATATCGATATTGTATTGATTTTGCGTGTTGCCAATACCCGTTCCGATACTGTGCACTAAAACCATGGGAAGTAATGATGACCTTAGATTTCGACATAAACCTTGGAGAATTTTTTATTTTTTTTGATAAGCCCTTGGATGTTGATCAAACAAAGAGTAGTTGTAGATCAGCTAACTTAGTTGTTACTTGGTTAATGCTTTTCCTCGTGCTGCCAGTAGTGCTTCCTTTCTATCTTAATTGACTTAAGGATAGAGGAATAGAGGAATAGAGGAAGGTAGTCACAGGTCAATTAGCTTAATTTTTACTTGATTATTGCTATTTTCTTACTTTCTTAAGTGCCTCCCTTCTGTTTCAACTGAACTTTTCTTGAATTCTAACTCAATCCATCTCTTCCCTTAGTAAAATAGAATTTTTATCTTTTCAAGTGCAGTGCATTGTCCAATACACCTAGTGGCACATCGGACAGTGCACCAAAAAAGAAAAGTGATGGATTTTTATCTTCTCAAGTGTTGTGCACCGCTTGATGCACCACGTACGTAGATGCACTGGACAATGCATCGCATTTGAAACGATAAGTATCTGTCAAAATAGCGAAGGTAGATTGGTAGTATTGCAGTAATAAGTTAACCAGCTAAACCATATGCTTCAGCACTGTGTATGATTTGGTGATTTGGCATTTTGAAATATATAAACAAGGAAACCTTGAGACATACAATCTGTTAAATTTGTTGAACAATCATAAATGGAAATTTTCTTCTTGTTTTTCTTATCGTTCCCTAACATTCAATAATCTGATTTTTTTTTATTTCATAAAATTTTAATTACTAAAGTATCATAGAACGCCTACTTTGTTAGTGCAAGTAATACGTGCACTTATAATTTAGCCACGTGGAGGGTCCATTTGAACAATCTGAAGTGTTGATTTGCTAAGGTCGCATGTCAAATTTTAGAAGTTCAACTCAAACATTTTGCCATGGTTTGCTAGGATCACATCGAATTTTAGGGTTTAATTCACCACATTGCCAACTTGTGTTTTTTGAACCATTGAGTTGTTATTTTTCATTTCACTCTTACTCTGGCTTATTTTGTTTAATAATTTATGGTCATGGTTTTTGCCACATATAAGAGTCCATTTGTAATGAATTTTACATATGTATAAGAGTTCATGAACTCTAACTAGGGCTAAAATTTGAGCACCAAATATGCTTCTAATTGATAGTTATAACCTGTTCATGTTGGCTATTGTAGAGACCTCATTTTGTCACCTCGGATCATGTCGGTCATACACGATCAATCACACGTTCGGAGTCAGCTGGTTCAAAGACAAGTACTAGTGATCTAAGATCTCGTCCACTAGACGAAGAATCGGGAAACGGAAGCCTTATCTGAAGGCTATCTCGTAAAGAGCCACCTCGTCTGGACGAATAAAACAAGTCATCTCTCGAAGCTTCAGGGCTCGGAGTCGGTTGCTTTTAGGATCCCATACCTCACCCGAAGCTCCGTCAGGTCGGACTCGGAGACGGTACTCTCCATAGCCCCGACGCTACCTTCGACAGGGTCGGGGACCTCAGAAGATGATCCCACTGACCCATCTCCCTTCATCTTCCGAAGACTCGTCTTCGTCCGAGGACGATCCTAAATCCCCTTCACGATCCTCAGAGGTAGACTGAGTAGGATGGACAGACTGTTGAGGTAGAGGACCTCGGCGTCATCGAAAGGATGGGGATCCACCATCCCGGGCTCATCCGAGCCCGAGCCCAAGCCCAGAAGGTCCACCACGGGCGACAATACTATAAATTCTTGACTCGGGCTCGCGGCATTTCGCAGCTTGGCGAAAACTTCCTCTTTTGACCCACTACTGACCGACATGACTAAGGGTTAGAGGACTTACTGATGCCGAGGTTGAGAACAAAGATGGCGGGGGAGGTTGTCGAAGGGAGCAAGCTTAGACGCGTTCAGATGCCGAAGGAAGAAAGCAGGAAAAGCTGACGAGATCGAGCGCAAGAAGAGCCGAAGTGCTTGAAAGTCCGAGAACTCTGAGTTACTAGAGTGCTCTGAAAACGCAAACAAGAGCTAATGAGGAATAGTACTCACCTATTTATAATGGCTGAGGAGTAGCCGAAACGCCAGGATCCAACGGTCTAGAATAAAGCTGCATAAAAAGTAAATTAATGAAGTAATTAGTTACCTTTAGCCAGCTACAATATTGTACGCAATCACTGCACTTAATTATATAAGGGTGGGTACGTAATCATGCAACTACTCATTTGAATTGGCTTTATTATTAATTACCTTGGATTGCTTGGGTAGACCAATTTAAGTTATTGTAACTCAAATCCAATGATTCCAAGTCATGCAAGTTAACTAATTCTGCACCGAATTGAAAGGGTCCTTGAGCTACATGAATGAAGTATTAATTGTTGGGTTTATATTTTAGGAGAAAAAAATATTGTTATGAATTTCAATGTACACATACCTTCCATAGCAAGGGATCCTTCCAGATCATAATTCTTACTGAGGGACAGAGTCCTCAAAGATGTCAGTACACCCAAAAATGGAAGGATGCTGTTGTTAAAACCATTTAAACTTAAGTTTAGAACCTTCGACTTTCCCAATCCAACCAAACTTGTGGGGCCTACAAAAGCATATTATATGGGTAAACATGTCAATGGATTAGGTAGGCAAGTATTTTGTTATAACATAACTTTTTTTTTATATTCTACTTTCTTTAAGAAGTGATTGAACATGTGAAGCCAAGTACAGAGAGAGAGTGATTAGAGCCTGTTGTTATTCCCATATTTATGATTAGGGTGCACGTTCTCTGTCCAGGGGCGCATCTGGGTGCATGCGCCTAGACACATCTGGGTTTTGCTTGCCTTCAGTAACAACTATAAAACTGTTTCACCATCCAATAATTTGAACACTATGTGACTCTGGTGATTGACTAAAAAATTGGTGGAGATGGCTGATGAGGGGTGATTCAACAATGGTCTGTTATGTGCCCAATGGGATCCACTCTAGTGTATGGACGTTAGATTGAACCAGCCTAGTATGGGATGGGTTAAAGGCTTTGATTTAACGTGTTCCATCAACTTTGAAGCTTTTGGCGTATCAGTCAAGTACTTAACATTTGGTATCAGAGTTGGACACCACATCAGGGGTTCGAATCACGGAAAGGGTTATCTGGAGTAGAGTGAAAACCGTCAAGAAAGGGCTATCAACAGCCAGGCAAAAACCCTGGAGCAGATTGGAGCCGTTTGGAATGAACTACCTACCGCTAGAGTAAAAGCTGCCTAGAGTGAGAGTCGCCAAGGATGACAACTACGGAAACATGGTGGTCTGTTATGTGTTCAATAGAGCCCACTCTAGTGTATGGGCGCTAGATTGGACCAGCCTAGTATAAAATAAATTAAAGGCTTTGATTTAACGCGTTCCATCAGCTTCGAAGGTTTTGACGTATCAATCAAGTACCTAACACGGTCACTATGAGATTAACATTATTCTTGTATAAGCGTCTTAATTCTTATATATATATATATGATGGCTGTACGTGAAGACAAAAGACAGGATTATGGATCATAATTTCTTTCGCCTGAAGAATATTCTACCAAATTTATGATCCAAAATAGTATAATTGAACAGTACAACCATAGCTTATTAAAGCAGCGAAGATGGATGGTCCAACCCACTCTTACCTTGGCTTGTTTGCGAAGAGGAGGCTCTGAGAGAATTATGACTGAGATCCATTGATTTAAAATTATGGAATGTGGATACAACTTCTACACTCAAGAAAGGTAAGCAAGAAATAATTGTTGGTGGGGCCTAGCCCAATGCCCAAGTCAAGGCAGAAGCTAAACCGCCCAAAAGCTGTGAGTCCGTGAGAGAAAAACGAGAGAGAGAAAGAAAAAGAAAAAGAAAAAGCAAGAGAAGGAGGAGGAGAAAGAAAAGAGCAAGGAGATTGGGTTTGGTCTTGAAGCTTTGGTGTTTCTACTACAACTTGGAGAACTCTTCAAAGCAGAGAGACTTTATGAGAGGTGGTGTTTGTGGTGAGAACTTGGTTTGGTTTCTTGTGAGGTAATCCCTATTGTATTGTCTCCAATTGCTTGTACATCTCAAGTTTGGGTGAAAACTTGAGAGAATCATTGTACTCCTATTTTTCTCATGGTGGATTGGTGCAATATTTACACCGTGATTTTTTTCCCTCTACACTGGAGGGCTTTTCCACATAAAATTCTTGGTGTTGATTGTGTAATTGCTTGCTTGCAATTTTATTTTTGTTATTTGCTTGGTAATTTTACATTGAATTATTGCTTTCTCAATACACACTAGACAAGTGAGTTTGAATAATCCCAACAATAATGCCATGTAGACGTACTGGTCTCCAAGAGGACACAAATATCGATCCTTTAAGCTTAGCTCTTCATGCTCAATTGATTTCAATTAATATGTATCTAAGGTGCTTCCATATAAAGACATGCATGCATGAAAAGGGGGTTGGCCGAGGATAATTGAGGGATAATTAATAATGCCTAACAAGGGTACTCACTCACTAATCATGTAGCTAGGCTTATTAATAATGTTACCTTAGATTCTTTCGAAGGAGCAATTGAAGTTATTGCCACTCAAATCCAACGACTGTTAGTCATGCAAATTAGCTAATTCTGCACTAAGAAAGGAAAACAGTACGTTCAAGAATCCTAATGTTATTATAACTAGGAAAAAAGATTTGCACAAAAGTTAGTCCAAAAATGAAATTAAGTGCAAACTCCCTCATATCATATATCGCTATTCATGTGAAAAGGTGATATGTTATAAATACCCTTCCCTCTATTGTCAGATTCCAAAATGATTGAGTTCCTCATTCGCCCAAAATTGCACTCGGGCAGTACGTGTTGGGAGGATCAGAATACTCGCCAATGAGGAGATCACCCAATGGTTGTCACAAATTAATTAATTAATTACCATGTAGAAAGACATACCTTCCAAAAAAAGTGCTCCTTTGAAACAATTATGATCGAGGGCAACAAAAGCAAATATATTTTGATTAATTATTAGGGGAAAGTTTTCATATACGGTCATGTAAACTGTGTATGTGAGAGGGTGGGAGTTTCAAGGCATTAATTAATGAGTGGGGATTTATAACTTTTCCAACTCTTTGGGAGAGACCCTCTCACATACACAGCCGTGTAAGAAAATTTTTCCCTAATTATTATTTTGAGCAACACTCACTACATTAGCTAAAGCAGTGAAGATGCTCCAAGCCTAGCCTACCTCTCTTAATTTACCTTGGTTTATTTGTGAAGAAGCCCTGAGAGAATTACCACTCAAATCCAATGATTGCAAGTTATGTAGACTAGATATAAATTATGCACCCAATAATAAGGAAAAATAGTAAGGAATAATATAATATAATTAATCCATGTTGACACATTTAATAATCGAATAGTCCCGTTGTGAGGTCCTAGCGTGTCGGGTGCCTAACTGGACCGACAGATTCAAGGCCTGACCTAATCCGACCCATTTAAGATTTCTTGAAATTCTCATTCTACACTAAGATACATTTTCTATTGGTTTCGGTATTAATATCAAAATCGATGGGCCATATCAGGTTGGATTGGATCATTTTACGTACTAAAATACTAGTATTTTTTTTGTGTTAAAGCATTTTATACGGATCTGGCCGATACTGTTACACCCGCACCCCGGATCATAATTAATTATTATTTCTTCCCCGTGACGTGTGGTTATCACTGCCACGTATGCTGGTGAGCTGTTCTCACCGGTGGTCAAACTGGCTACAAAATTATTGACCATGATGCGGTTTTACTTGGAGGAAACTATTCGGGTCATGGGGACAAACCATGACAAGGAAATAGTAAGTTCTAGCCCTTAAGTTTATTTATTTATCCTTTTCCTCGATGCCCTCGTGCGGGTCAAGATTTGGACAGCCCGGCTATTTTAGTTGAGTTGGGAATATTCCATTTGTGGGTCCCACTTATTTAAGGGAGCGTGTGATGGGCTTATAATCCCATGGTGGATGGACCCATCCCCAAGTGGGTTCTTTTCTATTTGAAACCTATGGGCAGGCCCATTTAGTTAAGAGGCCCATTTGACTCTATTTGACCCATCTAACTTAGAGTACCCATTTAACTTGGGTGACCCATTTAACTTAAACTACCCATTTAGCCTAATGACCCATTTAACTTGGATCCACCCATTTAACTCTTGACCCATTTAACTTAAACTATCCATTTAGCTATTTGACCCATTTAACTTAGAGGATCCAAGGTCCATTTTCTTTAAATAAGACAAAGGGGGGGGGGGGAGAAGCATTCATTTCATTTCTTCTCCCATCTAACCTAAATCGTGGAGGAGAGAAAGAGGAGAGAAAGGAGAAAGGAGAAAGAAGAAAGAAGAAAGAAGGAAGAAGGAAGGAGAGAAGGAGGAAGAAGGGTGGAGAAACTTGGTTGGAGGTTGGAAGAGCACTTCTTGGAGCCTCAACATGGAGCCTTCTATATTGGGGGTGGGTAAGCCATTCAATCCCATCTCTTTTCTTCTATTTTGGGTTTTGGGGTTTGGGAAATGGGAGAAATTCGACCTAGGGTTCTCTTGGAACCCAAGGAATCGATGGAACCTCTAAACCTAGACTATGGTGGAGTTATTTCACTCCATTACAAGCCCTAAGCCTAAGTAATCTCTTTCCATTTAAGAAATTTAAGGTTTCTACCATATTATGTCCTAATTTAGGTTCTCTTTGTTTTCTCTTAAATCCATGGGATTACATGGACCTAATGAGGTCTTAGAACCCTAATGGACCTAGGAGGAAGTTTTTGAAGCCTCCCTACCTTTAAACCCCTTGGAAAATGAATCCCTAGTGAGAAACCCTTCAATTTTCGGTTCGCAGTATGTGGTTTTACACTCGGATTGATGTTCGAAACCACATCCGCATCCGACCTTGACTAAAACTATCCTAAGCCCCTGGTTAGCTAGGATTTACATGTGGTTTGACTGCAAGAAACCACCACCGAAATTACCTTCCCGAGAAGGATTCTGTGAAGGTCGGATTTACACTGGATTCGCTTTTACAAACCACATCCGCATCCGACCTTGACAAAAATTGTCCTGAGCCCCCGTGAAGCTCGGATTTACACTCGGATTCAGTTTTCTAAACCACATCTCGCATCCGACCTTGACTAAAACTGTCCCGAACCCCGGTTTCCTAGGATTTACATGTGGTTGCGAATTTGGGCATGAAACCACTCCCGCAACCACTTCGTCTCAAACCTTATACTTAAGTGTTTATGGGAGACCTTTGGGGATCCGTTCCTTTCGCTCGTTAACCTTATTCCACTCCTTGTATAGGTTAATATATTCACTTTTGTGGCTTATTGCTTGATCGAGGCGACAACCGATAATCGTGGTGCTTGCGATACGTTGTGAGTGGGTTTGGTTGTTTGGGCTTGATATTATTATTGCATTGTATATTATGTCATCATTATAAATTATTAAGCATGCTTGCGATATTGCATACTTTTATATATGAATGTTATGATGTTAATTGGAGATGCTTTACTTTGATGGGTCTCGAGTGCGGTGGGTGCGTGTTAAACCCCGGATAATATATATATTTATGAAGAAATTATGTTGAATGTCATGTTGAATCGTATGCGCCGTGCCGTGGTGTAACCGGGCACTAAACCGGATGAAAAGTTGATGCGCCGGATTACCTCTCGGGACGATAGGACTTGCATGTAGCGTGGCTAGGATTTTACACCCTTATGCTACGACCCTTACCAACAGGGGTTTAGGTGTTGGGTAATCGACACCGGATTCGTGGGAGGTGGGAGAGGCCGATCATGGTAGTATTGGTTATCGTGGGTCCGCCACCGAGTGGTCTTGGAGGCTTCGATCGGCGTAGGTCCCAGGTGACAATTGAGGTTTCATTGTGGCGATAAGTTAAGTGACCCACAAGTGTCTCCCGAGTTGTCACAAGAGCATATGCCATTGACTTAGTTGTGATGTTAGGTGGAAAAATTACTTAACATATGCATGCATCATTGGACTATGTGAATTGTGTGTTTGTGCATCCCCATCCCCTCACTGCTCGGTGGAGAGCTAACCCCTCGTGTACACAATTTTTAGATTATGATGCGGAGTACGGAGGAGCCTAAGTCGTGTTAGAGGAACATGGCAACGGGTGTCCTTGTGACGATTGCGCCTACGGCCGTGAGAATTCTAGGGACTTGTTCCCCTTTTGTTTATTTTAGGCGTAGGCCCATGTAAAAACATTTACTTGTTATACCCTTGTTAATCATTATTAGGTGGTAATGAAAAATGGATTAACTACAGTATTTATCATCTAGGCTTTGATCATCTTGTAACTATTGATTTTATACGCTCCGCAAAACTACCGATCATTTGGAATGTAATATTTCCCTTTCCGCACTCGATATTATATTGTTTTAATATTAGTTATGATCGTGCGTTGGGACACCGTGTCGTGATCCTGGCAGCTTAGTAGGATGACAAGCGTCGTCCTAGTCACCCCTTATAATGTATTTTATCCCTTGTTGGGATGGGGGCGTGACAGAGTGGTATCGGAGCAATGATGCTCGCACCGACCACGCCTCGCGGACTCTTGATTTACTCTCCACAATTAGGTTCTAAACTAAAAATCTTTAAGAACATAAATGATTGGGTGTGCAAACATAGGAGAAGACTGATTGTGGTGAAACAAGAACTTAGAAGATAATAGGCAACAGGGCACTTAGGACTTGAACCATAGGCTGTTAAGCTACAACTTTGAAATTGCTTGGTTGAGCCTTAAGTAGGTCATAAATGAGTAACTATATGTTAAAATTCATAAACAATAATGAACCAATTATAACCAAGCATAATTATCAACAATGATTTAAACAAGAAAGAAGTAAGCAAATACATAGAGATACATATAAGATTAATTACAAATATTCAATCGTTCCAAATCTTCTTGGGAGGCGATCATATCCTTCCCATTTCAACATTCATGATTTCATCTATTCCAACAAAGACATATGATTCTATCCCGCTTCAATCCAAAAGATACTAATCTAACACCATGATTGTTCCGCATTCTCCGCTTCGGCATAACGTGTCTTTCCCAACTCAAAATGCAAGATCTCATCCTGTTCCAACTCAAAACATTTGATTCTTTCATCTCGATTAAATATACAAGTCTACCATTTCTAAAAGTTCCCAGTTGTTCATCCTAAGACAAGAACTATAAGAACTCGATCCGGATAACTTTAATTGTTGAGAGAAAGTCGAGCTAGACATTGCACCACCGCCACCATCGCGACCAAGAAAGGTGTCGATGTCATCTACCCCTCTCTCGATACCCTCTAGGCGCCAAGTCTGATTGGAGAGTTGCTTCGTGACCTCATCGAAGCCATCCACCACTCGCAGTTCAGCCACCGATGGCCATCGAATGTCAATACCTCCCACTTGATTAAGGTATAGGGATTCCTTCTAAGTGAACAATAGGTTCTTGCTCCTCCAATGGACACGTTGATAACGCCGCCAACCGTGCCGCAATGAAGGCTATAGGAACCCCTTGACACATGAAACAACCTGATAATTCTGTATGCCTGGGTTCTCGGTGTCCAGATTTGTATAGAATGGTAAATGAGTTGTAGGTAGTATGGTTCAGGAAGGTTGAGAATGTTGGTCCACCCCAATGCCTCGAATCTCTGCCCCACCATGGAAGCTTTGAGATCATCCAACACTACATCCCGCCCTTCCACTATATTTTTTTAAAGCGGAAGTAGTCTGGGTAAAGCTCTGGGTCCTCTATCTTTTGAAACCATAGTGGATCTAGGACAGTTGGTGCAACTTGTTCCACGCATGCACGCCACGTGCTTGGAGCCATTGATTGTTTTAACCTGCAGCTAAAAGCCAAGATTGATAGCAAATTTGTACCTTGAATGCTAAGGCCTAAGTAGATGATCAATGTAAGGTTGTAAAGTTCAAAACCTAGCCCTTGATTTTCCTTTCAAAGCAAATTAAATTACAGCAGGATTCTTAGGCTAGAAAATTCTGATTTTATCCAATTGTGATCTAAGAAGTTGGGAAAAAGGGAAGGCATGGCCATTATGTGAATGACATGATAAATAATGAAGATTCATGGTCATATTATGCCTAGGACATGATATTTTACAAAGTAGTAAATTCAAACAAGAAGTAGACTTGTTCAATCATGGAGCATGCCTTAGGCTTCAAAAAAAAAAAAAAAAAAAAAAAAAAAAAAAAAAAATTCAGATTTTGTGATTGGAAGTTTGAATCTTGAGAAACAAGTAAAGTTGGCTTGTGACAACTCAAAGGATGTAAACTAAGCCCTATCTAGTAAGACCGATTCATACATGGCAAAAGAGAAGAGGAAAATTTGAGTAGGTTTTGGTTTTTCCAAAATCCAACCTAAATCCTTGAGTTAGATGCCAAGATCGTATGCAAGCCCTTGTATAGGTTGCTTATGGTGAGAAAATGGTTAAGATTAGATTGTGAACAGCCTACTGAGCAAAAGAAAGCAAAACCCCCAAGTTTTCAAAACCTAAATTATGTTTTGGGGTTTCTCCTTGAGAGAAATCAATGGGAGAGAGAGAGATCTTACTCGAATGCGATTGGATGTTGTTGAGGAGTAATTTGGAGCACTAAAATCCACCAAGGAGTGAGGAGAGAGCAAGTATGGTCGCAGTTGGGGTTTCTCCCGGAGCTTTAGAGTTGTGTTTTGAAGGAGAAAAATAAACCTCTAAGTCACGGGTTTTAAAATTTTAATTTTGGGCCATGCGGTTTCACCCGTGGATTCAATTTTGTGAAATCGACTGAGAATCCATGAATTTCTCGAGAACAAAATTTGATTCTAAAAAGCTCGGATTTACCCGTGGTTGCAACTTATCGAAACCACACCTAAAACCGCCAAGCCGTAAAGGATTTTCTTGCCTGTCTTGATGAACCAACCTATGTTAGGCTTTTATTACCTCTATTTGATGTTTCCTCGCCCCTCTTGTGGCATATCTTACCCCGGTAACTTAAACTTTATGCTTGACAAATAAAAGTATAGAAGTGAAATATATACAAGATGTGAAAATGGTATTGTGACAAGATCATATAAGGAAAATGAGACATGATAACCATAGGAAGATGTTTGGAGTGAAGAGAAATAAATAAGATCAATGCACATGTAAAATTCATGTGACATTCCTAATGTGTGGATGTGAATAATGAGATCAATGTGAACAACATGTACTTTTGGCTACTTTACATTCCAACCAATGCCAACCAAGCAAATTGCTGGATGAAAATATCTCAACAAGAGACAAGAATTATTTATTTGAGGAAAAGAGGAAAGATTTTAAGGATTTTATCAACAATCATGTGTACAAGAGAATATGCTTGAAGATAAGACAATGTGATAATTTTCTATGAGAATTTTATGGCATGTAAAAGAATTAGATTTGAACTTGGAGAGTTTTCCCAAAATACTGTGAATTGAGGACTTTACTACAACCAAAACTTGAACATAATCCAAGTAAAATTCAACTATATATGATAAACCTAGCAACAATCTCTAAAATACTTGCAAAGACTTGAAATTTATAAAAGGTGCAATAATCAAACAAGGATCCAACAACTTAGTGCCATCGATCAAATAGGACTTGATTACACCCAAAAACCCTAGTTTCGGCCAATCAATTTTGGTATGGATTTGGTGTACATGGCTATGGGATTACAAGCAAAATCAAGACATGATCACAACTTAAGATGATTCATCCCAAATCTAAGAAAAGAGAAAGTAGAAATGGGAAGAAAGCCATATCTTGAACAAGTGAGAGTTAAACCTTGAGGCTTAAGATTACAAGAAAACCACCCGAGGGAAGCTTGAACGGAAGTCCCTCAGAGCTTTTTCTCCTCGCGGTTATGTTCCTTTCTTTGGAGCCAAAAGTGAGTTTTAAAACTCGCGGCTCTATTATGTTAAATTTCTCGCAAATGAACGAACGAGCGAATCCACTTATC
This sequence comes from Telopea speciosissima, assembly GCF_018873765.1. Taxonomy (NCBI): domain Eukaryota; kingdom Viridiplantae; phylum Streptophyta; class Magnoliopsida; order Proteales; family Proteaceae; genus Telopea; species Telopea speciosissima. The sequence continues at coordinate 17,524,894 of NC_057920.1, read as the reverse complement.
GTGAATCCGCTCCGCATAAAACTTGAAATTTTCATTATAAATCAGTGGGATCAACAGAACGGATCCACACTCATGCATCCGTCCGTAAATCCGTTTGACTTAAACCCTCTCGGCCATTGAGACTTTTGAGATTGGACAAACGAACGGATTCGCATTCCACATCCGCCCGTTAGTCTGCTCTCCCTATTTTCGTGGAGGAGCCACGAACGACCGCAGTACGACACCGCCGTGAGTCCACCCAATTTCTTTTAGGATTTTTAGCTTGTTTTGGAGACCTTTGACTACACTTATATGTGATGATTATGTGCCTATACCCTAGATCGGACACCCCGTTGTGTGACCCATTTGTGGGAACCACCTAAGTCTAGTCAATACCTTGAATTGAAAGAGGTTAGGACTTGTACCCGACTGGGCCAGCTAATAAGAACTAGCAGGCATTGGTAACCGTTGTGACTCCTCTCTTACATAAGAGGAGAAGAGTTACCTTTGAGGATGAAGACCTTTGATCCTATGAATTTAAGGACCCAAACCTTATGGGTAGGTACTAAGAAAGGAAAGTAATAGGCTGGTTTGGGCTGGTCTATGTGATTGAGCCATGAAGGTCACGTGTATTTGGAAGTCATTCATAACACCTCAAGCTAGTGACGACTCTATTTGAACTTTACTTGGTTTATCCAAACCTTGTTTAGACTCATAGAGAAAGTCCTACACCGTGATTTGACTTTCCAAAAAAAAAAAAAAAAAAAAAAAAAAAAAGACTTAGTGAACCGTACCTGAGAACTTCTTGTTCTTGTGGATTGACCTAGATGACAGATATGTCCATAGGGATTTGAATGTAATTATTGAATCTATGCCTACATATTGGTGTGATAAATATATATAGATATACCTTAGAACCTTGGACTTGTGTGACTAGAGTGATTCTCTGGTACTACAAGTATGACTTACCTCGACCTTGCTGTGAAACTAGTTGGAGCCCTGACCTTGGTTGACCAAACCTTAGGGTAATGAATAATGAATTTAATGACCGGATAGGTTAAATTATGGAGACTGCTTGAAGAGTTGACTTGGACAAAAGCTAGTAAAGGTTGTTGGTTCTCGAAAGAGGACTCGATGTGGACTTCTTCCCGTGGGATAATTGTGTATAGGTTTAAAGGTTGTGAGAGCTAAAATCGAAGGATGTAACAAAACCTTCTCCAACGACAGATATGAATGGGGTAATGGATCACCAAATGCGTTCCCTCCGTCGGGAGTGAACAATAGGAGATTCCATCAATATTCCAAATCATTCTAAAGTTGGGTTAGGTAATGAGACAACCAGATGTGAAAGCCTTCAGTATGTGAACCCTATGTTGGGACATGGACAGGTTAAATCCTGTAACCCAAAAATGACCAGAGTAGTGAAGGCTAGAATGGTATCACCTGATCTGGAAGATTTAGGGAACTCTGTTCCTTGAGACTTAACTTAGTAGTTGGAACCCTGTTTTTCTAGGGTTATTGTGAACCACACCCCGTGGTAATGTGACCGTAAGGAAAAGAGAATTGTGGAACTCCGACTTGTCGCCACGTAGGCACCGCCTCATCTTGACCCGACCTTGACTTAGTTCAAGATGTGGGTGACTTGGGATGTTGTTATCCAACAGCCCTTCTCACTTAAGACCCTAGTTGCCTCAAATTTCGGGGACGAAATTTCTTGTAAGGTGGGGAGGATGTTACACCCGCACCGGATCATAATTAATTATTATTTCTTCCCGTGACGTGTGGTTATCATCGCCACGTATGCTGAGTCTGTTCTCACCGGTGGTCAAACCCGCCTACAAAATTATTGACACATGATCGCTTTACCATGGAGAAACTATTCACATGGGGACAAACCATGACAAGGAAATAGTAAGTTCTAGCCCTTAAGTTTATTTATTTATCCTTTCCCTCGATGCCCTCGAAGTGCGGGTCAAGATTTGGACAGCCCGGGCTATTTTAGTTGAGTTGGGAATATTCCATTTGTGGGTCCCACTTATTTAAGGGAGCGTGTGATGGGCTTATAATCCCATGGTGGATGGACCCATCCCCAAGTGGGTTCTTTTCTATTTGAAACCTATGGGCAGGCCCATTTAGTTAAGAGGTCCATTTGACTCTATTTGACCCATCTAACTTAGAGTACCCATTTAACTTGGGTGACCCATTTAACTTAAACTACCCATTTAGCCTAATGACCCATTTAACTTGGATCCACCCATTTAACTCTTGACCCATTTAACTTAAACTATCCATTTAGCTATTTGACCCATTTAACTTAGAGGATCCAAGGTCCATTTTCTTTAAATAAGACAAAGGGGGGGGGGAGAAGCATTCATTTCATTTCTTCTCCCATCTAACCTAAATCGTGGAGGAGAGAAAGAGGAGAGAAAGGAGAAAGGAGAAAGAAGAAAGAAGAAAGAAGGAAGAAGGAAGGAGAGAAGGAGGAAGAAGGGTGGAGAAACTTGGTTGGAGGTTGGAAGAGCACTTCTTGGAGCCTCAACATGGAGCCTTCTATATTGGGGGTGGGTAAGCCATTCAATCCCATCTCTTTTCTTCTATTTTGGGTTTTGGGGTTTGGGAAATGGGAGAAATTCAACCTAGGGTTCTCTTGGAACCCAAGGAATCGATGGAACCTCTAAACCTAGACTATGGTGGAGTTATTTCACTCCATTACAAGCCCTAAGCCTAAGTAATCTCTTTCCATTTAAGAAATTTAAGGTTTCTACCATATTATGTCCTAATTTAGGTTCTCTTTGTTTTCTCTTAAATCCATGGGATTACATGGACCTAATGAGGTCTTAGAACCCTAATGGACCTAGGAGGAAGTTTTTTTGAAGCCTCCCTACCTTTAAACCCCTTGGAAAATGAATCCCTAGTGAGAAACCCTTCAATTTTCGGTTCTGCAGGTATGTGGTTTTACACTCGGATTCAGTGTTCTAAACCACATCCGCATCCGACCTTGACTAAAACTATCCTAAGCCCCTGGTTAGCTAGGATTTACATGTGGTTTCGACACGCAAGAAACCACCCAAATTACCTTCCCGAGAAGGATTCTGTGAAGGTCGGATTTACACTTGATTCGCTTTTCAAACCACATCCGCATCCGACCTTGACAAAATTGTCCCGAGCCCCGTGAAGCTCGGATTTACACTGGATTCGTTTCTCAAACCACATCTCGCATCCGACCTTGACTAAAACCGTCCCGAACCCCGGTTTCCTAGGATTTACATGTGGTTGCAGAATTGGGCATGAAACCACTCCTCGCAACCACTTCGTCTCGAAACCTTATACTTAAGTGTTTATGGGAGACCTTTGGGGATCCGTCCTTTCGCTCGTGTAACCTTATTCCACTCCTTGTATAGGTTAATATATTCACTTTTGTGGCTTATTGCTTGATCGAGGCGACAACTCGATAATCGTGGTGCTTCGTATACGTTGTGAGTGGGTTTGGTTGTTTGGGCTTGATATTATTATTGCATTGTATATTATGTCATCATTATAAATTATTAAGCATGCTTGCGCATATTGCATACTTTTATATATGAATGTTATGATGTTAATTGGAGATGCTTTACTTTGATGGGTCTCGTGCGCGGTGCGGTGCGAAACCCCGATAATATATATATTTATGAAGAAATTATGTTGAATGTCATGTTGAATCAGAGCGCTGTGCCGTCTGGTAACCGGGCACTAAACCGATGAAAAGTTGATGCGCCCGGATTACCTCTCGGGACGATAGGACTTGCATGTAGTCGTGGCTAGGATTTTACACCCTTATGCTACGACCCTTACCAACAGGGGTTTAGGTGTTGGGTAATCGCACACCGGATTCTGTGGAGGTGGGAGAGGCCATCATGGTAGTATTGGTTATCGTGGGTCCGCCACCGAGTGGTCTTGGAGGCTTCGATCGGCGTAGGTCCCAGGTGACAATTGAGGTTTCATTGTGGCGATAAGTTAAGTGACCCACAGTGTCTCCCGAGTTGTCACAAGAGCATATGCCATTGACTTAGTTGTGATGTTAGGTGGAAAAATTACTTAACATATGCATGCATCATTGGACTATGTGAATTGTGTGTTTGTGCATCCCCATCCCCTCACCGGCTCAAGGAGAGCTAACCCCTCGTGTACACAATTTTTAGATTATGATGCGTACGGAGGAGCCTAAGTCGTGTTAGAGGAACATGGCAACGGGTGTCCTTGTGACGATTGCGCCTACGGGCCGTGAGAATTCTAGGGACTTGTTCCCTTTTGTTTATTTTAGGGCGTAGGCCCATGTAAAAACATTTACGTTATACCCTTGTTAATCATTATTAGGTGGTAATGAAAAATGGATTAACTACAAGATTTATCATCTAGGCTTTGATCATCTTGTAACTATTGATTTTATACGCTCCGCAAAACTATCGATCATTTGGAATGTAATATTTCCTTTCCGCACTCGATATTATATTGTTTTAATATTAGTTATGATCGTAGCGCTGGGACACTGTGTCAGTGATCCTGGCAGCTTAGTAGGATGACAAGCGTCGTCCTAGTCACCCCTTATAATGTATTTTATCCCTTGTTGGGATGGGGGCGTGACAGATACAATACCGCGAGTCCTTGAATCATGCACAAGTAGGAGTGGTTCTTGACCTGTTGAAACATACAAATTTATATGTTTTTATTTAATATATGATCATTAAGTTATGAGGTGGATGGGCTTTATTGGTTACTTCTGAAGTATGTTCGTTTCCACTAATAGGTTCTGTTGTGGGCTATAAGCATTTGATTTCATTCCATAAACATGTCCCTCCCCTTTTCCCATCTAAGGAACACATCTTTATTTTTATTTATTTTATTTAGATTAAATTAAAGAACATAATAATTTATGAAGATTTATTACATTAATGATTAATCATGAAAATATTGGAACTCATTTATTGGTAAAGTTAAAGAACATATAAGAATTGGCATGTTTAAGGCCCATTTAAAGACTGTTTAAAATTAAACAGGCCCATAGTCTGGTTAAGGAACATTTATAGTAGCCCGATTATAGCCCAAGGTTGACCGAGCTCATCCAGGCCTGGCCCGATTAGTTAAATGGGCGATCACAGTGCAAGTCTTGAAATTGGTGAAACCCGGTTAGGCCCAACCGGTTGACACCCCTACTTACACCATCTTTTAGTGGTCTGCAACTGTTTTATGAACTCTCAATTGCTATAATTTTCTATAAGGTTTCACACTATAATTCCTATAAGGTTTTCTATGCTAGAAGGTACAACTCAAAAACAAGAAAAATAACCAATTATTTAAAATTCCAAAAAAAAAACAGAAAATTTATAAAATGAGCAAGCACTGCATCCATTATCTTATATTTGAATTAGATCTCCTCGACTGGTCTCATAGATGAAGCACATTTGACAACATTCACTCAATTAAGGCTTTCCAAAGAAACAAACGAAATCTACATACATAGATGTATAGCTTATAGTAAATATCAGAGAGAAAATCATGACACGAGTATAAAAATGCTCCAATGAAATCAAACCACATTCTTTGCCAATAAGGGTTGATGTAGAGAATAGTGGCAACTCCCAAAAAAACACACCACATACGAAGCAGCAATACTGGTAGCAAAAACGCTCATGTCAATGCCATAATCATTTGAAGCTCCTGTTTCAGATGTGTTGGTTGATGATTCTCCAGTAGTACTGGAAGAGCAGAAAGAGGAGGACATTATTAATGGTAAAGGCAGACCACAAAGGTAGGGATTTCCCTCATAACTAGTGCTGTCGAACGTTGAGAATTGTCCCTTCATCTTTGGTGTCTTGCTAGATAAATTGTTGTGTGCCACGGTGAAGACCTCCAAATTGTATAGACTGGTCAATTCTGAAAGAGGGAGATTAGGATCATGCTAACATCAACATCCAGGCACCCGCTATGGCCATAGAAACAGCGGCAGCCACAACACCAGAAGAGCAAGAGAACATACAAGGAAAAATGGGAGAATAGTTCATCTATGGCTCTGGAAAAAGGTAAAAGCGCAACAAAATGAATGAAGGTCAAGTCCATATTTATAAAAGAAAGGATGAACTGGATTAAAAGATGACTCCTCGAGATGGTATCTTGAAATAAAAGAGAAATAACTGTCAGCGAATTCTTCACAGGAACCTCACAATGTCGACAGTTCAAGAGAACAACCAGAAAAGATCTTGGGAAATCACTAATCACCACCTGGCAGTTCCCCATTGCTCCTCCATTAACCCTACGAGATACAGTGATCAATTTGAAATCTGGGGAACAGGGGAAGTAACTCCCAGAAGCCATGTGATAAGCTGCTATTTGCCCCAACATTTCCAAAGCCTGGAATAAGAATTCGAAAAGGCGCTTCGGATTAATTCAAACTAAGACCTCATTGATGGCACCTTAAATAAGGTGTCATACAATAGGACCGATACATCACAGAGGAGGGGAAGAGTCAGGGAATCTGATGCAAAGAAAAGAGAATATTAATGATGTCATGTTGAACCGAAAGCCCATGAAAAGCAAGAATTTCCCCGATCATCGCATAGGAGAAAGGTCTAAACCGGGCTTAGAATTCAACTAAACCGGGCTAGGAATTCAACCGGCTCGGCGGCCAAGTGGCGTAATAGCACATTACGGTAGGTAGATAGCGGTCCACTGACCGCAAGGAAAGGGTATGTTCAAGACAAGTGATAAAATAACAGAAAAAGGACAGGCGAATGAAAAGGAAATGAACATTAATGCGAGAATGGCGAGGCAAAACAAAGATAGGAAGTCAGAGATTGCAGAAACTTCAAAATCTGGAAGCAAGTGAGGAGAAGGTGAATTCAAGAAAGTGGCAATCTTAAATAGCTCCAAGGAGTTAAACAATGAGAAGAGGCCCATCGAACCGAGATAAACGGTGTAGATGGGGCCAAAAGTCCAAATCCAAGACCTGATGGACACATGTCAAACCGACGGGAAAAGCTTGAACGACAAGTCCATACCCAGAGTTAGGAAGCTCAAATCTGAACCTTCACCCCTCTTTTCGATTTCCCTCGAGAAGTGTGGAACCCATAAAGATATTTGGAGCCACGCATAAAGGAGGTGGATGACGGCTTGTTCTGTATGATCGTTGTTTTATGTCGAAAGGCACATCTTTCCAAAAATACCAACGAAAACAAGACCATCGTTGGGGGGAAGGTATTCGGAAATACCTCCCTAGTGACACGGCCAAGCAGAACGACTAAAGAAGTTATATCGATCATCAAAGTTGCACACAACAGCCCTGAGCATCGAGGCCGTGATTTGCATAGCTAAAATCCAAAGAAAAAATAATAATAATATTTCCTTATGTTTAACCTCCAAAACATAAGGAGTGGGGGGGCAAATGATATGAACAATTTCTCATTATCCAATCCTGTGAGGACATGTGGAAAGAAGGAATCAAGAAAGGAATGATAAACAGAAGAAAGGGGTAAAAGATCTACTACAATGAAGGGTAGGTAAGCCCAAGAATAGGGAATCAAGATTCTAGAAGGGGCATTCTTAGAAAGACATTATGAAAACTGGAATAAGGGAGAAGGCTATAAATGGTAGGAAAGGGGACAGTGAATTGAAAAGGGACTGGAATGAAAAATTCTCCAGCTCCTCCAAAGGATTCACATCTGTTTTCTCTCTCCCATTCACTCTCACACCTCCATGAATGTCTGGATCTTTTTTCTCTTCATTCACCTTTGTATATTCCAATTCTGATTCGAACTAATTAATTTGCTTGAGATCTCTGGATCTTCGATCCTTGATTTTAAGTGTTGTCAAAGGATTCCTGCAATTTACTGTATACAACACATACCAAGTGTTTGATCAAGATTGTCAAAAAAGCATTCAAACAAATGATATTTCAATCCGTGAAGGAAACATATCCTATCTTGATATTCTAGCTAACAATAATCTGTAATTTCTCTGAGCTTGGAAAATTTGTGCTCTGGATCAACGCTATTCTTTTTGTCCTCTTCATTTTGTCACGAATTATTGCCGGATTGGATATTGATAGTGTAATGAAAACGCATTGTTGTTGAAACGATAGAATGCAGGGTTTTTTTTTTTTTGGGTAAATTACACGTCACCCCTGGTTTTCAAACGAAACTCAAATCACCCCTGGTTTTTTAAATACTCATCCATCCCCCTCTACAGTAATGATGTTGTCTACTGTTAGTTATTGGTGTGAAAGGACTATTTTACCCTTGTACTAAAGCATTAGAATTAAATTTACAATACTACCCTTCAAAATCTATGTTTGGATGTCAAGGGTAGTTTAGGGATTTAAATTTATTTAACTGGCTGACATCATCACTTAATAACATAAAATTAACGATAGGGACTAATTTATCATATTGGGGTCTAATACAAGGGTTGATTTGAGTATTTTCAAAAACCAGGGGTGATTTGAGTTTCGTTTGAAAACCAGGGGTGACGTGTAATTTACCTTTTTTTTGCATTATTAAAATGGCATTTATGTAATTATTAGTGTGTAGGTTTTTTTTTTTTTTTTTTGGTAAATTAGTGTGTAGATTGGAGTGATTCTATTAGTTGCATACCAAGCAATGTTTCTGTTTTGAATGTACTTCGAAATTAATTCGAATGAATTTTTACCAACAAGGTGATTTTGCTTTCAAAGACCATAGAATTAAAATATATATATATATGTATTTACACCTAGAATCCAAGAATTGAGAGCGAAATTGTTAACAATCAGTGCCTACGTGACCAGACATTGATCTCTTGCCCTCCCACCTAAGGGTGTCAAAATCACATTGAAATTGTTTACCGAAATCAAATCGAGTCGTTTACATCGAAACCGTGAAACAGTTTAATAAATGGTTCAATTTTGGTTTTAAATTTGGGACAGTTTGTTAAACAATTTAGATCTAACCGAACCATTTAAACCGTTTAACCAAAGCAAATATTAATAATATGTAATTGCAATAATTAACCATTAGTGCCTTCATACAACAGGTTGCTGCTAAAGTTGAAAGCAATGAGAGTCAAACATTGATTGATAGAATTGTATATGTGAAATTTATAATAAAATAATTGGGTTAAATTCATTCAAATGCATTAGTATAATAGTATTCAATGTTTCTATAAATTTTTTGGCTTCTCTATGAATTAGAATCATGTCATTTTCAATATGGCTTGTTGAATACATCCAACAAGCATTAAATTCGGTGTAAAACAGGCAAACCGTTTAGGAACCAAGTATCTAAAATAGTGATCGAAGCCATTTAGGGTCGATAAATCGAAACCGTTTAAAAATCGAGAAACTGAAACCATTTAGTAAATGGTTGTGGTTTCAATAGCTGAAAACCGTTTAATAAACGATTCGATTCTGGTTTCACTTAAAAGTCCTTGCATTGAACCGAATCGAACCGTTTAACACCCTTACTCTCACCTTTCCAAGTCCCAAAACCCCCCGCCCCAAAAAAAAAAAATTATAAGGATCGCCGAGTCAAGAAATTTGCACTCGATATTACACCACCTCTTTTCTCCTTTTTACCTAGACAAGTCAATGTTTTGACTGATTTTATAGCTAGAAAGGCCATGTCTATGTATTTTTATCTGTTCCATTTTCTGCCTGCTCCAATTCCCCAAGTTCCTCTAATAAAAGGGGGTGGACTCCACCGAGGCAGTGTGTGCAGGGGTAGGATGGTCATTTCCGCCCCCTCTATTAGAGGAACTTGGGGAAACGGACCTGCCTAGGAAATAGAGTAGATAAAAGTCCCCCTGTCTATGCAGTGTTTGACAGATTGACCAAATTCCACTCCGTGGATATCGGAATCTTGTATTTCTCTAGCCTCGTGCTTTTCTGCTTTAGCTGAATAGAATCGTTTTTACCAAAAAAAGATATTACACCTCTTTGATAGGTTTTTTTTTTTTTTTGGATGGAAAGAAAATATTTATAAGATTAGAAAAAAGGAACATTTGTACAGTAGTCTATGCAGTAAGGGATATGGGGAACAGTTGCAATAAAACACCTAAACCAGTTAACAAGAGAAGGATTAGTAAGCTCCTTAAAGGATACTTCAGGAGTTCGGGCCATAATCTTCAAAAAATAATCTAGAACTTCAAGGGGCCAAGGAGAAAGGGATGGAGTTGGAAGAAGTCCTGGTAGCACCTCATTAGAGCACCAAACTTCTTTCAGCTTGAAACCTCTCAGGGCAGCAAAATCTAGTCCGGTGAGGATTCCAGTCAACTCTGGTTCCAAAAAATGCTTGTTTTTACTTTGTCCAGCTGTCAGAAAAAGAAGTTTCCCATCTACCAAAAAACCAAAGACCCATCCAGGCTTACCTATATCTTTGCAATCAAACCCTGCGCATAACAAAACAGGAAAATCTAATATAGGTAAATCAATCCTAAAAGAAGATGCAAGGTTAGTATAAGCCAAAAGAGGAGAAGACACAACATCTGATTTATAAAGTAGGGGTGGGGAAATATTCAAGTCCGATAACCACTGGTTTATTCTTCGTAGAACCTGGCCAGGGTTAGGACACACAGAATTAAACACATAATTGTTTCTTGCTTGTCAAATGAAATAGCAAGTAATAATAAAAACATAAAAAAACCAAATCAGAGAAGGCTTGTCAAGCTGTCGGTCTAGCAAAGCAGAGATGCAGAAATGTCTAAGAGATTGGTATGAAATGAATTCAGTCCTTAGACCTAAAGGACCAGCTACCCAGATGTGCTTAACCCAGTCACAAGAGAGGAAATATGCCAGTGGGTCTCATTACAAGTGCCACAGAGAGCACAAGTGGGATCGATCTGAGTCCATTTTGAAATAGAATCCTTAACCGGAATCCCTGCATTTAATACATGCCAGAAGATAAGCTTAGGATGAAGTTTGAGTTTCCAAAAAAATTTCCACCAAGCGATAGAAGAAAAGTCAGTTAAAGAAGTGCTTGAAAGAAAAGAAGCAGCTAATTTGGTTTTAAAGCGACCATCCCTAGCAAGCGTGCACCACCAAGAGTCTAGGGAATCAGAACAGGGGATGTTAAGGATGTTTGTCATCAGAGATGGGGTTGTATCTCTGATAAGATCCTCCTTCCAAGACAAATTTGAGAGGAATATAACCTTCTCAGGGTAAACCCTTTGAGAATAGCCAGGTTTAATGGTGAAGATCGGAATAGAAGGTACCCAGGGATCAGTCCAAAAATAGGTATCCCTACCATTACCAATCCTTCAAAAATAGAAAGATTGGAGGGGCCGAATGATCATAGAGATACTATTCCAACACCAAGATCCTTTTTTCAACTTAGTTGCGGGGACAAAAAGAGAGGTTTGAGGAAAGTACTTAGCTTTCAAAACCCTAACCCAAATAGAAGTATTCTTAGATAACAAATGCCATCCCAATTTAAGAAGGAAAGCCTGGTTCTAGGTACAGGCAGGACGAAAGCCAAGACCCCCCAGGTGGATGGGGGAGCTCATAACCTTCCACGAAACAAGAGAACTTTTTCTATGCAAATCAGTCCCACCAGACCAACTAACAGAATCAATTTGCTTACAAATAGCTTTAGGAAAATAAAAACAGCTCATGAGATAAGCAGGTATTGAATTTAAAACAGATTTTATGAGTACACTACGTTATGCAAAAAAGAGATGGTTAGATTTCCATGAAGAAAGTCTGGAAGAGATTCTATGTACCAGAGGGATCAGATGTTTAACCTTAGATCTTTTAGGAAAAAGTTTAGTCCCTAAATATGTAGAATCTAGCTGCATTTCAGGAATTCCCAAGATCTTACTCAAACGTATTTTCTCAAACCTGGTGACATTCCTGCTAAAATGCATACCACTTTTTGTTAAATTAATTTCCTAGCCTGAAATATCAGAAAAAAGATCCAAAATAGCCTTAATAGTAAGCAAATCCTTAGAAGTAGCTCTGCAAAATATAAAAACATCATCAGTAAATAGAAGGTGAGTAATCTCAGGAGCACCTCTGGCAACTTGAATGCCTCTGAAGAGATTGAGATCTCTATAGGCAGCAATCAGACGGGAGAGAACCTCCATACCAGTAATAAACAAATAGGGACTCAAGGGGTGTTAAAGTTAAGAGAGAAGAGATAGAGAGAGAGATAAGAAGACTCAAGAGTTACGTGGTTCGGTGGTTGTCACCTACGTCCACGGTAAGAAGATTTTCAACTATATCATCCTTCTTGTGTACAGTCCTTATTTAAGGACAATTCTGTTATTCTATTTACAGAAAGGTGAGATGGCTCTTTGTAGACTTTCCTAATCTGAGGAGCAATATTGGCTGGAGTATCAATTTGATTGCTATTGCTGAGCCGGTGATTAGTATAGCAATCTTCTTCATAAGGTAATGGATCTTGACAGCTGTGTACAAGAGATTGGAATCTATTTTGAATTTTGGATATCAATCCTTGCTTAGTCGATGATGAGCTGGAAAATCTTCTTCATAAGGTAATGGATCTTGACAGCTGTGTACAAGAGATTGGAATCTATTTTGAATTTTGGATATCAATCCTTGCTTAGTCGATGATGAAATGGAATGATCTCTAATAAGGGGCATCTGTGCCTCATCCCTCTTGATCCCTTAAAGAAACCAAAAGGGGTGCCATCAATCTTGACAGAAAAGGTCATGGAGGAGAGGAGATGCAATAGGAAATCACACCACTGCTGCCCAAAACCGAGGAATTTAAAAATGGCAGTAATAAAAGACCATTCCATTCGGTCATAGGCCTTAGACATATCAATTTTAATAGCAACCCACCCCAACGTGCCTTTCTTATGATTGAGGTACTGAAAAATCTCATGGGAGATGATTACATTGTCTGAAATTTGTCGACCCATAACAAAGGCACCCTGAAAAGGAGATATAAAGGATGGGAGGAAAAATTTTCAGTCTATTAGCAACCAATTTAGCTATTATTTTATAAAGAATAGAGCATAGACTGATGGGCCTAAATTCACTAACAGAAGAGGCAGAATCAGATTTAGGAATGAGACAGAGTAGATTATGGTTAATCTCAGTAGGGATAGAATGGGTAGAGAAGCAATTGCTGACAAAGCAAAGAAGAGAATCCTTGATGTCCTCCCAGAACTTCTGGAAAAAGCAGGCTTGGAACCCATCAATCCCTGGGGCTTTAAGATGCCCAAGAGAGAAGACCACATGCTTTAATTCCTCAAGAGAGGGGGGGGGAGCATAGGGAAGTAGCAGTAGAGACAGAGACACAAGGGGAAAAAAGACATTCAACAAAGCTAGCATCTAGAGGAGAGGAAGTAGTGAAGACTTTATAGAAATGATCAGCAAAAGCCAGGGAAATCTCTTTGGTGTTGGTTACCCTCTCTCCATTTTCTAAACAAAGAAAATCAATTTTACGACGTTGAGTATTCTGTTTAGCCATGGCATGAAAAAATCTAGTATTTCTATCACCAGACATAATATAATTCTGTCTGGATTTTTGCAACCAAAAACACTCCTCGGCATCTAAAATCCATTTAAGCTTGTTGGAGGAAAGAAGCAAATCATCCTTGTGTAAAGGGGAGAGCTCCTCCAGGTTAGTAATCTCACAGACAAGTTGTTTTTTAAGTGTATCAATGTGGCCAAAAATATCTCGGTTCCAGCATTTCAAAAGATTGGAAAAAGAGGATAACTGGCAAGGGAAGCAGTCAGATGATTGGTTGTTCCAAAAGGTTGAAACAAAGTTACCAAAATCAGGGTGGTGAGTCCAAGCAAGTTGAAAATAGAATATTTTTTTAAAAGAAGTTCTAGAGGGACAAGTATTTAAAATGATAGGGTGATGGTCCGAGCAGAGAGAGGAACCTTTTTTCAGGGAGGTCAAAGGAAAAAAATCAAACCAAGTGGGGGAACAAAAGGCCTTGTCAAGACATTCCTTTATCAGATTGGGTGGTTTATTGTGACTTGACCAGGTGAAAGGGGATCCACAAAGCTTGATCTCCTCAAGTGAACAAGTGTTGATCAAGCCAGAAAGAAGGTACGATGTTGTGGTAGAGTGAAACAGATTTCCACCCAACTTGTCAAATTGTCCCAAGATCTCATTAAAATCACCAAGAACATAAAATGGTTCCGAGATAGAGCAAATAAAGTTCTGTAGAATTTTCCAAAAATCAACACGCAGTTGGGGTTGGGGGAGAGCATATATGAAGACACACCAAAAGGCACTGAGATGTTTGTCCAGAATTTTAATGCCAATAAACCGAGAATCGGTAACTAAATCCAAAACAGAAACAATGTTTTTCACCAAGAGACAAAGGCCCCCTTTTCCCCGAGCCTCGACCGGGCTATTAGAATAAGTAATTAAATTATAGAGGGGAGAGAGACCCGGAATACGAAGTGCAGAGTGGTTCTGGCATTTAGTCTCACATAGAAACAGAAGATCTGGGGTAAAAATCTTGGCGTTTAAGCCAGTGCATCGCCGAGAAAAGGAGTCGTTGATACCCCGAATGTTCCAAGAAAAGATAATCATCAGAACAAATAATAAAAGGGATAGAAAAAGATGAAGCATGCAAAAGGTGATAAACTAAAGTAAACACCAAAAACTAATTAAAAAGGGCTTCTAGGGACAAAAGCATGAGAATGAAAATGACTATTGAGTAAACATAAACTAACAGAAACACAAATCATCAAAGTAAACAGGACTAAGCAGAAGTTAAAAAAGTCAGAGTGTAGAAGAAGGACTTGTACTGAGCTAGGAATTCACTGCTCCTGTAACACTCTAGGGTCGGAGCTCAGGGACGTGCCATCCAAAGAAAGAGTATCAGCATTGGAGGACACATAGGACGGGAGTTCATTCATCCATTCCTTAACAAGAGAGAGTAAGGCATCAGGGTCGGACGTAGCAGCAAGAGACGACTCAAAGAAATCCTTAATAGAACAGAACGCCGAGGAGTGGGGGGGGGGACATCCACTGACTGAAGTTTTCGTTTCTTGCAAGAAGGAGAAACAACCGAGGATCCAAAGAAAATAGGCTTCCCGCCGTCAGAAGCCACCCAAGAAGGCGCAGGAAGGTTTGGCACTCCAATCAGAACAGGATCGCCCTCAGCAGCAGCAGAAGGGGAGGCAATCAGAGCTTCCACAGAGACAGTATCCGCAAAAAAATCACCAGATAAAGGGAGTGGCTGAAAATCAACAAACAGCGAAGAAATAAAGGTATCTTCACTGGAGGGGGCTCGAGTCCTTGAGGTTGGGGCTGGCATCAGCGAGAGAAGTGATGGCACAAACATCAGCAGGACAGCAGGCTTAGACAGGGAGAGACTACACACAACTCCAGTAGAAAGGGAATCCGACGATAGAGAGGGCTCCAGCAAAGTACAGGACACCGATACAGCAGTAGAAGCAGGTATGGTCACCGGTTCATCCACCTCCATAGAAACAGACAAACCAGGGCTCAAAGGGAGGCCAAGCTCATCAGAGGAAGTGATGTCAGGGTCCAGCATAGCCACATCCATCACAGAAAAAGAGTGACCCGTGGATGCATTGGTGAAAAGAGGTTGAGTAAGGGCCCTATCAAAGCTTCCCCATGGGGTACGACGTCCAACCGGCGGTTTGAGAAACGAACAAAAATGAGCAACATGAAAAAATCGATCGTAATGATAACAAATTTTAAAGGCCTCATACTTGAGAGAGACCGGGAGAGATTCTCCCGACGCTCGACGGATGGTAGAAGACAAGCAGACTTGTTGTTTGATACGGAAAAGAACTTTAGCACGGATCACCATAGGTAAAGCAACGTCACCACTGACATGGAGATGGAGGTCAAGCAACTTCCCAATACACGACACAGCCTGTTTGATCGCGTCGAAGGAACAAACATCAAAGGGAACATCCCAGAGTTGCACCCAAATGGGTAAGAATTTCCTCTTGTACGCGTAGCGATCATCATCAAGTGCATGCTCGACAAGATTAATCAAAGAACAACCGCACCACCATGGTCCCAGGGCCCAAACTTTATCTCTATCCTGATCAGTATTGAACTCCACCATAAAGCCTCTATGTTCAAAACAGCAAAGATAAATGGCCCCCAACAATTCCCATAAGTCCACCAACTTCGAACATAACGAGTCCTGAGAAGGTCGAGGGTACCCCAAAGTAAACCCATATAAGATTTTGGAAGCATGTAACGGTCGCACATTCACACTGCCAGACTGAGCGACGGTGGCTGTCGAGGAAACTCTCCAGATAGCAGAAGGTGAACGACGACTGGGAGTTACCATCCGAGAAGATCCAAGTCGAGAAGAAGCCCCTCCAGCAACAACAGAACCCATACCATGACGGCGGGAAGAAGAAGAAACTTGCGACATTCTTTGAAGAAAGCAGCCAGACACGTCAGAGAAAACCCATACAAGAAGGTCCCAACTAAAAGAGAGGAGTCGAAAGAAGAAAGACACAGAAAGCGCGAAGCAAAAGAGGCAATGGAAAATGAACAGGAAATAGAATGGGAAAGGATAACTCCAAAGGAAGAAAAGAAAGAGAAACGTAAACCGGAAGGAAGGAGAATGCATTAAATGAGGCACGTCCCATCCCTCATTCCCCAAAATGTAATTAGCGCCACTTATCTAGCCTGGGGCCCGAGGTAAGAAGGAAGTGAAGAACAAAAGGAAGACGAAAGGGGAGTAAGGAAAAGTCGTTCACGACTTCAATGAGAGAGAGAAAGAATTGGGCAGGGAGAAAGGTGAAGGTGAAGACTAAACGCCATTTTTTGGATCTAAATAGATAGTTAGAAGGAATTGAAGTTGAGGGACACTAAAAAGTATAGTGAGATGATCTGTAAGTAGGAAAATTATCACCTCAATTTGTCTGCTCGTCAATTTCCTCAATTCTCTCCAATAGAGGGAGGTGGAACCCACACTGGGAAGTGTGTTCAGGGAGGGGGTAGGGTGGTCATTTTCATCCTCTATTAGATGGAATTGAGAAAATTAACGGGGAGGTAAATTGAGGGGATAAAGATCCTGTGTAAGTATGGACAAACTGTGAAAAATTGGTTTCCTGGTTTCAAAATAATGGTCATCATCACATCTTTGATAATTTGATATTATGGCGAAGGATGGTGATCCTTGCTGGTGGTCAGAATAGATGGGCGCCCAATCCACCCTGAGATTAGAATAATTCATCTCGGTGCGCTCGTAAAGGACACCTTGCACTAGATGGAGATCTATCTTCCGTTAGAATGGGATCCACGTCTTTGAAGAAAGTGGAACCCACTATCCTCACCGTGGGTTTCTTCCCACGGTCCACAGGTCCCCTCCTCTAAACGTGAATTTACGTTTCTACCGTCCTTCATGCACATCATATTGTATATAACTTCTGCGACTGAAAAAGAATGGAAATTTTCAAAAGGTTCGGAATCTGAACCAATCACTCTTTGCTTCTCCGCTTCAGTTTTTTCACAATCGATGTTACTCTTCCAAGGTTTCTAGGGTTTCATCTTTAGATTGAATTTTTTGTGCGGAAGTCGGAACTCGAAGTCAGATCGCTGATCCTCCATTGTTTTATTCTGTTTTCTAAATTTCCTTTGGCTATTGTTGTGCAGAATCCTGTTTCGGGATTGAATAGGACTTTCGTTCCAGGTGAGAAACCATTACAGGAATCAAGTGATGTTGTATTTATTGATTTTTTATAGTCGCCATTGAAATCTAATGTGAGTTTTCATCAAAATTTAATCTTATCGGTGGCATTTCTTAAGTTCGTTCTAGGGCTTCTGTTTGATTCATTTTCTCTTGGTGCGCAATTTGGTTGGTGAATTTATTTGTATGACCGCTTTTCTGATTTGATTCTTACATTCTTATCTGGTTTTTGGTTTTGTTCAGAATATTAAGTCTCTCAATATCTCTGGATTTGTTCTTTCCTCTTTCTTCTTTTCCCATTTCGAAATTCTGTCAGGCTTTCTAATTCTAACTCATATATCAATTTTCTTAACAGAGCTCTCAATGGAGTAGCAGTATATTATTCGGGTAATTGCGTAGTGGTTTAAATCTTACGCTCTCATTGACTAGGCTTCTCCTCGTATCTTTGGTTCTGTGGTTCATCGGTTTTTGGTCATGGACGACGGAGAGCTCGATTACTCAAACCAAGATGTCTTCTCATCAAGCCCTAACATGGGTGATCCGTTTCCGAGCAGTTGCTCTATGGATGGCTTATTCGATGAATTCTTCAACGATACCCATGCGTGTACCCATACGCACACTTGCAATCCGCCTGGACCTGACTACTCCCATACACACACTTGTTTTCATGTCCACACCAAAATTCTACCTGCCTCTTCTGAAGATAAGGTGGCTAGCGATGACACGGCTGAGTCCGAAGAGAAGAAATCAAAGAAACGTCCTTTAGGTAATCGCGAAGCCGTTAGAAAGTACCGTGAGAAGAAGAAAGCACGAGCTGCTTCATTAGAAGATGAAGTTGTCCGGTTGAGGACTCTGAATCAGCAGTTGGTAAAGAGATTGCAAGGTCAAGCTGCACTGGAGGCAGAGGTAGCCAGACTCAAATGCTTGCTTGTGGACATCAGGGGGAGGATTGAGGGGGAGATTGGATCTTTTCCTTACCAAAAAGTAGCGAAGAATGGTGATAGGATCCAGAACCTGTCCCACCCGAACTTGTCTAGCGCTTATGTTATGAACCCATGTGATTTGCGATGTGATGATCAGGTTTATTGTCTACATCCTGGAATGGAAGGCAAGGGTGGGGATGGTGTAGGATTGAATGGCCAAGGATTTAATGCTTGTGAAGCTGGAATGGATCAGTGTATGGGGAATCCTAACTTGGGGTTGAAGGAGCTTCCTGGTTGTGGAAATGGGAACATAGGGGCTGTTGAAAATTCCTCGAATGGAAATAAGAGAAGAGGTGTTCCTTTAATCTCAATTTATTCTTTACAATGTTCTAGTGAATGATTCTTAGGGTTTAGTTAGGTGATTGCAGCGTTTGTCTGAGTAGCATACAGGGGATAATATCTTCCATAACTTGTGGTAATTGCAATTTGGTGATCATTCATTGCATAACTCTTATGAAAGTTCCTTCCATATTTTATTGCTTGATCCCATCTTGCTGTAGTCATGCAATATGAGTATTTCTGACGACTATGAACTTGTTTCGTTTCTCACTAATCCCCCCATCCAAAAAAAAAAAAACTGTTTTTTTAGAGTGATGTTTCTATACTGATTTGACATTTGTTAATCTATTAACCTTTTTTTTTAAATATCTTTTTTGAAATATCAAAATAGATGTTCTTGGGACTTTTGGTCTAATATTGTGCTTGTTTAGTACGTCTATAGTGGTGGTAGTAGTAATAATAGTTTAGGATTTTCCACTTGATCCGTTGACATCAACTTCTAACCATTGTATTTTTGCTTGCAATGGTGTATAAATGCTCTCTATCTTTACTAGGAATGCCTTTGGATGTGTTATTTAAGTTATTGTGCTGTTTTTACTAATGCGGTTCTCAAAGAAATTCTGAAAATTTTGTTTTTTCCTGCTCAGGGACATTTTGCTATAGATTGACTTAATGATTTGATTGATAACTGGTATAGTTAATTGCCATTCAGAAATTCGTTTCACATTTTTGTCTGTTACACTTCCTACACTTAAAGATTTTGTCCTTTGCTATTCCTTAATGAAAGAGAGAACAAAAGGATTTTCTCTGTGTGTTAATACTTACTGGTAGAAAATTTTAAGTTTTTCTCTTCCTCGTACAAATGTACAATGTCATGCATAGAGCAGTTAGTGAGGCAATTGTAAAAAATTTCTCCCAATTTTATGTCAAAAACTTTATTCTAAATTCTCTATTCATAATTTGGTCGTTATGTTTCTTCATCAGGAGGAGCTCGTGCAGCAACAGGAAGTTGAAGAGCTAATCTGATGTGTTTGGCTTGAGGGTACATACTATCTTCTAATAAGTAGTTTAGTGTAGTTGCCGCCTTTTCTTCCCTTTAACTTTTAGACATTTTTTTATTTTCTATTCTGTAATTTTAACTTCTTGGTGGTAGAGATTGCTTATTTTATCATCTTAAGGTCATCTTTAGCTACCTTTAGTTGCTGCCCATACTAGTTGGTTCTGTCACTTGATCTAATTCAATCCAGTATATCCATATCAGTGACATCCTATTATTTCCCCACCCACATAGGTTCCTAGTTTTACTTTTGTCATATGAAGCTGGAAATTGACAGGGTGTATTCTCTAATAAAACCAGCCTTTTGCAATGCTAGTGAACAGAGAGGCTGACTTCTTCAGTTGTGTACGAGGATTGGTATCTTTTGAAGTATTGAATGTAGTTATTTTGTGTTGATATATTGCTGATGGAAGTATTATGCTCTTCCTCTTTTAAACTCCTTTGATTTATTTCCTTCTCCTAAGCTACACAAATTCTGGATTGCTTGCTGTATTTACGGATTGAATGCTGTATTTACAGATTGAAAGAGCATGTGATGTCTTTCCTATTTCCGTTACCTCTTGAATTTTATGGAAATGTGAGCAACATTCATTCTGAACTTGCAGGCATGCCATGAGAGATTGAAGCCTTAAGACAGTAATACATAATATATAGAGAAGTTTGCATAATCCTCCTTTTGGCTTCCAACAAAGAAAGAAAAGAAATGAAGCCATCATTCATTTCTTCTTTATCTAAGGATGCTGGAAGTCTATCCAGAGGAGGGGGCAAGCTCTGATCATGTATCTTTATGAGATGTGACGCAATTGGAAGTTCACTATATGTAGCATGCAACCACAAGGGGGTGAAGAATCATCAAAACCTGCAGCAACGTTGGGAAGATCCATTGAGTGGTTAAAAATGAACATTATTTTGAGTATTTAATATACTGGAATGGCATGCTTTTGGGGAGACGACAGTAGCTTGAAATTGGAAATTGAACTTTATAGATATGTTGTATTGGTGTGGTCTATTTCATTGTACTATTAGCAGATTGGAATATAATTCCATATGCGGTGAAGGGGAGAGAATTTGTCTTGCATTATGTAGGGTGATCTTTGCTCTAATCTCTTAGTTCTGTTATTTGACATTTTTTAAAGTTCTTTATGCGCAGTAAGTAGGACCGGGGTTCCTCCTTAACCTTCAGGCCCAATCTCGCGAAGTCCCCACTCAATAAGAAAGGCAAAAGGGGGATTGAAATTGACGATGACAAAAAAAAGGGCAGTGATTCCATCATCCATTGTTGACTCACTAGAAAATCATATGGTAGAAAAACGAAAAGACTGGTTATGTGAATACCTTATCTTAAGTTGTCAATTTCTAAAATAATAATAGATTCTTTTTCATGTACTGTAATCCACGCATGAGTGCATGACACTGATAGCTTTCTAGATAATAAATCTTGAATCAGTTGCTCCTTCAAAGAGATAATATGGCTTCTTTTCCTCCTTTTTGCCTCACCAATATTTTATACTTCGATCTGATTCTACACGATTTTGATTTGACTGTTTGGTTGTCTAGTGGCCTAATACTTCTGATCCTTGCCTTCTTCCCCAACAACCCCCTCCATCATAAAATAATAATAATAATAATAATATTATTATTATTATAATGCCGTACATTCTCTTCCTACGGCGTCCAAGGCTCAGACACATGGGATGGGACATGGGTGGGGTTTGGGTCATCCGCGGGAATGGGTCGATCATTTTGCCCAACCCATGAGTCTAGGTCACCCTGCGCCCCCACTGTTGAAGGTTGTGGTCTTTGAAGTTGCACACTCAAAAGATTAAGAGCTGGTTCACTCTTGGAATTCAAATACTTGAGTACATTTATGGTTACGATCTTAGGCAAACTAATGTTATGATTTGGTTGGACAACAAATCCTAGCTTAAATTTCATATTAGGTCGAGTATATATTTTTGGGGAACCAGAATGTCGCCTAGCAGTGCCCCGTGTCCTCTCACAAGGGGCAAAGAAATTATCATCTTGTCCCTCCCTTGGATGTCTATGTGTGCATTGTTGTGCGTTCCTCTATTCTATTATGTTGGAAAAAGATCTTTTTTAATTATAAAAGGTTTTTCAACCACCCATCCAATGATGAGGAGGATTTAGACACGTATTCTAACATTTGCCAAGTTGTTGGAGAGGATCTGGATCCTTATTATGTTTATTCAAATAACCATCTCTCTCTCTCTCTCTATATATATATATATGGGAAAAGGTTGGGCACACATCCAGTGTACCATAAAGTAGCACATTTTTTCTTGGTGGGGGGGGGGGGGGTTGGGGTGGGGCAGGGGGGCAATCACATAAACCACACGCTAATCTCTAAACCACACGCTAATCTCAAAAGGTTAATCGTAAGTTAGCACCCTTTGTGTCTATCTCTCACAAAAGGGTTCCCTCTTTGAAATAACTCATATGCCCCTCCTTTATAATGCTCCGTCCCATGCCTCCATTGGTGCCCCCACTAGCTTACTACACACAGGCGGAGTGCCTAGTCTTCTCCCTATATCTAGAGAGAGAGATAAATGTTTATTGTGGGGGGGGGGACTATATCGCCCATGCCCTAACACAGAGAGGACAAAATGACTGCCCCACCCCCATGAAAGGTTGAAATGATCGCCCACCTGATGCTTCTGCACACGCTCCCATTGACTCCCTGCGTACATATGTGACACACTCCCGACCAGGAACATATATGTGTGCATGACGAATTGCACGTGGTCTTGATTTAACAAATCAACAAAAATGAAGAATAACGCACAAATGAAAAGAGAATATACCTATGTCATTACTTAGACCCTTTCAATAATTTCTTCCACTAGCATCCTTGTTTTACAAAAAAAAAAAAGGGTTTTTTACAATTACCATCCCAAAAATTTTACTATTTACTATTACCCCCTCAAAAACTTTCAAACAACTGTTACCCCCCATGTTGCAAACTAATTATTAAATGGACCCCACCGTTACAGACCCATAACGGTGGGGGTTAGTAGTGATACAAAACCGTTGTCACAAATTTTTTAAGACGAAAATACCCTTGGTCAAAAGTGAAATAAACCCTTTGATTTTCAGCTTCGTCTCAGCCCTCTTCACTTCATCCTCTCCACCTCACCTATTGCAGCAAACCGAAGGAAGAAGAAGAACTTCGTCTCAGCCCTCCTCTTCTCCCAAACCAAGCTCGAACCCTAAATGCCTTTGCAAGCCTGCATCCATTGGAGAGTGGAGACTCGCAAGACTCGCCGCTGCAAGCCTGCATCCGTTGCCGGAAGGGATCAAATCCACAGGTAATAAATAAATAATAAATAATGGGTAAAAAGGGCATATATGGCTAAATAGGGTTTCAGTGAAACCTTTTCACACGATTTTCTCCATTCTCCGTGACTCTTCTTCTCCACTCTCCCAACGCCCAAATCCCAAACCTGATTTTCAGTCCCCGTGACTCCATTCTCCCAACTCCGAAATCCCAAACTTGATTTTCAGTCACCGTGACTCGCAATGCCCTATTGTTCTAAATAAAACTTCAAATATGGTAGAGGATTGAAGGTTTAGATCTGGTGTAAACCCTTGATGATCGATCTTCACAAGCAGATCTGTTTTATTTCGGAAGTAACGTAGTAATTGCAGACGAGAATCACAAGATCTGCAACCTGGAACTTTGAGAATCGATAATCAGGTTTGCTCTTCTATTCTATCATGGCTTGTTCATTTCTCCTTCCCTTTAGAAGTGTGGGAGTAGAGGAATATCTACATGCGGACTGTGGGTTGTGTAGTACAGTAGGTCTTCAATGAAGTAGAAGAAAAAAAAAATCAAAAGGGATGTAAAAGAGATTCATTACTTTGTCGGCCATTTCACAGATCTCCATTAATGTTAATATGAACATGAGATACCCTCTTTGATCAAGCTCTGTTACTATAAAAATCTGAACTACCCATTCAATAAGAATCATAAAAAACCCAAGTTAATGGATCGATCCAGAAAAGGAAAAAATAGCAAACCTGGAGAAGATGGTTCCACAAAGACTTGAATGAGCCTTCCAATCAACTGAGAAGGGAGAAGACATGCTGCAATCAAATACCTTTAGATGGAGAGTGGAGACTCGTCAAACTCGCCTCTGCAAGCCTGCAACCTCTGCCGGAAGGGATAAACTCCACAGGTTTATTTCACTTTTGACCAAGGGTATTTTCGTCTTAAAAAATTTGTGACAACGGTTTTGTATCACTACTAACCCCCACCGTTATGGGTCTGTAACGATGGGGTCCATTTAGTAATTAGTTTGCAACATGGGGGGTAACAGTTGTTTGAAAGTTTTTGGGGGGAGGGTAATAGTAAATAATAAAATTTTTGGAATGGTAATTGTAAAAAACCCAAAAAAAAAAAGTGTCTTTGTTTTCCAAGAAAACAATTCTTAAGGCCCCACAATGATAAGGGGATGCATCATATAAATCTGAAACTGAGTCATGTGGATAATATATTAATTGCTGAAGTTCCACGGGGCAACTACGGTGGCATGAAGATATAATTCATGGTAGGATCGAACCCTGCCAACAAAACCCAAATCAAAGCTACCTTTTGTTATTCGGCTCAGTTTACCTGTGCAATTTAAATGAAAAGAAATTAACAAGCTCGGCATTGATACTTGAACGGCAATGAACCAAATCAGACTGGGCCTAAAAGTTCCAATCTAAAATTCAAGCAAATAAAATTTTACTCTTCAAAACCAAAATCGAGTCATTCGATTTTTTTCGGTTTTAAACGGTTGGTTTTGGTTCTAATTCTAAATTGACACCCTTGTTGAGATTGTACACTTGTGCATAGTGGTCTCACCCATTTCATTTGGAAATGGGCCTATAAGTTGCATTGCTCAACAAAGGGGTAACTTAAGGATTCAAATTACCTGTGAAAATAGAGGTGAAAATTTACTTTTCTTAGGAATTAATAAGACGTTATGGATTGAGGAATTTGAGTAATGATAGGGTGCGGGAAAAGAAACCAAAAAGGCAGCATGACTCCTACGCTCAGACACAAAGGAGCAAACAATGATTGCCCTACCCCCATGAAGCGCAGAAGTCCCACCCATTTGATGCTTTCGTGCACGCTCCCAATTGGCCCTTGTGCTAGCTCATGATTCACACTACCTTCTAGGGAACCCTCTCCCGTCCTTTTTTAGGGAAAAAGAACTTTGTCCGATAGTGTGGTCTACGCAAGCACTCTCATGAGTCTATCTCTCTCCTCCCCATATGAAAAGACTTCTATGTTGACGTAATTTATTTGTCATTCCTTCCGATTCGGATGGAGATGCAGAATCTTCTTCTCTGTATTAGCCACCCTTCTTCACAAAAAAAGAGAGCGGACTGAACATCAATCTCGATGAAAAAAAAAAAAAAGAACCAAGTTGCGATCAAAGGTCCTTGTTCTATTATACGACAGTGACTCGAATACTGATAATATTTATTTATGTTGTTTTGAGGAGGAGAGAGATAGACACATGAGAGTACTGGCGTAGGCCACACTTCTAGACAGAAAACTACTTCCCCTTTTTTAAATAAGGATAAGGGAAAAGATCTGTAGAGCCATACAATATCAGATTATTTTCCATGCGCTCTCGCAAAAGTGAGGGCCTTACATATATTTTTATTTTATTTCTTTTGATAATGTGGGATCCATATCATGGTTTGAGGAATCGGTATCAGATCAGATGGATACCGATTCCTGACTAATGCGTTATCGATCCAGACCAAGGGTTAAAATGGAAATAAAAAATCATTTTTAATTGAAATTTAGGGCTAAAATTATCCACTCTGGATCGATCTCGCATCGATATCGGCTGAGACCAATACCGATTACTAAAACTTGGATCCGTTTAGATTGATACTTTTTTCAAACCACTAAGTGGTGGTAGCGTGTGGATTCCTTCCCACACTACTTCCTAAGGATAAATTCTGTGAATTTACACATACAAGAAAATATGCAAAGACAATAACAACTTTTGATAGTGATAAATCATTTTCAAACTACTTTAAAAACTTTTTTTCCTTACCTAAAGAAC
This sequence comes from Telopea speciosissima, assembly GCF_018873765.1. Classification (NCBI taxonomy): domain Eukaryota; kingdom Viridiplantae; phylum Streptophyta; class Magnoliopsida; order Proteales; family Proteaceae; genus Telopea; species Telopea speciosissima. The sequence goes on along the minus strand of NC_057920.1, from coordinate 17,498,888 downwards.
TTTTAGGATTAAGATATAAGACAATCAAAAGTTCTAAATACGGAGTGGTGTCATTTAGAGAGTTTTTACTTAAAAAAATATATATTAAATTAGAGATTTTCTTATTGACACTTCCTAAAACAACAACAACAGTAATTACAAACTGAACTTTATCTCAACTTAATGTGGTCAGTTACATAGATCCAAACAAAATAAAGTAGAGAAAACTGAGGCCTAAAAAAAATGGGGAATAAAGAGATGGGAAAAGAGGGATGAAAAAATAATGCAAAATGAAAGAAGAAAAATAAAAAAAAAGATGAAGGTACGAGGAAATAAGCACAACCTAGCAAGTCAGGAGAGTCTAAGCTAAATGGGGTATGTTACATGAATCCTTGCCCTCTAATAAGCTCTGTCCGAGATCATACTTGGTACAAGACCTAGCCTATGCATGCCCTTCCTCACAACTTCTCCGACGATCATTTTAGATCTGTCCCTAGCTCTTTTAGCTCCTTCAATTGAGATTATATCACTCCTCCTTACTGTGGTGTCCCTAGGCCTCCATTGAACATGACCATACCGCCTCAAACGATTCTCTCAGAGCTTATCATTGATCGGGCAACTCTCAAGTCAACTTTAATACGATCATTCCTAACTTTATCCTTCATAGTTTTTCTGCACATCCATCTTAACATCCTCATCTCTGCTACATATAGCTTCTCAATATGACTTCTTAACTGCCCAACATACTGTCCCATACATCAATGTCGGTCATACAACAATCCTATAAAACTTTTATTTAAGTTTTAAAGGAATACATCGATTACACAGCACTCCAGACGCACATCTCCACTTCATCCATCCCACTTTTATCCTCTGTGAAACATCATCCTCTATGTCACATTCTTTATTTATAATTGACCCCAGACATCTAAAATACTCATTTCGTGGTATCTCTCTTTCCTCAATTTGCACCATATCAGTATCATCCTAGTATAACTAAAATTATACATCAAATACTCCGCCTTTATTTTACTAATCTGAAAGCCTCTTGTTTCGAAGGTTGATCTTCGTCGCTTATAGTTTAACGTTAATCCATGCTTTTGTCTCATCCACCAAAACGATATCATCAATGAATAACGTACACCATAAGACCTCGTCTTGAATGCTCTTGGTTAGGTCATCAATGATGAGTGCAAATACATAAGGCCTTGAGGCTAATCTCCGATTTAATCCAATCGTAATTGAAAATTCCTTGCCCTGAGCTCCCACATATCACACTAGTCACTATACCCTCATACATATCTTTAATTATATCAACATATTTATTCGACATCCCTTTCTGCACTAAAACATGCAAGATTAAATTTCTAAGAACTTGGTCATAGGCTTTTTCAAGGTCCATAAAGATCATATGAAAATCTTTTTTGCTATCTATATATCTTTTCATAAGCCTCATCAATAAGTAGATAGCTTATGTCATTGATCTACTTGACATAAAGCCAAATTAGATCACTAAGATATGAATTTCTCTTCACAAAAATAATTTCAATAACCTTCTCCCAAAGTTTCATAGTGTGATTCATTAGCTTTATGTTTCTATAATTATTAGAGCTTCTTGTTAACACTCCCATTAAGAATGCCTACCAAAAACAACCCCCCTCCCCCCCAAAAAAATAAAATCTTAACAAAACAAAATTTAAAAATAACTTACATATTATTGGCAGTGGTTACAAGATATTCCAATTGAGAGTATTGTATACGAAGCTTACAAACGTCATTGTGGAGCGTCGATCTTCATTAGAGTTGGAGGTTATAAAGACACAAAGCTCGGAACCGAGTCAACCGACATCGTCTTAAAAAGGGTTAGCTTAACAGTTGACACCAAACAGACCAGCAGAGAAGGGAGAAGACAGCGAGCGACGTTTCTCGTTTTCTGCTGACGAATTGAGAGGTTGATTTGGACGCAATGAGGAGGGTTCAGAGTCTGGCCTCTTCTATCCTGGGACGAGCTCTGCTTCCAGCCCTTGAGGGCTCCTCCTCCTCTTCTGCAATTACCACCCGTGTTCAGACTAGGCTTCTGCAGGTGGCGTTATACAACAGTTGTAGCGGCTCGTCTGGTCGGCCCCGGTTGTTCTCTGATTACGGTGGGCGACCTGGTCGAGCCGTATCTCTCGGTGTCGCCGGAGCCGTTTCCTTCTCCATCGCCGCTTCTTCAGTTGTTCCTAATGTATACGCAAAGGAGCCTCTCGCTTCAGAGTTCCTACCTAAAGATGTTGTACTTTACCAGTACGAAGCTTGCCCTTTCTGCAACAAGGTTAAAGGTGCTGCTTTTATGCCCCATTATTTACTACTACTACTACTACTACTATTACCACTAAAAATTGAATCGGCTATTAGTTTTGATTTGATTTTCACGTTTTAATTCTCTTTTGTAATGGGTATCTATGCATGTGGATGGGGAATTTTATGGAGTTGGAGTGTGTTGCCGCTCGAAATCATGGATTATTATGTATTAATGAGTGGCAATGATTGGCAAACACTACCTACATCTTCTGTTTAATAACAGAACAGTTTTTTTTTTTAATACTGGAAAGCAAAGAGAATTGGGGAATTGAAATACGGAGGATCAGATATCAAGAGTCCAAAAGAAGAAAAAGGGGTAATTCTCAATAAATTACAGCAGTAGTGACTGCTGCAATTGGATTGCCCCATAAACTACCCTACTGATGTTGAATCGCCTATCCCGGTTGCTCGACTTATGGCTACGGATGAGCAAGATGTTCAACCCGCCCGAAGCCTCCGAATGATAAATTTATTATTAACTCTGTACCAACAAGTGTCTAAATCCCAAGATTTGATGATTTTTTTACCCTTTTAGTCTTCAGCTCAAACAGCATTTCCTCTCCTGCAGAACCTAAACAGGTGTAAATAGTAACTCAATTTCCATACTCGATAACAATTCCAAGTACAGGAGGTTCTGGATTTCCCTGAAACCATCAGATTTTGGTTTACTTTAGTGGTGTCTTGAAGTGGGGGAATCCAGGAAGAACTAATTATTATCAGTATGAGAGAGTAGGAAATTGAAATTCTAGATAAATCTAATAGGGACCCCATCAGCAAATCAAATTTCAGCTTGTTCATTAACTTCTTGAATGAATTGGATTGAGTTGTGTCTGAAAGAAACTCTGCCATTCTTCTATTCCCAAATACTCCACAGTTCAGCCATTTGTGGACACATTCCTGCTTGCTTGTTGCTTTGCAACCATGGGACAGGTTGTGTGCTTACTTTATCATGTGTAACAGGAAGAATCGTTCTGGATGATATCTTGTTATTGGTTTGTTTGACCAGTTAACAACTAATACGGGTAGATGAAGAGAAGTTTAAATAGAATGCAATTGTTATTGCTGTTGTGATCAGTACGAGTGCTGCTGTTAGCACTACTAATGATACGTTTTAGATCCTAAAGTACAGTTAGTTGTCTAGGTCAGGCTCAGGCATATATCAATAAAGAACTTGGACTTTGATAACCAAGGAATTCAGCAGAAATTCGAAGAAACTGGAAAATATCTTTTGAATATTTGTCTTACCTGTTTTTTTTTTTTTTTTGGTAAAATTTCTCATCATTGGCATGTTTAATTAAACTGGGCCTGCTTTTCCCCTTCAATAAAGAATACTTGAATTATCAAAAGGGAAAAAGTAAACCAGATAGAAATAAAAAAAAAAAACCTTTAATCTTTGAAAATTTGTTTTTTTTTTTAAATTGACTTGTTTTATTCATTGGGTTTTATTTCTTTCTGTTTTTATTTTATTCTTCAGCATTCTTAGATTATTATGATATACCATACAAAGTCGTTGAGGTGAATCCTCTCAATAAAAAGGAGATCAAGTGGTCTGATTATAAGAAGGTTCCTATATTGACTGTGGATGGTGAACAGCTGGTTGATTCATCAGGTTAGTTTCCCTCTTCTGGATGTCCAAGACATCAATTAAGTTTTTGTGAAACGTGTGTGCCGAGCCGATTCTTGAGTCTTTAATATTTGTATTATTTATCTGAGGCTAGCATGTGGTGATTGTGTAGATATAATTGACAAGCTAAGTCTCAAGATTCATCCTGAAAAATCAGATGATTCTATTCCAGATGATGATGAAGAGAAAAAGTGGCGTAGGTATGGTTTCTCTGGTCTTTCCAGGCTGACAGGTCTGACTATTTGCCTCTTTAGAATTTTCAGAGTTCATAAAAGTTCTCTTATACTTGAATTTTCTGACTATAGTTGCACTTATGTTTCCTGTATATATCTGGCTGTGTTTATTTAAAATAATAGCATCAAAATTTTGTTCCTGAATGCATCTCAGCCTTTGAACAATAATTTATATTTTAAGAAACTCACTAGGCTATAATCCTTCTCTTCACCTTGTAGGTGGGTTGATAGTGATTTGGTGCATGTCCTATCCCCAAACATATACCGAAGTGTTTCAGAGGCTCTTGAGTCGTTCGACTATATCACAAGCAATGGTAAGCTGTTCTATTTCAAAACATTCCACCAAATATGGTTTTCACATCTGAGCTAGTCTAGAGATTTCTAATTTCTGGTTAGGTTTCTTATACAGTTATACTTTCTATAAAACAGGTCCTTTTCAACAAGTCTAGTTTTAGGAAAATTTTATTCAACTCTCCCATCCTTTCCAAGTATAGAAAGCTGCAAAATGATAGCTCTTGGTATTGTTCTTCTTGATTTCTTGTATTTCTGAAGAGAAGCTGGCATAATTAACTTTCACCGGATTTTCATTAAAACTTCAGTTAGACAGATCAATTATTTATCAACAGTCAGATTGTGGCTTACATGAATTGATCAGTATTCATGAATCTGAATAAGTGCTCTAACAGATTCCTTCTTACAAGCACTTCCTCTGGAGGGACAATTACAAAAAAAAAAGGGAGAAGGGAGGCTGGGAAGAAAAATTAGACTCATCTCTCTTTCTCTCTCTCTCACACATATGAGATAAAATGGAAAAAAAAACAGTAAAAATAACAATAGATTCTATTGCTTAGATTTTATTGAAAGTACTGATATAGTCTTTAAATGGTAATGAGATATGCCACATGTATCTGAATAAGTGGTCTAACAGATTCCTTCTAACAAAGCACTTCCTCTGGAGGGAAAATTAAAAAAGGGAGAAGGGAGGCTGGGATCTCTCTCTCTCACACACACACACACACGAGATAAAATGAAAAAAGAACAATAAAAAAAACAACAGATTCTATTGCTTAGTTTTATTGAAAATACTGATATAGTCTTTAAATGGTAATAAAATATGCCACTGTATTTTAGTGATCAGAAGAAAGACCACAAAGTTACCTACTGTATAAGCTGCTAAAAAACGTTGGATCTCTGTCACACATGATTGATCTTGGCATCCCATGCAACTTAAAAATATGATCAAAGAAAATCTGAACGATCTTAATGGCTGTATAAGGATGAGATATAGCCATAAAGTGGGTATATGTAGTTAACCGATCTATCCCAACAAATATAGTAGATGTAATACCAAAGGCTATGAACCAAAAACCAAACAAGAAGAAGATAGAGGAACTGCAGAATTGTTGCTCTAGCAGTCTCCCTCCAATACACCTATATAATATCAACCAATTACAAATACACAAGGAAAGTAATTCCAAAGAAGAAGAAGAAGAAACCGAGATCGATAGAGGAACTGCAGAATGATTGCTCTAGCAGTCTCCCTCCAATACACCTATATAATATCAACCATTTACAAATACACAAGGAAAGTAATTCCTTGCCCAGCGAGAAAAATAAAAATAGAAGTCTAATCTAATTAGGAAATAAGAATATAGCCTAATTAGGAAAGAAATAAAAAAGGAGAAAGCCACCTAGCCAAAATGGGGACATTCCCCCCTATCATGGTACACATACCTTTGTTCCCCCACGGTACAAAGGTCTAATCTTAGCACTCCCCCTCAAGCTGGAGCATACAGGTCACCCATGCCCAGCTTGGAACAACCTTTCCTGAAAATAGGACCAAATAGAGACTTGGTAAACACATCACTAAGCTGATCAACAGAAGAGACAAATGATAACAATCAATTTCTTCATGCATCTCTCACAAAATGACAATGAAACTCAATGTGCTTGGTTCTCTCATGAAACATTAGATTGGTTTCAATATAGATAGTTGCTTGATTATCCCAAAACATCTTCATGGGTTGAGTGACCGGAAAGCCCAACTCATGAAAATATTGATTTAAGCCACATCAACTCGGCTACAGTATAGGCCATAGCTCGATACTCAGCCTCAACATTGGATCTAGCCATAGGTGTTTGCTTCTTGCTTCTCCAAGTGACTAGATTACCACCAACAAATGTGCAATATCCTGTGGTCGATCTTCTGTCACCATCAGCATCAGCCCAATAAGCCTAAGAAAATTCCACCAGATCAACACTCTGATGAGACAGATAAGTGAGCCCCTTCCTTGGTGCCCCCCTTCGGATACGACAGATTGCCTCTCAGTGAATCTTCTTTGGAGACTGCATAAATTGATTGATGACACTAACAACAAAGGATATGTTCGGTCTAGTAACAGTTAGGTGAAAAAGTTTTCCTACTAGTCTCCTATACTAGTGCTTGTCTTCAAAGACTTCACCATCACTAGTCCCAAACTTCTAATCAAGATTCATGAGAGTATCAATAAGTTTAGAGGCAAGCAATCCAACATCAGATAAAAGGTCTAACATTTCTATGGTGACAGACTAATTCCTTTCTTACTCCATAGGACTTCACTGCCATTAAAATTCCTAAGAAGACCCAAAACTTTCATTTGAAAATGTTGATGAGGATAAGATTTCACCTTTGTAATCCTGGATGCTTCATTTCCAGATGTAATGATGTCATACATGTAGACAACTAACACAACAACCTTAGAGCCCTGCGTCATTCAAACACAAAATGGTCAGAGTAGCATTGTGAAATCCCATAGCGAGTAACAATGAGAGTATCAATAAATTTAGGGGCAAAGACTTCACCATCACTAGTCCCAAACTTCTAATCAAGATCCATGAGAGTATCAATAAGTTTAGAGGCAAGCATACCAACCTCAGATAAAAGGTCTAACATTTCCTTTGTGATAGACTAATTCCTTTCTTACTCCATAGGACTTCATTGCCATTAAAATTCTTAAGGGGACCCAAGTCTTTCATCTGAAAATGTTGATGAGGATAAGGTTTTACCTCTGTAATACCAGATGCTTCATTTCCAGATTTAATGATGTCATCCACGTAGACAACTAACACAACAACCTTAGAGCCCTGCATCGAACAAACACAAAATGGTCAGAGTAGCATTGTGAAAACCCATAGCGAGTAGCAATGGATCTGAACTTGCCGAACCAAGCTCTCGGTGACTGTTTCAAACCATAGATGGCCTTGTGTAGTTTGCATACTCTGCCAGAATTCTCCCCTGAGCAACATACTGGGGAGGTTGCTCCATAAAGACCTCCTCCTAAAGATCACTGTATAGGAAGGCAGTTTTTATATCTATCTGGTTCAGAGGCTAGTCTAAATTCATAGCCCAAGAGATCAATAGACGAACAAAATTTAAACGAGCAACAGGAGAGAAGGTTTCAAATAATCCACACCATATGTTTGAGTATACCTCTTCACTACCAACTTTGCCTTAAGACTTTCAATTGAGCCATCTGGATTGTACTTGATGGTGTACACCCAACGACATCGCATGAGATCTTTATTTGAAGGCAAATCCACAAAAGTCCATGTCTGTCGAGATAATACAGCATCTCTGTTTCTATAGCCACTTTCTACCCAGGATGAGATAAGGCTTCATGATGATTTTTCGGAACATAATTAGTAGACAGAAAAAGCAAGGTAATGGAAAGGAGATGGAAGATGAGAGATACATGCATAATATTCTATAGGATAAGTAGTCATGGATTTTTGAGTGCAAGAACGAATACTTTTCCGAAGAGTAACTAATAAGTCAGTAGAAACTGTATGGTGGACTGAGCAGAAACTAGATCGGATGTGGGGGGCACGGTCTTCTTGCGTTGTTGATACACTTGTAGTGGAGGAGTAGCTATCTGTAGGGGAGAAGCATCATCAAGGGGCATAAGAACCGGAATAGGTGGTGCATTATCAGTATCTGTAGGAGATGTCAGTGGAGAAGCAGAAGGAGAATAATAAGATATGCTCTTGAAAAATGTGACAGCGGCATTGATAAGCTGTCGATGAGTAATTGGATCATAGCACCTGTACCCCTTTCGAGTTTTCGAGTAACCAAGAAAAAAAAACTTGATAGTCCGAGGAGATAATTTATCAATGTGAGGTTGCAAAATATAAACAAAACGTACACAACCAAAAACCCATGGCAGAAGATTAAATAGGGAAACATTGGGAAATAAAACAAAAAACGGGGTTTGATTATCTAGAACAAAAGAGGGCATTCTGTTAAGAAGAAAAAAATAGTAAGAACAACATCACACAAAAAATGCTTGGGATTATACATATGAATCATAAGTGACCGAGCAATGTCCACCAAGTGTCTATTTTCCAATCAACCACCCCATTTTGTTGAGGGGTATATGAGCAACTTGGTTGATGAATCGTCCCATGAGCCAAGCAAAAATTAGAGATCTCACGCTAAATATATTCAAAAGCATTATCAAATTGGAAAAATTCAATAGAAGCATCAAATTGAGTTTTTATTTTTTGATGAATTTTTTTTTTCAAAACCGTAAGAATTTGAGAATGATCCTTCAACAAAAAAAATTCACGTCAAACGAGAATGATCATCTATAAAGCTAATAAAATAAGAAAAACATAATCTATTATTGACGTGACAAAGACCCCAAATATCAAAATGAATTAAAGAAAATATAGACAAACTTCTAGACACACTACGAGTAAGGAAAGATGATTCATGATGTTTCTCGAGTTCACAGGCTTCACACTCAAGACGAGGAACGGATATGCAACTTTAAATTATCAGTTGAAGTTTGGATAAAGAGAGATGCGCAAGACGAAGATGCCATTGAAGAGGAGAAGATCCACGAGTAGTTGTATCATCAACGGAAGACGGTCTAATGATCCAGATAATAGTGGCCAGCCTACTCAAGCCCTCCACTAATTGTCCTCCTTGTCTGAAGGTCTTGAAAACATAGTAAGAAGGGTAGAAACTAACAGAACAGTTAAATGACTTAGTTAGCTAACTAATAGATAAAAGACTTAATGGTAATATTGGAACATGAAGAACAGAGGACAAGGTCATGGATGAAAGGGATGAGACCGTACCATGAATTGTTACCTTGGTGGAGGACCCATCAGTAAGAACGATAGGAGCAGAATCTAGAACTTTTGACATGGAAGAAAATAAGTTTGACTTACCATTCATATGGTAGGATGCACCAAAATCAATAATCCACGGAGTAGATGAGGTGGTGGTAAGGAGACCTGAGTAATCTGTGTGTGCTAAAGTGGTTGTAGAAGTGGAGGTAGATGACTTAAGTTGTTGAAGACGCTATAGTATCTGACCATAATCATCTCGAGGCACAGAGATAGTGGAAGTAGCTCCAGATGATAAAGCAAGTATGGTTTCACTAGAAGTTACTCTCTTAGTAGAGTTATCAGTCATGGCAGTATTGACTAACTCATTTTCTCAGTCGGGTCAACCATGTTTAGCCCAACATGTGTCAATAGTATGATTGGACTTGTCACAATAGGTGCACTAGCGAGAAGACCTGTCAGTTTGCTATTCACCTGTATCACGACCTCTCCATTGGCCATAACCTCTCCCTGAAAATGTGGAACCTTGTCCTCAGTCAGCAATGAAGGCCGAACTATCCTTAGGAGAAGGGGAGCGGTTAATTCTAGGAGTAACCAGACGATGAAGATGAGAGAATATCGCATTGAGTGATGGTACCTTTTCCCCAGTAAAAAGTTGGCTTTTGACAGATTGGTAGTCAGAATGGAGATCAGCCAGAAACTTTTCCTCGTGGAATTCAGCCCTTTAAAGCTTCAACTGCACCAGATTAGTAGTAAGGGGGTGATGAATATGGAGTTCTTCAATTATACCCTTATAACTACTGAAGTACTCATTCAATGATTTGTCCCCTGTTTAAAATTGAACATCTTATATAGTTCATAAATCTGGGAAATATTCTTCTCTTGAGAGAAGCTTTCTCGTAAATCATTCCAAGCACCCTTTGCAGTGGTGTGGAACATGACATTGTAAATCATCCCAAACTGATAGGTCTTCTCGCCAGTGCACCTATTGTGTCAAGTCCAATCATACTATTAATACATGTTGGGCTAAACATATTCGACTCGATTGAGCAAATGAGTTAGCCTGTACTGCCATGATTGATAATTCTACTGAGAGAGTAACTTTTGGTGACACCACACTTGCTTTTGCATCTGGAGCTACTTCCATTGTCTCTGTGCCTCGAGATGATTATAAACAGATACTTAAGCATATTCAACAATTCGAGTAAACTGCCTCCAATTTTACAACTACTTTAGCACACACAAGTAACTCAGCTCTCCTTACCACCACGTCATTTCCTTCGTGGATTATTGATTCTGGTGCATCTTCCCATATGATTGGAGAGAGTCGGACTTATTTTCTTCCATGTCAAAAGTTCTAAATTCTTCTTCTGTCATTCTTGATGATGGGTCCTTCACCAAGGTAACAGGTCATGGTACGGTCTCACTCACTTCATCCATGACCTTGTCCTCTGTTCTTAATGTTTCACGATTACCATTAAGTCTTTTATCTGTTAGTGAGCTTACTAAGTTACTTAACTGTTCTGTTACTTTCTACCCTTCTTACTGTGTTTTCAAGACCTTCAGACAAGGAGGACGATTGGTGGAGGGCTTGAGAAGGCTGGCCAATATTATTTGGATGGCATTGGACCATCAATGGCATCTTTGTCTTGGGCATCTCTCTTTATCCAAACTTTAGTTGATGGTTCCAAGTTGCAGATTTGTTTCCCGTCTTAAGTGTGAAGCCAGTGAACTCAGGAAACCTCATTGATCATCTTTCCCTTCTGTAGTGTGTCTAGGAGTTCGTCTTTAATTCATTATGATATTTGGGGTCCTTGTCGCATCAGTAATAGATTAGGTTTTTCTTATGCTCTCAGTTTTGTGGATGATCATTCCTGCTTGACTTGGGTTTATTTGTTGAAGGATAGTTCTCAAATTCTTACTATTTTTAATTTTTTTTTTCAAGAAATAAAAACTTAGTTTGATGCTTCTACTAAATTTTTCCGATTTGATAATGTTCATTCCTACTTGACTTGGGTTTATTTGTTGAAGGATACTTCTCAAATTCTTGCAGTTAAAATTATTTTTTTCAAGAAACAAAAACTTAGCTTGGTGCTTCTACTAAATTTTTCCAATTTGATAATGCTCTTTAATATATACTCAGCGTGAGATCTCTGATTTTTTCTTTGCTCATGGGATGATTCATCAAACGAGTTGCTTGTATACCCCTCAACAAAATGTGGTGGCTGAACTGAAAAATAGATACTTGTTGGACATTGCTCAGTCACTTATGATTCATATGCATGTTCCCAAGCATTTTTGGTGTGATGTTATTTTTACTGCTTATTTTCTTATTTATAGGATGCCCTTTTTTTGCTATAGATAACCAAACCTCATTTTCTGTTTTATATCTTAATGTTTCCCTATTTAATCTTCTGCTACTGGTATTTGGTTGTGTATGTTTGGTTCATATTTTGCAACCTCACATTGATAAATTATCTCCTCGGGCTGTCAAATATATTTTTCTTCGTTACTTTAGAACTCCGAAGGGGTACAGGTGCTATGATCCTATTAATCATCGGCAGTTTGTCAATGTCGATCACATTTTTTGAGAATACATCTTAATATTCTCCTGCATTTCCACTGACATATCCTGCATATATTGATAAGGCACCACCTATTTTGGTTCTTGTGTCCCTTGATGATGCTTCTCCCCTATAGGTAGCTACTCCTCCACTAAAAGTGTATCAACGGTGCAAAAAGACTGTGCCCCCCCCCCCCCCCCAACAAATCCGATCTTGTTTTTGCTCAGCCCACCATACAGTCTGATCCTAGTACTAATGTTTCCACTAACTTATCGGTTGCTTTTCGGAAAGGTATTTGTTCTTGCACTAAAGCATTATGTGTTTATCTCTCATCTTCCGTCTCCTTTCCATAACCTTGCTTTTTTATTGTCTATTAATTATATTCCGAAAAACCATCATGAGGCTTTATCTCATCCTAGGTGGAAAGTGGCCATGGAAACGGGAAAAAATGCTTTATTATCTCGATAGATATGAACTCTTGTGGATTTGTCTCCAGGTATAGTTCTCGTGCGATGTCGTTCGTTGTACACCATCAAGTACAATCCAGATGACTTAGTTGAACGTCTTTAAGGCACGATTGGTAGCTAAGGGGTCTACTCAGACGTATGGTGTGGATTATTTTGAAACTTTCTCACCTGTTGCTCGTTTAATTATGTCGTGTACTGATCTCTTTGGCTACGAATTTAGATTGGCCTTTGTACCAAATAGATATAAAAAATGCCTTCCTATATAGTGATCTTCAAAAGGAGGTCTATATGGAGTTACCTCTTGATTATCTTGCTTAGGGGAAAATTCTGCCAGAGTATGCAAACTACACAAGGCCATCTATAGTTTGAAACAATCACCAAGAGCTTGGTTCGACAGGTTCAGCTCAATTGTTACTCGCTATGGGTTTTTACAATGCTACTCTAACCATTTTGTGTTTGTACGACACCAGGGCCCTAAGGTGGTTGTGTTAGTTTTCTATGTGGATGACATCGTTATATCCTCATCAACATTTTCAGATCAAAGACTTGGGTCTCCTTAGGTTTTTTTTTTGGCATTGAAGTCCTACGCAGTAAGAAAAGAATTAGTCTATCACAAAGTAAATGTTAGACCTTTTATCAGAGGTGATATGTTTGCCTCTAAACCTGTTGATATTCCCATGGATCCTTATCAGAAGTTTGGACCAGTGATGGTGAAGACGTTGAAGACAAGCACCGGTATAGGAGCCTAGTAGGGAAACTTATTTACCTAATTGTTACTAGACTGGATATATCCTTTGTTGTTGGCGTCATCGGTCAGTTTATGCAATCTCCAAAGATCCATTGGGAAGCAACCTGTCGTATCTTAAAGTATCTGAAGGGGGCTCTAGGGAAGGTTTCATTTATCGTCCTCATCAAGGTGTTGATCTAGTGGGATTTTTTTGATGCTGATGGTGACAGAATATCAACCATAGGATAATGCACATTTGTTTGGGGTAATCTAGTCACTTGGAGAAGAAACAAACAACTATGGCTAGAACCAATGTGAGGCTGAGTATCGAGCTATGGCCCATACTACAGCCAAGTTGATGTGGCTGAAATCATTACTTCAAGAGTTGGGTTTTCCGGTCACTTAGCCCATGATGATATTTTGTGAAAATCAAGTTGCTATCTATATTGTCTGCAATCCAATGTTTCATGAAAGAACCAAGTATATTGATGTTGATTGTGATTTTGAGAGAGATGCAGTCATGAAGAAATTAATTGTTACTCCGTTCTCTTCTGTTGATCAGCTTGGTGATGTGTGTTTACCAAGCCTCTGTTTGGTCCTGCTTACAGGAAAGGCTGTTCCAAACTGGGCATGGGTGACTTGTATGCTCCATCTTGAGGGGGGGAGTGTTAAGATTGGACCTTTGTACTTTGGAGGTACAAAGGTATCTATACCACGATTGGAGAGGGGGGGGGGGGGAGGCCTTTCTCTTTTTTGGTTAATCTCTTTCCTAACTAGGCTACATTCCTATTTCCTAGTTACATTAGACTTCTATTTTTATTATTCTCGTTGGACAAGGAATTACTTTCCTTGTGTATTTGTAAGTGGTTGATATTATACAAAAAGTATTGGAGGGAGACTGCCAGAGCAACGATTCTGCAGTTCCTCTAGCAGTCTCGGTTTCTTCTTCTTGTTTGGTTGCTGGTTCATAGTCTTTGGTATTGTTACATCTACTATATTTGTTGTGATAGATCGGTTAACTAAATATACCTGCTTTATGGCTACATCTCATTCATATACCATCATTAAGGTCGTTCAGATTTTCTATCATGTGTAACAGAGGATCCAACGTTTGTTAGCAGCTTCTAGTAAGAATTATTCCAATTGCAAGGCACAAATTTTAACTTTTGTTCATCCTATTATCCTTAAACTGACAGTCAAATGGAAGTAGTTAACCACACTCTTCAGATATATCTAAGATGCTTCACCAATGCGCAACTCAAGAAGTGGGTTAAATAGTTGTCATGGCCTGAATTTTGTTATAATACCATCTGACATTCATCAATTGAAATTACTCCATTTGATGTGTATGGACGGACACTACCCTCACTTCTCTATTATATATGGGTGCTAGCTAAAGTTGAAGCCGTAGAAAAGGAATTGAGATCCAAAGATTTAATTCTCATTCAATTAAAAGAAATTTTTCATGAGGCCAAAGAACGCATGAAAAGTATGCGGATTGGCATAGAATTGATTGGGAATTTAACATTGGTAATCGGGTGTATCTCAAGCTTCAACCTTATCGCCAAACATCATTATCCTTAAGGAGGGATCTCAAATTCGCTCCCTGTTTGTATGGATTGCTCAAAATCCTGCAACGAGTAGGGCCAGTTGCGTACAAGCTGGAATTGCCAAGTGGATCCTGCACTCACCCAGTTTTCCATATTTCCTTTTTAAGAAGGAATTGGGTGAATATATCCAAGTGCAGCCTTCACCTCCAACTCTCTCATAGGATGACACAATTATGCCGGAGCCTCAGGTGATGTTCGATCAACGTACAAGAAAGGGGTGTCAAGAGGTTTTTGTTCATTGGAGAGGATTACCACCAGCTGAGGCCACATGGGAGCATCTTGAGGAAATGAAGCTGCATCCGAATCTCTCCCTTGAGGACAAGGGTGTTCTTAGGGTAGGGGAGTGATATGCGTCGGTGATGAAATGTCCACATGTCCATGTATTTTTAGTGTTGACTGAGTTGGGTTTTTAGTAATGAAAATAAGGTGTTAAAGGAGTCACGGTATGCTATGGTGTGTTAGTGCGTTGCCCATGTGTCAGTTCATTAAGAGTCCATGGGGAGTAAGAGTAAAGGTTTGTTGTAGTTTCAGATTGAGTTTTACCAAGTCCTTAGGAGCTTGTTAACGTTGGAATAGTTAATTTCCTACAATTTAACATCTTAATGTTGGAGGTAGTTTTCTAATTTGGCATGTTAATGTTGAGATAGTGTGAACGTTGTAACCACTCACACATTTAAAAAATTGAGTTGGAATAAAGTTCTCATGAAGTTTAGTTCAATCGAAGACTCTCGTCTTAATTTGGAGGCTGGTTATTCCTTAAAAATAACCATAACCATTATCTTGCTTATAATCTCACTGTAGTTTCTCTCTATCACCTTACGATTTACGAAGCACTTTCCTTCTTGTGTCACTAGGTCAAAATAGGGAAGTCTAGGAAGGATAAGTGAACGAAGAGGATCAAATCCAAGGACTTCTTAAGGGATCCTATCAGCATGGTCCCTTGTTTCAAGGTAATCCTTAGATAACTGGGAAGTGGAGTAGGTGGAACAACTATTGATCAGATTATATAAGGTTGAAAGGGATGCTGGGTAGTTGACAGACGGGTGTCATGTAGAAATGATTAAGGCAGATTTACCATCAGATCCTTTTAAGGATCTTAAGGCTTATAGAGTGTAGTTATTCCAGGAAGGCAGGTCTGGAATTTCCTGGAGTCCTTGTAGATATGCTTCTTTATCTGGGTGGCCTCTCTGGATATGCTGCTGATTTTGGAATCTGGGTAAAATGGTCGGTAGTGGTTGCAAGATTCTGATTGATGTGGGTGAAGTGTTTATGAATCATTTGCTTCTGTACCGTACTTTTGATGATATACTATGGGGCTGGCATTGCTGTCAGTCTTCGAAATTGAGTGGATGATTCCAGTGGACATGGAGCCGCTAATGTGTGGTGCAATCATCCCCTTTCAGATAAAGTCAAAGTAAAGTAAAGTTAGGTGATGGAAAGTAAGGTGAAGTGGATGGCGTTGATACCATATTTCAGAGTTTCTATTATGTTTTTCTTTTTTTTCTAATTACAAAGGAGCAGATGAACTGCTTATATAGACTTACAAACTAATCCGGGTTAACTAACCACGGGAACAAAAGTCTAAAAGAAACTTAACCAGAGTAAGTAAAAAGTCTTTATCTAACCAAACCATAGTTGGTAACCCACCTAACCATGGTTGATACAAAGTCTTCAACAAACTGTGGTTGAGCCTTCAAAGTCTTCATCTAACCATAGTAGCCGAAAGAGAGACCAAATCGATGTTGATCACGCCGGGCTCTTGCCGGGTAGAAGACGTCTGATACATACGCACACATACTGCATGCGTCTGGACACACATACAATAGACGTAATACATACACACACTGAGCATCGGACATACTTTCAAAAATAAACCTATACAATACATTCTAGTCCGTATGCGAGGTCGGTATCATCATCATCGTAGGGGATGTAGAAATCCAGAGCATGATCGACTTCGAACTCTGTATGCTCACGCATGATACGATGGATGAACGGATGGTGCGAAGACATTGTTGACCTCCCGCCGTGTTGGTGCTTTGCGAGAAGGCAAGAGGGCAAGATGGGGATCAACGTTATTATGGGTGCACATAATCGTCGCGAAAGAGAACCAGCGAGCCTTATGCTCATCGCCGATCACGATGGATGAAAAGATCCTGCGGTGGATTCGAGGAAGGTGAAGGTAGGGTCATGCAATAAGGTTATGATCCAGGATGGGTGGTGTAACCAGATGATGGTGTATGAAATCCGGTGGTCGATGGAAGATGTAAGTGACAAGGGATGATCATCGAGGTGAGAGTTGATGAAGCCAAGTGGGAATAGGAGCGAAAGAGACGGAGAAAGCGAGCTAAGCACCTGGGTCTCTGGAGGCGAAAATAGGTGAGCCTATTGGGTTGGAGAAGATGGTGGAGAGCTGTCTTGAGATAATGCCAGAGTAAGGCGATTAAAGGTGAGAGCCACCTTATGAACCGCGAAGATGCCAAAGAAGACCACGCATTCTTTATCAAACAATCTTTGGATTAATGGCGAAGGGCATTAAGAAAGGATAGTCGGGGTAATAACCCAGTCAACTGGAGTCACTGGTATGAACAATGGAGAGCGGGGACGGACTTGTAGGTTGAGATGCTATAAGCTTTCGGGGCACGAAGAGAGAGATGACTAAGCAGAGAGGCGAAGCCTTGGTAGAAAGCGAAAGCGAGGGTCGGTGGTGGAGATGCAGGAAGAAGCACTGGTGTAAGGGGCATGCAAAGGGCGGGGATGGAAGAAGATAATGGTAACTTCCGCTTGGTGCGAGAGAGGAAATCTGCAGTACGTTGTCCTTGCCTTTGATATGGCGAGCGATGGCGACCATTGGGAGAACCATTGAGCCAGTGAAGGAGGCGAGATTCGAGGAAGTTGCTTTTGCTTGAGCTACATCTTCGGGAAAGGTTGTCATGTCCATTTCTATCGGAAGGTATGGCCGAGGAGGAAGAAGCTGGAACTTTTCAATGCCGCGACAATGCTAGAATCTCCTTGAAAGTCGAATGGTAATGTTGTTCGGGCGGCTTGAACCCGTCACTGATATCCGCAGATCGACGTGTGTCTTATGCGGAAGTTCTTCGAGGAGAAAACACCCACCGGGTGTCGCTAGCATCGATCGGAGGATGCGAAGACTGTAGAAGGGATCCGCAGAGTAGGAAGAGTCCGAGCCGAGCCTTGTGAGTAGTTCCTTCGACTCTGTCGATGGAGCTCGCTCCTGTTCTTCTTCTGTCTCTGTCTTGTTTTGTTATGGTTCCCTTTATGTTGCCTCGGTATGCTCTGCGATTGCCGTCTCGACGGATCCTCGCTGCATCGAGAAATGGGTGTGCATTATGCATAGTGTTCTTCCCAAACTCACGGTTGTGCGTCCCTTGAGGTAGGTGTGGGTAAGCGGCGAGGCTGTAAAATCCCAGACAATCGGGTTACCTCCAACCAGGGTCTAAGAGGTTTACTATTCATAATTCTCCGGTTATATTCAAACAGATATCAAACAGTTCTTCGACGAGTCCAGTGCATCTCTACCAGAGCGGTGGTCCCTTATCATACATCTTACATGGCTCTCCAACCGCCTTCTCCGGCTCAGGTTACTCTCAAAAGCAGTCCATGCGTCAAGGTCGACTATTTGTATGAACTCGGCTACACTCGGTGCGGCGAAATCCATCCGACGAACTTTCCGATCCTCAATCCTTATGATGTCTTCCCCGGACATCCTCTTCCGTCACAAGGAAGCTTCGAACTATCATAGCTCCCAAAGACCCAGGGTCTTAAGGAGTATGTTCGAGCTCCCGTTCTCTCGAGAAATTATCTGCAAGTGGCAGGAACAATATTTTCCGGGTCAATATCTCGGTCACTGACCGATCCGCCGATCCATAGCGCTACGCTCATCTTCATTTGGAGTGCGATCGAGGTGCAACAACCTTCCATGGTCGCAAAGGTCTTCCAGGTGGCGTCGTCTTAATTTCCTGGACACTAGATTCCGAAGTTCCCTCATACCACTATCACGAGATGTTGAACAACTGCGAGCGATGGCACGGTCTTCTGCTGTATACCCGAACTACGATATCTCTCTTCGAGATCCTAATCTTACGGATGCCTGGCAGTTCTTGTCTGACTTACGGTGCTCCCAAAGGAATCGGCTATTGCGCATCTGCATTACCAGATTTATTACGAAGTGCGAGAACCATGCTATGAACCTTAATCCTTGGATTCTCCCGGTGAATGATGCGGCTCTCTTCGTCCGGATCGGCGAAGATCGGATCCCAACGATCGCTCACGTGCCCGACGGATAGATCGAGAGACTACTCGAGCTTATACCGAGTCCTGGATCACGGCATAGAATCTACCCGCAACATCCTGCTGCGGCTTTACCTCCGTTGGCGCTAATCGATCTACAAATCACACGGATGATGGACGTACCATAGTCAACTGCTCCAGAGACCAAGCGCGTACGGGTATGATTCTCCCATTTTCGGTGATTAGCCACCCCAGCCTCTGCGGTGGGCGATCTCGATGATCCGCCTCCTCTACGCCGCCCGCGAAACCTAAAAAGAAGAAGCGCGGCCCGGATTCCCTATGGCTTCGTTATCAGGCTGGATGCCCTAACGTTGGCCCCTGGCGAAGATCGTGGACGATATCGGCTCATCGTCCGAGTATGGAAACAAAGCAAACCCTCGCTCGTTGGGGTTGTTGTTCGCCTCTCGATCCTCCGATGACTCCTCCGCCATCCACTCCCCATCATAGCCGATCTTCCACCGCTCCTCCATCTCCACCTGGGAACCTCGCTCATGTTATGGCGGCGGCAAGCATTCCATGTTATATGGCTTCGATTCAAGGCATCGTGCAGAATTTTCCTCCTACGGTTGATTATGAGGACGCGACGCCGTTATCACAAGTGGAAGATTACTCCTCCTAATGTTCTTGACATCAATGGCCGATGGCCCATAATTCTTCTGTTGAAGCCCGTACGATTGGCAAGTCGAGAACGCTACGGTCGTCCGAATCGATGTCGACCAGCTTCTCTCATACCAAGAACATCACACTCTTGCTCTACGGCGAGCGAAGGCGACATCCGTTATCTCAAAACACGGATTGAATCCCTCCACCAGAGCTTATGACCATAGCTTGTGACGGTGAAGGATTGATGCAGGCCTCTTATCGATTTACGGCCAGAAAAGGAGAAGCGTCTCCAGAAGAAGCAGCTTAATGTAGCCCAATCTCATAACTATCCGGCTAGTCCAACCACTGTTCCCTGAGTCGGTTATGACACCTGTTTACCATGACTATCAGGCCCCGCACAGTTTTCCTACGGCCATGTTTAAAGAGCTCCAAGATCAGCAGCGCCATCTAGCTGCACATAAGGCAAGATCCGCTAAACCCAAGCGATCTCACGAGGCACCATATCCATCAGTGCCTCAACCAGTTTTCCAACCTTCTCCTATCAATATTGCTAAGCCCATGGTGCAACCTACTTTTCAACCTCTAGCTGAGCAACCTACAGGACCTCCTGGTTTTGTCCCCTGGGTTCCTCCCAGATCTAAACCAACACCTCCTGACTCTGCCTATACGGTTGTTCCAACACCTGCACATCCAAACACCCTTAGCAATTATTTGACTCAGTTAACCTTGGAACCTCCTTCTATCCCAGTTTTATCCATCTCTAGGGTTCCCTCAGTCACTACCTTCTCGGACTCAGCTTCACAGGCTTCCTCGAGTCCTTTGCCAGTCTATCAGACTAAGGCACCAGATGATCCTCAGGCAACTGAACCTATCATCTATAGCAGCGACAGTGAAGTGGACACGGCTCCACAGGCACCACCACAGCAACGACAACAACCCCAGGCCCAGAATCCCACGATGCCTCCTCAGGCCCATGTTCCAAATCCTTTTGGCAATCAAGACCCTAAACAGTTGTTTACCTTTGACGGTCTTCCTTTCCACAAATGGCCGACCGCATCTCGAATTCCATGCCGCTCACTGCGAGAGATGTTAGTTGCAGTGCTATCTGACAATACCGTCCCTCACGAGTTCTTGCCCGTTCCCATGGTACTCTCGGAGAATGGTTTATGGCCCTTGGTGGTTATCGTCCTTAGTGGACACAGATCCCCATTGATGTTTTCATAGCCCAATTATACAATGAAATGATTGGCCCTATTGAGAACAATCGCATCAAAGCTCGCGAAGAATACTTCCAGATGAAGTGCTGCTCCTTCCAAAAGGCAGACCTTGCTAAGCATTACACCCGTATGCTGGATCGCTTCTACATCCTCGGTGGCATGGATGATCCTAATATGAAGCAGGTCTTCCTCAACTCTTTCCCTGATCCTCTGGGAAAAGAGGCTGCTAAGGCTTTACAGCAGTTAGGTCTTCGTATTGACCAAGCCCCTATTGGACGTCTTTACCAAGAGATCCTTAATGCTCTGCAAAAGCTTTGTGATCAACAGCTTTTCTTCAAGCAATGGGAGAAGACTACCCATAAGCTCACAGATGCGTGTGAAACCTCTTATCTCAAGATCAAGTGTAAGGACAAAGACTGCTCATGTCCTTCGAAGAAGAAATCTCATTTCTCCAAAGTTCATCCAGGCAAATTCCGTTCTAAGCAAAACCGACCTCATCGGTTCAAACGGACATCTCAGCAACAGAGGCCTTACAAGTTCTTTAAACGAAAGAAATTCAGAAACAAGACCTCTACGAAGTGCTATGCCTGCGGAAAAATTGGTCACTTTGCAAAGAATTGTCCTGACAAAGCTAAGCAAGCCAAACTCATGCACATGCTTGCCCCCTTTTCCATTTCGGATGATCTTGAGGCAGACGTTGAATCCCTCTACTCGGTGGATGATGATTTCACGCCGGATCTCCTGTTTGTTCTTGAAAACTGGAACGATGATCCAGACTCTTCTTCACCCGAACCCGAATCCGATGGTTTTAACCCCGTCTACCCGATCAACTCTCTTGACCCGCCTAAGTCACCAGCTTTGGCTATCACCAAAACCCCTCTACCACAAGCTCCTCTTTCCATCCTTCCTACATCTTGGGATCGTCCGATTAAGATCATTGGATACTTTGACACCGGATGTGCTTCCACAATCCTAGCCCCCAAGGTCCTTCCCTCGGAATTTTGGAAACCCCACGGCCGTTCTTTCTTATCGAGAGATGGTCAAACATTCTCCATTGACCTCATTTCCAAACATCCTATTAAGCTTAGGTTGTTCCCCAATCTAACCATCTCCCACACAGTGTTAGGATCCTCTCTCCCTGGTCGAGATGCTCTTATAGGCTTCGATGTTCTATGCAAGTTACCCCATCTCCGATGGAGTATTCATGGTCTTAGCTACAAGAAGCATTTTACCCCCTGGACCACTCTGCCCAAGTTATTTCTAATGACTCCTATTGCGGAGATCAAGACACAGTTGATCCTCAGGTGCAGTGCTGATAACCATGCTGATTTCCTCAGCAAGTGTTCCAATCCTCTCTGGCACAATGACAGGTTCTTCATCAAACTTCCTTTCAAGAAGAATGAGGATATCAATCCTACCAAGGCCAGCCATTCAGGCATGCACCCTGATCATCTCATCAATGCCCGTGAAGAAATTGCCCTCTTGGAAGCCCAAGGACTCATCGAGAAAACATCTTCCCCTTGGGCCTGTGAGGCATTTTATGTTAACAAACGAGCAGAACAGAAACGTGGCAAGCTTCGTCTTGTGATCAATTATCAGCCCCTGAACACGTTCTTGCTTGATGACAAGTTCCCTTTGCCAACCAGGCCAGCTCTTCTTCTCCAGCTATCTAAGGCCAAGGTTTTCAGCAAGTTCGATCTCAAAGCAGGATTTTGGCAGTTGGGTATTCACCCTGATGATCGCCCCAAAACAGGTTTCTGTATCCCTGGAGGCCATTACCAATGGAAGGTCCTCCCTTTTGGACTCAAGGTGGCTCCGTCCTTGTTCCAGCAAGCTATGTTGCAGATTTATGCCCCCATCCAGGAACATGCTCTCATCTATATTGACGACATCCTCTTATTCTCTGACACAGAGGACAATCATGCTCTTCTTCTTCAAACATTCTTGGACATCACTGTAGCCCATGGCATCATGCTCTCTCCTACCAAGATGGTAGTTGCAGTCGACGCTATTGACTTCCTTGGCGTGACCATCTCCAATGGACAATTCCAGCTACAACCTCACATTGGAAGATCTCTTCTAGATTTCTCAGACGGCCCTCTTACCCGTCAAGAGTTACAGCAGTTCCTTGGCATCATCAATTATATGGCAGAATTTCTCCCTCATCAGATCCGTATGACTAGTCATCTTCATCGTCTCTTGAAGAAAGATGCACCTCCATGGTCCGCTATTCATACCAAGGCAATCAAGGATCTCAAGGCCCTGGCTCAGACTCTTCCTACTCTGCGGATCCCTTCTACAGGTCTTCGCATCCTCCAGACTGATGCTAGTGACACCCAGTGGGGTGCTGTTCTCCTCGAAGAACTTCCAGACAAGACACGTCGTATCTGTGGATATCGTAGTGAACCTGAAAAAAATCCAGTAGGAAATTATCTTGAACAGGATCAGAGAATAGGATATAACTGAGATCACATAATAGGGTAGAACAAAGTAGCCAAAAAGAAAAATATTAAATAACAGGCTAGGATTGTCAGAACTGCTCAAAATTCTGGTCGAGTACTGATTAGAACCTGTGGAACAATTCTGCAGAGTATCTCAGAAAATAGAGAAAGTCTTCCCTAGGTTATTACTGCAGGAACACAATGCAGAAGAGTAAACCAGAATTAGGAGAAGCTTTATAACAGAACACAATAATCTCTTAATGGTCCCAAATTCCAATCTATCAGCAGATTCAGAATAGTGCTGCTGGGTTTTCAGATAGCAGATCTAGAACTCCTAGTGCGATCAGAAAATTCAGAAATCAATAACAGAATCTCAGAGGGTTGAATATCAGAGACCACTGTATGAAATCTGAGCACAAGCCAAGTAATATCTTGAATTTGCAACAGCAACAAAACAGAATCGATTGAACAAACAGAGATGCCTCAGGGTATAGAAATTGAGAGGATATGACCTATGATCTCCATAGAAATGGATCCACCAAGCACATGGTATAGAAATTGATAGAACTAGGACTGACTCATGCTCAAAATAGGAGTCATAGGAGGAGGAGAGGAATCTCGAGAATCAAGATATCCTCTTCTCCCCTGGACCCGATATACTTCAACACTCCCCCTCAAGCTGGAGCGTATAAATGACCTAGACCCAGCTTGGAACAATTTTGACAAAAAGTAGGTCCAAACAGTGCCTTTGTACACATATCACTAAGTTGATTGGTAGTAGAGACAAATGGAGTAACAACCAATTTCTTCATAACAGCATCCCGAACAAAGGGACAATCAACCTCAATGTGCTTTGTCCTCTCATGAAAAACAGGGTTACTTGCAATATAGATAGTGGCTTGATTATCACAAAACATTTGCATAGGCTGGTTGATGGGAAACCCTAATTCCTAGAGTAAGGATTTTACCCACATCCACTCAGTTGTAGTATGTGCCATCGCTCGATATTCGGCTTCAGGTACAGTGGTTTGTTTCTTGCTTTTCTAGGTGACCTAGTTTCCACCCACAAAGGTACAATAACTAGAAGTAGAACGTCTATCACCATCAGCACCAGCCCAATCAACATTAGAGAACCCAACCAGATTAGCATTCCGATTATTTATAAATAAAACCTTTATCAGGAGCACTCTTCAGATAGCGCAGCACACGACAAATAGCATCCCAATGAATTTTCTTTGGATAAATTGACTAATAACCCAAACAACAAAGGATATATCCGGGTGAGTGACTGTAAGATAAATAAGTTTGCCAACTAATCTTCTATATCAATGAACATCTGAAAAATCCTTATCCTCAACGGACCCAAGTTTCTGATGGGGATCCATGGGAGTTTCTGCTAGTTTGGAAGCAAGCATTCCAGTGTCAGTCAGAAGGTTAAGAACATATTTCCTTTGAGACAAGCTAATAAAAAAATACCTTTCTTGCTTTGCAAAACCTCAATACCAAGAAAATACTTGAGAACACCCAAGTCCTTCATCTCAAAATGCTGATGAAGATATGTTTTAACCTGGGCAATGCCAAAAGCATCATTACCAGATATAATAATGTCATCCACATAGACTACCATCACCACTACTTTTAAATTTTGACGGCGAATAAAAGCAGAATGGTCAAAATAACACTGTGAGAATCCTACCTGAGTAACAGTGGAGTTGAACTGATCAAACCATGATCTTGGAGATTGTTTCAACCCATAAATTACCTTACGAAGCTTGCAAACTTTGGTAGAAGACTTCCCCTGAGCAACATACCTTGGAGGTTGTTCTATATAAACCTCCTCTTGAAGATCACCATAGAGAAAAGTATTTTTGATATCTATTTGATATAAGGGCCAATCAAAATTAACAGCCAAAGAAATAAGGAACCGAACGGAGTTCAGACGAGCAACTGGAGAAAAAGTCTCAAAAGTAATCCACACCATATGTTTGAGTATAGCCTTTAGCAATTAAGATCCTTCCCAGTAGGGTATCTGATAGTATAAACCCACTGACTCTTAACAAGATCCTTCCCAGCAGGTAACGAAACCAGAGTCCAGATATTGCAAGATAACAATGCATCCATCTCGGTGTCCATGGCAAACTTCCAACCAGGGTGAGAGAATGCCTCATGGTGGGTGTGGGGTATAAAGTTAGTAGATAATGCAGAAGCAAGTGGGTGATAGTGGGAAGGAAGATAGAAATGGATACATAGTGCTCAATATGATAAACAGTTAAGGATTTGTGGGGCTTGGGAGTACAAGAGCGAGTACCTTTACGAATAGCAATGCGTATGTCGATGGAGCCTTCAGCATCAGAGTCAGATTGAGTGTTGGGCTAAGCAGTGTCCGCTGTATCACTAGGTTAGACTGGAACAATAGGAGTTGTGGTTAATGTAGCAGGAGCTGTGGGTAATGCATCAGGAGCGGGTACAGGTGGTAGAACCGTGGCTTCTGGTATAGGAATAGTGGTGGAAGGTAAGGTCGGTGGTTGACGTCGACGATGGTGACAGACTTGAATTGGTGAAGGAATAAGAATAGTGACAGGTATGGATGGACCTAGAAGGTGTTCATTGTTCACTATGGATGGTACAGTAGAAGAAAAATAAGGAGTATTTAAAAAAAATGTGACATCTACACTAATAAATCGCTTGTTGGAAATGGGATAAACACATTTATACCCTTTATGAGTACGAGAATAACCAAGAAAAAGACATTTAATAGACCGTGAAGATAGTTTATTAACGGCAGGATGAAGAATGTGAACGAAACATACACAACAAAAAACACGTGGTGGAGAGGAAAATAAAGGCCTATCAGGATGAAGAATAGAAAAAGGAATTTTATTTTGTAAAATGGAAAAAGGCATACGATTAATAAGATAACAGGCAGTAAGAATGACATCACACAAAAAACGTTTGGGGACATTCATGTGGAACATAATAGAGCGGACAACTTCGAGTAAGTGCCAATTTTTGCGTTCGGTCACCCCATTTTGTTGTGGAGTGTACGTGCAGCTAGTTTGGTGAATAATACCATGGGTTAGGAAAAAATCAGAAATCGTAGTTTGAGTGTACTCCAAAGCATTATTTGAACAAAAAATTTGAATGGATGTAACAAATTGAGTCTTTATTTTTTGATAAAAAATTTTAAATACAGTAAGAAATTTAGTCCGGTCCTTTAATAAATAAACCCAGGTGGAGCGAAAATAATCGTCCGCAAAACTAACAAAAAAAATCCTAACCTATTGCAAACTCAACACGAACCCCAAATGTCAGAATGAACTAAAGAAAACAATGAAGAACTTCTAGGTGAAGTGCGGGCAGGAAAGGACGAACGATGATGTTTGCCTAGTTCATAAGCCTCACATTCAAGATGAGATGCGGACTTGCAACTAGAGATCCTTCATTGAAGTTTAGGTAAGGATGGATGATCAAGGCGTAGATGTCATTGCATGGGAGATGGTATGGTAGTAGATGTAGCAGCAGTGGAAGGTCCGGTGTTATCCAGGTAATATAGTCCATCGTGCTCAAGCCCTCCACCAATCTTCTTCCTTGTTTGAAGGTCCTGAAAAACACTATGAGAAGGATAAAAAGTTACAGAACATTTAAGGGACTTAGTAAGTTGACTAACAGATACAAGGTTTAAAGCAAATTTAGGAACATAAAAAACATGAGAGAAAGTCATGGAGGATGTTGGAGAAACAGTTCCATGACCAGTTATCTTAGTAAAGGATCCATCAGCAAGGATAACATTGGAAGAGGTTTGAACGGAATTTATGGAAGAAAATAAACTTGACTTAACAGTCATGTGACATGAAGCACCTGAATCGATAAGCCATGAAGTAGAAGAAGGAAAAAAATGCAACATTACCTTTATAGGCTAGAGTGGCGGTAGAGGAGGAGGTAGATGTAGCTTCAAGTTGTTGGAGGCGTTTGACTAGCTGGTTGTAAACATCATGAAACACAGAAGATGAAGTAGTTGAACTCTGGTTCATGTCACTGGTAGTTTTCTCAGTAGCAGTGTCAGTGGTGGCAGCATTGGCTAGTTCATTCGCCCACTCAAGTTTTCCATGCTTGGCCCAACAAATGTCTACTGTATGATTTGGTTTGCCACATAAGTGCACTGGCGGGCAGATTTGTCAAATGTCAACATATTGATGTCTTGTACCTCGTCCACCAAATCCACGGCCACGACCTCTAAATTAGCCACGACCACGTCCCCGTCCATGATTGGCAACAAATGCTAAGTTGTCTTTGGGAGTATTGTCAAGCTTGGACTGATTAGCCAGACGGTTAATAGTAGAAAAAACTTCATTCCTTCTCTCCTGTAAGTAGTTGACTCTTCACAGATTGGTAGTCAGGATGTAGTCCAACAAGACATTTTGCAACATGAAACTCAACTCTTTGTTGCTTTAACTAATCCAGATTAGTAGTCAAGGGCTGGCATATCTACAGTTCTTCAACCATGCCCTTATAACTGGCAAAATACTCATTTAAGGTTTTATGTCCTTGTTGGAAGGTAAAAAGTTTTTCATTAAGATCATACATATGGGAGATATTCCTTTCTTGAGAGAAGCTTTCACATAAGTCATTCCAAGCATCCTTAGCAAGAGTGTGAAACATCACATTAGAACCAATAGCAGGTTCAACATTATTCCATAGCCATATTTTTATAATTGAATTTTCACACATCCACTCCTCATGAGCTATGAATGCGGTAGGATCCTTAGGATCACGATCAGGAGGATCATCTGTAATGTATTTCAGTTTGCCCTTGGCATGTATGTAAGCTTATACTGTCTGGGCCTATAATAAATAATTTGAAACTCCAGATAGTTTAATAGTGGTAATCTGTACTAGGACATTGTCTGATAGTGGTTTAGGATCAGCCATACGAGTAACTTATCAAGTCTTAAAAATAATAGCAGCAGCAAAGCAGTCGGCTCTTTGAACAGAACCTGGTTAGGTCTAACAGAGAAACCCAAAAACAGTAGTAATAATCCAATCGACACTAGCAGTAGCAGTAATCACAAATAGCTCTTACTCAGAACCTGATTAATGTTTGAAAATCTGAGAAGAATTTAATGTAGTCCTAGGTAGGAGTAATCCCACTAGGAACCAGGGTAATAGGATCTCTTAACAAGGCTGGCCGATTGGGACAGCTTAGGCTAATTAGGGCAGAATTAGGGTTTCGACTTAGGGTTTTTTTTGGTAATGATGTGCGGAATTTTATGAGTCTAATGGTATAAGTTGGATCAAATTTGGTTGAGGTTGGAATTCTAGGGTTTTGGGTAGGATGCCTTATGAAAATGGACTGTTTGCAAGATCTAGGGTTTAGGGGCAGATTTTAGGAAAGAGGTTTATAGGGTATTAATGGGCAGGTCTAGGGGGTTATTTTGGTATAAAGAAGTTAGGGTTTGGATGAGTTACAAAATTCTGCAATTTAGGGCAGAATTGGATTTAGGGCTTTAGGGTTCTAATGGATCTATGGATTAATGGAAGGGGTGATAATAGGAGTAGATGGAGCTTAGGTTAGAGGATTAGAAGAAGAAGGTTAAATGCTGAATTAGTTAAATGCTGAATTAATAAACTACTTACTTGAAAGATTAAATCTTCAATGGTAGCAGCTTTAAAGAACTGGAAGAAGGACCTCACGATCTACAAGATGCAAGGAGTCGATCGGAGTCCACCAATCCCTTCACCTTGATATTACCCACAAGGTAGCCTTGATATTACTCACAAGGTTCACTCAACAGAGTAGAGCAGCAACTATGGCAGCAAACAAAAGTGTTTTCATTAATTAAATTCGTATCCAATGCTGGCCTCCCTTACAAACTTATATAGAAGATTCAAAAATAGACTTAGACACTAAAAAGGAATGGCCTAACCTTATCCCTAACCTATTAGGCAACTTAAACTGGCTAGGAAACTCAAATAGACTCAAAATAGAGTCCTAATGACTTAAAACAACTTAAACTACTTAAAATAAAGAAGATTCCCTAGTAGCCAATAGGATCACTTCACTTTAATTAGACCAATTGAACCAATTGGATGCAACCAATTTAAACCGGTTCAATTAAAAACACAAAATAAAAACTAAGTATTGGGCTAATCCCGTATGCAACCTATATACCTCTATTTCAGGCCCACTAAAGTGGCCTAATACATAGAAAACCCTTGAGAACAAAGGCTCAACATATATATATCCCAACCCTACACTTATTCCCAATGAAACAAGCCCTATTTGATGATGAATCTGCATCAGTAGCAGGAACCAATCAGCAGAAATAGGGTTTGTAAACCCAAAAATAGCAGCAATGATAGAGAAGATGAACCGCAGGGTGAACCTGGAAGAGACATCAGATTTCCCAGATTAATGGATCAATTGGAGATAAGATAGCACCTGATATGAAACCTTCAATAGGTTACCGCAGGAAGTAGTGGAGAGAAACTTTGAAAAGTTGAATCTGCAGTCTTCAATAGTAGAGTGGATCCACAGATTGGATCAGGATTATATGAGAAGGAATCTTCAAATAACAATCAGCAGCTTCAACATAAGGATCTCCAATCGATCTAAAAACTCAGGTAGATAGTAGTAGTAAAAACCATAGTTTTCAATTGAAAACTTCATCTAGGGTTTAATCCATAGCAATATGCATCAGTGGGTGCTGCACCCCTTCAAGAGAAAAGGCTTTAGAAGACCCTCAAACCAGAATCACAAGTCACTTCCAGTCTAAAGGTGATGCTCTGATACCATGTAACTGAGTATAACTGAAGAAAAACCAGAACCGAGAAGATGAGAAGAAGAGAGGAAGAGGAGAGAACTATCGAATATGACAGTCTCCCTCATACTGCTTGTATTTATAATCTCAAATTACAATAGAGAGGGAAACTCCTAATCATGTTAGGAATTCCTAATCATGATAGGATTCCAAGTTACAATAGGAAAAGAGCAATGAAATAAAAACTAGAACTAGGACTAACAACTCAAACTGAAACTAAGACTAACAACTCAAAGTAGAACTAGGACTGACTCATACTCAAAATAGGAGTCACAGGAGGAGAAGAGGAATCTCGAGAATCGAGATATCCTCTTCTCCCCCCTGGACCCGATATACTTCAACAATCTCAATAGAATTGGAATCCACCAAGCACACTACAGCATCCACAGCAGTCAAAGTTACTGAGATAACTGAACTGAATATTGTTTCAAACCTTGTGGGGGCCTGAAGGCCAGTACGTCTATTTATATTATTAAACAAACCCAATCAGGAATGAACAAGGACTTGCTGGAATCAAACCTGATCTGAAAGCCTATAAAACATAAACAGAACTGATTTAAATTACTCCAATTGACCAACTAATTGGAGTGTCCTAAACTAACAGGACTCTGAAATAACAAACAAAACAGAACTGGAATTATTAGAACCTAATCCTGTCTGAATAATACTAACAACTAACAAGCAAAAAAATCAAAGTAGGACTGATAACAACCAAGCTTTTAAGTATCTTAACTTATCCGCTGTTACTAACCGATACATATCTTATTTGAGGGTACCTATACGATACCTAAAAAAAGTATCAATTGTAAGGGTTGATACATGGGCCATGTGGCCCGATATAAATGATACTCTTATCGTTACACTTGATACAATCTCTTATAAACTATATACCTCGGTCCTCGATCAATGACTCAAAATACTTAGCCAGAGCTCTTGTAAGGCATTGTAACCAATTTTGTTTTGGCAAAATCAACTTGATTCCTTGTTTCTACTGGCAAAAGTGACTCTAGTAGTGTTGATTTCATCATTATTTGATAATTAAACAGCCTGCAATCAAGGATCAAAACCAGCTTTGCGCAAGTACAGTTTTCTGTCAAAACTTTGAATTTTTTGCTCTAATATTGATTTTCAGTGTCGTATTTTTGCAATGGATCACTAGGTTAGTGAAAAACAACCTGAATGATTGCATCAAACTGGTTTTTTGTGTTTTTTTTTTCTTTCCAATGGTGTGTGTATCTAAACCCTAAATCTTCCCCAAACTGAAAATGACTTTTTTTTTTTTGTGTTAGTACAAGTAAGAAACTTCATCCTTTATACAGAATCAATTGAATGCACTTGTCTTGTTGTACTTTGTTCTCCTCTTTATACATGATATATTTACATATTACTTATTAATAGTGTTTTATGCTTCAAAATTGTATTTCGCATGTATCCTGAACATTTCCATGTATATCTTTAGTGTATCTTGCGTCTCTCCGATACGATACGATATGAGACGCTGTCTCTTAAAATCACCTTTCTGATATGATACCCGGTACCAATACTTTAAACCTTGATAACAACACCGCATGTAGGGCAGGACTAAGATTCCTAGTAAGACTAGGAATCTTGAACTGCAGGCTTATTTCAACCTCTTCTTCCTTTGATACTGCTTTTGGTACTTGGTTTATATTATGGAAAGTGGGACTGCATTGTTCTTGGGTTGGAGGAGTATGATCAGGGATGACCATTCTGTAGGAGACCCACAGTTTTGTTGGGATTGTATCTTTCTCATCTTCCTTTCACTTCTTTCCCTTCTTCTTTGCCCTCTTTTCTTTGATCCATTTTACAATAAAGTCCTTATTTCTCAAATTGTTTTAAAAATTTTAAATGGCCAGAAATATGATGTGTGCTTTCTTTATTATTATAAATTGTGATCCTACACTGGGGTTGTATCTTTCTCATCTTCCTTTCACTTCTTTCCCTTCTTCTCTGCCCTCTTTTCTTTGATCCATTTTACAATAAAGTGATTATTTCTCAAATTGTTTTTAAAATTCTAAATGGCCAGAAATATGATGTGTGCTTTCTTTATTATTATAAATTGTGATCCTCATAAAAACTAATGCACTTCCAGAAGTTGACATGTACGATAGAAGTGTCAATTTCATTTGACTTGTCTAAGGGAGTGCGCCAGATACAGTTGATGAAGAGTGTGAGATAAATCTAACATATGGATATGTGCGATTTTAAAGTCCTGTTTCCTCAGGGAAGAGTTTGTGAGAAACTGTTCAGAGAATTCCATATAAAGTTTTGTAGCTATAGGTGTTCCGTATTGAAAATTTCGGGAAAAAATCTTATCTCTTTCAATGTATCCTCCTCACACTTGTGTCTTCGATTAAACCTTATCATCTATGGATGAACAACAAGGGAGTTGCTAGATTTACAACTTCGACTCAACTAAGCCTTACCTTAATTAAATAGGATTGGCAACTTGAATTCTGTTTCTCTATTCAATGCAGCCATGTTTGTTGTTAGAGGGAGTTGCCAAACTATCTGGTCGCCATATTTCTTTATCTTTATTAGCCAATTTTTTATTTATGTTTCGAGTTTCAAATAGAAATAGTATGATTCTTTTAATACTGTTACCTGCCACCTCTTATTGCATAGTGATCCCTGATAATTATTTTCTAGCTGCTAAATTATAACATTTGTATTGGAAGCAGAGATCCTTTGGGAGATCAGTTCACTAAGATACTGATAATTAGAGAAATGGGGTTAAGAGAGAACAAGAGATGAGGGAGAGATATGTTGCAGATTGAGTTTAGGGGGGGGGGGGGGGGGGTTGCATGATTTGATGTCTATGGAACCTTTTGTTAATTCATTGCAAACATTTCTAAGAATAATGTTGAAGGTTGGGGATTCTTTTGGTCTATGTAAAGAAAGATATGATTCTGACCTCCTCCAATAGGCCTTGGTGGGGGTATATATATGAATAACTTCTTAGCTCTAGCGCGCAGTTACATTCTTGAAGATATGTTTCAATTTGGTACTATGTACTATTGATTCGTGCTTTGTGACTTCAATAACAAACCAGTCCAGTATTGCATTCTTATTTTATTTATTTCTGTCTCGTCCATCTATAAGCTATTTTTCAAAGGAAATTTATTTTGTATCCGTCATTAAACTATTGTCATCAAATTTAAAAGAAATGGGACTTTGAACATTGTTAAATGATATACTAAATGCATTTTAACTGACATTGCATTGGGGTCATTATCCATGCTCCAGAGTCTTCAATCCTAAACACCCCCCCCCCCCAAAAAAAAAAAAGAGGAAAGAGGAAAAGCTTAATATCAAACTCATCTAATTGTCTCCCATACTGCAGGTAATTTCAGCTTCACAGAGAAAATAACAGTGAAATATGCAGGAGCTGCAGCTATGTATTTTGTCTCTAAGAATCTGAAGAAGAAACATAACATTACTGATGAACGTGCAGCACTGTACAAAGCTGCAGAGACTTGGGTGGATGCTCTAAATGGTCGGGATTATCTAGGTATGTACATCTCATCTTTTTGTTAAACGAAGGATGATGAGATACCTCCTTGTGCTACTGCTGACTTATTTTTGTTGTGCATTGCTCATTTTGACAGGAGGATCCAAGCCTAATTTGGCTGATCTTGCAGTCTTTGGTGTTTTAAGACCCATCAGATACCTGAAATCGGGTGGAGACATGGTGGAGAACACACAAATTGGTGATTGGTACACAAGAATGGAAAGAGCTATAGGTGAGTCTTCTAGGATCAAGGCCTAGGATGGAGCTTTTTTTTTTTGGTCAAGTCCATGGTGGTGCCCTCTACTTTAACCTTGAGGTAACAGGTTTTCTTTCTGCATCAAGTAAGCCAAGGACAAAAAGGGAAACAATTTTAGAAGCATATATGGTCTCATTTTTTATCGACTCAACTGTTTATACTTGAAATTTTCTCTCATAGAATGTTAATCACTATTTGGTGTCAACTTGAGGTTTGGATGTTCTATTAAACTTGAGTTTTGGATGTTAATAAAAGATGATCGTGATGTGGTTGTAGAGTTCCATTAAACCTAAGTTACGTGTTGAAATTTCCATATCACCTTTTGCATGCATGTTCAACTAAAACTTTATCAAAGAGAGGAAGTTCAGGTATGATTCCTGAAATAACTCTCAATCCATTTGTGTTTCAATGTGGGATGGAATACAGCCTTTCTGTACACATTGCAATCAGGTTCAGCAGTAATTTGTTTCTTTAATTGATGTTTTCTCATGCCATGCAAAACTGCAAAAGCTTCACCAAACCCCCAACCCTGATGCGGTCATTGGTCGAACCCACTTTTAACTTCCAACACGTTTCAGTTCAATCGTACAATGATGCTTGTAACCTGCAAGTAAAACAGAGGGGCTATGCTTTTACTGTACACAATTTTGGGACTTCTTAAAGAGAGTCTGACTAAGCTTGGCATGGGCACTGAAAGCCCATAAAGTGTGCTATTTGCCTATTGGCTATAGCTTGACAGAGAGTTCACATGATTTGGCTACTATTTTGCCTATACCTTGACAGATAGTCTACATGATTTGGCCATGAATGTTATGCAAGGGAGATTATAACACGCCCACAGGTTTTCTCCATGGAGCCGTATTGTTCTCCCTGCAAATGGGCAATGAAATGGAATGGAACAAACAAGAAGATGGGCGTTTGGGCTTTAGATCCACAATCAGATCAGAGACACCTTTGATCGAACCCCTGACCTAGAAAAAACCGAAGAGAAAAATTTATACTTTTTTGGGGGTTAGTTATCTATGTAAGAATGTGATGTGCCTGGTAAGCACAATACAAATCTGAACCATCTATTTGTATGGTTTCTTAATTTAAACCATCTGTTCCCACTCAGAGTTGGAAGAGTGCATAGAAGTGTCTAAGGTACTGATATACATGCATTGCCATACAGGATGCATGCCAATTCAAAAGGGTATTTGATCGATTAGATTCAGAAATTTGACACGTGGCTAATCTAGATCATGTCTTCTCTATCCAATGGTCGGAATCGACACATCATCTGTTCTCGTGGTGGAACAAATGCTTTGCGACATTTAGAAAAATAATAGATCCTTGTGACAATAATAATTCGTCTTTCTATTTTGCATTAGTTTCTTTTATATATGAAAAACAAAAACGGAACAATAACAAACTGATAAGTTCGTTAAGACAATCCAATAAAAACCCGAAATTGACCGGACCAAAACTGATGTTGAATCTCACCTTAACGGTTCAGTTTCAACTGGGAAAATAATCCTCTCCAATTCCCTAAAAGTGTGCAGTGCGGCAGTGCTAGGTGGAGATGTCGAAACCTAGCAGCTCGGACATCCAACAGTCCGAGCACAACAAAAGTCAATGAGGTGTTGACATCTTCACTGCCACACTGCACACTTTTAGGGAATTGGAGAGGATTATATTTCCAGTTTGGGCCAATACATGTATAATATCGATTCGGACCAACTAAAAATGGACTCAACCAGCTGTTTGACATCCCTAGCGTATCTTGTTCTGTCCTAGTAGAGGAAGCCCAGCCAGGTATAATATCTATGATAAGCTGTTTTTGTTTTAATATCGGTAAACACACAAACCACACGTCAATACTCAAAAGGTTATTTGATTTTTATGGCCACGGAATGGTAGATATACACAATATACACCACACTCATACCCTCGATGTGGGACTAAACCCACACACTCAACACACCCGAAGTCGGGCTAAACTCAGACCCCCAGCGCAAAACGCAGCCTTTTTTTTCTGTTTTTTTTAATATATTGGCAAACACTATGATAAGTTGACTTATCCAATCATAGCAAATATCCTAAACGGTACATGGCTCGGGTCATTCGTGATTACAATGGTGCTTTTATCTTGGCATGTTCACACTATAGATGCTTTGGTGAAGCAACAGCATCAAAAGCCTAAGCAATTAAGCAATGATTGAAGTTAGCAAGTTTGAGAATAAAGTGTTTGAGCCTAAGGCGTTTCCTATGTGCTCTTACAAGAGTTTTTTATTATTTTTTCCCCATAACAAATAACAAATAACAAATGAATATAAAATTACATTGTGAAAGTCTAAGAAATGGTGTAGGCTCAGAGAAACCTTCCCCATGTTTATATTAGACTTCAAAATGCAGTTATAGGATATATTTTTCAGGGTCCCATGTCATGCAAAGGCCTAAATGTTAATCTTTCAAGGGAGAGTACTCTTTAGTCTTTACCAGTCTGAGAGAGTGATTTCTTTATTGATTGTATTTGAAAGCATAGTTACGTGTATAGAGCAGTCTTTAGGTTGTAAAATTTCTCATGGTTAAGTAGTTCTGCACTCAACTGTGCACACAATCAGGACCGACAAAACCAGACTAGAGAGAACCACAGTTCTTAGGTACCCAGGCAGCAATGAGATGTATACAGAGGGGGATTACAGGGTTTGTTCATAAATAATGAGTGTTTGTCCTTGATTAAAGGGAATGGTATCCCCAAACATGTGAGAATAACCCATTGGTTCTGACATGCAATAAACTATTTGTGATTTTAATCCTCCTCTTTAGGTGGCTGTAACAGTAAAAATGAGACAAAATAACTATATCACAGCTTCAACCAACCACACCTACTCGTCACTTTCAAAATCCTGATAAGCTTAAGGTAACAAAACAGGACAAATTATGAATCTGGAACCCTGTGATCATACCACAAAGAAAAAGATATCTAAAACTTGAACATATTAGGGCATCCATTTCTGTTAAAGGTCAAATGACTGCTGCAGTGGAGTATCAGGAATATTTTTGTCAAGACCCCACTTCATACTTACCCCTCTAATGGGGAAGAATAGCCCCTAATTTCATGATGTATATAATCCCACAATGAATTGCAACCTATTCATCAGTTTGTATGTCATCACGATAAATGCTCTGTGCCATCTGCCAGACCTGAAGGATATTGTCCTCAGCCACACTTGCAATGACCCATGGTTCATTTTCATTCCATGAAAAATCTGATATCTTGGCAGTGTGTCCCCCATGAGAAAAGAGAAGCTCTGGAGGCCCATCCTCGGCATCTTCTTCTGACTGCTCATCACCAATCCTGAAG
Organism: Telopea speciosissima; assembly: GCF_018873765.1. NCBI lineage: Eukaryota > Viridiplantae > Streptophyta > Magnoliopsida > Proteales > Proteaceae > Telopea > Telopea speciosissima. Next base: position 17,461,705 of record NC_057920.1, on the reverse strand, counting down.
GTATCACCATTGAATGAGACATACTATACTATATTAAAAAAGAAAAATAAGAATTTGAGAACTGGAGAAGCTCAGGACATTTTCAGATAATGCTAACAGAACTCATGTAGTCACTTTTTAACCACCACTCAACCAGATCCCGGTACAGGTGTTAGGGTTTCAATTCAGTGAAGCTGTTGCCTAGGTTGGCAGTGGTGATCATGTCACTGTCTGCATTAATTGTGTTTCTCAATCAAATTTCTAGTGTTATAAATGCATCTTGTAGCATAAGTGATGTAGATCACAAGTCCATATGTACCCACAAGAAACAAGCCCCAAAACCAGCCCAACAAGGTTGTCGATTCGACTGCTGTGAGAGGCAGCCTGGTCTGATGATGTGGCGAGTTTTTGTTGGTTCGATGGAGCATCACCTAAGGCAGCCTCAGCCCAAGCCCAGAGTGAAGCATTAAGAAGATAAAAGACCAAAAACACTGTTCACGGCACTGTTCACATGAACTGTCACAGCCCCTTGTTTGCCTTGTGTGGGATGCTTTTTAGAAGTTCTTGTGGGCCCATCAAATGGAGAAAGATTCTCTCCTAATGCTGCCATAGTTTAGTTTCTATTTTCAGTTTTAGAAAGTATATTAGGTAGCTTCTAATTTCAGTTTGTTTCTATTGTTGTTTCCTTGCTTGTTTAGAAGGCTGGATCTATAAAGCCTTCGTAGTTTCTATTTTCATCTAGTTTCTATTTTCCATTAGTAGCTATTTTCCTACCTTCTATTTTGGTTTTAAGAAGTTTCTATTTCTTACCTTCTATTTTGTAAGCTTGCCTAAGCTATTAATAGGCCCCCTATTGTAAGGAAGCATCAAATTTGGAGAAAAGAATTTCCAAGCCTTGTTGCCATCGATTATAGGAGAATTCCATGTTTCAACAGTTGGGATAGTTGTGGGTGAGAGACCCAGGCTGAGATAGCCATTCCCCTACCCCCCCCCCCCCCTCTTTTTCTCTTCTATCTTCTCATCCTTGTCTTCTCCTTTTCCTGTTCGATATATGCTGCTGTGCTGTTTCTGTGACTGCAATAAACTATTGTGAAGATACTCTTTTGAAGACCAAATTCAATTCCCTATCATCTTCAAGGATTGCTGCTGTTGCACACCATTAATAGCATAGTTGTCAAGGCGTCACCTAAGAGGCACTTACGCGACGCCTAGGCGTCCAGGCCCTTTGGTCGACTTGGGCTCCTTGGTCACCTACTTGATGTCGCCTTGAATTTTGCCCTTCTCCACCATCTTGGATCGCCTAAACGCCGTGACAACTATGATTAATAGATCCTTATCGTGTTGATACTGGCTGCAATCGATCTCTCACTGGTTTGAGGTCGACTTTTGCATTAACAAGATGGAAACTTTTGTTGTTTTTTTTTTTTTTTTTAATGAATAAGTGGGGTGGGCACCTCAAAGATAATAAAGGTTGGCTGCATTCCCAATAGATATTTGTTAGTGAGACATACCTACTAAGGTCCCAAATCATTATCCTTCTATCACTAGCAGAAGATGCCAATACCGTTTCATGATTAGGGCTCCATTCTACCTGGAATACCTCCTCTCTGTTTAAGAAACACAGCACAGTGAGTGCATAAGTACAAACAAAAATAGTTAAGATTAGCATCATTACTAGAACACCAGAAAAAAACAACTGACTTAACGAAGCATTGAAGATAACAAATTTAGAAAGGACACTATACTTCGGAAAAAATCAGTATTGGACAAACTCCATCTCCAGGAATCTGATCCCCACACCATTTATTCAATGAAACATGGACATCTGTAGCTTCTCATGCTTTTGGATATACTTACTCTCATATTTAAGTGATTCAGTATGATTAGGCAAAAAAATCCTAGTGAAGGAGATCAAAAAGAGGTAAGAGTTGGCTCTTCCCCTGAAAAGATTTCTTCTATATCAATACCTAAAAACTGACGACGATTGCAACATTTAAGGGAAAAAACTTCTTAACTTTTATATATTAAAAGTAAGGCCATGAAAATTAGAAGTAAATTATAAGCCATAATATTCTAATCAGTGACTGCAAAACCAGGAAAAATAAAAATAAAAATGAGCTCAAAGGCATCTGAAATCTCAAATCTAGAAAGGCAAAAAAGTCACATCAATAAAACAAATGCAAAAAATCAAATCAATAAAACGTAGGTGTACGCAAACCATGGGGAACCTGTTCACCTCTTGTAAGAAAGACCTCATAAACATTAAGAAACCCACCAAACAAATCAAAATATGTGAATTGACAAAGACAACTATCACGAATTCATGAATCACTTCTAAACATGCAAACTATTCTTTGTAGCAATAGATGGAAGAGCTCCAGTCCAATTTGGTTTGTCACTTAAACACTAAGTGTAGTGTAGACCATTATGTTATCATGAAGTATAGAGTCGATGTGTCCACAAGTAAACTCATGTTAGACTCGCCAAACAACAGATCTGACTACCACACAAGTAGGATGAAGTGACGAACTACCTACATGCCCAAGAAATTGACACCTCCAAACACCAAATCCATGTCATACAGTGGCATATACCTCATTTCTTGACTATCTTTTACTTGGTTAAATGATATTGAGGCTTATAAAGAGTCCACCGTTGCCATAAGCTAAGCAACCAATGTGGGGCTGAAGTTGATTGTATCAAAGCCTTCCTCAAAGCATTCAAAATCCCATGCTCAATCCCATCCTTTGTTCTCCTTATAAAGTTCAATCCATTCAACGATTCTGGATTTTCAATCGCTCCAAAGTTGAAATGGATTCCCTGTTTCTATCATTCAAGACAGCTCTGCAACTGATTATAAGCTTTGCTCACAGAACACAGCCTTTTGTAGAACAAACAAACACACACACACACACGAGGTCTCTTCATGATCACCTGTTAAATCACACATGAGTGTGCGCACGCTGCAGCACACTCGCAGGAAAACTTGAAACATGATATCTTACAAAGCATGCAAAGATAATGATCTCAAGCAGTTTAAGGCACCCCAAAGAAAATAAGATATTGAAGAAAACCCTAAAGTAGCAAAGACTTTCACTAAGATAGTAGGTTCCATTCAGAAATAGTGATTAGCTGATCATATGTGTTGAAGATGATATTAAAAAAGACATAACAGATAAAAGGCATACGTGTGGCTGGAAAAACTATGCAATGCAGTTGTTAGCTTCCGTAGATCGAACAGATTAACAGTTGTATCTGAAGATGCAGTAGCCAGAATCCACTCATTAAATGGATTGAACGATAGATAATTCACCTGGGACAAGAGAAGAACCTCTTAGATGAGGTGCTTTTGTAAGCAAACAAAGAAATATAGGATCATTTTTAAGCCGGGGGGGGGGGGGCGCTAAGAACACAACCCATTTAGAACAAAGTGTTAAGTGAAGAAATTACATTAAGCAAAAGACAGTTCAAAATATATAAAGTAATGCCACAATTTTATCTTTTCTTAGAAGGTATTAAGACTATTATTTAGATAATTGTAACACACAATCCATCCATTATCAAACTGCCCCATACAAGAACTTTATCATATATTTTATATTTGTAGCTTTTAAGGTACAGCCAGTCGACACAAATAAAGGAATCATTTATCGAAAAGGATGATCAGTAGAAGAGGAGCTAAAGAATAAAAAGCGCAGAAAATTCTGTCTTAAAGTAGGAAAATTAGAGTAACTCAAATAAATATAGAACAAAATTAAGTGTATTGCATATGCAATAACTAGAAAAGGTTCAACAGGATCATCTCTGGCAACCAACATAGTTCGGATCTCGGCGAGTTTCTCGGTTTTTTGAGAAACCGAGACGAGTTGGCATACGAGTTGCAAAAGTGCAACAACTCGACCGAGATCTCGAGATCTCGCCGAGTTCTCGAGAATCTCGACCCAAACTCCTTTATATGAGTGCCAGATCTCGAGATCTTGGTGGAAAATCTTGGTATACAGACACCTATCTATGCAAACCTTGGTATACAAACACTTATTTAGGCCAGGAACTAAGACAGACACTTATTTATGCCTAATATCATTTAAGTAAATGTTTTTGTATTTGTATTTTATTTACTTAAAATATTATTCATAAATAAGCAAATACCCCCTATTTGAATTCAATAAAAATAGTTAAAAAATCAAATTTCAAAAGAAAAAAAAGTCAACCCCCTAATTCAAGAACAAAAATTGGATTTTTGGCGGTAGGTGCAATTTTCAACTTTCTAATGCTGGGGTTTTTCTCAAATCTAAAAATTCCATAAATCTTAATATGGTAAAACATTGCTAAAAACCAAAAGTACGGTAAAATATTCATTTATTTAAATATTTTCATTCAGAGTGATTTTGACAGCATTCGTACACACCAAATTAAGTTTGACTGGTACATAACTCCTATTTGAACTTTGTTTTTGCAAAATCTGATAGTGTCATTGTGTTTAAATGGCCTAAAATAGACTCAATACCAAGTTTCAAACCCAAACTAGGTCTAAAACCCACCGAGTTGAGGCTTCGAGTTGGAAAAAAAAAATGCACCAACTCGGCGAGATCTCGACTCGACTCGATTTTTTAAGGGACCAAGTTGATACCGAGTTCTAAGTTTTAGTACCTTGGCAACCAAAGGTACAATTTTAGGTCAAACCTTAGTGGAAACAATTACAGTTATTTCAATATGAAGAATGGAATAGGTGGTGGTCTCACATTGGACTGGTTTCATTAAATTGTTAGCATTCTTCTGTATGGCACCTACTCTGTGCTTCATCTTCCACACTACCCTCAAACCTTCCTATCAACATCACTTTAGCACATAACTTACCCCATTCCCCAGTGAAAGCTAATATCCCTATATTATGTTTTCTAATAATGGTTAATCTAATGAAGTGACACTATGCAAATTAATCAAATCAATTCATGATTAATTCACCTCTTTCTCATGAGCGATAATTGAGTGGTGTGGCTTATTTGACACTGACGAGCGCATGTCCCAAATCATCAATCGCCTGTCATCCCCAACTGATCCAAATAAATTTTCACTCTTAGAATGCCACGACACATGTTCCACAACATCCTCATGAGCCTGAACAAAACATTCACAAATGCAATGTAATGCAGCAAAATCTGTCAATGACTTGTATTAAATACAACATAGAGAAGCGGTAGAATCCGAACAGCACTAAATCACCTCGAATACAAGCATGGGCTCGAGCATTTTATCTTGGGGCAACGCAGATGTATCCCACAAGCATATTTTGGAATCATTGGAACCACTGAGAAGGTAACCCTGCTTGAAAGGGCTCCATGATAGACCGTACCCTTCTTTATCATGGCCCCTCAATCGCAAATCCGGACAGCAAGAACCGCCTTGAAGTTTCAGAGGGTGCTTGGAGGAATCAAAGACATAGACCTCAGGACCATTAGTCTTGGCGGCAATGACAGAAGGATTTTGGGGCATGTAACGAACACGATTAACTTCTCCATCAACATGTATCTCTTGTGCTATTTCCACCTGTATAAAAACCAATAAAGAAACAAATAAGAAGTGTATCCATGTATTTCTCTTTTACCGGTCAGCTGATAATTTCTTCGAACAGGTTGTGTTCAATTTCTGTAACAGTTAAAAAGACACGAAAGAGAAGAGATGGAGAAACTAACCCTAGGAATGGTGGAGGGATCCGAGGGAGAGGGTTCGACGATACTGTTGTGTTGGGAATTGATGCTGGTGGAAGTAAGAGAAAGAGGGAGGTGTACGTCGGCGATCATGAGGAAGTTAGGGGCGTCGTCGGAGGTATGGGTCCCGAGGATGAGTTTGTGGCCTGCGAAAGATGATGCTGTATTGTTGGAGGATGAGGTGGTCTGGGCGGTGGACGGCGTAGGGAGCCATTGGACGGTGAGGGAAGGCCACTCGAGGGCGTGGGAGATCACAAGATCGTATAAGAATGGTGTGTTCTTCTTCCACACTGAGAACTCCTCCGCCAGCTGCTCCTCTCCCATCTCTTCCTCTTCCCCCATCTCTCTCTCTCTCTTCTGTCGTCTCTCTCGTCTTTCCCCCTTTCTTCTTACTTTTTTCCCGCCAGAACGTCGTCACTCACTAAATTCTTAAACCTCTCCCGCCAAAACGCCAATGTCCTTTGGGTTTGATAGTGGGAGCCGGAGCAGCGTTTTAGAAGGATCGTCTGACCGGACGACCCAAGTACGGTCGGACCATTCGGGTTGTTGACCCTTTTTCCAGATCGGCCTTGTATCGGAATATACTACGAAGATTTTCACTGGATTATCGGATCAAATAGTCCAACTGTCCAACCATTGAAAGACGGCTGGGCAGATAGCACGCACTCCAAAGACAACGCCAAACTTCGAGGGGCGCTGGGCGCATTGGCACCGGAGAAGATCTTAATCTAAATTCTCACCTCCGGCTCGAGACTATTAAAAATTAAGGCTTCGTTTGATTGGGAGGGGAATCAAAGAGAAGGGAAAAGAAAATTTTCAAATTTAAAAAAAAAACTTTTGTCCTCATTACCCCATGTGATTATATAAATTATTTAAATTCCTTATCATATATAATAATGATACATTTTACATGTAATATTTATTTTACATTTTAAATCAAAGAGAATTGGATGCAAAGTAAAGTGAAATTTAATATCCAACTATGGAATGATTTGGATTTAGTGATATTGTTACATGGGATAATGATTACAAAATATTCTTTTTTAAGTATGAAAATTTCACTTTCTTTCCCTTTAAATTTTAATTCTCCTTGCAACCAAACAAAGCCTAAGGGATAAATTATGAAACACTCCCTGAAAATGGAACGAATCTCAAGTCATTCCCTCTTATTTGAAAATACTCAGAATACCCTATGTGCCCTATATTACAGGTTAGTCCCTATCGTTAATTTTAAACTGTTAATTGATCCAACTAGTTAAATTTATTTAAAACCCTTAGCTACCCTTGATCAGTGTATAGTTACAATTTTACCCTTGAATCTAAAAAACTCAAAATTGATCAACCATTTTCCTCACATCACCTGCAACCCACCGCTACCGGAGCTGCAACCCTAAATTGATCAAGTTTATTTTGTACCCTCTCAAAACCCATGAAGGACAATGAACAGAAAAAATTGAAATGGATTTCAAATCCTTTGTAAGTTCTATTTTCTGGGAATACAAAATGCAGATATCAAATACTAAAACGATTTAATGAGGAGGATTACAGAGCTTAAAGGGTAACAGCCCTCTCCCAATCTCTCTTTCTCTCCCTTTTTCTCTTCCTATCTTTTTTTCTCTCGTTCGATTTCTCTCTGTTGTCTCTTTTCTTCTACCAACTCCAACCAGAGAAAACCAAGAAAAGCCAAAGCCCTGCAAAAACTCTCCTTTCTTCTTTCGTCTCCCTGATCGCACAAACCAGAATTTTAGAAGCCCTTAAAATGATGAAGACGATCAGATAAGAAATCAGAAAACCCATAGCCCTTTCCAAAACCAATAGAAGAAACTCCCAATCCAAGAATTGCAGAAATCGAATCCAGCAGAACCAAAACCCTAGAACCTTCCCATTTTGGGTTTTCCATTTTAAATCTCAGGAATTAAATTTTGTGAATTTTTCTTTAAGTTTCCATCTCTCATGGCAGTGCTATGATGTTGGTAGAGATTTTTATGATGTTCAATTCATCTCCGGTCATCATCATCATCTTCGACGGACACTCTTTTTGACCTGTGGAGCTCAGTTTTAGCGGATCACCAATTGTTGTGATTTTGCAGTTCTTTCCCCCTTTATCCATATTTTAATTTAGAGTAATTTAAAGGGGTAAATGTGACATTTCATCTTTTGGTTTGACTTAAGATAACACTGTCACTATAAGGGGGACGGATGAGTATTTTTCAATAGGAGGGGGTGACTTGAGATTCAATCCGGTTTTAAGGGGTATTTTATAATTTACCCAAAATTAAAACCAAGGGAAAAGATTCCCACGACTTTATCATAAAATTGAAATTGCACATCTCCATAATATTACTATTCCCCCTCTCCATGGAAATCCCCAACATACTCCCTATGTGATGAGTTTTCCCAAGATACCCCCTCCTTCGCCTGAAGCGACACCCTTGCGTTGGAGGGAACCATCTTCCAATAATCAAATTAAAAAATAATACGGAAGATTTCATGGACACCCCCTATAAGTATATAATATATCACGGACACTCCAAACCTTGTCAAAAAATCACAGACACCCCTTATTTTATGACTTTAATTAGTTAGTCCACTCCGTAGGTCTGTGCAGTTAAGTCGTTGTTACTCTTTTATAATGCAAAATTACCCTTGCCATAGGATGAAGTTCCCATAATACCCTTAAGGTTAAAATCCCAAATACAAGCACCATTCTCATCATCGTCTTCAATTCAGCTCAAACCTTGAAGTTTGCAGCGAAGAGTGTTTTCTGTCATTGTCTTGTTCTTGTTAACTCTTACAAAGTCGTCAAATGCTTCTAATAAAGATAAAGCAGAAGAAGATTTAGATAAAGAAAGTCTTCAAATGAAGATTCAGATAAAGAAATCCCTCTCTGCTCACATCCTACAAACCCTAAACCTTCACTTGAACGATGTCACTGAAACGCTCCACAACTGCTACTACGCCACCACCGCCGAGGCGAAAAGGCGCCGGAATCAGAGTTTGGCTCGTTGTGTCAAATTGCAAAAAATCTCCTAAATTTCAATTATTTTGCTCTCGAATTTCAGTTTCCTTGATGAAATCCACTTATTGAATTATCAATACAGGGTTTCGATGATCCGTTTTGGGGTTTTGGATTAGGTATTTGAAAGGTTTATGTATCGTTCTAGAGCTTTTCCTTTATCTTCTCAATTCAAGGGGTCGCTATTGGCTTCGGTTTAAACTTAATTAATGGCAACTACGGCCGAAAACCCTAGAAGTGTAGCCTCCATTGGTCCCTCGAAACACTCGCAGAGCAACAACTCAAAAATTCCCTCTATTCCGAGACCACAATTGTTCTCTTCATATCATGACAATGCAAATATCTCTCCGAGTGTGAAGATTTTCTTTGAAATCATCTCCAAAGTCCTTGTTTCTGAACTTGAAGCTGCGTTATCACGCACCAGAATTCCTCTGTTGCCAGAGCACGTTGAAGAGGTGCTAAAGTTCTGTTACGGGTCTCCTACAACTGTTGTGAAGTTTTTTAGATGGGAAAGAAAAGGAAAAAGAAGAAAATCAGAGTTCTGGGATTTCAGTTCACTAGCTCACTTATGGTAACGAAGAAAGAAAGTTGGAAATGAAGAGAAGAAAAGGGATGGGGAATAGGAAGGAAGAAGTGGCTGACCTGGGTCGCCATGAACAGCACTAATGAGTTTCAATGAAACTCCTTTTCCCAATGACTCATTAACTAATAGGGTTAAAGTGGACATTTCAACTTTGGATGCTAACTGTGCTTAATATCAGGGGAAAGGTTGATATTTTGACAAGGTTTGGGGTGTTTGTGATATATTGTGTACTTACAGGGGGTGTCCGTGAAATTTTCCCAAAATAATAAGTCACTCAACAAAATTTCAAACTCCATCTTTGAAATTTTAGGGGTTTTTATTATTTATTTTTTAATATTTCATGGATACTTTTGAATAGCCTGAAATAAAATAATTCCTCAAAATTAAACTCCCAAAAAAAAATTCTCATGAATAATTTACAAAGATTGTTGGAGACAAATAGTTTTAACTTAATGCTTCAAAGGTGAAGTTTTCTGATTTAAGAGTGCACATAACCAATCCTTAGTTGGGTGTTTTCTTCTATTAATTGGTAGATTAGATTGAGCTGATCTTTTGTGGATAGGTAGACCTAAAGATCCCTTATTCACATGTTAAGTTTTTTGTTGACAGAATTTGTCATATGACAAACAAAGCATTGAAAATTTAGAAGAGCTTTAATTGTAATAGGAGTATCAGTAGGTGTGCATATACATACTTGAGAATGCAGAAAGAAATTGAAATCTATCATCGATGCAAAATACACAATGAAACAAAAGATAAAATAATCAAACAACCACAATGCAAGGATATACGTGATTCGACATGTTACCTACGTCCAAAGAGAAATGAGAGCGACTTTACTAACAATGGAGAATAGGATTACGATCTCTCTTCCTCTCCCTTCTTAGTTTTACAAATATTTCCTTACTAACCCTAATGACCCCATTGCTACCAAACCATAGAATACAAGACAGCGATCCTGAACAAATGCATGCAATACATGGGGGTAAGATGGAATTTTGGGTTTAAAATTTGTCATGTAGTTAATACAGATAATCTCCTAAATATTCATTAGTCGGACAATTTAACTTTTCCTTATTTCAAAACTAGGTGTCCACTCCAGACATGGTACACTCTAATCTAATCTACCATTATGATAAACACAAGAAATGTCATCGTAGATATTTCATCCAAAAAATTTAGGGAAAATTTCACGGACACCCCCTAAAAGTATTCAATATTTCAGAAACTTACCATATTTGGTCAAAATGTCACCGACACCCCCTATTTTTATGAATTTATGTCAATTTAGTCCACTCCGTTAGTCTCTACAGTTAAGTGTCTATTAACTCTTTTTAAATGGCAAAATTACCCTTATCATAGTGAAATCCCTATAATACCCTTAATGATGAATTAATGATGTTAGAAGTTAGTTTTTAGAAAAAGACAATGTTGCCCTTGTTTTTATTCAATACTTTTTTTTTATTCCTTTTTTCTCCCCTTCTTCTCCTTCTTCTCCTTCTGCTGTTTCTTCCATCGCCGCCGCCACCACCACCACCGCCACCCCCTCCAGCCCTCCTTCTATGTCCGCACAATTTCCTTCCCATCTCCTTCTTCTCCGTCCGGGTTTCTTCTTCTGCACAATTTCCTCCCCATCTCCTTCTTCTCCGCCCGGGTTTCTTCTTCTTCTTCCTAATCTTCTTCTATTTTTTCTGCTCCACATTTCTTTGCACCACAGCCGACAATGGATTCCGGAGAGCTTGAAAAAAAATGATGGCAGCCAATGGATTCTGATTTTGTGTTGGGTTTGGAAAAATGGGAATAAAAGAAAAGAAATAGGGATCCGATGGTTATTGGGAGGGAAAATGGAAAAGGAAATCAAAGACATGATGGGATCAGAAATGATAAATTAGTTGAGGATGGGTGTGGTCATGGCTGGAATTCAGATTGGGGTTTTGTTTAGACAAAGATGTGGGTTAGATTAGAAGTGAAAAGAAATGGAGAGGAGAATCGATGATGATGAAATGAGGGTTTTTAAAATGAAATGATAAAAAAATAAAGAGAAAAGAATAGGGATGAAAGGAAAAATAGGGGTTAGTGGAGATGATGGCGGTTTTAGCAGAGATGGGTTTTGAGAGAGGGTCGGTGATGGGGTTTCGGAAATAGAAGATGTATTTGCCTCGTTTTGTCGCCCTTCTTCAGTTCGCTTTCAGCCATGGGTGGAAATGGAAGTCCAGTCATCTTCTCGTTTTGTCGCTCTTCTTCAGTTCGCTTTCTCCTTGTCTTGCCGCTGGTAATGGTCGCCGTAGCTAGAGCAGGTGATGGTCGCCGGAGCCGGAGCAATAGAGGGAAGAAGATGAAATGATAGTTTTGTCCTTTTATTTAAATAACTAAGGGGTAAAATGGATATTTCACCTTTGGGTACTAACTGTGCTTAACGTTTGGGGTGTTTGTGATATTTTGACCAAGTATGGTAAGTTTCTGAGATATTGGATACTTTTAAGGGGTGTCCGTGAAATTTTAATAACACTTTAAAATAATAATAATGATGAAAATGATGGAGAGGGATGGTATGTTGGCGGTTTACCGTAAGCTAACACCCTATGTGTCTATCTTTCACTTCCTCCCTTTGAAATAATTCTTTTTCTCTCAAATGGAGGAAGCTAGGGAGATCACATGGGGTGCTAGCTTAGGGTAAAGTGCTAGTATAGCCAGCCTTTTCCCAAACACGTAAAGGGATACATTGCTTCAATTAGTGGCCCATCTTGTAGGTTAATGGTAGAGAGTTGGGCCAGGCATAAAGTTATAAACCAAGGACCTCATGTTGGAATGGACAACCAAACTAACCAGATCAGAGGCAGAAATGTGTTTTATGTGGTGGTATCCGTGTATCCTAATGTAGTGTTAGCTATAGAATGTCAAGTTAGCTATAGAATGTCACTAATTGTCATCCACATATGATATATGAAAAGGAAAGACATCATCACCGTTAGAAAAACAACACTCAGAGATGGAGTTTGCAGAAGAAAACGGATAAGAGAAGAACAAACACATAATACAGAGATTTTATGTGGTTCATCTTGAAGAAGGTAGGTTAAATCCACGGTCGGCGATAGAACTAGTTTCCATTATTTATCTGAAGCAAATTACAAAACCGTCAAATCTCACACCCCTCTCTCAAAGAGATAAGGACACTTAATAGAAAAATCTTAACCCAGAAAAGTACATAAATGCCCATAAAAATCCAAAAGACCCACCCGGTCAGGGTCACACCTGAACCTAACATATGTCGATATACATATCAAATCGAAGATCTCGACGAGATCTACAAGACTCACCACCTTTGATAGTGATGTATGCATCTTTTAGGCCATCTAGATGCATTTTGAAATCGAAACAATCCTTCGAAGATTTTCCACTGCATTTTCTGGATTAAGATTAGCTTCACCAATACCAATCACTCCAATCACTTCTTTGTTAAGTCCGCCACATTAGTCTCTCTTCTCTCCTGTTTCTTTCTCAATCAAACTTTGTCTTCATCCACAACTGTTCACTCTCAATCTACTAATATGACAGTTTCTTTATTTTCCCTCTACTAATCTAAATAAAACTAGGGCTTTAATTTCCAACGAAGCACTCTCTAGTGAAAGGCACTGAAAGAATACGAAGATGAGGGATAATATGAACCGGAATTGCTTCCTATGGATACATTGTCTAATTCATAGTTAAAATGAAAAATAATAATAAGGGAAGGGGATCGCTGCTAGGCTGTGTAGCCCTGCACCAATGTGTGGGGGTGGGCTGGTGGGAGAATGAATGCGTGTGCAGCAGGGGATCTAATAGGGGTGAGATTTTTTATTTCACGAGGGTGGGGCGTCATTTCATCCTTTTTGTGTTGAATTTGAAATTGTAACCTCTATTAATTGCCATTTGTTTTATTTTCCAAAGTTATTTAATATAGGAATAAAAAAATGATTTTTTTTTAAAAATTGAGTTATTTAATACATGGGAGAAAGAACACTACGTGGTCACGTGTGGTGCGTGGCACCTGTGCCCAGACACAATGCAGCACGAAATGACTCTCGTGTCCCCAAAGATATCCGCCTTTCCATGTGTGCGTGACGGTCATTTTGTGCAACCCTATGTCTGGGCGCAAGGGCTACGTGACCAAGTAGTGTTCTTTTTCCCTTAATATAGTGGTTAATGCAATTTTTATGTGAAATGATAGGATTTACCTTTATTGGAAAAAAAAAAAAAACAAGAAATGTGATATACTAAAAGGGCAAAAAAGTAAGATTGCAATTTTGTTGTCACCAAGGTTTGTGAAAATAAATAGAAACTCTTTTTTTGGAAGGAGGTCCTCTCGAGCATGGCAGCACGCATCAAATGGCTGGGCATGCACCCCAAGTTCTACCCAACCATTAGATACACGTTGGACACACTAGTGTGGTGGAGAGGATCCGAGTCCTTTTTTTTTATTTTTTTTATCGTGTCATTTCACATGATTTAACTCAAGAAATTCACAAAATTTATTAATGACATAATTATAAGTCAAGAGAATGTTCTCTGTGCTGCAACGTAGGTTGTGCCTAGGCACATAGGTCTGCTACTCAGGGGGTAGGGTGGTTAATGCGCCCACCCCCCATGTGCCTGGGCGCAGCCTGCGCTGCAGCACAGAGAACAAAGCCCCTTATAAGTCTCTCTCTAATTATTTGATAACCTATTTTTTACTCTTACATTAAATAACTTTTTTGGGATAAGACAATGGACAATCAAAAGAAGATTACAATCTCTTGCTTCCTCATTTTGGTGACAACATGATGCACCTTGTATATTAGTCATACCTATGTAGTGTGGACAAAAGTTCTCTATGAGGGGAATGTACTACCATGCCCAAACACAAGGACGCAAAATGACTGCCCCACCCCATGATGCCAATGCACGTGTTCTCACACGCACAGGGTCCATGCTTGATGCTCCCTCCACAAAGTACGCCAACCCATATCTATATGATTAATTTGTTTGTGATCGAGTTGGTTACAATATTTAAAATCAGTTTTTATTTGTAAACTTTAATACGGGATACCTATAAATAGTTTTTTTTTTTTCTCATTTACAAATTGATTATTGATTTAATATTTTTTATTTCTTCTAATTAAATCAAGGGGTCTTAAATGAGTTGCCCTAATCTAACGGTTAGAAGGATGCCTGTGTGGAAAATGTACCTCCTTACAAATAGAGTTCTTTCTCCCATATTATTATAATATATATATATTTTTTTGCCATTGGTGACATCAACTTTTACTTTTTATCGGATCTAGCTCTCTTCCCGTAGTGGTGGGAGCTGGAGGATGAAGCCCAGCCAAAACAGTGGGGTTTGATCAGATCAAGGGGGGTCCACCTGTGAAATGACCCAAACACCCCTGTTTTGGCTGGGTTGGATCTTCCAGCGCCCGGTACGACTTGAGGACAGTCGAATTGCATTTTATCAGAATTTAATTCCCTCCTTGTTCTCTATTTTCGTAGTCAGAATTGGACTCTTTCCCTTCTACGGTTCCACCTCCACAACCCCCCTATCTTCTCCTCTTCTTCACAGTCGCCTGTGTCCTGTCCTGCACTGCATCTCTCTCTCTCTCTCTAATAAGTCTACTCTTTGATTTCTGGCCACCCTCTGATTAGGACATTCAGATTTCCTTGATCGTTGATTCGCAGTTATACCTTTGTTCATGCCGACATCGATAATCAACACTTGGGCCTCTGTTAATGCCGACATCGAAGTAGCTTTCAAAGACTTCACTTGTATGAGTCGTGTAGGGACTAAGGAGGGAGGTTCGATGGGCAATTCATTTTAATTCAAACATTGTGTCTCGATTGCTGTGAAGACAAAAGACGTATACAAAGTGTTATGTGCCTGACTTGGACCCATGGAACGTGTGGATGGAGTAGTACTGTAAGTGCGTGTGTAGTGTAAGGTTATAGTGGTGGGAATGGTGGATGTGGTTAAGAAGTTAGAGTCTACATGTCTAGTAGTTGTGTGTATGTGAGAATAGTTATAAGGGGTTAATTGGTGGGAATGGTGGATATGGTGTAGTAGTTATCTATTAATACTTCTTTTAATGGAATCGGGGAAGAATTTTTTTTCTTTTTTGATAAAGAAATCGGAGAAGAATGAAAATCCCTAAATTGTTTTATCTTGAAAAGAGGATTGACGGCCGTCCAATTGCACCCGAACATCCTGCGGCTTCGTCCATAAAACCCTAAATTCCCTATCCCCTATTCTCTTTCTCATTCTTTTTCTCTTCCTATTATTTCTCTTTTTTTTATTTTATTTTATTTTTTAGATTATCTTGCACATAACACATAGTATTCTCTTGTTGTGAAGACAAAAGTGGTATAGCCTTGGGGTGCAACCTGCAACACACTCTAAAAAAGGGCATACCCAGTGCATGAGGCGCTCCCCACTGTGGCAAAACAAGAAGCAACAAAATACAGGCAGGCCCACATGTGGTGAAATGACATTAGTAAATCCTCAATTACATTAACAATGAAGGAATTGGACCGATTGCAAAGCGGATTCGGATGGAATATTGCACTTTTATATTCAAATTTAAGAAAAAACATAACGAATTGAAGTGAGAATTAAAATTAGGTTACATTAAAACAACAGACGAAGTTCCACCTCCAAATAGTTCCACTTCGCTTGAAACAATCAGCACTTTTAATCAACACTTTGAATCTTAGAGGGGATTAATTTTAGGTTACCTTAGAACCAGAAACGAAGTTCCACTTCACTTGAAACAATCAACACTTTGAATCTTTAATTTGACGCAAACAAAATAGTCACTACTATCACTGATATGGGATTCTAAATCCCAAAACCCTAATACACCTACCAACACTAAAAAAGAGTGAGTGAGCAATCAGCCAAGGGGAGGCTGGAAAAAGGATTTTTATCCGTTTCTGTAACTGCAATGCTGTTGTACTCATCATGCGGTGCTGCAGATGCCATGTGTGTCATGTGAGGGCATGTTGTGCATATATGGCACCTGCAGTACCGCACGATGAGTACAGCAACGCTGTAGTTACAACAGCGGATTAAAGTCCCTGAAAAAATCGTCCCAACCTCATTCCCCTTATTATATTTATATACTGGAGCCTTATTAGGGTTTCACTATTGTGCAATGCCCAATGTCCTAAACTGTGTCTGCCTCTTTGCACTTTACGGTGTTCAATTTCTTAAATTGAAGCTTCTACTTTAGTGATTCCTAAGATTCTGACATATTTGAAATGTTTATTGCCATAATTAAAGAGATATAGAATCTAAAAGGAATTTCATCTCTCCTCTAATTATGATCGATGATTTAATCTAATTAAAATATATCTTATTGTTACAATTAAAAAGATAATTAATCAATTATAATTTTTTGATAATTGTCATAAATAATTAAACTCCTTTAATTTACACATAAAACCCTTTACTAAATAATATCTTACAATAAATAATATTATAATTTCTCAATAATTGTCGTAAATAATTAAACTCTTTTAATTTACATGTAAGATCTTCCACTAAATTATATCTCATAATGACTTATAGGACATGTAATACAATATTGTCATACCCCAATTCATCATACATGTCTTTATCAGAGATTATCTGATCACGATAAGATGTCAAAAACACGATCAAACATTGATGTAATATTATAATATATTTAATAATATAAAAATAATTTTATGATCAATTTACAAAAAAATACCAATGAATCCAAATTCCAATCCAATGGATCACAAATATTTTCTCTACTTGATATTCTCCAATTAAAGATAAAGGATTCCATGATGAGCATATCTTTCGTTCACAGTGCATCACCACGAATCCAACCCATCGATATATAATCCGAGAGACAACAATCTTTTGGTGTACTAAAACGCATAATACAACATCGTAACTATAAAGATCTCTCAAGTCAAAGAATCAAAACTCTACCAAAAAAAGAGTCTAAGAGAAAAAATGATGATGGATACGAATGTCATCCTTATACAACAAACAATAACATGGGGGCCTCAATATCTCCCGGTTCATGTGTTGCGGGGTCAAACACGAGCCCTAAGGGATTTAGTCAGCCAAAGGCCGTATACCTCCTGTTCCACAAAAAAGAAAAAAAAAAACACAAGGATTTATACTTGATTCTACTCTACACACACATATATGATGTATAATCAAGTTATGTCAAGAAATCATCATTTTTAGTGATACACAATTTAACAACCATATAAATAAGATGTTCGATCCAAATCCCTAGTCAAAAATGTTTTCGAATGAAAATCCATAAAAAAACTTACAAGTAGGAAAAATTTTCCCCTTACCCGTAAAGGTAATAAGAGAACGTTTCATTCACCATCCTATGGTTCACAAACTTCTCCCTAAATACCTCTTTCCAACCCTCTCGCCCCACAATGAATGAAAACTCGATTCAATTATTTATTCAAATCAAATTCAGATTTGATAGACACAATTCCAACCATTACAGGACGAAAAAATAAAGTCACAAGGTCTATTTGTAACCTTCTTGGGCTATTGAAAGTTGAAACCCCATATAGTAGTATGTTAATAGAATCTCATACATACATCGGCATCTTAAAAGCAGGGGAGTAGTGATTGTAATTACCAAATCAACCTAGACAAAAAACAACCTTAATGATCACCGTACAAGGATGGATAAATCTTAACCACTCATATTTTGGCCATTGCATCTCTCTTTACTCTCTCCTTCTCCACCACTTGCCGCTGCAACCCCCGCTCTCTGTAACTCTGCGTCTCTCTCCTGTGCTCCTCTTACCTCTGTGCTTCATCCTCTCAGTCCCAAGTATACAACAGACCAGGGTTTGATGGGAGAAAACTTGTAAATTAAAACTTAGGATTTGGATGAGAATGAAACTCCAATGGAGTAGAACTTTTGCCAAAACCAATCAGCACTCAAAATCTCATGATAAAAATTCGAGGAAGAGGGTAATCCATGTGTTTCAAACATCCAATTTTATAAGTTCATAGAAACATTAATTGATTCCGAATCAAATGGTGTACCTAAAATCCAACTTCGCGAGGGAATCGATCTACTATGCTTCATCAAGAACATGATAAAATAAAAAAGGAAAAATTACTTTCGCAAAATGGAATCAAAAAATATTTACAGAACAAGCAAATAGCCTTCAATAATTTACATAATATTCTTTCTCAAAATGATTTTACATCAGATAACTAATTTCCCCCCCTTTTTCTTGAGGTCACAACATCACATTACTCTAAAAGCAGAAAAAGGAAAATTACAGTCCAATAAGTATTTAAGAAGAGAAGCAAGGAAGAGCAGCTAAAGCTTAATAAAACAAGCGCAGTAGCCGCCAGCAAGTAAGCAATAGAGCGAGCGAGAGACGGTGTTGAATGGTGATTCAGATCTGAGATCCTCAGATCTCTTAAGCAGCTAAAGCTTATTATATAAAACAAGCACAGCAGCCGCAAAGCAAGCAATAGATCTGAGAAATGATCTTTTAAGAACATTTTACATGACGGAACAAGCGTTAGGGTTTTCATCACTGAAGGTGTTGGAGTATTTCTCCTCCATGGTACTAGCACGAGCTAACTTGGAAGCTTCGGGGTTCTCCATAGTGTTCTTGACGTATCCAGGTGGTGCCCTTTTATCGTAAGAACCTGCAGCGTAAGGGTGAGCCACCACATCATAAGGTACATAAGGCCAGAATTCCACCTTCTTCCCAGTTTTGTGCTGCACACGTCTCAACACTTTCTTTGGATCAACATACCCTGTCACCGTCACTTTGTGGTGCTTCCGATCTATCTCCACCTGCGTCACTCCTTCCATCCCGCTCACCGCCTTCTCCACTTTCTTTTCACACCCTTCACAGTCCATCTTTATCTTCATCTCCACTGTCTGTTAATAAGAACCAAACAAACAAACAAACAAACAAACAAACCATTTAGAAAACACAACTACTAGAGTTCAAAGAAGAACAACAAGAAAGGAGATCTAGTAAATTTTTTACCTCTAATGTGTTGAGCTTCTTACTTCTCCTGTGGGAGAAAGCAAAGATCTCAGAGAGATGATCCAGAGCACCCATTAGATTGAACACACAAGTAGTCTTTCTTCTCTAAGGATAGAATTTGAAATCTTCTTTCAAAAAGTTACTCAACGAACTGCACAAATCTCAAGGTTGGCCTTATAAGTATTGTTGAGGTCGAACTACTGATATATATAGGCGAAGTATAACGAGCTCGACCGTGTTCTGCCACAAAATGGACCCCACCACGTTATCGTGTCTAACACTTCCATCCTCACCCAATTATCCGCGCATTTTAGTCCTGAAACGAGTCCGCTTTCCGATTCTGACACGTTGCTCCGATCGGTGAGATATTTTGAAGAAACTACTTCTTGAAATTCATGTTTTTTTTTTCAATTATTAGGTACATAGGGCAAAAGTTTCAATTATAAGTATTTAATCATGACTCACAATTGTTCAAATGGAATATTCTTATAGTTTGAATTTCATCTGAAACGATCATGAATCATTCACATACGCTCACATACGTGAAGATTTCTCATTCATTTTTCTTCATATATTAGATCTAATCCCATTAAACACATAACAGAAATCTTCATGTACGGAATGATTAAATCATTTCAAATACATTATATAATTGACGTGTCATGGGATGTCGATCTTACTATTAATTTGGTAATTTTAAATTATATTTTTTAACACATGTCATGTAAAGAGCGTATGTGAAGAGAAAAATCAATTATTACCACAAAAGGAAGTGAAGAGAAAAATCAATCCATGCTACTGCAAGAGTCGGTTCCTATTTGACTAAGTAAAACAAAGAACAGTGGGTGAGGTGAGCGGTACAGCTGATTACACCTGTCTTGGGAAGTGTGATATTTTATTGTTTTTGGAGGCAATAAGAAGACAAATTGTCGAGCCTAACCCTGTAGACTGTAGTAGATCGATGTTTCCAGGAAACGATAGAAAAGGGTGTCGATACTGTTGAGGCAGCTAAAATAGTCAAAAAAACAGGTACATTATTATTAATTAAGATCTGCAAAATTCCCAATTGATAAATGGAGAGCCCAATGTTTCACATCCATCAATCTGTGAGTGGTGAGGGGAGAGGAAGTGGGAAAACCCCATCATCATCATGAAGAAGACAAACCAAAGAAAGAAAATGATGAATAAAGATAAGAAGTAGATGTGAAAGGAATATTGTAGTATCTATATATATGTGGGGGCACTAAGTATCTTTCAAATTACTGTACTCTCGCCATGACTGATGTGACAAAGATTACTTTATGAACAGGGTGTGTCACAGGCTTTTTTTGTTCCTATTATTGTGTAAATTGTAATTGTCCTCCCTATAGGTCAGACTATCGTTTCTTTTCTTTTTTATGGGTGTTCCCACAATCCCACTCTATCATCTCGTATTTGTTTTAGAGAGACTGGGAGAAGTTTCTTTGAACAAGCAGATTATAATACGCCTCCTCTGGCTTTACATGCCTCCTCGAATCTCAATGGGTTGGCATGGCCTGGGTCTCTTACTCTCATATTTGTTTTAAGGAGAAGATTCTTTGAGCCAGATCTCTCTCTGGCCTTTCACTTTTTTATGGGTTGGCATAATTTTGTATTTGTTTAAGGAATTTTTATCTGTTGCTGTAATTGGAGCGCTGTTATACGTATTGTACGATGCAGCAGCAGGGTTTCACTGTGCACACATAGCCGTTGGTGCACCGTACGATATGCAGATCGAAAGAACTCACCCTCATAAACCAGTCTATAAGAAGAGAGAACCCAATATCAAGCCTTTACGGGACCAATGTGGGTATTATACACAACATTACTCCACCCTTTAATGGTCGACATCCTCGTCGGTCCACTACGGATTAGGTAGCCCTTTTGAGACGGTTCCACCTTGCTCCAAGATTCTACCCGACAGTAGGTAATTAATCATTTCCTAACAGTTCGCACTCTGTCACCAAGTCACCCCTCCCAAGTAGTCAATTGCAAAAGACAGGTCAATGAAAGTACCAATGTTACAATTGGAAGAACTCACCCTCATAAATCGGTCTACAAGGGGAGGAAACCCAATATAATATATGCCCACATCCAAACCCTTACAGGACCGATGTGGGACTATTGTACATAACATATTGGTATGATTGTTGGGATAGAAATGTTAAGGTAAAGTTATTTTTCCTATGAATAATAACCAAAGATCCATCAAATTGGTGGGATTTCAGATAGCACAAGGGTGTGATTTTGAAGTACCACAATAGTAGACAAAACAATTAATGATGTCCTCTGAGTTTTTGTAAGTTTACCATCCCAAATTAACCAAATATAATTAGGGTGAAATTTTAAAATACCACATCAATATTTTTCTACTCCAATTCTCTCATCCTACCTAAGTCCCCTTTAAACAAAGTACAAATCAGGTCTTAAGCGTAAGGAAGGAGGTACTCTTTCACCTGTTTTTGGTGACGATGAGTTCCCGTCTAGGCGTCTAGGGTAAAACCAATAAAAATAAATAAATAAATTCTAAGGCAATCTGAAATCCGAGAAGGAGAGGAAAGAGTTTAAACGTAGGGAAAGGTAAAAGTTTAAATGTAAGAGAATATCACATACAAAATTTAAAATAAGGTATCTTTTCCACAAAAAATGGCTGCCTCTATTCTCACAAAAAAGGATAACCCAATAACTGACCCTCTTATCCCCTTTGGAAATCAATTTGGGGGCTTAAAATCCATCCATGGTTTAAATCCTTTGCTTCGAAGATCTTGAAAGGAGGTCTTCCTACTCTTACTCTTTCCAGGCTTAATTGATAATCTCTTTAAATTCTGTAACTCATCCCTTAAATCAAAGTGGCATGTGCTCATTCCCTGTAATTTCAACAAAAGGATATGGGCGGTAGATGCTCTTGGCCTTTGCACTGAAAATTTTCTTGGTCGCAACATACATGACTTCATTTTTTTTAAATTATTTTTTGATAAACATACATGACTTCATTGGCAATCTAATTGACAACTCATATCTTTCCAAGAGCAATAAAGCTGACATTATATTCTTAGCATTGCATCAACCACAACTTACTTCATTTGGCAAGCTAGCAATAATCTCAACTTTCGTATTAAACTCGTTTAACACTTTGTGTTACAAAAAGCACGTTTTTTTTTTTTGCCATATCTATGCTTTTACATGTTAAAAAAAAAAAAACAAACACATATTTTTGAGTCATACGGACACGTACGAGTATTATACATGTTTTTACTAACTATGTGTTCAATAGACATATAATATGAATGCTTATTTGTATCATGGAGATAAAAAGGAAAAGATACAATATGACAACCATATGAACAATATGCCTAATATTGTCCCTCTCTAGTTATGGAAGGGGGGAGGGGGGCGCAATGATCATTCCACCCTTGCCCAGGTAGGATCCACCCCCCTCTTATTACAGGCACTAGGGAATTGGACGGTGCAAGAAATTGCAAGAGATAATTTTCCCCCTAGTTATGGACACTTTAAGGTGTAACCATAGGATAACCTATCGCACATAAAATGACAATACCTGTTGGATAATGCATATATGAGAATATAGGGGTAGGGTTTCTTGAAGAGAGGTATCTCTTCTCTCCTATGTCCAGGGTTGGTCAGGTTGTTCTTTTCACAAAAGCGTGCACCAAGCCGAGCTGAGCTGAGCCGAGCCGAGGGACTGCAGTGTGGTGTGGTAGTAGACGTGGGCCTGGGCCAAGTAATTTATTTTTTTGTCAGGGCTAAAGTGTTTTGGGCTTGGATGTTCGGACCTGGGTTTAAAGGCCACGTCTGAAGTGTCATGGGCCTGGATGTTTGGGCTTAAGTCTGAACTTAATTTGAAAGACACCTTCTGATGGGTTTGTGTGTTTTTCTTTTGGATATATACCCATTCATATGGGCTGTGTCTCTTCACAGAGAAGATTAACTCATGACCATACATTCCATTTGTCACACTCATTCATATAGTCACCTTGAAGGGGCATTTTACCTCTATAACTAGAGGCTGGGTGGGCAGCCATTTCATTTATTCAAAAACATTGTTACCTTCTCTTCTCTTCTTCTCGTTCAACACCTAAGATTTATTACTAAAAGCCCATATGGAAAACTTTCCATTGGGCGAAAGGTACGATAAAAGGGGAAGAAGGGAAGAGGGGGAGGGGGAGGAGGAGGGGGGGGGGGTTGGGAGTTATGAGCTTCCAAGAGACAACTATGCCCAATAGGATGTCTTCTACCAGAACACGCGTGGCCCAATCGATCGAAAATGGATGAATGGTTCAATAATGCAATGACAGGCTGACAATCCAATATCAGAATTATATACTGAAACTGCAGTCTCTGAGCAAGAAGAATGCCATCCCTAAAAGCTTTAGGTTTCAATGCAGATGGAGAGTGTTGAATACAACCTTTGGAGTCATTGGATGGCCTAGTTAGTGAGTGCAACACTGCTAATTTGCCTTTTATATACTTGGAGATTGTTTCATCTTGGAGATTGATTGACAAGTAAACATATTTGCACCAATAGGGGGTGATGTAGGCGGCAGAAGTGTGAGATCGGGAGAGGTAAATTACACACTCTCAAGGTGTAAGAAAGGCCAACAAATATGGCCATAAAAATCGATAATAAGAAAGGGAGAATTTGCACAACTCTTCAAGGTTGTAGGAGCAACTCTTCTAGGATGCTGAAGAATCGAGAAAAGCTTCAACTCTTCAAGGTTGAAGTGAAAACTCTTCGAGGTTTTCTAAAGTTGAACTCAATCTTGGTTCAAAGAAGAGAACTTATCATGGTTTTAACAAAATGCTCAAAGTAATTTTCATTAATCAAATTCGAGTCTCTTACAAATAAGATAGTAGGCCTTTTATAGGCAAAGCAAAAGAAACCCTAAAAATTCCTACAACATTTTGACCATTGATTTTCAAGGGTTGAGATTATACCACTACATAATTTTCTAAGAAACAAAATGACTTTTCAAATAGAGACAATCCACTATCTAGTTGGTTGAACCAACATTAAATACCATCACATAAATTATAGTTCACATGTCTTAGTGCAATCTTTGATATATTAAAGCAATTCTCCATGTTGAAGTTGAGCTTTCCAAGACTTCCTTTGTAGAGACTCAATATAGTGTTTGTAGAAGACGAAGATAGTGTTCATAAGATGAAGTGTAGCATGAAGAAGAGCAAAAGACTTTGACTATGATCCCATAATTAGTTCTAGGCCACTTTTGAGTAGGGCTTCCCTATTGACCTTGGTTCAAGTGGATCAAATGGTCTTGGGCCCAGATTCGGACTGACCTCCTTAAGAGATACACTTAGGCTTGGGTTTCATTATTTTGGGCGGCATCAGGGGTCCCCTACAATCTGAGGAGAGTGACCTTTTCGCATTGGTCAACTCAATGTTCTTGTACTGTGTTATAGATTCTATCAACATGTACTCTCTCCTACCATCGGTGGATATTGCTACACAATGAGATAAGTCTTATATTCTTTTATCTTAGTATTATATTTTACAATATTATCTAAACGCATGGTTCTACCATGTTTAACTAAACGTGTAAGAGATGAATTTTCCTTACATTTCCCATCTGCTTAAAGGTCAGAGAATTAATAATATTTCAAGTTGTATTTAGTCAGGGTAAAATATTAATAGCCTGTTGCGTCAAGAAATCGCTCAGCGGTCCTTCGAGTGCTATAACCTGCAAAAGACCTTGGGTGACAAAGGAGAACCGGTGTGATTCGGGCCTAGGACTCTCCGATGCCTAAGTTAGATCTTTCTGAGCAAACAGATGAATAGTAGTATTCAAGATGAGTTAAGATGTCCCCTGATGGGGCTGAGTACCTTGCCTTTTATAATAGAGCATGGCGGTGTGGAGAGTCCCAGTTGATGTAGAGTGTCCGTCGTAGGTGGTAGAGTCCCTGAGTAGCAGGGCTCAACCTTGACTGGTTGTCTTCCCGTGAAACGTGGTGTCACGATAGATTTGGTAATCATCTTCCTGAGAGATGTAGTGTCATGATAGACTTGGTAGTTGTTTTCCTGAGAGACGTAGTGTCATGGTAGACTTGGTAGTTGTCTCCCTGAGAGACGCAGTGTCCTTGATAGACTTGGTATCCTTGATGGATAGACCTATCTACGTGGTAGATGAGGTTCCTGGTGCATGAGTCCATTCAGACTATGTGACTTGATAGGCGGTGGCCTAGAGTCCTTGGTGATGCGGTTTGTGTCTCGCTGATGGTGGGGGTTGTTGCTGTGTTCGAGGGAGACTGTGCCCGGGTATGACGTGCTCGAGGTCTTCATCCATGCCTAGTTTGCGCCCAAGGCAGTCCACTCCCAGATAGTTCCGTGCTCCATAGTCCGCGCCTAGATAGTCCGCATCCAGTGCTGATCCGTGCCCGGGGTCATGCGGTCCCGCCAGGGTCCGGCTTGGGTCGACTATCTCCTGGGTTTGTCTGCTTGGTTTTGGTCCTGAGTTGGTCATCTTTCTTGGGTTAGGACATGTGGCAGTCCCTGATTGGTCAAGGTGATTTTGGGTTCATCACAACCCTACCGAAGTGCAAAGATCACAAAGAATATCCATTATAGCATGATGTAGTTGTCTCTCTATAAGAATGCAATTGTCCGCGTCAATCAAATTAATTTTGTAGTTTTGTTTGTAGATGTAAAACATCATATTGGTGTTTGAACCACGTTAAATTTCTGTCTTTTTAATTGTATTTTTTTTTTTTTTTTATTTGTTTGTGTGTGTGTTTCTTTGTGTTTAGGTTAACAACTGAAATCGAGATGGGGCTTCTTGGCCAATCCACTCCTGATACGTAGTCTGCACGCATTCCTTGGACTTTGGAAGGAGGGGATTTAAAGTTGGTGGTCATGGGGGAAATTCAAACCTTCAACAAGAAAGGCTCTCATCTCTCAGTCTTTTAAGCTATAAATTAAGCTTTTCAGAATTGGGAAGGGAAGAAAAGGAAGACAAGGACTGAGGGAACTTCTTAGAAACAACGATAAATTTAGTCTCCTCACGAAAAGCTCATTAAATTACAAAAAAAAAAAAGGGTCAAGGCTCAATGCCCAATTCTTTCTCTATCAGTGTGAGCTAAACGAGTATTAATGGATTAGAAAAGATAATAGAAAAACAGAAAGAAGATAATACGAAAAAAAGAGACTCTCTCAAATATCACGTATGTAGCACGTTGACATATCCATTGGACACACAATTTTTATCCTCTCCTGTTACAGCACGATGCTGTAACGCATCGTGCGATAACTACAGAGGTCATGTGCATTATGTGGGGCCTGCTGTGCCACATAATCTCTGTAGCGCTGTATGATGTATTATAACACCGTGTTGTAACAGGAGAGGATAACGATTCTTGGATACAATGCTGAAGCAAACGATGAGAATTCCATTATTAATTATTCATGGGTTTGACACTTGAGGATGATTAATGGTCCTTCACGGCTGCTTTTGTTGATTTTCGTTTCATTTCATTTCCATTTCATTTCTTTCTCGAATCAAACTTGAACACTACAATTTAAGAGAGAATAGATTACCAGAGAGACCTGACCAGTCTTAATCAATTTTTTCACCAATAAACAAGAAAGAAAGTAGTAATAATATCAATTATTTGTTATAATTGTCAATGCATATGATAATATCAATAATCATTTTAATAATAATAAAAAAAAAAGTATATAAAAATCTATTCTCGTGGTCAATGCAAAATGATGAAGAAGATAGATAATATTCTTATTGACCAATAATTACTTACTTTAAGAACGTGATAATTAGTTCTAATTATTTCCCAACGACCATCGAACATCCAATCTTTAAAATACGGCAATTAATATCCAATTTTTTTTTTTCTTTCTTATGGACAATTAACGTGATAATTAGTTAGATTGTTGAGGAAGGGGTTTCAGCATTTCTTATGTACGTATGTTACGCAATATCCATTATATTCCATAAAGAGAGAGACGAAGAAACACCAACAAACTAGGATGCTGATCATCTAAGGCGCAGCTGCCTGTCCTTCCTGTGCTGTGCATATATAGGATTGTGCACAAAGACCGTTTTACCCTCACTCAGACAAGACAATCAGGTAAGGGTAAGATGATCTTTGCACACAACCCTGTATCTACGCAGCACAGACAGGACGGACAGCTACGCCATACACGATCCAAGTTGAACAAACTAGCTATTCACAGTTGACAACCCCGTAAGTTTTATTAATTAAAATCTAATTGGAATGATAGGGAGAGAAGGGATCATCAGTTACGTCTGCAAACGAATAAATGAAATTGACCATTGGGTTGACCCCCATTTTTCTTTTCATTAATTTTGGGGTGTTGGAGGGTGGTTAAGGGTTGAACCCCATGCCATGCATCGCAATAATTTAAGGGTGTCAAAACCTAAATCGGGTCGGTTTGATCCGATTGAGCCTGATCCAAACCAAACCAAGGTCTTATTATTTTGGCTTCGGTTTACGGGTTTGAGCACCAATCGGTTTTGATTCAATTAAAGCTAAACTGATAGACCACCGATTGACCCAATCGATAGGACTAAAGTCGGATCGAACTGAATATTGAAACCAACCCTTGAACCCTAAAAATCCTACCTAATTCCTATTCAAAACCAGTCAATTCCCGGCTTTCAAATCGAATCAAATCAAATTGAAATCGATATCATAAACCGAATCGAACCCAAACCAAAACAAAACAAAAAAGTCCTTATTGGTTCGATTTCGATTTCCTTGAAACTAACATCAAAATCAAAACCAAACACGAACTGAACTGCCTGATTGACACCCTTACAATTGCTACGACCCGTGATACCTAACCTTTCCATATGAAGGGCCATTTATCCAAAAAATAAATTTTTGGGGGTTATGTTTAGTGTAACTAGGTAATGGTTATCCAGACCTATCAATGATAAATCAGCATGACATTTTCGATTATACTCCTATATATATTTTTTGGATAATCAAATTTACGGCAATTTCATATCAACATCATAATGACATTTTTAATTTTTCTATGATGTGATTTTGTTTTTTCCATACCACATAAAATGGTGACACTTCCTCATAATAAGGAATGATTACAACAAAATATATAATCGTAAAAGCTCATGGAATCTCATAAATTAGTGTGACTACTGATGCAATCAACTGGTCAGCAGCTGATCTTGACCATCTAACAAGTTTATTTATTTTTTATTTAAATATATATTCTATATTATCCATGACCATGATAAATAATTTAAATAATTAAGTGAACACACATGGAATGTTCATATTAGAGTTGATTTAGGAGTACCCTCGATTCAAGATGAACTATAAGAAAGTTATTTGAGGTGGACTTTGGATGTCCAAATTTGGAGGAGTAAGTTGCTTCAGATTAAAGGTACTCAAAGAGTTAAGGGTAGACCTAAAATGACCGTAAGAAAAATGGTGAAGAAAGACATGGCATACTTTAAGAATTGTTTTTATATGACGTCTACTTAGAGTTGATTGGAGGGCAAAGATCGATGTAATCGAGACTAGTTAGTTTGTATAAGATATATATGAACAAATTCTAATAACAATATTACACTATTCCGGGTTGCGGTTCTTGACCTGACAAATCAAGCTCCTAATATTCCTCATTAGTCAATTATCTCCAAATCTAATCTTAATCATCAAGACATGTCAACTATGGTATAGTTGGAACTTAGAAATGGCAATATAATTAGGTTAGTTTGATGTGAGAGAGAGAGATGTCCTGCAAGAATGAAAGGAGGTCTCCATCAGCCAGCCGTGCCCGTGAAGAAGAACCTGTAAGTAAATAAAAACGCTGGCGAGGTGACTATAAATATATATATATAGCTAGTCTTCATTGTAAATGAGACTATAGACTACAATGGATGGATCCTAATCCCTTCTCTTTCTATGAATAGATCTCAAACAAACTTCATATGATAAAATCCCTAACGAAACGACAAGAAACCTCTTGGATTTGTCTGATCAGAGAGGTGAGGCTCGCATGTTAAATTCGGGCGGTAAGCATCATCACCCTGTTGAAAATCTGAGGTCTAACCGTTGTGGGAAAAAAGCTTTATTGATTTATTCACTCTGCCTCTACCTAGCTTTTTACCCATCTCTTTTTTTATATTTTTTTTCAATAAAAAAAAGTCTTGTTTCGCTCCAAGACTGTCTCTGCCAACAACCACAGAGGAGTCTATGTCGCACGAGACGCCTAATAAAGGGCAGTAGGTGAGTACGTAATGGAAGTCGATTACACTCAACTATTTATTTACTTTTCTTCAAACACATGGAAGGCAACCTTCATCTAAAAATTAAGAGAGAGAGAGAGAGAGAGAGAGATTGTGAAGGCGTTCACATGGCAGGCATAGTAATCATGAGTCAGGCCCACATGAGTTGAGGCAGGGAAGAAGAAGCCAAGAAGGGGGAAGAGGTGGGGCAGACCGTGGTGACAAATACTTGTGGCCTTGTGGTCTACGGCTTCTTCCATGGTTAAACCAAACTCTATTTATATATTATGGAGGGGAACCACAACAAAAGTTCAAAAACAGATGGCACACCTCTTTCTCTCTCTTATACAGTTGATAATTACATACGTGTAACGTTACAACCACGCACTTGATTGAAACTTCTTAAAGCAAAGGTTGGAAAGAAGGAAGGAAGACCTAGGGAAGTGCAACCCTAGGTCTGATGCTGTCACCAGACCACCCTTGCTCCATATTTGGTTTTTTTCTAACATATATATCTGGTTATATAATATGGTGACGCAGCAAGCTGCAATGTTGTCCTGCCCTGTTGAAGACTTTTTAAAGATTGAAGGAGGGAGGGAGAGAGGAATGAGATCTTTCTTCTATTTAGAGATCTTTCTTCTATGTTAAAGAGTCTTTTAGATTTTTGTTCCGTATAGAGTGATTGTGATCCACTCTAAAATTCGAGTCACTCACGCTACCCAATGCATTGAACAGATGTAGTACTCCACTCTCATTCATATCTTTAACAGTTCGTATGTTTAACAGTTCAAGTGTTACCAAAAAAAAAATAATAATAAAATAAAATAAAATATCTTTAACAGTTCAACTAGAAAAGGATATATATATATATATATATATATATATATATATATATATATATATAGATAGAGTGAATAAAGTAGGCCCGACCGGCCTATCTCTAGCTCTTTCCCTCGGATTGGAATGAATTGGATTTCAGAACTGTGTCTAACCTCTCTAACCCTGTTTTTATTACCTTTGTTTTTTTTTTTGTCTTTTCATCCACACATGGTCAGATTTCCACTAAAAACTGTGTGGGGTTCATTAATGGTTGGGTCCTTTAATTTCCTACTTCCTTACTTTAAATGGGCCAACCCCAATATGCCAACCCCAATATGCCTTTTTACTTGTGAAGAACCTCATTAATTAATGAATGGTGAATGGTGAATGGTGAATGGTGAATGGTGGGGTTGTTAATTTCTTGTATCCAATTAATCAGATTTGGAGATAATCCATTCAGAGGTTGTGGGTGTTTTTGAAACTTGGAGCAACCCAAGACCCTCATTAAGCACAAAACTTGACTTGGATCTCATCCCAGGCCACCACCGACTTCACTTTGATAGGGGACACTCTTCCGCCCATTTAATTAAATGCTTTCCTTTTAAACCAAATCAGGTTTTTTCTTGTTTGGTGGCCAGGGAGGTTGAAATATATATATATATAACTCGAAACAGTAATCTGTATTTCTTTTTCTTCTTCTGGTTCTGGGTCCCCATTTCTTGTAATATGTAAGCTGCTGTGTATTACACATTATAACATGGTTGATGTTGTTGAGGTTTAGGTGTTTTGATTTCTGATGATGGACTGCTGTGTGAAGTCTCTAAAGGTTATATGAGTATTTTGGAAAATTTTTTTGTATAAGATTTTGCTATAAATTTGTAGCGAAAATTCTATTTCTATATTAAAAAATCTGAGAAGTGTAAGGAATGAACGATTGTAATTTTTTTCTCCATTGATAGTGAAATAAATATTATCTCACCGTAGACATAAACAATTTTATCGAATTACGTAAATCTTTGTATGTTATATGATTGTGTTTACGACTTTCATTCTTTTGCAACGTGTTAAGTTTTACGTTAAAGGATTAGTTTATTCCCATAGATATGCATAGTAATAGAGAGTAGGGCAACAGGATACCAAAGCCAAACAAACCCGATCGGTTTGCTCCCTAACCAACAACTGGGAAACACAAATATAAAGAAAGTGAGATATGTTCCCCCACTATCCAGATTCTCAAACAGATAGATAGATAGACAGACCCAAAACTAGATAAAATCTCTCCCTCAAGTCTCAATAAAGAAGTTTACACAACTACTACTAATTACTATTTATATAGAGACTTGACTGAAATAGATGGATGGGGGAAGCATTAAGGCCTCTCAAGTCTCAAGGGGGGTCGGTCAGAGGAGGCCAGAGGTGATGCCTCACTCAGCGGTGAAGTGGGTCAGGGAGGTGTCAGTAATCCCAGTACTACTGAGTTGAGTTGAGTTGAGTCGAGTCGAGTCGGTCACATCCTACTACTAATCTGAATTCTGATGATAATGATGAAGATGAAGATCCTCTTCTCAAAAGTCACAAGTCACAATTCCACTCTTCCACTCTTCCACTCTTCCACAACACATCACACACCCTTTTTAAAACACGTTCCAGACTTCCAATGTTCCCCCCAGCCCAGCTGTATTTACTCTTCTACGGTAATTCTATTATTAGTGGTTGTTGTTGCAAGTGAAGTCAGTAATTAATGTCTCACCCAATACCTAACCCCATTCTCCCAAAGCACGGAATTCCACTAATCTGAGATCAGAATTTAATTTGATTATTAAATACTTGAATTTTTTTATTTTTTTTTTGTTTTCTTCTCCCCTCCTTTTCCCTTCTGTTTTTTTCCTCCTCCACTTCGTTTTACTTTACCTCTCTCGTGGAAGTGGATCCCCTATTTAATTAGGCATGGATTTGTGGACCCTATGATTTTTAATTTGTTTCAGTAAAATCCCTCCAAAACTTATTTTAGTTTAATTTGTTCTCAATAAAAATTCAGGGGAAGAATTGAACCGGTGAAATCGGATCGAATTGAACCAAACTAGTTCGAATTGGGGCTTATTTGTTCGTACAAACCTGTTCAATTGAAGTAACACGAATATCGCTGGTAGTCAGTCCATTTCCATCAGCCGACCGATGAGAGTAAAAAGTATAGGATATGTTTGGTATTTTTTCCATCAATCATCCGGATCTATGCCAATGTTCGATTCCAATTGTTGTCTCAATCATCTTCTCATAAAGTTATAAAAGTCATTTTTTGAATAAAAACATGGCCGAGTCAATTTTGTATGGCAACATATCTATTTTTTTTGAGCGTTTCTAAGTCTAACACAATTTTATGTGTTTCAATATTTTTTTGAGTGTTTCTAAATCCTAAAATGTTGTATGGTAATACTGGAAAAAAATAAATAAATGCTTTTGTACCTAAGAAAAAACACAAACATGCATGAATAGAAGAGTGTTTCAAGGAAGGATTGGTGGTGGCGTCAGGAAAATGGCGGAGGTGCTTCTAACTTAGGGGGGTCAAGGAATATGTGATGGAGTGGATTGGGAATGAGATCCTCCATAGAGCATCATTGTGGTCTCCTCTCTTTAACTTGCCTCACTCTCCTTCTCTAATGAAAGACGACGATGAGTTCAGAGATCTCTACACATACATCCTACGCCCTTTCTCTTAATCAGATCCTTCTCAGCCTCTAGTCTTCTCCTCTATGGTCTTAGGCTCTTTTGCAAACCCTTCATTCGACCCTAACAATCACAGCGACAACAATGAAATTTTGTCCGAAGCTCCTAATTTTAGTAATTCTATCCTACCTTATAATGCCAAGAAGGAAGAGAGAGGCCAAATTCTTGAGGAGAGAAACTATGGCGCTTCGAATTGGAACGATAGTACGAGGATGGATGAACCAGAAGAAAAGGACGAAGAAAAACAGGATAAAGAAGCAACTAGGGCTTCTGACAGCAGTTATCGAATTCTTCAAAGGTAGACGTGCCGATAGATTTGGATAATGGAGCTGTGGAATTACAAGCAGCAGAAGACGCTAGGGTTTTTGAAACTTTAGAAGTTTTCGAGAAATCTAGGATTAATGAAGCGCAAGGTGAAGAGGGTGGTGATAAAAGTAGGGTCTTGATCGATGATGGCGGTGTGATCCAAGAGGAAGAGGAAGGGAACAAGGTGGATATTGTTGTTGGTGTCGATGATATAGACTCGAAGCCTATAATTCTTAGATTCTCCGATGTTTCTCACACTCATTTGCTTTGCAACACTCACTTGTGCATCGGCCCTCCATGACGAAGCTCTCCAGTTCAATAGTTCGAATGCCTTGTTTTAAGTAGAAATCTTACATTTGAGAGACATTGTTATGTTTTAATAGTAACTACCATGAATATTCCTAAACTTTTAAGTGACATGTGTTTCATCGTATTTTTGGCAGAAGCGTTTCTCATATGCATAAATATCAAATTCAGTGTTTTTCAAATGAGGCTCAAAAGTGTGCCAAGGACTCGATTTGTTTCATAAAAACAGAAAAACAAATCAGACATACCATACAATTTTCACCCCACTTCTATGAAAAACAAAAAAAAAAAAAAAAAAACAGAAAAACACTAGAATCGATTTTTTAGAACGTTGCCATACAAAGCCTTAGTGTTGTATGCCCCATTAGAGTCGTGACACCAAGTCCTACATAATTCACTAGAAACAATAGCATAGGTTGGTTAGTTGCCTCATGGAAAAATTGATGATGAACTGAAATCACATGAGTAGAAAATGGAGCAGTCAAATAATGGATCCCTTTTGAGTTTCGAATGAGATGCCACATGACATAATTGTTTCATCATCCATATTCTTTTCTATGAGTCATTTTCCTTGGTAGGTGATTTATGTAATAAGCTCATCCTTAATAATATATATATTTTTTAATAAGCATCCTTAATAATATACATCACATAAGTACATAACTAATATATGATGCATACTTTTTTGATGTTTTATTGCATTTTTTCATTTCAACTCAACAGTTCATAACTTAGATCAGGTTAAATCAACCAAGTCGGCTCAAAATCAAGACTTGATTTCTATGCATATTGAGTCCGACTGAATTTGGCTGAACCAGAGCAAGTCTAATCATTTTTTAAATGAGACTCAACTCAAAATCAATGGAGGTTAAACCTATGTCTAGTTCTAAGTTTTAAAATCTTGCTGAAATCGGGGGTTCGAGGGATCACCCATGCGTATTACGCTATTGGGCATCTTGTGGACATGTATGATGCAACCCCAAGGTCAAAGTCAAAATAAAAAAGTAAGAGTATAAAAAATCAGACAAATCTGATTGAACCGATCAAAATTGGTAAGATTGAACATCTAATCAATTTGGTAGAGACAGACACACCGCTCACATGTGATAAGATAACAACTTGCACCAATGAAAGTATGGGACGAGGCATCATCCAAAAAGGATAGAGATCATTTTAAAAGGAGAATGAGTACCCAGCCTTTTCTCGAATTGAAAACCAAACAAATTGATCGAGACTGAACCAAATGGACTGTTTCACATCTAGTGGGTCTAAATTGATTCGGGTTTAAATCATACTTACCAGAACAATTTATTAAGAAAATAGAAATTTATAAAAAAAAAAAAAAAGGCGAAAAGACAAGTAATAAATTATGAGAATAATAAAAAATGGACTCGGGGTTTCAAAGGTGATTCTTTATTTTTGTCCCTTAACTTCCGTACCGTCATTGTCTCCAAAAATCTTGTTTTTCAATGCTCATCCAAAACTGGGAAACAAACAAATCCCCCCCACCCCCATTAAAATAAAGAAACAGAAACCCTCCACCCAACCCCCACGCCGAGATTGAAACAGATTCACAGAATACAGAGGGAAAGAAAAAAAAATTTCTATCCTATTCTTCAGCTGTTCTCAGTGACCAAACTGACACATCTGACTCTTTCACACCTCTAATTTAATTGAAAATTTTCTCCATTCTCCACCGCTTCACATCTCTCTATTCATCTCTTTCATGGTAACAACGTTTCTCTCTGATCGATAGTTTTGTCACAATATCTGCATGTGTTGCGTTGCTGCTTGACCCCACCACCACGCCATTAACAAGAGAGAGAGAGAATCCTTGGACCCATTGGGGGATAGTACCTTGTACGTGTCATCTATTATTAAATTGGAAAATAGCGACCAAGTAGGAGAGTTTTGATTTCTTATAAAAGGCTGCTCACCACTTTGTAATTCTTGTTTTTCTGTTTCTTCCCCACAATCAAAAACCAATACTGAAAGCAAACAGAGATAAGGAAAAGAAGAAGAAGGTGAGTTTGGTTTGTGAAATCTTCTGATCCAACAGCAACAACTACTAAAGAAATTTGGTGTTTGGTGATTTTGTTAGAAATCCTTTTGTTATGATGGCTGTTCAAGCACAGCAGTATTCGGAGAATCTGGGTTTTACTTTGTGCGGTTCGCAGGAATGGATGGATTCTTGTGGTGGGTTTAATGATTTATATCTCAATCTCCAACAGCAAGAACAAATGCAACAGTTACAGAATATCAATCTATTCAAAAATCACAATCTGGGTTTCGAAAATAACCCCCTGATTTCTTCTTCTTCTTCTCAAAGTAACCCTCTGTCAATGGCGTTTTCTGAGTCTTTAGCTGCTCAGATTGATAAGCAGGGATTGGAGATCGATCGGTTTATTCTATTACAGGTAAAGAGGAAGGATTAATCTCAAATGGGCTTTCTTCCTTTTTCCTTATTCTTGTGATTAATTTTTTGGGCTTGATAGATTATAGTTCTTATTTAGTTGTTTTCTGATTTGTTTTTTTATGGGTGGGTGAAAAACAGAACGAGAGAATCAGATTAGCTCTGCAAGAGCAAAGGAAGCATCAAGTGGCCATCCTTCTAAGGAAAATGGAATCAAAGACGGTGAGCTTATTGAGACAGAAGGACGAAGACATTGCAAGAGCGGCTAAAAGAACAATGGAGTTGGAAGTATGCTTGAGAAGGATGGAGATGGAGAACCAAGCATGGCAGAGAGTCACCAAAGAGAATGAGGACATGGTTATGGTTCTCAATAACGCTCTGGAACAGGTCAAAGAGAACGTTTGTTGCTTTCCATCTGCCGGAGCAGAGGATGCAGAGTCTTGTTGCGACATCTCTCAGGAGCATTACAGAGAAGAGAAGATCAGAAGAAAAGAAAAAGAAGAAGAAGAGGAACCAATGAGAAAGATGGCTTGCAAGGCCTGCAATTCTCGAAGATCGTGCGTTCTTTTCATTCCTTGCAGGCATCTCTGTTCGTGCAAGTCTTGTGAAACCTTCCTCGATTCTTGTCCTGTCTGTAATTCTCCAAAAAAGGCGAGCATGGAGGTCTTGATGTTGTAGAGAAAAGCAAAAATAGAGAAATTAAAATCTTTTTCTTTGTTTCTTTCTTCAACTCCTCTTTACTTTGGAAAATGGGTTCTCTTCTTTTCTTGGGGGATCTATTCGCAGTCGAAATGTTGAAGTACAACAACCCCATCAACATCGAACAGAAATACAGAGCAGAGAGAGCATCTTTTCCTTTACTAGATGTGAAGGTACTTTATCTCTTTTTGTTCATTTATTTATTCAATTTTTCTTTCTCCCTTTGCCATGGATGACCGTTGATTGATTTAAGTAGTGTTTGGTATGCATTCTTGGAATGCATTCTAAGTCTATTTTGCATTCTTGAATGATAAAAATAACAAATCAAAATGCTCATGCTTAGTAAAGGCAGGTCAACAAAATTGGATGCCCTACTAAGCCTACATTGCCTTATGGCAAATACAGACTCAATTTACCGGGGGCCTAAGCCCACATGTTTGGGTCCGAAACCACTGTGGGACTCACAAGAGAAGTGAATTTCATGTGAGTGGCCCTGAAGGCCTGAACGGTATTTTTACAAGGACACAATCCCCTCATTCAAGCTTTTCAGGATCCAACACGGTGACAAAGAAATATCAGAGTAAGAATGCTGCTGAAGGTCATTGGGTAGCTTAGTTAGTAAGTTAGTTGGCCTCATACTTCGGGTTGTTTCATCTTGGTGATCGATTGGGAAGTGAACCTGTTTGCATTAATAGGGGCCCTCTTCAACCTCAAGGAGAGTGATCGATCTTTTGATACGACTCGACTCAATGTTTCTCTTCTGCGTTATGGATTCTGTAGATGTGTACGTACACTTCTACAGTTGGTGGATATTGTTACACAAAGAGGTAATAAGTCTTATATTCTCTATCTTGGTGTTATATTCTACAATATTACCCTCTACAACCTTGAGCCTTTGATCTTTTTTGAAGAAAAAAAAAAAGGACTCTTTGAAAAGACCTGATGTACAAATAAAGCTTTTTCTTATAGTTGTTACATGGTTCAAGTAAAATTGGAATAGGCAACTGAATCAGCCTTCATCGATTTTTAATTCCGATTTAGCTGGAATCGACATGAATCATATACGGGTAAAAAGTATATGTACCCCCTTAGAATGCACCCAATATTCCTCGTACCTCCTAAGCGGTTCAATATTCCACGTACCACTAGGGCTGTAAACGGATTGGATTCGACTCGGATAGTGCTATATCCGCATTCGCATCCGATTAGTTTTTAGACGGATTTGGATAGTGCTAAACGGATACGGACATGGATACGGATCGAATATTTTATCCGTTTACATGTAAATATAGCTTTTCGGATATCTATAGCCTATCCATATCCGCATCCGTTTAGCTTACGGATGGATTCGGATAGTGCTAAAGGGAAACGGACATGGATACGGAAACGGATTATGGCTATTCATTTACACCCCTACGTACCACCCCTCAATATTCCACATACTACCCCTGCTTTACACCCCAAATGCCATTTAAGTCCACACCAGATATTAAATGCTATAAAATGACCAAACTACCCTTTCTTCTATCTTTTCTAAAATTTGAAAAGACCTAATTGCCCTGACCTATTTGCTAAAATTTGAAAATACCAAAATGCCCTTATCTTTCCCAAATCATTATCTTCTTTTACCTACCCAATACCACCACCGTCACCACCACCACCACCACCCACCATTAACACCATCACCACCGTGAAGCCCCACCTTCACGCCTCTGTCTCCACGCCTGTCTTGATGTTCCAATCGCTGCAATTTTGTTTCAGATTGCACGCAACGCTCTATGGCCCAAGTCTTGGGCCCCATGGCCATCTGACCCTGAGAAGGCTTTGCGCGTAGCTCGAAATGCACTGAAGAAGGCACCCATCTTGATCCCTCTCTTCAACCACTGCTACATCCCTTGCAACCCCTCTTTGGCTAGAAACCCTATCTTCTTCGTCGACGAGAATCGAATATTCTGTTGCGGATCGGATTTATCCGATTTCTTCGAAGGGGAGTCTCTGCTCCGATGGGACAACGATCCCTGCATCCTCAAAAAGCAGCGCTTGGTCAGTGAGAAGACAACAGTTTCGTTATCATTTTCATCTAATTACTCCTGCAGAAGCTTAGATTCCGGTGGCGCCGCTGGGAGCAGAACACCCAGATGGGTTGAGTTATGGAGTGATGCAGTCATCAATAAAAGGCGGAGGAATTCGTCATCTCTGTCGTCTTCTTTATCTTCCGATCAATAATATGAGATTCCTCGGCCAACATTCGGGGAAAATTGTCGAAATGGGTTGAAGTGTATTCAGAGCGGATCGGAACGATC
The DNA here is from genome assembly GCF_018873765.1 of Telopea speciosissima. Lineage (NCBI taxonomy): Eukaryota > Viridiplantae > Streptophyta > Magnoliopsida > Proteales > Proteaceae > Telopea > Telopea speciosissima. Next base: position 17,422,525 of record NC_057920.1, on the reverse strand, counting down.
CTGAGGGAAGGTGGTTGGAATGAAACAGATGTAGCGGAAATCGTACAGGTATCAGCATTTGGTTTTTTTGAAAGGGGCGTGATTTTGTTAGATAATCAAGCAGTCTTGGATGCTCTGCTACTCAAGCAGGGTGGAGCTCTGAGGACATCACTGACGCTCTGGGTTTTGATTTTCGACCGGAAAAAAGATTACCCCACGTATCAAAACCCCTCGTGTATTCGTGTTTGATTTGCTCTTTCTGGGTAAAAATGAAGAAAATCGGGAAACGCATTGTAAAGAATCTTGATTAAGGAAACAAAGATTACCATTTCAAAAATTTAAATATAAAACTCAGTTTGTTTCAGGTAGGCTTCCTCGATATCCCCGTGAGGCGTGCCGCGTGAGCTAATCTACTCATCTACCATGGTAATGGCAACTCGCAAACTAATTTGTATTGAGATCTCCTGTAAAAATCTCTGCTTTTTGGAGAAGACTCCACCACCTTCAGAAAATTTCAGATAGAGAAAGGAGTTGGACAGAGATGCTGCAACTTGGAGTGATGAACGGCTGCAAGAGGTGGAGGAAGTAGAGGAGGGGAGGAGAGATAGTGAGGTGGGGCTTCACGGTGGGATGGTGATGGTGTTAATGGTGGATGGTGGGTGGTGGTGGTGCTGGTGGCGGTGGCGGTGACGGTGGTGGTGGGTATGTAAAAGAAGATGATTTGGGGAAGATGAGGGTATTTTGGTCTTTTTAAATTTTAGCAAATAGGTCAGGGCATTTAGGTCTTTTCAAATATTAGAAAAAATAGAAGAAATGGTAGTTTGGTCATTTTATAGCATTTAATACCTGGTGTGGACTTAAATGGCATTTGGAATGTAAAGCAGGGGTGGTACGTGGAATATTGAGAGGTAGTATGTGGAATATTGAGCCGCTTAGGGGGGTACGAGGAATATTGGGTGCATTCTAGGAGATACGTGTACTTTACCCATCATATAAAAGAACACTGAATTTGCCTAAATCAAGATGGGGCTGCTTGGCCGATCCACCCCCGATTCCTTAAACCATGGTACTCGACTCGCATTGCTTGGACTTTGGAAAGAGGGGATGTAGAGTTGGTGGTCAGAAGGTATATTCAAAGTTTCAAACCTAGCTACAACAATGAAGCTTTCACATGATTGGGAAAGGGAAGAAAAGGAAGTCAGGGAGTGATGGAACTTCATAGAAACAACCATGGTTTTAGAACATGGTATCGGAATTGATATTAGCAACACGTAAAACCGATACAATATTGATACGATATTGGTTTGGATCAGTTGTATCGAACAAAATTACCTTTAAAATTTTTTAAAAAAATAAGTTTTTTGACCATATTACTCCTTGTCCGTATTGTATTACCGATACAGTATCAGCAAAATATCAATATCAATGACTAACAAAATCGATATATATCACTCGATACAGACGACACAATACCAATACTTAGAACCATGGAAACAATTAACGATTCATTTATATTCTCTCTTCTCTCTTCATGAAAAGATACTTACAAACAAAGGATAAACGACTATAAATGGATAGAAAAAATAATAGAAAAACACAAAGCAGATAGCACGGAATGAATCTTAAGAGGCTTCACATGACCTTCGATGAATGGTCCATCATGGCAGTCTTTTTCGATTTTTTTTTTTTGGATTTAAGAGCAACAGGGGGGTGTTTAGGGGATGGGGATAGGCCCCACAGTGGCAGTCTTTTTCGATTTTCGTTTCATTTCATTTCGTTCTCGAATGAAACTTCACCATACTTAATCATTTTATCATCAATAAATAATAAAGTAATAATAATATCCATTACATCCATTCTTATTGTCAATCCATTCTCATGGTCAAAGCAAATGATGATGAGGATGATTGATAGTGTTCTTGACCTTTACTTAACTACGATCGAACAACTAACCCTTATAATATGGTGGTATCCAATTTTTTTCCTGAGCTGATATTTATCTGATACAACAATAATAACAACAACAATTACTCAATCTTATCCTTATCCCAATAAAATGGAATTATCCTACAAAAACAAAGCAAGGAAAACGAAAGTATGAAAAATAAGAGTAAAAGAAAAGAGACAATAGCCAAAGAAATCAAGAAAATCTCAACTATCTAGTGTCGACAACGTAGATCCTTACCCTGCAATACGCTTAATTTAAAGTCATACTTAACACAAGACCCATCTTTAACCTCCAATCAAGAAAATCTCAATTAATATTTATTTGATTTAATAGAGAATTGAGGATTGAAGAAGATTTCAGCATTTCTTATATACCTACGTTACGCAATTCCTTATTCCATAGAGTGAGAGAGACGCATAAATTAATTGACTATTGGCAGGTTGAGCACCATGCCATGCCATGCCATGAATGCATTGCATGATCCAACCACTCTTTTTATCTATCTATCTCTACCTATCACCTTTTATTGATAGGCACTACTGGATGACTCCACCAACACATCAACCAATTGCTATGATCTCTGATACCTAACCTTTTAAAAAAAAAATAAAAAAATAAAAAAATAAAAAATTCCTTATGCACTAATGTATCGATACGTTTTTTACATGGATATTTTAGGGAAAAACTATCCTGCTCCATGAAAGATAGACATCTCACCCTTATTGATGCTTTGACCCATGCTTTCCGTTGGTCTTTGCACTGGCACAAAGGCCATATATGTTGTCTTTCACCATATAGACCTTATGTGAATGACACCACTCCCCACATTGTCATTGTTATGGGGTGGAAAATTACACTACATTGTTAGCGTGGGAAACCCTCTTCTTTTATTATTATTTTTTTAAACTAATTTAATGAAGGACAAGAGATCACTGCTTGGTCATGTAGCTCTGCACCACCGCAGGCTCCAATGAGAGAGCATACAAGGGCATCAACATGGAGGGCCGAGGATTCTTGATTTCATAGAGGTGGGTGGTAGTTTCATTTGCTCTTCTGTCTAGGCATAGGGGCCGATATGCAAGCATGCAACATTCTTTTTCCCTTAAACTGAATATCAGAAAAAGTTAGGTACACCACTAATGTATGGTCTAGCTAACACTCACTATGTCAATCTCTTTGATTTCTCGTTTGAAACGACTCCCTTGCTCTCTTGTATGATACCCCATTCCGCACCTCCATTGATGCTGCCCCACTAGTTTATCACACGCGGTATACTTATCCCTCTCTTAATAAATACATATAGGTTGGTTACAAGTTAGAACAACTCCAAACAGAAGGAGCAAACAAAGAATAACGCCAAACACTCCCATGTGTCTATCTCTCTCGTCCTCAAAACAAAAGGGCATATCAAGGTGTCTTTTCAAATGGAGAGGACAAAGATACACTCATGAAAGACTCTATAATTAGGGAGCAAGCTGTACATACTTATCGCAAGGCAGCACAGTTGTTGATTGCTTGGCTTCTTATGCCTCTCTTCATTGTTCTTCGTCATATTGGAGGCATACTCCCCCTTTTATAACTAATTTTTTTTTAAAATAGATGTAAATCTTCTTTGCCTCGATTTGTGGCTAGCTAATATAATATTTTCACTAAAAAAAAAAAAAAAAAAAAAAAATGAGAAATTTGCATGCTACGAAAGTTGAAGTGTCAAATTCTATGCAACATTTTTTTAAATTTTCTTTAGTTTTTTTTTTATTTTTCGTTAAAAAAAATATAATTTCTATAATATCTTTGAGATTTTGGGACGTCATGCAAATAAATCTGATTTATATTTCCCATCCCTCTCCTTTTATATTACAAGTTTTTTGTTGCTTAAAAATCCTTATGACGATTTCATATAGGGCAGTGAGTGAATTATGAGGTGGTTGTCACTACTGTGAGGTTACCAAACCTTATAACAATGATTGTGAAGCTACCTCACATGAAAATTGTTTTCATATCCAATTAGAAATTAGAATGAAAATTCTAATCTCAGAGTAATTGCGATGTTCTTGTCCAATTAAATATGAAATTAATTTTGTTGATTTTTTATCCTCAAATTTTCGATGTTCGAGATGTCAAGTGTGCCATTTGAACAAAATGGATGGCGCCTTGATAGTTGTTTTTATCAAGTTAGCAAAATTCAAAATAAAATTGTAATTATTTGGGATCATGTTTAGTGTAACTAGGCATTTATAAGTCAATATCATGTCAAAAATTTTCGATTTGAATTTTGTATAATAAAGAGTATTTTGGATAATTGAGATGTTAGATTAATCTATTTTTATCTTTTCTATAATTCACAGTGACAACTACTTATCCTCAGGTATGATTACACAAAAAATATATATTTATAAAAGTCCATGGAATCTCAGAAATAAGTATGACCATTGATGCAATCAACTAGTTAGTTGATCCTAACTATCTAACAAATATTTTTTTTTTCTTTTAAAAAAAAAATATATTATCCATAATCAACATAAATAATTAAGATAATTTGGTGAACACGCTAGGTAATGGGAAAGTGGTAAACCACCCTCTTCTCTATCTAAGGAGAACCATGGATGGAGAGAGAGAGAGAGACACGGTTTTATTGAACTTTGAACGAAGGCCATAGTTTATTGTTTAAGTTTCTTCATTTTACTCCGCATATAGACAATTTCTACCAATGTTATTCTATTCCGGGTTGGGTTGCCCTTTCCGGGTTGGGTTGTCCTTATTGACCTGACAAGTCAAGCTTCCTTATATTCCTCAGTGGAAAAGTTTTCTGTGGGAGAACATGTCCTGTATGTGCACGTGGCCAATGAGAATATATGTGGAGGCATCAAGGACAAACATTTTCGCCTTTCATAGGGGCAGAGTGATTATTTTACCTCCTTTGTATCTAGGCGTAGGGGTCACGCTCCCCCATACAATTCTTTTTCCATATTCCTCATTAGTCAATCATCATCTCCAAAGCTAATCTTGATCATCTAATTAAACATGTCAACTATGCTATATATAGTTGGAACTTAGAGAGATATTTTAATATATTTAGGTTGGTTTGATGAGATAGTGCCAAAACCCTAGCCCGGCCCGGTGAGAATGAGAGGAGGTCCCCATCAGGCAGCTGTGCCCCTGTTAAGAACTTGTAAAAAGTATATAAAAATGTTGGCGAGGTGACTAACTATATGGATAGTGGGAAAAGAAGACTTTTTTTTTTTTTTTTTTTTACCCTGAAATTATCTGGGACCTGGGACGGCCCCTAGAATTTTATTACTAACCAAATCAAAGAATAAAGAATACAATGGGGGATATTCCCGCCTTACCCCAACCCAAGAAATTATAATTTTCTCTCAAGACCTCAACATGGGGGCACACCCCTTGCGCACACACCCCAAAAGACATGAACCCCTACTTTCTCAGAACAGGGAAGCCAAACGCTTCCTCCGTAGCAATTCGACGTAGACCCTGTGGAATGTTCAAGTCACCATAAAACTCTTGATCCATTGCCGTGGTGCAAGGTAAAGTCGCCAGGAAAGCAGCTGCTCTATTCCCCTCACGATAAGTAAAAGAGATCATTGGTCTAAGAGAATCAATCAGGCTTACAATATCCTGGAACCAGTACCATCCTCCCCAGAACCCACACTTTCTTCTTGTGGTATTTACGACCGTTACAGCCGAGTCGGATTTAACTTGAAAATCCACGAAGCCCAACTTAGCGCACAAGATCAAACCATCTCTCAATACCCGGATTTCAGCCAAGGAATTAGTACTCAGCCCATAAAATTTCAGCCAAGGAAAAGAAGACTTGAAAATGAATTCCCCAACACATGATCTATAGAATTATTATAGAATTACAGATTATTCTTGTAGTAGGAAGGACATCTTATTTTGATAGCTACAGCTTTTTTTGGAAACTAATCATTTTTTGAGCCAGAGGCATTGGGTTTGCGTAGGGACTTGATCACTCTTCACAACTAGACTATAAGATCAAGGAAATTTGGTGTTTCAATAAGAACCTTCTTAGTATAATTCCGTCTCTTACAACTACAACTCTATGACCTTAAAGTCTGATCCCTAACCATACCCATCAACACCACAAAAAATGCTAATATTTTGATTTCCACTAATTGAATTCCAACATGAACTTGTTTTGTATGACAATATTGTAGAAACGCTTCACAGTGTCCAGAAACTTCATGATGAAATCCTAAACAAAATGACAACCTTTTGGAATTATCTGATCAGAGGCTTGTTTTTGCTATGCACAGTACCTGCATTCACACAATCACACCTACCTCAACCATTAACTCTTTATCCACGTGTCTTGTGGCTAAGAAATTAAGCCAGTGTGGGGTCTGGGTCCTCTGACTGGGACAACCCTTCTTCAAATGACAAAAGTACAAAAAACTGTATAAAGCCACGACTTTTTGTGTGTTGGGGGGGGGGACGGTCCTTCCCTAATCGCTATCTCACTGTCTCTCTCAGCTTCAATATTCACATTTTATATCCAAATTAGAAGAATAAAAACATGGCCACAGCGGGTGTGTAAGTGTGGTGTGTATTGTATATATTCATCATTCTATGATTCTAAAAGTTGGTTAATCTTTTGAGATTGATGTGTGATTTGTGTGATTATATTTTCATCAAAAAAATAAGGGGTGTATGAGTTTAATCCCACATCAGGTGTGTGTTATATATATCCGTCATTTCACGATCGTAAAAATTGATTAATCTTTTGAGATTGGTGTGTGATTTATGTGATTATACTCTAATTAAAAAAAAATAAAAAGCTGCACAAAAAAAAAATTTAAAGTCTTAGTTGATGTAATGTGGTAAAGATCTGCTACAGAGTATAGCTTTTAGTCTCTCTTTGGCTATTTTTCCTGTTGTTTGATTCCTTAATGAGAGATTAAAGGAATCAAAATCTCCCATCAAGGAGAAACACAGTCTCATCTGGGATTTGCAGATGATATGATTCTTTTGGACAAGTTACAACTACAGAACCTAGAAAATTCATCTTCATTCCAAATATTTATTGTAGAAACACAGGCCAATGTATAAACATAATTAAATTCATTTGCTTCAGAATTTTTTACTTGCGGCAGATAATCCTTTCTTGATTGTTTTCACTCTACTTCATATAGTATTCTCTTAGGTAATTTTTTTTGTGACTTCAACCTGTGACATGATGTCCAATTTTGATATCAAATATTGGATACTTGATCGATACGTCAAAAACATCAAAACTGATGGAATACGTTAAGTTAAACCCTTTAACATATCTTATATTAAGATGACCGGCCTAACCTATCCCTCATACACTAGATTGAACCTCATTAGACACGTAACAAAACACAAGAGTCCTTGTCGCACACGAGAGTGACTAATATATGGTAACCAAGGATCGATCACTCATTTTCTTCATTTAATCCAATTGTTTTTACTTAGAGAGAGAGAGAGAGAGAGAGAGAGAGACGGCACAGAGGAGGTGGGGCAGAACGTGGTGACAAACACTTGTGGCCTTGTGGACTACGGCTTCGATGGTTTTGTCAAAATCTATTATTATTATATATATATATATATATGTATGGTCAAGGCCAACCACAACAGAATCTAAAAAAAGATGACACACCTGTTAGAGATACAGTATCTAATTTTACATACGTGTAAACCAAACACCCACTTGATTGAAACTTCTTAAAACAAAGGTCGGAAAGAAGGAAGGAAGACCTAGGGAACTGCAACCTTAACCTCTGGACCTCTATTACCTGATCTGAACCATATTTGGTTTTTCTGGCATATCTGTTATATAATATGATATGGGACCGCAGGCGTGAGAAGCAGCCTGCCATGTTGCCCTTTGTTTGATACTTTATTAAAGATTTTGAGGAAGACAGACCTGAATTGAAACCTTTCACCTTAGTAGTTAAGAGTCTTTTGGAGTTTTGTTGTGTACAGAGAGTGTGATTGTGACCCAAACTCCAAAATTCAACTCATTCACGCCACCCAATTCACTGAACAGATATGATGTAGTAGTCCATTCTCATTCATATCTTTTAATTGTTTCAACAAGAAAAGGTTTATAGTGAATATAAAGTAGGCCCGGACGGCCTATCTCTAGCTACCTCTTTTCCTAGAATTGGAATGAATTGGATTTCAGTACTGTGTCTAACCCTCTCTAACCCTCTCTAACCCTGGTTTTTAATTACCTTTTTTGTCTTTTCATGTAGGAGGAGGAGGATCCATTATTCATCTACACATTGATCCACTTCCCATGCACTATAAATAATATTTTGGGTCCCTTCAATTTCCTGCTTCCTTACCTTTACATGGGCCAACAATCAACATACCCATCATCATCAATATTCATGGTAGCTATATATATATATTTTGGTGGTAGGCCTCTCCACTTGTGAACAACCACATTAATAATAATAATAATAATGAATGAATGGTAAATGGTGGGGTTGTACCCATTCACTGCTCCCAATCTATTGCACAGATGATTGGTTGGTGGGTTGGTGGTTTTGCAGCTTCGAGCAACCCAAGACCCTCAGTACTCCTAGTCCTCACTAGACTACTTGACTTGGATCTCCTCTGAGGCCAAACTACCAACTGCACTGTGATAGGGACTCTTCGATATCCATTTAATTTATTGTTTTCCTTTCCAATCAATTCAGCAAACTTTTTCATGTTCGGTGGCCTGGCATGGGCCGGGGTCTGAAATATATATATATATATATATAACTCTGAAACATCAAGCTTGACTGTTTAATGTTTACTTTTTCTTCTTCTTCTTGTGGTTCTGAGTCCCTTTTTCTTGTCTCCGGGCTGCAACAGGTTGGGTTGGACACGATTTTTTAAAACTTCAATCACACACTGAGTTCCCTTAATTGGCCCCAGGCCCGATCCGATCCTGACTCAAGAGTTGGAAAATCCAAACTTGACTCACTCTCATGCTTGGGCCGGACTGATCCTGATTAGCCCTGATCATGGAGTGGGAGAAGGAAGAGATGCATGGACTGGACTGAGTTGGACTAGATCAGGAAGAACACTATCAATTTTACATAAAAAAAATATTATAATAAAATATATTATTACTTATTATCCTCATACATGATATATTAATTCAACAAAATATGTGTGAAATTTAAAGTTTATAACAAAATCGGGCCGGGCTCAGCCTAAGGCCTCAACCCTGACCCGACTCGACCTTGACTCAGGGTCAAAAATTTTCAGTCCTGACTCGCCCTTAAGACTAGGTATCTCAACCCAAGATATGTTTAGGCTCAAGGCAGATTCGGACCGACAGGCCAAACTTACACCCCTATCTTGCCTTCTTCACATTTTAATTCCCAACAAACATTCTTACCTTACCAAACTAATTTATTAATTTCTCTTGAGTTATTACTACCTGTCCTAAGTCAATTAAGTGAGGTACTCATTCTCATCGCCTACTGACTAATTTCATATCTTTTGATTGTCAAATTTCGATCATTATAAATCTTAACAGTATCTCCTACCATGTAAGTTAAAATTTCTGTCTTCGTAGTCTCAGTTGCAAAACCACTAGAAAAACTAAATGTGCTTTAATTATGATCAGGATGAATATCTATTATCAGATAATTAGTATAACTTAATCAAATGGGTAAATGTGTATTGGTCCTCTTCCAACATTACAAGTCGTCCATATCATGATCAAAATTGACCTTTTACTTGCAAAAATTCTTTGCCCATTTTATTTTGGATGTTGCAAGTAATTGTTCGCCACATAAATATAGGGGGTAACATGTCTTGTGTTCCGTTGCTTTGCATTTATAGACCGAATATGGAGGGTCATTAGATACTAAATGGCTCAAAGGGTGGGAGGCAATCTATGCCTATGTGGGGTTTGACTATAGATTAAGTTTCATTTAAAAACTAGGGGGTGACGTGTGATTTACCGTTATTTCTATTATTTTTCTTTACTTCAACCCATTCTGCATCGAAACGATCAAGGCATCAATGAAAATGCTTATTTCCCTATCGCTCTCTCTTTCTTGTTACCCACTTGAAAAAACTATTGGAAAAAAACTCTATGAGAGGAGTATGTGTGTGTTGCGCCCAATGGGGTCCCCATGATTCTTCCATGCGTGTTCCAGTTGGCCTTTGTGCATGCAGGGGCTACACTCCCCCACAGGAAACACTTTCTCAAAAGATAATAATAAAAAGTAAAGGGATGATTCTCTGATCAAACGGTATAGAGGAGCGAACCAATGAAGTGTGACAAAATGGTATCCTACATTGAATGCTAGCAAGGTCATTTCATGTTAAAAGGAGAGAAATAGACACAAAGATGCTAGTGTACTGTCTACCCTACCAACTCAAAGAACCTCTTCCCTAAAAAGTATTGTGTAAGTGTAGTCATTTTGCCCACCCTATGTGTCTGGATACATCCAGCGTCCCACTGCAGAGAACATTTTTCCTTAAAAAATATTAAAAAAATAAAATACATAATGTCAGAATTATTTATAATTTTATATTTATTTTTGCAATATATGAAAATTTAATTAACAAGGGTGGATCCAGAGACGGAGGACCTTCCATCCATCTTACTGTTCAAATTTCAACCTTGAACAATCGTAAGAAATGGTCAAATCAAGTGCTTAATACTTTATAAAATTACATGAATATTATCTCACTTAATAAAATCAAATTTGTATTATTGGACAATTTATTCACTTTAAACTATTTTCTTAAATATTTTTAAGGAAAGAAAATGCCACACAGTGGTGCAGTGCATGCCATCCTAGCTCCCCAACACAGGGGCACGCAAAATGACTGCTAGATCCCCATAGAACCCCAGAAATGACCAGCGATGAAACAGTCCTTACACACCCCAATTTCAAATTTGATTAATAGGATTTTTTTTTTCTACTAGGCCCACTTTGACGCCAATGGAACCCACAATGGGCCAGCAAGGGATCCATTGAGCTAGAATCTTATCCCCCAAATTGATTGACAGGACGGATGTAATGTCCTATGCCCATTGATATACTTTTGGTTTCTAATGTGAGAGTCGTTAGACTTGTGATACCAATTCTTACATCATAATTCATTAGAAGCAATGGCTTAGGTTGCTTTAGTTGCCTCACGGTATCCAGATCTTCTACATCATGCTGCCCGTAGCGGTCTGAGCGGCGTACAAACAGGGCACGGCATAATGATCATCTTACTCTTGCCCAAGCGTTTTGCCTGAGCAGAGGTAAGGTGGTCATTGCACCACGCCTTATTTGTGCGCTGCTCAAGCCGCTACGGGCAGCGCACCATAAAAGATCACGATCCTACCTCATGTCAAAAGTGATGATGAACTAAAATCACATGAGTAGAATGTGGAGCAGCCAAATAATAGAACCCCTTTTGGGTTCCAATTGAGATGCTACATGGCATGATTAATGTTTCATCACCTGCATTCTTTTTCTATGAGTCATTTTTCATTGTAGGTGATTCATGTAAGAAATCTCATCGCTAATAATATATATCACATAAGTACATAACTAATATATATATTATGAGTGATGTGTCATAAAATTGCCAACCAACCAGAAGTTGCCACATGGAGGCGTTGAGACCGAACCCGAGGTCGGGCCGAACCGATGAAGGCAGCGCCGAACCGGTTACCTGGAGATGGGACATCACTTCAATCCCCTGCTTGGCCGAGCACCACGACCGAGCAGGTAATCCGTCGAGAACTGAGCAGAGCATCCAGTGCACGATGTTGTACCGGCACACACTGACGAAGAGGACGATCTCCCCCGTATCCAACTTGGCCGGGCTCCGTGGCCGAGCGTCAGGCCTGTCGAGCCCTGAGCTGAGCCCGTACAAATCAGCCATGGGCTGGGCTCAGCCGAGCTTGCACACACATCTGGGAACAACTCCCACACCACATATGCTGAGCACAAGGCTGAGCCCTGAGGACACGGCCGTCCGTGGCCGAGGCCTTGCCAGAAGTAGTGACACCAACTCCCCCGGAATCACGGAGCCACCTCCGCAAGCCCCGATAATCGCGGGATACGAATCGGGTCACGATCCTGCCATAGAATCAAGTCACACTCTCACAAGGACTCTTACCTCTTTAGGAGTCCGACACCGAAAATAACTCTCCACCCCGCTCCGCGTGGAAGAGCCCTACCAATAGAGGACTCTTACCATACAAGGACTCCTCCAACCGCCTCATCTCATCCTATAAATATTAAGGTAAGGAGCTCAAAAAGTCATCTCACTTTTCACTAAGCTGTTACGCTGTTGCACTGGAGACCTGGCTTGAACGTCAGAGAAGCTTAGGCCGGAGCCACATCGGCTCTCTTGCGCTCACTCGCATTTTTGCAGGCTCATCCGTGGGCGAACTCGACGACATAGGTTTTCACACGCAACAGATTCGGCGCTGTCTGTGGGAACGACTTCAGTTAGTCACCGTCGTTTCTACTCATCAACAGAGCGAAGACAATGGTCGCGCAAACAAGATCGGGGCAACACGGCTCAGCTTCCCGTGGGGATGAGCCGCAACCTGACAGACAAGCGAGACACTCGCCACCCCCTCAAACGTCGCGGCAAGGAGCAGCCGGAAGACCCCCACGAGGGGGAGTAACTCAGCGCGGCGCGGGCGTCACTGCCAACCCGATTCCACCAGTGGAGGGAGGAAATGGTGGAAGCATGCTAGACGCGACTACAGTGGAGGGTCGGCCCCGGGTCGAGCCGAACCCAAACGGGTTGAATCTGCCTCCGCTGTTGCCCTTGCCAGAAAATTTGGATCCGGAGGCCCCAACGAATAATCGGCAAGTTATGGATCTTCAGCTACAAGTGTTTCGCACTAATGAGATGTTACGAACTCTCATGGGACAGATGGCCCAGGGCAGGTTGCTAAGCCAGCCGCCGGCGGCTCCCCCCTTGGCACCAGTACTCATTGAGGGGAATTTACAGCAGAATGGTGGTCGACATCTGGCCGAGCGGAGCCGAGCAGCATCGTCTCATCCGCCCTGTCAAAAAACTCCTCCCCCGCGCCCCAATAGGAGCGCTCGGTGGGATGAGCTGGAGCATCGTCAGAGCCTGAGGGCAGGGCGAGAGATTGAACCAGCGGCGTCAGCCGCTAGAAGGTCGGTGTTTTCTTGACGGCTCGGAGAGGACGGGCAATTGAGAGGGCGCCAAGAATCACGGGAGGAGCCTAATGGGAGGCGCGTCCAGAGGGATGGAGAAAGACCTCGCCATAGCCCCCGATGCCAAACCCCGCCTCTCCGCGAAGAGCAGCAGAGGAGCCCCCGCGCATCGAATTTCCAAGGGGAAAGAAGGACAAGAAGGGGTGAGGCTGACCGAGCCAAACACAATGGCCGACCTCGATGGGACGACCGCACGAGCCGATCCTGAGCTAAAGAGCAGAATGGCGGACCTCGGTTGAATGAACAGGATAACCTGCACCAGGCGGACGAGCTGAACGACCAAGCAGCAGAAACGGAGCTGGAAAAAAGGCTATGAGAGTTGGCCGAGCACGTTGAGGGATTGAAGAAGCAGGCGACCCCAGCTGCCTACTCACATGGTCAGGCGACACCCTTATCCTCCCAAAATCATGACTGCACCCCTACTAGCCAGGTTCAAGCAGCCTCCCTTCGACCGGTATGACGGCACCACCGACCTAACGGACCACATTAATTACTTCAACGCGATGATGACTATGTATGGGGGAACAAAAATTGTCTCTTGTCGGGCTTTCCCCTCGTCTCTCAAGGGCGCAGCGACCTCCTGGTTTTCGTGATTGTCGAGCCTTCGTCACACGCTTCCAGAGTAGCATAAAGCACAAGAAGACGACGGTCAACCTCCTTAGCGTGAAGCAAAAGCCTGATGAGTCAATCCGAGCATTTGTCTCCCGTTTCAACAAAGAACCTTTGGACATCAAGGATTTGGGTGAGGCCACGTCCCACACGGCGATGAATTATGGTCTCACAGACATGGACCTCATCAAAGACTTGGCCCAAAAGCTGACAAAGAACATGGCCGAGCTCCTGGAGAGGTGTAACGAGTTCGCAAACATGCTTGAGGTGCTCCAAGCCTAGAAGGGGAACAAAGGCAAGGCCGAGAAGAAAAGGCCGACGACTGATGACCGTAAAGATGATAGGTGAACAAAGACTGATCGCTGAGCCGAGAGATCAGACCAAGCTCGAAGCCCCGAGTATACTCCCTTGAACACTTCGCCGAAGGAAATTCTGATGCAAATTCAAGACGACAGTTACATCCGCCGACTGTGACCGATGCAAGCTGGGTCATCCCGGAATCCTAACAAATATTGTCAATTCCATAAAGACATCGATCATGACACCTGTAGACACTGAATTTTATCACCCTCCGGCGATGATGACAACAGGACACGGACAGACATCGATATCTCTCTCAAGGACTCTTGTCCCTACATATAAACCAAATCACCCTAACATCCCTAAAATGACTTTCCTGAAGAGTCAGAAGGGAGCCAAAAACCCAAAAAAAAGGAAACATGGCACTGTGCTCCCACGGCATACGGCATAGTGGCGCCTTCCCACGGCACCGTGGGGATGTGTACCGGATTTCCACAGCGCCACGAGGGGGTGTGACATCAGCCTGCTGACATCACCCACGGCGCCGTGGAAAAGTCCCTCACGGCGCCGTGGAGGATTTATCTAGCCAAGAGAGATAGGGGACCCCTCCCTATAAATAGGAGGGTCTCCCCCCCTCATTTCTCAAGCTTTTATCGGGTAAGGAGACCCTCCAGGGCTTGTTTTGCCCCCCTTTTCACCCTCTTTTCCTCCGTCTTTCCCTCTTGAGTATGTGAGTGAGTGGAGTTCTTCGACTTGGGTAGATCCTTCGATTACCCATCCAAGCATAGAGCGATTATGCTCTTGGGTATTGTTATCCCATCAGTGTACGAATAACAAAAGACCCCCTTTACAGCCGTTATTCTGTCTGTATACAGATAACGAGAATCTCTTATATAGCCGTTACTCTGCCCGAAGTCTGAGTGACAAGACTCATCTCGTATGACCTCCTTCTGTCCGATAAGAGAGAGACAAGCCGATCGTCCGTCTCTACCTAAGCCGTGGGACATCACATATTTCGCCCTCGGTGCGCTTTCATTTATTTCTTGCATTTCTAGACAGGTATCTGTCTCTTTCCCTTTCATTATTTTTGGCATAATGTAGACAATTAAAGCAACTCGTTTAGTGTACATAATAGATGATTTTCTCTTCCTTTGTCAAGATTAGTGTATCATAATTTAGCCTTACATGTTAGTATAAGATATATTATCAAGGGAGAATATTCAAAAACCAGCATCTAGTAGAAAGACCGGTTTATCCGGACGAGGTGGGTGCCTAACACCTTCCCACCCTCGTAACCTGACTACTTACCTTGAATCTCTGACCAGACCATATGAAATCAAGTACCCCTTTCCGCTAACCCCGGATGGGGCTACACCCATTGGGTCCTAGGCCCTAATCCTAGGTGGCGACCCCATTTCTTTATAAAGCAGGATCCCAATCCCTGTGATGATATATCAGAATGATATGCCGTTATTCATCGAAGCCAATCTTTGTCGCCATAAGGCTGAGGAACCCTCGTCCCGAGGACCACGGTACTTACAACACCGAAGACTGTTATCAGCTGAAAAGAGAAATTGAAGAGCTGATCAAAGTAGGGCACCTGAAGCGATATGTCAAAGGGAGACGAGAAGAGCGTGGAGGTCGACGACCAGATGATCGCGACCGAAAAAGGGCCGAGCCAAAGACAGATAGCCGAAGGGTCGAACATGAAGAACCCAACGATCGAGTTGAAAAGAACGACGATGGATCCAGGCCGAACAATGACAAAGGAGCTCCCATATATACAATCCTTGAAGGGCCCACGCAAGAATCCGCCCGAAAAGCCAAGGCGAATGTGTGGTTCATCGGGGTCGCAGAAATGCCAAACAAGAGGCCGAAGTCTGAGGAGACAATCTCCTTCACGGAGGCCGACCTTGAAGGTATAAGTTTACCTTATGATGACGGTTTGGTGGTGTAGGTGGAAATTGCGAAGAGACCCGTCCATCGGGTATTGGTCGACACAAGAGCGTCGGTGGATCTTATGTCACTCGACGCTTATCAACAGTTCGGCTTTGGAGATGACGCGCTGAAGCCAGAAGGAATCTCCCTCCATGGATTCTCGGGGGCCGCCGCAACGATTAAAGGGTTAATCGGCCTACTGGTTAAGCTCGGACAAGACCTGTGTCAAGCGACGATCCAAGTCAAGTTCATGGCAGTATGGTCGATGGTGGCTTTTAATGCAATCCTCAGTCGCCCGTCACTCGCTGCCCTCCAAGCTATCATCTCGTCGGTGCATTTGAAGATGAAGTTCCCCACGGAGAACGGGATTGGAGAAGTCCAAGGTGATCAAAAGAAGGCTCGGGAATGTTACGCAACATTCGTCAAGCAAAAGAAAGAAAACATCCAAGGAATGGTAATGTGCGTTGAGCACCTCCCTGAAGACCAATGGGATGAGCTCACTGAAAGGCACGGAAGGCCTGTAGAAGACCTCACCCCATTCTCCCTCAGCGATGAAGATCCAACGAAGACAGTACAGCTCGGATCATTGCTGAGCGAAGAACAAAGAAATCACCTCGGAAACTTCTTGAAGACGAATGCCGACGTCTTTGCTTGGTCGGCCGCCGACATGCCCAGTATACTGAGGCACATAGACGAGCACCGGCTCCATGTGGATCTGAGCCGAAAGCCTATCCAATAAAAGAGAAGGAACTATTCCCTCGATCGACAAGCCGTGATAAAAGAGGAAGTAGAGAAGCTCCAGCGATCAGGGTTCATCCGAGAAGAAAAGTTCCCGACTTGGTTGGCGAACGTCGTCATGGTTCCCAAGCCGGACGAGAAGTGGAGAATGTGCGTCGATTATACCAACCTAAACAAGGCATGCCCAAAGGATGAGTACCCACTACCTCGGATCGACCTGTTGATAGACGCTCATGCTGGGCATGAGATGCTGAGCTTTATGGATGTGTACTCCGGCTATAATCAAATTCTAATGCATGAGGAGGACAAGTCCTTCACGGCTTTCCAAACTGACTAAGAAAATTTTTTCTACAAAGTTATGCCGTTCGGATTAAAGAACGCCGAAGCAACATACCAGCGGCTGGTGAACCACATATTCCGCGAACAAATCGACAGGAACATGGAAGTCTACGTCGATGACATGCTGCATCACTTGGCTGACCTAGAAGAGGCCTTTGGCGTGTTGAGGAAGAACCAAATGAAGCTGAACCCCGCCAAGTGCACTTTCGGCGTAACCTCAGGAAAATTCTTTGGCTTCATGGTCTCCATACGAGGTATCGATACCAATCCGGTAAAAATCAAGGCAATTCAAGAGATGAGCCCTCAAAGGACCATCCGAGAAGTACAAAGGCTGAATAGAAGAGTCGCGGCGTTAGCACAGTTCATGTCAAGATCGGGCGACAAATGTCTCTCATTCTTCAAAACTTTGAAGAACATTCGAAGCCCGAAGGATTTCAAATGGACCGAAGAATACCAGCAAGCTTTTAAAGACTTGAAGAAGTACTTGGAGAATCCGCCTCTCCTCTCCCGACCCGAGCCTAAAGAAGAGCTCCAAATTTACCTCGCCGCGACCCCAATTGCGGTCAGCACGGTACTGATCAGGGAGGAGGGCCGAGCATAAAAGCCCATATACTACATCAGCCACGTCCTCATCGACGCCGAGACGAGGTACTCCAAGTTTGAGAAAATAGCATTTGCCCTTATCACGACCGCAAGGAAGCTGAGACCATATTTTCAAGCTCATCCGATCACGGTGTTAAGCGATCTACCCCTCATGAAGATACTACACAAGTCGGATGTGTCGGGTCGGCTGATCGCGTGGGCAGTGGATCAAAGCGAGGACGATATAAGCTACCACCTGAGAATGACGATAAAGGGACAGGCTTTGGCAGATTTCATCGCGGAATGCACTATACCCAACCTCGAGTTACGGGATGTCGAATCATCGAAAGAGACCGAGGCTGAGCCCGAGGCTGAACAGTCATGGGTCATGAACGTTGACGGCTCAAGCAATTCCTGCGGGTGTGGAGCAGGCTTGATGTTGGTTAGCCCCGAGGGGTTTCGCATCCAATGCGCTCTAAGATTTAAGTTCCCAGGCTCCAACGACGAGGTCAAATATGAAGCCCTCCTATCCGGACTCCGAGTCAGCAAAGCCATAGGGGTCAACCGACTGTAGGTACAGAGCGACTGTCAACTTGTGGTCAACCAAATCAACGGTGAGTACGAGGCCAAAGATGAAAGGATGATAGCATACCTGAGCAGAGCTCGAGCACTGATCTTCGAGCTCGAGCACTTTGAGATGGTCTGAGTACCGAGACAAGAGAATGCAGTGGCTGACTCCCTCTCATGACTAGCCGAAGTCGACCTCCCAAATCTGAGCCGATCAGTCTACGTTGAAATTTTGGAACGACCCTCCCTACAAAAAGAAAGTGTCAAACACATTGAAGAAGACGAGCCGACCTGGATGGACCCGATCGTCAACTACTTGGAGAACGATCAACTCCCGAAGAGTCGAGATGAAGCAAGGAAAGCTAAGATCCGAGCCACGAAGTACATAATGATTGATGGAGTATTGTACAAGAGTGCTATCTCGGCTCCCCTCCTCTGGTGTCTCGGATCGAAAGGGGCCGAGTATGCCTTGGTAGAAGTGCACGAAGGAATATATGGGACCCACGTGGGAGGCCGAGCATTAGTGTATAAGATACCTCGACAATGGTTCTACTGGTCGAGAATGCAAGAAGAAGCTATAAATTATGTGAAGACATGCGAGAAGTGTCAGCTGTTCGCGCCAGTTCGAGCCGACCAGTGACGAAGCTGACCACGATGTTGAGCCCCATTCCATTCGCTATATGGGGGATGGATATTCTAGGAGACTTCACCCCGACGTCAGAAAATCGGAAATACTTGGTGGTTGCCATTGACTATTTCACCAAGTGGGTCGAAGCCGAGCCCTTGGCTACTATTACGGAGAAGAACATGGAAAAGTTTTTTTGAGACAAGGTCATCTATCGGTTCGGGCTACCAAAAGTGGTCATCACCAATAACGGTGCACAATTCAACAACCTGAGCTTCCGAGAGTTCTGCAAGCACTTTTACATAGATTTTCGCCCGGTGGTGGTAGCACATCCACACGCTAATGGGCAAGTGGAGGTATCGAACCGAACACTGCTAGCATGGATCAAGAGAAGATTGGATGAGGCCAAAGGAAGGTGGGTGGAAGAGCTCCCGAGTCCTTGGGCCTTCAACATGTTCGCTAGCATACGGAACTGGGAGTTAAAATAAAACCGCAAGCGCACGGGTCAATCGTAGCTACGGTCGAACACGAGGAGATATACGCCACTCTATTTAACTAACTTAAAAGTAATGCAAAATGAACCAAATTAAAGTGTTAAATTAAACTAATTAAACTAACTAAAATCGCATCCTAACTCATAAACATCTAACAAAATTAAGGATTAAATCGACGTCCTAACACATGAGCATCTAACCTATCAAACTAAAGCGAATTGAAAGGAATAAAAATACAGCCACACATACTAACCACATAAAAAGAAATAAGGGAATAAAAATGCATCCATAAACCACAACCATATAAAATTAAAATAAAAGAAATAGAGGGGGAAGAAGAAGAAGATAGAGAGAGATAGAGGAGATGGAGAATGAGATTGAGAGTTTAGATAGTAAAACCTGCTGCTACGCTAGCATCGATAAGCCCTCACCCCCGTGGAGGTCAAGGCCTCGTCATATCGAGTGCTCAATTTTGACGAGAAGACATATGAAGATGGACTCGGGGCCAATCTTGATTTCCTCGATGAAGTCCGAGAGAATGCTTTGCTTCAAAACACGACCTACCAACGAGAAGATGGCAAAGTACTACGACTCATGGGTGAAGGAAAGGCACTTTTGCCGGAGACCTCGTCCTCGAGAAAAATTAGCGCATCTCAGCCGAGATAACAAGGAAAGTTAGCGCAAAATTGGGAGGGCCATATATAGTCTCCAAGCAAATTTGCCCAGGGCGTATCGCTTATGGACTCGGGGCAAGAAGGTACCGAGACCATGGAACTCGGAGAAGAATTAGAAGAAATTTTTTCAATAAGTACCGCTTAGCCCGTTTTTCAAAAGTACCTGCCTCCACCTATGTTCTCGGCCTCGGCCATTGCTGTTGTATTCAGTTCAGCTTAGATGTTTACTTGAAGTTCTGAAATTCAATAAATTGAGGCTCCTCTTCATTCTCGAGTTTGTTTCGAGTCTAAAACATACCGAGTCATAAGGTTAGTCCTCATAGACTGGCCGACGTCAAAGATCGACCCTCATAGGTCGGCACACAAGTCGTAAGACCAATCCTCATAGATTGGCCGATGCCAAAAACTGACCCTCATAAGTCAGCACACAAGTCATAAGACCAATCCTCATAGATTGGCCGACGACAAAGAGCGACCCTCATAGGTTGGCAACAGAGTCATAAGACCAGCCCTCATAGGCTGGCTGACTCCAGAGGCTATTCACAGGTTAGCTAGCTTAACACTGAACATGACGGTCGAGCATGGAGCGCCCAGGGTACAACGAAAAATCACCAAGGCATTGAGTTCGGCCCAGTGGATGGCTCAGAGCAATAACCCTATGCTAACGCCGACCGAGCTGAGCTAGTAACTGATGCTAGAAAACTTGCTAAGGCATTAAGCCTGGCGGAGAGCTCGGTCTCGGCCCAGCATCTTAAGATGGTTCCCGAGCACTCCAATCGAGCCGACGGATAGGGCTAAACGAAGTAAAAATTGCTATGCATGACGCTCCGCTGAGCCTGCGGACTGAGCGCTCTGCCTCGGTACTCGGATACAGGAGCAACATACGGAAAGTAACAGAAAGAAAAGGCCGAATGCAAACACTTAAGCGAAATTTGGAGAAAAAGTCTCTTTTCATTAATCTAAGGCCGATGACTCGGCACAGTACAAAAAAGAAGCCATTTGGCTCGGTACATACCAAAAAAAAAAAAAGAAGAAAGAGAAAGGGACCAATTGTTAAAACCCCGAGCACGAGGACATGTACATCAAAGGCAAGAAGGAAAAAACTTCAGAGGGCGGGGATCTCCACTGGGACCTTATCATCATCCTAGGCGGCGACCTTGGCAGGGAGGTCCTGGGGGTCCTCGACGGTGACAAAGGGGTCGGCCAATGGGGTGACCTCGGTCGTAAGAGTCTGCACAACCTCCGCCCCCTCCTCGTCTCCCAACTCCTCGACCACAATGGCAGCATCATCGTCGAACTAAGAGAGGTTGAGGTCGGAGTAGGCAGCCTTGAGCTCGGTGAGGAGGTCGGCTCGACCCTCGTTGTATCTGGATTCATATGAGGGCTTTCGTAGACTATGACATAGCTCCTCGTACTCTTTCGACCCGAGATACTGATCCACCGCCTCAGCTCAGGCGCGCACCAGGTCAGCCTCGGCCTTCTTCTTGGACTGCTCGAGCCAGGTCTTTAGGGCCTCCATTTCTTTATTGTGCCTAGTAGCCTCATCTCAGAGGACCTTAAGGTAAGACTCAGAAGTCTCCAGCTTCGCCACGGTCTCCCAGCGCGCCTGGATGGCCGCGCTGGCCTCCTTCCTAGCCTGCTCGCACTGGGCTTCGAGGGAGGTGTTCTCATTAAGAATTCGCTCGAGCCAAAGAGTGACCTCGACTGCCTTAGAGAAACCCTGAAAAACAAATGAATAGGACATGTGTGGGTAAGGCGGAGCCCGAAGAAGGAAACATATTCGAAAAGAAAAGGGAAGAAACTTACCATGGCAAAATCTTAGAAGAGTGTGGAGAGGAGCTCTGGGTCAGTCAGTTCCTCCAACATGGCCTTGTCCCTGGGGAGCTGGCTTGCGTCGAGCCACTCCTTAGTGTGGGCGACAGAGATCAAGTCTGAATCCCCCAAGAAGAGGCACCAACTCGGCTGGACCGGAATGTTGCTGGCCGAGGCCCTCCCCAGATCAGCTGAGCAACTGCCAGGTTCGAGGTGACCCCGGGAGGGTTACCACTTGAGAAGTTGACGGAGATCTTGTGCCATTTCAGATCCCTCTGCGGGCTCGACTTGCCCTTCTCTCTTTTGCCCGTTTCCTTCCTCGGCGGACTCATCGGGTCCTTGCCCTTCCCGGCCTCGAGGCTGACGACCTTATCCTTCGGGCTCTGCAGGACGGCCTTGCCCTTTCCCTACTTAGAGGCCTTGGCTCTAGCCTTGGCCTTCTTGGTAGCTTTCCTCTTTCTGTCTTCGAGGGGCTCGGCCTTGAGCCGAGCATGGTCCATTTGGGGGACGTGGTCGACCACTGCCAAAAAGGGGGAGTTAAAACCTGATTAAGGAAAATCACAAGTAGTGAGCTCGGCTCAAATTCCTTACCTGGGGTCAGGTTCCACCTCTGAAGAAACCCCTCATCTTGGAGTTGCAGGACGTCGAAGGGCGGGTGTTGACGAATCAGGTAGTACGAGGTCTGCTTGTACTCGTTGAGGGGCAGCACCCTGTTGACATAACTCAACTTGATCTCCTTCCACTCGGCTCGAAAGGGACCATTCGGAATGGAGGTAAAAAAGAACCGGGGCTTCCAGTGCTTGTTGGAGGTCGGCACTCGGTCCAGGTACTTGTAGGTATCTAGCACCGAGCACCGTTGCTTTCGACGGGTGAAATAGTACCACCCCTTCTTGGTGGATTTCTTCAAGTACCAGAGCCGAGAGAAGAGATTTACACTCGCGGCTCGGTCCATCAGGCGAAAGAAGACGTGGAAGCCATACCTTAGCAATCACACATTCAACATCAGCTGACCCGGGGAGAGATGGAAGCGGTCTAAGATTTGGTCCACCAACGAAAGCACTGAAAACCTGAAGCCGTACCTGAAGGCAATCTCATACAGAGCCACCTCGCCGGGCCGAATGAAATAGGCCATCTCCCCGGGGTTGGGAGCTCGGAGCTCAATGTCCTCAGGAATGGCATAAGTGACCCTCAGACGTTGGAGGCCAGCCTCGGTGATCGTGCTTTCAATTGTGCCAACGCTTCCCTCCTCAGGCTCGGGGATGTCGACTATGGAATCGCCCGACCTGACCCAATCCTCGGGAGACTTCTCTTTGTCTAACTCTTCATCGTCTGTTGAGGATGATCCTGAGCTCTCGGCTCGATCTTTGATAATAGGTTGGGCCTCATGGCCGAACTCCTAGGGTAGGGGGACTTCGACAGCATCGGCCTGGTGGGGCTCCACCACGGCGGGCTCGTCCGAGGTCAAGCCCAACAAGTCTATAAAGGGTGAGAGGGTGGAGAGCTCTCGGCTCGGACTCGTGACTTCACCCACCTTGGCGAGCACTTCGCCCTTGTGACCACTACCAACTGATATGTTGAGGAGAGAAGACTTACTGGTTGATGGAGCTTGAAGAAGAGCTGAGCGCAAAGCGAGCTGAAAGGCTGGAGGACGCCGAGCACTTGAGGAGCTGAAGACTCTGAGCTAGCAGAGCACTCCAAAGATTTAAAACAATAAAGAATAAGAGCAGACCCCTCGCCTATTTATAGTCACTAAACCTCTGAGATCCAATGGCCGAGAAGAACCCAAGAAAATAAATCCAATGGTCCTGATCCTCCAACGATTCAAATTCCCGAGCCATTATTGTAATAGGTGACATGGCACTGACACCCAACTGCCAGAGTCCGTACAATGTCAAATCACCTTAGATGGGGAGCTCAGACTCGACCTCTGGATGAAACAGACAACACGCTGAAGACTGTACTCATTAAGGGCGAGCTGAGCCTTGATGAGTGGGGGGCCCGTGATGTGTCATAAAATTGCCAACCAAGCAGAAGTTGCCACGTGGAGGAGCTGAGACCGAACCCGAGGCCGAGCCGAATCGATGAAGGCCGCGCCGAATCAGTCACCCGGAGATGGGACGTCACTTCAATCCCTTGCTTAGCCGAGCACCATGACCGAGCAGGTAATCCGTCGAGAATTGAGCCGAGCATCCAGTGCGCAGTGCTGTACCAGCCCACACCGACGAAGAGGATGATCTCCCCCGTCTCCTACTTGGCCGGGCTTCGTGGCCGAGGGTCAGTCCTGCCGAGCCCTGAGCCAAGCCCGTACAAATCAGCCATGGGCTAGGCTCAGCCTAGTTCGCACACACATCTGGGAACAACTCCCACACCCCATATGTCGAGCACGAGGCCGAGGCTTTGCCAAAAATAGTGACACCAACTCCCCTGGAATCACAGAGTCACCTCCGCACGCCCCGACAATCGAGGTATATGAATCGTGTCGCGATCCCGCCATAGAATTAAGTCGCACTCTCACACGGACTCTTACCTCTTTAGGAGTCCGACTCCGAAAATAACTCTCCACTCCGCTCTGCGTGGAAGAGCCCTACCAATAGAGGACTCTTACCATACAAGGACTCCTCCAATCGCCTCATCTGATCCTATAAATATTAAGGTAAGGAGCTTAAACACTCATCTCACTTTTCACTAAGCTGTTACGCTGTTGCACTGGAGACCTGACTTGAGCGTCAGAGAGTTCTAGGTTGGAGCCATACCGGCTCTCTTGCGCTCACTCATATTTTTGTGGCCTCATCCATGGGTGAACCAAGCGATGGAGGTTTTCACACGCAACAATGAGGTTAATCTTTTGGGATTGGTGTGTGGTTTGTGTGATTACACTCTGTTTCATCAACCAAAAAAAAAAAAAAAAAAAACTTATATATATTATGCAAATTTTTTTTTAATGTTTTATTACATTTTATAACTTCAAGTTTCCAGTTTATAACTCAGATCAGGTTGAATCAATCGGGTCGGCTCAAAATCGATTGGGGTTGATTTTTTCGATTTGATTCTATGCATAAAGAATCCGACTAAATTATGTTGAATAAGGGCAAGTCATATCGATTTCATAATGGGATTCGACTTGAAATCAATGGAGCTAAACCTATGTCTAGTTCTGAATCTTAAAACCTTGGTGAAGTCAAGGGTTCGAGGGAATCATCTTTTTTTTTGGGGGGGTCGAATTTGAGGGGATCACTCACATGTAAGATTTTCATAAGGTGGGATAGCATAGTCCAACTTTTGTTTTAATAAATCGATTTAGTATTGTTGATGGGGATTACCTAAATGGTATGAGTCTAGTTTCCATGTGCGGATCTAAGGTATTGTTCCCTACCATCGCCACTATAAATAATTGTCACTGGTCCATTAAATATACAATATGTAAAATCTAAAGTGTTATGGAAGAGAGTAGACCGGACCGACACAGTTCGTGTGCAACAAAGATCATTTCAGGAGGGATTCGGCTTCCACAACCATGGATTCAGGTACGCCAATCACACCTCTATAATTGAATCGGTATGCTTATTGATCTCTATGAATGTTTCTGCGTTAGTTTCTCTAACAATGGTATCAGAGCTAGATCATGGAGATGAATGAGCATACAAATACAATTAGAGAGGTGTGATTAGCGTACCTTAATCTATGGTTGTAGAAATCGAATCCCTCTTGAAACGATCTATGTTGCACATGAACTGCATCTGTCTGGTTTACCTTCTTCCACATCATTTTAGGTTTTGTACATCGTATACTTACTTTGTCAGTGACAACTATTTAGAGTGGTGAAGGTAGGGACCAACCCTGCAAAGAAATTAGGGGTTGCTTTTCCATTAAAAAAATAATACCTTAGGTCCAAAATTGAAAACTAGACTTATACCATTAAATAAACCTCCATTAACACTACTAAATCGTTATATTAAAGCAAAAGTGGGACTATGCTAGTCTACCTTGTGGAAATTTTACAATCTCCCACTTGGGCTGCAAATGTCACAAGTTTTGATTTTGAAAACTGTTTAAAATGACTTTCCGATTTAGACAAATTAATTGTTGTTACAAATAATAACATTAAATGGAGTATACCTTAAATCTGATGCCTTGGTCCGAATGAAACTACAAACACTCAATAGTGTAGAGACATGGAACCTAACACGTCAATGTGCTAATGGCCTCACCAACTTGGGTTGTACAGTATGGGAGTGTGGTATGAAAAATGCATGAGACAATAATTAGCATGCCAATTTTCAATTGGTCTAGGCTCGAAAATCGAATGAATCGTATGAGACAATTATTGAAGGTCTCATCAACCACAAACGTTTCATAAATGCTTATGCTTCGTCCAAGGAAGCTCATTGGGTCTAGGTCCGAATGCTTCAAAACACTAGCACTAGTCCTCAATCCAAATGAGGCTTTTACTAGTAACTGAATGTGCGTATATTGCCTGGAACTTCAAATACCAAATGAGGTAAATACACCACATATTACCTCAATTTATTCTGTAGGAAACATTTAATCAAGTTTATACACCTAAACAAATGACCATAATAAAATATGCATGTATATTCTCGAGAATAATAAAGGGATAACCGAAAATCAAATGGAACTGGATATATAAGTAAAAACTCCCACTAATAAAGTACAGCAAAGAATCTAAACATTCTCCTGGAAAACTTTTGGACTCAAGTCCTTAGTGAGAGGATCAACAATCATGATATCTGTAATGATGTGCTCCACTATGATTTATGACTCCTGAACTTTCTCTCTAATATAAAAATACTTAATGTTAATGTGTTTGGAACCTAAAGTAATTTTGTTGTAATGAGAAAAACGAATCGAACACGCCACATACTCTGCGTACATAGTGAAAGATGCAATAAATGTCTATTTGACACTCTTCCAAGATATTGTCCCACCAGCCTTCAGAACTGAAATACCGATTATGTATCGGATGGAACTGAACCGAATCGACTGGTTAGGTATTGGATAGAACTTAACCAAATTGATTGGTTGACACGCGGTGGGTCTAAATTGGTTCGGGTTTAAGCTATATGTTTCCCCTTACCATTTATTAGGAAAACTGAAGTAAAAAACAGAAAGAGTAAAAGACAAGTTATATTATTACAAGCGCAGTAAACTGAACAGTATTGGGATCTAATATTGATAACAATAATAAATGTGGCAGGAAAGTTTTGGGATGAAATTCCCAATGGTACCAGTACCGAAATAACGGTTATGTATCAGATGGAATTAGAATTGAATAGACTAGTTAGATATTGGATGGAATTGAACCATATCGACTGGTTGACACGCAGTGTGTTTAAATTTGTTCTGATTTAAGTCATACGTTACCCTTAACCATTTATTGAGAAAATTGAAGTAAAAAACCGAAAGAGTAAAGAACAGTATTGGGATCTAATTTTGGTAACAAATAATAAATGTGACAGGATGGTTCTGGGATGGGATTCCCAATGATACTAGTACTGAAACATCGGTTAGGCATCAGATGGAACAGGAACCAAATAGACTAGTTAGGTATCAAATGGAACTAAACCAAATCGACTTGTTTACACTCGATGGGTCTAAATTGGTTCGAGTTTAAGTCATACGTCACCCTAACCATTTATTAGGAAAACTAAAGTACAAAACCGAAAGAAAAAAGGACAAGTTATATTATTGCGAGCTCAATAAATGGAACAATATCAGGATCTAATTTTGGCAAAAAATAATCAATGTGACGGAATGGTTTTGGGAAAGGATTCCCAATGGTACCAATACTGAAATACGGGTCAGATATCGGATGGTGGAATCGAATTGACTTGTGTAATGGATGGAACTGAACCAAATCAACTAGTTGACACGTGGCGGGTCTAAATTGGTTCAAGTTTAATCCATACGTTACCCTAACCATTTATTAGGAAAACGAAAGTAAAAAACTGAAGGAGAAACGGACATGTTATAGTATTACGAGCACAATAAACGGAACAGTACTGGAATCTAATTTTGGTAACAAATAATAAATGTGACAGGATGGTTCTGACACGAGATTCTCAACAGTACCAATATCGAAATACTAGTTAGGCATCCGGTATCTCAAAGGGATATTTGATGATCTTGTGTTTAAGTTTTTTTACTATAGTTTGATGCATTTGGATAATATTTTCTCTTATGAATGTTTCAATTAATGGACCTTTAGTTATATTTCTATAAACTTGTTTAGTGTTGATATTAAAACCATATATGGACTTGTTTATTTTGTCCTCATTAACTCATAGTCATCATTTTGGGAAGCTTACATGTGAACTTAGGGAGTTTGAAGAAGGAAATGGTTCTGATAATAGAACCAATATCGTCTCGTACCGTTAATAATGGTATGTGTATAGGTTTAGTACTGTTGTTTAAATAAACTAATGTTAGGATTGACACGAGTCCAGCTCACGTTCACGTACATGAGCATATGAAAACGGCTCTCAGCTGTTCAGATGGAATCCATCCATGTGGGTCCCACAAAGTGGATTTCATCGTACGCTCACGTACGTGAACGTGAGCTAGACTCGATTGACACCTTTGGTACCGATACCAATACCAACACCGATACGGATCCATCCCAAATACCGGCAGCGCTCCCAATTGACACCCCTACCCTTACATTACCCTAACCATTTATTAAGAAAATGGAAGAAAAAAAGAAACAGAAATGGAAAAGGACACTTGTAAAACTAGGAGCTCAGTGTCTCAAAGATGCTTCTTAATTTGTACCACCATAACTTCCGTACCGTCATTGTCTCCGGTGATCTTGTTTTCAATTCCCATGCAAAACTTGGAAACAAACAAAAAAAATCCCTTTAAAAATAGAAATACAAACAATAAATAAAATCCTATTTTTCAGCTATTCTCAGTGACCAAACTGACAGATCTTACTCTTTTCACACTTCTTATTAAATTGAAATCTCTCTCCATCTCATTCATGGCAACGTTTCTCTCTGACCGATAGAGAAAGAATCCATTAGTTTTTTTCTTTTTTCTTTTTTAAATTAAAATATTGGGGGATTGTACCTTGTACATGTCATCTATTATCAAAATTGGAAAACAGCGACGAAGTAGGAGTTTTGATTTCTTATAAAAACCTGCCCACCGCCACCTTATAATTCTTGTTTTCCTGTTTCTAACTTTCTTCTCCCCACAGTCAAAACCTTTGTGAAATTGAAATCACAAAGTAAAGAAATTTGGTGTTTGGTGATTTGGTTAGGAAATCTTTTTTGTTATCAATGGCTGTTCAAGCTAAGCAGTATTCGGAGAATCTGGATTTTACTTTGGGCGGTACGCTGGAATGGAAGAATTCCAGTGGTGGGTTTTCTGATTTATATCTCAATCCTCAACAGCAAGAACAGATGCAACAGTTACAGAATATCAATCTATTGGGAAATCACAATCTGGGTTTTGAAAATAGTCCCCTGCTTTCTTCTTCTCTGTCCATGGCGTTTTCCGAGTCTTTAGCTGCTGCTCAGATTGATAAGCAGGCATTGGAGATTGATCGATATATTCAATTACAGGTAATATAACGGTTTAATCTCAATTGGGTTTTCTTCCTTTTTCCTTCTTCTTGTGATTAATTTTATTGGGTTTCTGATTTGTTTTTTTTTTTTTTCTGGGTGGGATGAAAAAACAGAATGAAAGAATCAGATTAGCTCTGCAAGAGCAAAGGAAGCATCAAATGGCTATCTTTCTAAGGAGGATGGAATCAAAGGCGGTGAGCTTACTGAGACAGAAGGATGAAGACATTGCAAGAGCGGCTAAAAGAACAATGGAGTTGGAAGAATGCTTGAGAAAGGCAGAGATGGAGAACCAAGCATGGCAGAGATTCACTAAAGAGAAAGAAGCCATGGTTATGGCCCTCAACAACACTATAGAACATGTCAAACAGAACGTTTTTCACTTTCCATCGGCCGGAGCAGAGGATACAGGGTCTTGTTGCGACATCTCTCAGGTGCATCCAATGAGAAACATGGCTTGCAAGGCCTGCAATTCTCGAAGATCGTGCGTTCTTTTCCTTCCTTGCAGGCATCTCTGTTCGTGCAAGTCTTGTTCATCCTTCCTTGATTCTTGCCCTGTCTGTAATTCTCCAAAAAGGGGGAGCATAGTAGTCTTAATGTCGTAGAGAAAACAAAAAAAATAGAGAAATTAATAAATTCATTTTCTTAACTTTCTTTCCTTCTTTCTTCAACTCTTCTTTTACTTTGGGAAATGAGTCATCTTCTATTCTTGTGGGGGATGTATTCCCAGTTGAACTGTTGAAGTACAACAACATCAACAACCCAATCAACATCGAACCGAACACCGAGAGCGCATCTTTTCCTTTATTAGATTGTGATAGATCTACGGAGAATGAGCAAGTCAAAATGTTGCTTAAGAACTTACAATATGATTACAGAAAGTATTTATTTACCAAACCTTTGACCACTTTTGATGCCTTAGTAGAAGACGGTCAACGAAAAGAGGATGCCCTAACCCACATTGTCCATTGAATCATTATTCTTTCCAATTCGCTGCCTGTTCCAATTCCTCACATCAGAGTGGAAAATGAAAATGATCACCCTACCCCTTGCACGAACACACTACCCAAGTTGGGGTAGGGTGATCATTTCTGCTCCTATGTGAGAAATTAGAGGAAATTGAAGCGGATAGCGAATTGGAGGTGATAAATATTTGCACAATACCATTGCTTGGAAAAAGAGATAGTTCACAAACTTTGGGATGCCCTTGAGTATGGTTTTCAAAAAGCTTATGCAAAACGGACTCTTAACCAAAGTCGAACCTATGACATTCCTAGATCCACTATTAAAGTGGTATAAACCTGAATTGTATTGCATGTATCATTATGCATAAGTTGTTTTTATTTGAGACATGAGATCCAAGATTTACTTGACAAAAGGAAGTTTGGAGTATAGACCAATTAACTTAAGGGATGCTATTCTTTATGGTCTTCATGTGCACAATGATCACACTGCCCTCCTGAGTGGTAGGCCCATGTGCATGGACGCAGCTTGTGCTGCGGCACAGAGAACATTCTCCGTTAACTTAATGTGCAAACCAATCCTCTCCCTTCTTCTCATAATGAGAATTCGATAACTATATTAATCTCGTCGAAGTGGAGGAAGAACCCTTCAATCCAGAGATCTTGATCACACCTATAGATTCTGATGTGCCACCAATGGAATGGACTGATGAGATGGTGAAATTTGCTTTCATTGTCATAGGTGAAGTGTTCTCAGACGAAATATGCCTTATCATATTGGATACGATAATTTAATAAAATCGTCATGTTGGAATTAACGATGTATTTTTTATGTGATGTAAAGGGGAAAAAAAAAAAACGCCAACCTCGTCATGTTCGTAATTACTGACGTATTTATGTCTTGTAAGAGGAATTTTTATGTGTTCAATGGACATAGTTTTTTTTTTTTGATAAGAAGTTCAATGGACATGGTATGAATGCTCACATTTGTTTTTCATTTATGGATGAACCATTGCTGCCCATGCTGCCAGTGTATCCATATGGATCGGTGCCTAAACAGTGGGTAGGGCGGTCATTTCGTCTCTGCTTGTGTGAAGCCTCATGACGATCGCATGGGCAAGAACAGGAAAGGGATCGGAATCCGAAGAAGAAGGGGATTCAACATTGCTTATGTACGTACGTTACGCAGTTTCCAAGCATAGAGTGAGACGGGCAGAAACACCAACCAACAGGTAGCTATTGACTGTTAATGACCCTAAAAGCTTTAATTAAATCCAATTGAAATAATATGGAGATTGGAGAGAGGATCATCAGTTACGTACGATAAAACGATAAGTGAAATTGACCAATGGGTTGAGCCCCATGCCATGCCATGCATTGCGAATCGTTATCCCCTCCAATTTGCTGTCCCCTTCAATTCCTCCAATTCTTCACATGGGGGCGGAAATGACCATTCTACCTCTTGTCCAAAAACATTGCCCAAGGTGGGGTCCACTCCCCCCCCCCCCTATTAGAGGAATTGGAGGTGCCCGTGAATTGGAGGTGATAATTATTCATTGCATTGCATGATGCAACGGACCTTTATCGCCCCCAGTACTACTGGGGGTGCTGTGCACATCGTGCGGTGCAGCACCGCCCATGTGTGCACAGGGGGGCCCACTATGCATACATGGGAGGTGCTGCGCCGCACGATGCGCACAGCACCCCCAGTAGTACTGGGGGCGATAATTTTCCTAATGCAACTCTTATTTTCTATCTATCAATTTTATTGTTAACCACGAACCACTATTGGATGTAAGGGTGTCAATTCCAGGCCTGGTCTGGCAGAACTGACTGAGCCCGCCTAAAAAAAAGCTTGGCACGGCCCATTTACTAAATGTGTCGGGCTTATTTAGTAACTGGGAGGTCTCGGAGTGGGGTCCTAGCCCATCGGGCGTCTGATCAGACAGACCAAATGCTACCCCAACCTAGCCCGATATATTTGCTGGTTTTGAAACTTTGTGAACTGAATATTTATAAATTTTAGTGGCGTGTTTGATCTTTGGATGAGAAGTGACGAAGAAAAATAAAAGTTGTTTATTCTATTACTCTTAATCTGTTAAGACTCGTTTAGAGTTAAACATGCCCACAATACTGTTAAGGCCCGATTATAGCCCGAAGCCTGATCGAACCCTATCAGACACGCCTTGAATACTTAAACGGGCGGTCACAGTGCAGGCTTTAAGCACCGCGAGGCTCGGCTAGGCCCGATCAATTGACACCCCTAACTGGATGAGTTCGCCAAAGCCCAACCAATTGCCATGGCCCGTGATACCTAGCTCTTTCTCTCTTTTTTTAAATAAACAAATATCCTGCCCAATCATTGTTTAGGTACGCTTCTCACATGGAATTTTTTTGGGGAAAAAAGAATCTTATAAGACAGTGTGGTCCCTGTGTCCAAACACAAAAAGATGTGAAATGAATGCCCAAACCCAAGATAGGCGAAAATTCCACTCTTGTTGATACTTTTGATGCACATTCCTATTTACCTTGCATTGGCGCTAGGGCCACACTGCCGTTCAAGAACCCTTTTTCCCCTTTATTTTTTCTCTAATCCTTGACCATATGGATGGATGGACCTTATGTAAATGATATCATTCCCCACATTGTCATTGGTATAGGACTGAAGATACACTGGTGGCGTGGGAAACCCTCTTCCTTAATTTTTTTTGGGGAAGGTATTCTTACATGA
Source organism: Telopea speciosissima (assembly GCF_018873765.1). NCBI lineage: Eukaryota > Viridiplantae > Streptophyta > Magnoliopsida > Proteales > Proteaceae > Telopea > Telopea speciosissima. The sequence goes on along the minus strand of NC_057920.1, from coordinate 17,389,428 downwards.
GAGATCGATTCTCTCATCAACTCCATCAAACAAGGGGTGCAAGGGTTTTTATGTCATTTTAGATTGGCATTTATGCCAATCTGACTGCATTTAGTGCAGGTGCACAGCCGTGCATAATTTTTTTTGCCTTTTTTTAACTAATTAAATGAAAGACAAGAGATCGTTGCTTGGTCATATAACCCTTGCATCAGTGTGGGGGGTCAATAAGAGCGCATAGGGGGGGGGTTAGGGGATAATTTTGCATGAACTTTTGTCTGGGGGCGTTGGGGTAATGCAACCACGCAACATTATTTTTCCCTTCAAATGAATATGAGAAAAGATTTGATACACCATCGACGTATCGTAAGTTAGCACTCACTATGTCTATCTCCCTATTTTTCCTTTTGAAATGACTTCCTTACCCCTCCTATATGATACCCCACTAATTTATCACACACGGGTGGTATTATCTCTCTCCTAATGAATGCATTAAGGTTGGTAAATTACAAGTTAAAGCAACTCCAAGCAGAAGGAGCAAACGAAGAAATAATAACAATAAGTCGTCAATTCCAACCCATCTCATAGCATTTGTGATGTCAATTGTCCAATTAAATGTGAAATAAATTTTGTTAATTATTGATCCCCATATTTCCGATGTTCGAGATCTCAATTGTGCCATTTGAGCAAAATGTGTTGTGCCTTTGATAGTTGTTTTTATTAAGTTATTAACAGAACCTAAAATAAAATTAAAATTATTTAGGGTCATGTTCAATGTAACCAAGCAATGGTTACATTGCGTGCAACTATTATTGATAAATCAGCATGATTATTATTTGGCCTTTTAATTAAGCAAAATTTTCGATTTGATTTTCATACATTATAAAGTATTTTGGATAATTGTGATGTTAGATTTACGTCAGTTTCTTGTCAACGTCATAATGATATTTTGTCTTTTTTATGATGCGATTTTGGTTTTTCCATACCACATAGATGGTGACAACTTCTTATAATCCGGCATGGTTACACCAAGTTATATATTTCACCGCCGATGCAATCAACTGGCAGCTAATCCCGATTATATAACAAATATAATTTTCTTTTTTTAAAAGAAAATCTATATTATCCATAATCATGATAAATAATTCTGATAATTAGTTGAACACGCTTGGTAATGCCGTAATGGTAAACCACCCCCCTTTCTTAGAAAAAAAGGAAGGAGAACCATATAGGGGAGAGAGATAGAGAGATGGTTTTCTTGAACTTAAAACAAACGCCAAAGTTTCTTCCATTTTTTTCTTGTTGAAGTTTCTTCATTTTAACCTACATATAAACAAATTCTACCAACTTTATACTATTCCGGGTTGCGGTTCTTGACCCGACAAGTCAAGCTTCCTACTATTCCTCATTAGTCAATCATCATCTCCAGATCTAAATCTTGATCATCTAAACTGTCAACTATACTATTGTTGGAACTTAAAGAGATTGCAATATAATTAGGTTAGTTTGATAAGTGTTGCGGCGAAATCCGAGTTGCTGTCCATCTGGCCGAGCTGACCTACACAGGTAAACAACACCAAACAAGAGAGTGTTGGCCTGAGCCGGCCAGTTAGTACACTCTGATAGGCCTGTAAACAGATCGGATTCGGCTTGGATATAGATCGGATGTAATCGGATTTGGGATATTTCCTAGTTGAATATGGACACCTCTAAATAGATTCGGATGGATTCGGATGCGGATCGAATTCGAATTTTCGACCATCCGTTTACACCTCTGCCTTGTGTAACCCGAACCTTCCTCCCCCTAGTGGATACAATTCACTCTCAATCCCTAGTTTTAGATCATGATTCTCTTTTCCTCATAATCTAGAACCTGTTGAATCTTAAAAAATCCTCAAGATCGTTATTTACTTAATTTTTTATAATTAAGTATTCGGATTCGGATTTTTATCGGAGTATTCGGATTTTTTTTCCGAATATCTCTAATCGAATATGGATGCCCCTAAACGGATACGGATGCCGATCGAATTTGGATTTTCGATTATCCATTTACACCCCTACACTCTGATGCTTAAGTCAGACCTCTGCAACAGATAACTCTCCAAAGCTAAAAGCTTAAAATGAGCCGAGAGAGTCCCTTTTACCTGGGTTAGGAATGTCTATTTATAGCTTTGATTTACTGGATCGGTGTGTGCACTATTTGTTTATAGACGGTAATCTCGACTTCATGTGGTCCTAGGTGTCGCTTCCTGGATTTGACACATGTCAGGTTAGTACTCACGAAGGAAGCGTGACCTTGACCTAACTAGGGTCCGTGGTTAGGTTAGTTAACCGCTCTAGGCTTTTAGAGCTCCGAGATCGACCTGAGTTGACTAGCCCGATTTGAGTCGACTAGACGGCCGGTTTGTGCTTTTCTGCATGGTTTTCTTTGACCGATCTAGTCAGATCTGCCATGGCCCGAACTTCCACGTGCCACCCTGGGATTGGTTGGTTCGAACTATGACTCATCAATAAGATAGTGCCAAAACCTTAGCCCGACCCGGTGAGGTTACTAGTTACTACTATATATTCTTCATTATAAATGAGACTGTATCAGACAAAATTACCAATATGGTATCGGCCTGGATCGGACAAAATTAATTATCCTTTAATTTCCTTTAAAAATGAGTTTTTGGACCATTTTACCTCTTGTCTGTACTGGGCTATCGATATGATATTGTCACGGTATTGGTGACTAATAAAATCGATACGTATCATCCGATATAATACCGATTCTTTGAACCATGATCACAGGCTACCTAAACCCTAAACCCTAAACCCTATCCACGTATCTCGTGGCTAAGATGTGAAGGAACCTTTTCCTTCTGAGAAAGCCAGTGTGGGGCCTTATGGGCTATTACCTCCACAGACCCATCATCAAATGACAAAATTACAAAAACTGTTTAAAGACACACGACTAGAGGGGAACCTTCACTAGTCGCTATCTCACTGTTTCTATCAGCTTATTCAATATTCACATTTTTATATTCAAATTTTAGAAGATCTGCTTTTTACTTCTTTTTTTAAGGTGAAAAGTCTTAGAAGATCTGCTGAGAAAGTATAGCTTTTACTCTTTTCTAGTTTTCCTGTATTCGGCACAAGAGAGGAGGATTGGCCCAACCAAAAAAATAAAAAAAAAAATAAAAAAAGAAAGAAAAGAAAATGAGAAAGCTTAATATAGTTTTCTACCCAAAAATAAAGAAAGGCCGACCATCTTTTTACTGCCTCCTTAAAAATATGAGTTCCAACCATTGTGGGTTTTTAGCTTTTTATCTGTCACTCTTATCTTTTTTGTAATCAAAAGTCTGATTTCGCTCCAAGACTCTGTCTCTGCCAACCATTGAGGAGACCATGCCCCACGAGAATGATTAATAAATTAAGGAGTAAATGGCTTCTACCATCAAGTCAACAACTATGATGCTTCGGTATATCAGTTCACATTCATAGGGGAAAGAGTAAAATGAGAACCTGTTACAGTCATGAGTCCTATATCGGTTGTCTTGGTGGGCCACTTACTAAAATCTATTATTATATATAAAGAAGTTCAAAAAAGATGACACACCTACAGTATCTAATTACATACGCACCTGATTGAAACTTCTTAAAGCAAAGGCTGGAAAGTAAGGAAGGAAGGAAGACCTAGGGAACTGCAACCTTAACCTCTACCTCTGGTAGGGGTATCAATTGGACTGATTCTGGGCTATTGGTCTGATTTTTTAACGATTCTAGTCCTATGGGGTCAAGATCATAAACGGATCAATAAGTTAATTGGTTTTAAATTTGAGATCCAGGATCATTAACTAATGAGTGGAACGATTTTGGTTCCTAAACGGTTTCAAGTAGTCTACTCAAAATTTAAAATAAAATTATATATCTTTAATAATATTATAATAAGACATTGATTTCAATTTTTTCTCAAATCACATAATTAGTCTATATTACTTCTTATTTTGTATTAATAAATAAGTAGGAACACCACCTCCCTCATAAGTTAGAATTATTTTAAGGTAAGTTCTTTAATTAGTTTTTCCAAATAGACTTTAAAAATTTATAGTCAATCTTTGATAAAATAATGTATGAGACAAGTGGTACCAGTCAAAATTGAAAAACTCAAAAAATAAAAGGATTTAACCTTAGTTCTCATGACCTTGAATCTTTAAGAATTAAGACTCAACCATTAATAGCAGCCTGCCATGTTGTCCTTTCTTTGATACTTTAAAGATTGAGGAAGAGACCTGAAACGTTTCACCCTTATAGAATTAGAGTCAGAGTCAGTCTTTGGATTGTTTGTTGTGTATAGAGTGATTGTGACCCACTCTAAAATTCAAGTCACTCACGCCACCCAATTCATTGAACAGATCGATGTAGTAGTCCATTCATCCACACATGATCAGATTTCCACTAAAAACTATGTGTGGGTCCATTAATATTTGAGTCTTTTAATTTCCTGGTTCTGGGTCCCTTCTCCTGTCTTCTTCATATTTTTCATTCTCAACTAACATTCTTGTATACCTTACAAACTAATTTATTAATTTCTCTTGAGTTATTACAACTTTTCCTAAGTCAATTAGCACTCCTAAGTCCTAAAGTGAGAGACTCATTTCTCATCTCCTAGTGACATCTAATGAATGGTTTAGTCATCCCAATTTGACCACTGCATAGAAATTTGATTAGAACATAACTTTTTGATTGTCAAATTTCATTATCATTCTTAACAGTTTCTCCTACCTTTGTAGTCTCAAGTTGCAAAACCACTAGAAAAGCTAAATGTGCTTTAATTATGATATGGATCAGATGAATAGCTACTATCACATAATTAGTATAACTTAATCAAATGGCTAAATGTGTATTGGTCCTCTTCCAACATTACAAGTCGTCTATATCATCATCAAAATTGACCTATATATTAGTTGCAAAAACTCTTTGTCCATTTTATTTTAGACAATGCAATTATGTAAAGATAAGGTTTCTTGTGTTCCGTTGCTTGCATTTACGACCTGAATCCGAAAAGTCATTAAGTCATTGTAGGGCTCAAAGGACATAGGTTTCACTATATATTTGTACTGAGATAGTTTTCTCTGTAATATGAGAGGTGTATTTTTTGTATGTCTACCATTCTGCGGTCCTTCTTGAGTCTCTTGTTAATGATACAGAGAGTTCCCAACATAGTCTCTTATCCTCTCCAATTCTCTGTCCGGCCCAATTCCTCGATATCTTTAACAAGGGGATGCATAATTACCACCCTACTCTTACCCAAACACTCTTCTCAGATCAGGTCCACCCTTTTATTAGAGGCATTGGGAAACTGGGCTTTGCAGAGAACTCGAGGAGATAATTTTCGCTATAAGCTGTGTTTTTGCATATTGATGGATGACTTGACTCCTCAGCCATAATTAATTTCGTTCCCAGAGATTCAGTGGTTTATGTTGAAAGATTATTTTATCCCCATAGACGTGCACAGAGTAGAGCCAAACACAACCCAGTTCGATTTGTTCCCTAACAACTGGGAAACACACATATAAAAAAAGTGAGATATGTTCCCCACTTTCCAGATTCTCAAACAGGTACACAGACCCAAAAATGGATAAAAACTCTCTGTCAAATCTCAATACAGAGATTACACACAACAACTATTAAGTACTGTTTATAGAGACTGAACTGAGATGGATGGATGGATGGAAGGGAGCATTGAGGGGTCAGGGGTCAGGGGTCAGAGGTCAGAGGTGGTGCCTCCCTCAGAGCTGAAGTGGGTCACTGAACTATCAGTAGTCCCACTACTACTGAGTTGAGTCGGTCACATTCTAACTACTGGATCTGATGATGATCCCACAATTACACAATTCCACACTTCACACCATTTTTTAAAAGAAGTAAAGTCAGTAATTATGTGTCACCCAACTACCTAACTCCATTCTGCCAAAGCACGGACTTCCAATAATTTGATATCAGAATTTTGTTTATTAAATTCTTGATAATTTATTTTTTTCTACATTTTGACTCCATAGATTTGTGAACCTTTTGATTTTTAAGTTACCCTTTGTTTATTTCAATCTAAATTGCTTAGAAGTAAAATTAAACAATAGAAATATTTTTATTTCTCTAATTTATTATATATTTTTGGAAAAAATTATATCTTTTATTTATATTTTGACCAAAAAAAAAAAAGAGAGGCTTGATTTTAATTAAAAATATTGAAAAAATATATATAAAATGTCCAAATTATTTATGATTTTAGAAATATTTTTTGCAATATATGAAAATTTAATTAGCAAAGGTGGGCCTAGAGACAGAGGACCTCCCATCCATCTTACTATACAAATTTCAACCTTGAACAATCGTAAGAAATGGTCAAAGGAAGTGCTTAATACTTTATAAAATTACAAGAATAATATCTCACTCAATAAAATCTAATTTTCATTATTTTAATTTTTATTCACTTTAAATTATTTTCTTAAGTATTTTTATTATTCATTTTAGGCTCAATAATTGATTGATATGATATATATTTTTTTACTAGGCCCCACATCGATGCGAAAGGAATCCACAAGGGCTTATCCCCCAAATTGATTGATAGGACGGATGTAGTGTCCTATGCCCATTGATATATTTTTGGTTTCTAATGTGAGAGTCGTGAGACTCGTGAAACCAATTCCTGCATCATAATTATTTTAGAAAAAAATGGCTTAGGTTGCTTTATTAGTTGCCTCATGTCAAAAGTGATGATGAACTGAACTCAAATCACATAGACTAGAAAGTGGAGCGGCCAAATAATGGAACCCCCTTTTGGGTTCCAATTTTTTTTTTTTTTTTTGAGGTTCCAATTGAGATGCTACATGTAGGGCTGTAAACGGATTGAATTCGGTTCGAATAATGCTATATTCGCATTCGCATCCGATTAGCTATCGGACGGGTTCGGATAGTGCTAAACAGATACGGATCGAATATTTTATCCGTTTACATGTAAATATAGCTTTTCGGATAGTTATAGCCTATCCGTATCCGTATCCGCATCCATTTAATTTTCGGATGGATTCGGATAGTGCTAAACGGATACGGAAACAGATTTTGACTATTCATTTACACCCCTAGCTACATGACATGATTAATGTTTCCTTCACCTGTTTCCTTTTCTATGAGTCATTTTCCTTGGTAGGTGATTCATGTAAGTAATCTCATCCCTAATAATATACATCACATAGGTACATAGTCATCATTTCAAGAAGTTTATATGAGATTTTTTTTTTTATAATAATAAGTTTACATGTTCTCTTAGGGGGTTTGAGGAAGTAAAATAATGAAATTCTTCATGGTTTTGTATTATAAGTTGCTTTATAAAATAAGGAATACTTTAGATCATAAAAGATACACAACAAATCATCTTGTTAAGAGCCATTAATTTTTTTTTTCCAATTTTCACAATGCTTAGAACTATTTAAAAACTTTTACCAAGAAAAAAAAAAACTATTTAAAAACCAATATTGTCTCGGACCGTTAATAATGAGTATCGTCATAATTTAGTCCGGTTAACTAAATATAACGATTTTGGAATTGACACCTTTTATAACGATACCGATATAGATCCATCCCGAATACCGGCAACCATCCCAATTAACACCCTTACCCTTAACTGTATGTTACCCTAACCATTTAAGAAATGAGAAGGAAGAAATATTAAAGGGAAAAAAAAAAGTTATATAATTAGGAGCACAATAAAGAATGGGAGTATGAAAACTCGGGGTGTCAAAGATGCTTCTTAATTTGTACCATCATAACTTCCGTACCGTCATTGTCTCCGGTGATCTTGTTTTTCAATTCCCATCCAAAACTTGGAAACAAGCAAATTCTCATTAAATAAAGAAACAGAAAACCCCCAACCCCCACGCCAGAGATTGAAACAGATTGACAGAATACAAATACAAAGAAAGAAAAAATAAATCCTATTTTTCAGTTTTTCCCAGTGACCAAACTGACACATCTGACTTTTTCACACCTCTAATTTGGTTGAAATTTTCTCCATTCTCCGCCTCTGTTCTCTCTCTTCATCTCTTTCATGGCAACGTTTCTCTCTGATCGATAGTTTTGTCACAATATCAGCATGTGTACGTTACAGCTGGACCCCACCACCATGCCATTAACAAGAGAGAGAGAGAGAGAGAGAGAGATTGGACCCATTAGTTTATATTTCCTTTTTAAATTGTTGGGGGATACTTACCCTTGTACATGTCATCCATTATCAAATTGGAAAACAGAGACGAAGTAGGAGTTTTAATTTCTTATAAAAAGGCTTGCCACTGCCTTATAATTCTTGTTTTCCTGTTTCTAACTTTCTTAGTCATAATCAAACCAATACCCAAAGCAAACAGAGATAAAGAAAAGAGGAAGAAGGTGAGGGAAGAAATTTGATGTTGGTGATTTGTTTTGAAATCTTTTTGTTGTGATGGCTATTCAAGCGCAGCAGTATCCGGAGAATCTGGGTTTTACTTTGTGCGGTATCCAAGAAACAATGAATTCCAGTGGTGGGTTTTATGATTTATATCTCAATCTTCAGCAGCAAGAACGGATGCAGCAGTTACAGAATATCAATCTATTGAGAAATTACAATCTGGGTTTTGAAAACAATCCCCTGGTATCTTCTTCTTCTTCTTCTTCATCTCAAAGTAACCCTCTGTCAATGGCGTTTTCTGAGTCTTTAGCTGCTGATATTGATAAGCAAGCATTGGAGATTGATCGGTATATTCTATTACAGGTAATAGGACAGATTAATCTTAAATGGGTTTCTTCCTTTCTCCTTCTTCTTGTGATTAATTTTATTGGGTTTCTGATTTGTTCTTTTCTGGGTGGGTGAAAAAAACAGAATGAGAGACTCAGATTAACTCTGCAAGAGCAAAGGAAACATCAAATGGCTATCCTTTTTAGGATGATGGAATCAAAGACGGTGAGCTTACTGAGACAGAAGGACGAAGACATTGCAAGAGCGGCTAAAAGAACAATGGAGTTGGAAGAATGCTTGAAAAGGGCGGAGATGGAGAACCAAGCTTGGCAGAGAGTCACCAAAGAGAAAGAATCCATGGTTATGGCCCTCAACAACACTTTAGAACAGGTCAAAGAGAACAATTGTTACTTTCTATCAGCAGGAGCAGAGGAATCAGAGTCTTGTTGCGACATCTCTCAGGCACATTACAGAGATGAGAAAGAAGAAGAAGAAAAGGAACCAATGAGGAAGATGGCTTGCAAGGCCTGCAATTTTCGAAGATCGTGCGTTCTTTTCCTTCCTTGCAGGCATCTCTGTTCGTGCAAGTCTTGTGTAACCGTCCTTGATTCTTGCCCTGTCTGTAATTCTCCAAAAAAGGCAAGCATGGAGGTCTTAATGTTGTAGAGAAAAGCAAAAATAGAGAAATTAAAATCTTTTTCTTTCTTTCTTCAACTCCTCTTTACTTTGGGAATGGGTTCTCTTCTATTCTTGTGGGGGATATATTCGCAGTTGAGTTGAACTGTTGATTTAATTTTAAAGGTAAGGCATCTCTACTCTGAAATAAGGTTGTCCTAAAGTGGGATACATCTACAGAAGCAAATCAAAATGCTCATTAAGAACTTACAAAAAGAGGACCCAACACAGGGAAGAAGAAATATCAGAGTAAGATTGTTGAAGTCAACGCTGTGGCCTCAACTACGGGAGGCCCTTTGATGGTTTGAGCACAATACCATTTCTTGGACTGGTTAGCGTTCTGGGCTGGGGCTCAACTCATGCCTCAATCCATGGTTCGACCTGACCAGGACCTGAAAATCCCAACTCTATCTGAGCCCATGGGCTGAAAAGACCAGCCAAAGGCCTTGATGTTTTATGCTGAGTTAGCTTGTTGGGCCAAACTTGCATCCCTAGTTATTAACAAATCAGGTGGAGTTCATTTGTCCAGCCAGATTTGGTAAAACGGCCACAGATTCTCTCCATTCACTTTAAATTTTCAAGGCAATTGTTATTATTTCAGAATTGAATTCTTTTTGATAAACTACTTTTCAATTGAAGTCGTTGTAGTATAGTGGTAAGTATTCCCGCCTGTCACGCGGGTGACCCGGGTTCGATCCCCGGCAACGGCGTAATGTATTCTCTTTTTGTTATTACTTCACAAAATCACATTTCAAGAAACAATACGGTTTCAGAAACTGGATCAAACGTTCAATTCGAATAATCTTTTCATTAATGCCAATTCTACAATCTATTAAACCTATTATTTGTGAAAATTAAACACAAAAATTTATGTATTTATAATTGGTACTTGCCGAGCTCTGTTTCTGAGCACCAGGTCCTCAGAATTAACTTAATGGCTCAGCTCTGGTGGTTTAAGGATGGGTCATCAACAACTGAGCTTTGAAAAAAACAAACTGGAAATCAGATGAGTTCAAACTAAAAACAGCACTTCTAGAAACGGTGGGATTAAGAAAAAGAAAGAAATCCAAGCAACGGGAGCATGAGTCCTGTCCTGTGACTTGTTCGTCTATGATCAGATGGCCAGAAGTGTAGAATGAATACATCTAACATTCACGTTGGCGGTGGAACAGGGAAAGAGCTGCCGGCGAATAAATTTGATAGAGCAACGGCAAGCACCGAGACAGGAACAAGCCACAGGAAGGAATTTAGAAGTCCAATACGAAACTTTGTCGACATTACCTCAGGAGGACGGACTCGTTCTTCTGGAAAACCATACAAATCATCGATAACGATCTTAACCACGGAACCCAAAATTTTCTTTGATCGGAGATCGACGACAGGGGAACTCGTGGCCTGAAACAAAGCTTCTCTGATGAAATTTACTGCTATTCCAATATCAATACTTCTGGTCTTTGGAGTGTCGCAGTCGATTACGGATCCATTATACTCTTATCATACCACTGCTGGTTTCTTAGTTCTCCTCAACGATTGTAGTCGATGGACAGACTTTGAACCGTTCAAATGTTACAGATGAGACTGGGAAATCTGAATTCATCGAGAGCTCGAGGACCTGAGTTGAAACAAGGACTAATCAGAGAAACGAAAGAATCGGCAGATAAAGAGAGAAACTGTGTTGAGAAAGTTACCTCCGGGAGTTGTTTGCTTTGATCAACAGAGGAGTTCACCAATACGTAATTGGAATCGTTCGAACTAGAAATCGATTTTCGAGGAGATTGATCTTCCGGAATAGCTGCAAACGCAGAGTCCAAGCATTTCTTAGAGATCTGCGAAGAGAAAAAAGAAATTGTTAAAGATAAAAGTGAAAAAAAAAATATGAAAACGAACATATTTGAAGGTCAGTAACGATCTCACCTTCAGAGGCTTCTTCACTTGATCGGAGGGAGATTTCGATGGAGCCTCCTTCAGTCGCTGAATTGCAGACTCTGAAGAGTGAAGACCTTGGCAGTTCCTTCTGGGGAGTCTGGCTACCCTTTATCCTCTCTCTGGCGGGAGAATTGACGTTTCGTGTGAAATATATAAGTTGCGTTTTGGAAGCGATTTGAATTTGTAAAGCATTTTCGAGTTTCGAACCCGTCAACTTTTAAATCTCAACTTAATCATATCCGTTGGTCCATCCATTCCATGATCCAACGGTTGATGAAATAATCAACAGTTCCTAACGTTCTTACGAAATCACGGCCCCACAAGTGCTGCATACGTGTATACGCGATTATAAATTTGCAGCAGATTCACAGCTGTAGTGAACCGCCAGATTAGAATCTATCTGACATCCATACTACACTATCGTTCATGTGTTTACGTTCTTTTGGAGATGAAAGACTTTAATCCGTTTACTGAGTTTTACCTGAGGTTAGGATCATGGTTATAAATATCGGTATCGGATCCATCATATCGGTATCTCATGATGGGTCAAGTATGTATATGGTAGAAAGTGTTGGTATATGATGTCTTCTATTTCGTCACTTTGCATTTGTGGGCTAATTTTGAAGAGCTGTTAATGTGTCGTAGGGCCTGAAGCTTCGAGGCCCAAAGTACGAGTGGGTGTAACACTGCAACCTATGTGTGATTGTTTTTTTTCGATTTCCATTCAATTCTGCATCGTTTTAGGTTTGTTATATATTTTTTACGAGATGGTCTTTTTTGTAATTTAAGAGAGATGTGAAGACGAACAACTGTAACCTGCTCTCTATTGATAGTGAGTCATGTAAATCTTCGTGTTTGCATTGTGCTATTATTTGTTTGTGATTTCTATTCATTTTTGTATCGTTTTATATTTTCGTTTTTCTACAAAAAGGAGTCCAAAATTTTCATCAATTGGAAAAAGGAATTGAAGGATAAAAAATCCAAGTTCTACGTTAACTTATGTCATGTTCATGGGGGTGTGATTTTGCAAATTCTGGGCTTGGATGTTCGGACCTGGGTTTAAAAGCAACAGGATTAAGTGTCTTGGGTCTGGATGTTTGGGCTTGAGTTTAAACTATATAAAAGAACATTGAATTTGCCGGAATCGAGATGGGGCTGCTTGGCCGATCCATTCCTGATTCCTTGAATCATGCATGGTACCTAGGGGTGTAAGTTTGGTCCTGTCGGCCCAAGCGCTAGATTTTTCAACCTGAGAGCGGGTTAGGGTTGAAATTTTTAAGTTTGGGGTCAAGGTTGAGCTGGGCCATGGTTGAGGCCTTGGGCTAAGTCTGGCCTGATCCGGACCTATATTAGATTATGCTTTACAATTTATTGATATATTTTGTAATTTTTGTTTAGTATCTAATTAATTATTGATTTACCTAAAAAAAACTAATTATCTATTGAATAGATGTAATTAAAATTTTAAAATTAGTCTAAGTTTTGATACGTGCATGGATAATTAAAAATGGTCAAGGTTCAATGGTGAATACTTTTTCTATCAGCGTGAGCTAAACGACTATAAAGTGACAACAGAATTCAAGATAGAAAGAGCTCTGAAGAGGCTTCACATGACCATCGATGAATGGTCCATCACGGCAGCTTTTTTCGATTTCTGTTTCATTTCGTTTCATTTCTTTCTCTAATCAAACTTGAACACTAGAATTTAGGAGAGAAGAGAATAGAGGGCAGCAGAGATCAGATCATTCTTATCATTTATTTTTTCACCAATAAATAAGAAAGTAGAAATAATATCCATTCTTTTTATAATTGTCAATGCATATGCAACTCTTATTTTCTATCTATCAGTTTTCTTGGTAGCCACTGTTGGATGAGTCCGCCAAAGCCCAACCAATTGCTATGAACCATGATATCTAACCTCAGTTTTAATTTAAAAAGAAAAAAAATTTCCTGCGCAACCAACGTATCGGTGTGCTTTTTACATGGATTTTGGTAGAAAGTTTCTAAGGAGTCAGATTTTGATTTTGGATTTGGTTCATGTGGATTCATAGTTGAGAACAAAAACTGTTTAGTTATCCTGAATCTGTCAGATGATATCCTTCTGAATCGATATGTAAAACTATTTGGTTACTCTTCTCTTCTAACATAAGATGAAATTAGAAAATTTAAGAGAAAATGAAGGAAATTTACCAAAGTAACACAAAATAACACGATCTAACAGAAAAAATATCAACATCAACAAAGTAACTAACAGGAAGAACATCCAAACATAGAACACCTGGAGTGCAAGAAGAGTTGTTGCAAACAGTAACCTTCAAAATCAGTTGGAGGGAGCAACTAAATTTTCCTAATGAACAATCCAATCACACGAATTATTAATAAAAAACATCTTTTTTTTTTCCAGAGTAGAATTAGAAGAACAAAACTAAATTTTTATGTTTTGCTGACCCATTGAAAGCCCCAATTTAAGCAGAGTAATTTCATAAATAAGTGTGACCGTGGATGCAATCAACTGGTCAAAACTGGTCAACTAATCCCGAGTCCCCGATCGACTATATAACAAATATAATTTTCTTTTTTTAAGAAAAAATATCTATATTTATCCATAACCATGATAAATAATTCAGATAATTAGTTGAACACGCTTAATTGGTAATGCCGTATTGGTAAACCAGTAAACCACCCTCCTTTCTTTCAAAAAAGGAGAACAAGGGAGAGGAGAGAGAGAGAGAGAGGGTTATATTGAACTTAAAACCAAAGCCATGGGCCCATGGTTTCTTCCATTATTTCCTTGTTGAAGATTCTTCATTTTAACCTGCAAGTAGACAAGTTATATTATTCCGGGTTGCGGTTATTGACCCGACAAGTCAAGTTTTCTAATATTTCTCATTAGTCAATCATCATCTTCAAATCTAATCTTGATCATCTAAACATGTCAAATAACTTAGAGAGAGAGAGAGAGAGAGAGAGAGAGAGATTGGAATATAATTAGGTTAGTTTGATGGGATAGTACGAAAACCCTAGCCCGGCCCGGTGAGAATGAGAGGAGGTCCCCATCAGCCAGCCGTGCCCATGAAGAAGAACCTGTAAAATGTAAATAAAAACCCTGGCGAGGTGACTATTTATAGCAGCTAGTCCTCATTGTAAATGAGACTATATTGGATGGATAATATCTTCTCTTTCTATAAATCTTCCTGGAGCAGACAAAAATACGTTGGAGCGTGGGAAAAGTAAGAATTTGAAAATGAATTCCATAATGACCTGTGACCCTATAGAGAATGTTGAAAAGTGGTATGAAATCTATTGATTGCAAAATTTCACTGTTTCCTTGCAGTGGCAATTCCAGAAACTTCATGATGAAATATCCTAACAAAATGACTGATAACCTCTTGGAATTGTGTGGAACAGAACAGAGAGAGAGGGTTATTAGTGCTATGCCGAGTACGCTCAGCTGTGAAGTAACCTTTACCTTCTCAGAAACCCCCTCTCAGACCTTCAGTAATCGCTATCTCACTGTCTCTATCACCTTCAATTTCCTCTTCACTTTTTTATATTTAAATTTGAGAAGATCTCTCTTTCTTTCTTTTTTTGTCGGAAAAAAATTTAGAAGATCTGCTTAGAAAGTATAGCTTTTACTCTGATCATATATATATATATATACTTTTCAACCCAAAAACAAAGAAAGGTCGACCATCCTCTACCTACTGCCTCTCCTTAGAATTCGGGCGTAACCATAATCACCGTGTTGAAAATATAAGTTTCAACCGTTGTGGTCTTGAGGAATTTATCTCCTCTCAGGTTCCTTGATCGGTCAAGTTCGTTGGTTTATCTCATGTGGGTAGTGAAAATGATGATCTCATCCCACCTGAACAGTGTGTTCAGGCAGGGGGTGAGGTCATTATTTTTGCTTTCTTATTAGAGGAACCTGCAAACCTGATCGGACAGGAAACCTGAGTGGAGAACGATCCGACCTTGTGGGTTTTTTAGCTTTACCTATAATAACTCCTTTTTTTTGTAATCGAATTCTGGTTTTGCTCCAAGACTTTGACTTTATCAACTATAGAGGTAGGGTTGCAACTGGGTCAAGTTGGGCCGGCCTGACTGAGAAGAAGAAAACAAGTCAATCTTGATCCGTCCTCTGGGTCAAGGTATCTCAACCCAAGACTTGTTCGGGCTCAGGGTATACTCGAACTGTCAGGACTAAACTTTCACCCCTATAGAGGAGTCCATGTCGCAAGAAAATGATTAATAAAAGGGGTAGTAGTTGAGTACGCAATGGGTTCTTCCATCAAATATGAAGCTTGGGTATATCAGTTCACATTCATTGGGAAATGGTAACCAAGGATTGATAAGGAGAGAGAGAGAGAGAGAGAGACAGACAGACAGGCTGTGAAAGCGTTCACATCATGGTTTTAGTGCAAAGTATCAAAACGGTTATCGGCAATACATAAATCGATATGATATCGACTATATCAAACAAAATATTCCTTGAATTTTTTTTTTAAAAAAATAAATTTTTTGACCATTTTACTCTTTGTCCATACCGTACTATCAACATGGTATCGATATGATCGTAACAAACGATACAGGCGATACAATACCGATACTTCAAACCATGGTTGACATGAAAGACACAGAGGAGGTGAGGGCAAAACGTGGTGACAAACACTTGTAGCCTTGTGGGCTACGGCTTCGATGGCTTACCAAAGTCTTTAATATTATACATATATATATATATATGGAAGCCAACCATAATCGCAGTTCGAAAAAGATAGCACACCTGTTATATATACAGTATCCAATTATATACGTGTAAACCAACCACCCACCTGATTGAAACTTCTTAAAGCAAAGGTTGGAAGTAAAGAAGGAAGGGAAGACCTACTAGGGAACTGCAACCTTAACCTCTGTACCTCTGACTTGATCGATCGATCTGATCTGATCTGATGGTGTCATTAGTACGTACCCTTCGTCGTCGTCCATATTTTGGTTGTTTTTCTAACATATCTGTTTGTATATAGATAAATGGGGCCGCTGCAGCCTGCCATGGTACTTTTAGTTGAAAGAAACTTTATTAAAGATTTGAGGAATTAGAGAGACTTGAAACCTTTCAGCTTTAGTAGTAGTTAAGAGTCTTTGGAGTTTTGTTGTGTATGAGTGAGTGATTGTGACCCAAACTCCCAAAATTCAAGTCACTCACGCCAACACACCCGATTCATTGAACGTTCAAATGGAGTAGTCCATTCCTTCCTTCATATCTTTCTACTGTTCAACCAGAAAAAGGTTGGCCTATCTCTAGCTGCTCATTTTCCTGGATTTAGTATGAATTGGATTTTAGTACTGTGTCTAACCTCTCTCTAACCCAGTTTTCATTACCTTTTTTTTTTTTTTTTTTTGTCTTTTCATGTAGGAGGAGGATCCATTCATCTACACAGTGACCTACTTCCCACTATAAATAAACTGTGTGGGTGCTTTAATTTCCTGCTTCCTTACTTTGCATGGGCCAACCCCAATATTCATAGTAGTTATATATATTGGTGGTAGGTAAGGATATAAACAGATCGGATTCGCTCGGATAGTGTTATATCCGTATTTAATTAGTTTTTAGACGGATTTAAATAGTACTAAGCGGATACATACACGCATATAGATCACATATTTTATTCGTTTACATGTAAATATAGCTTTTCGGATAGCTAGCTATAGGTTATCCGTATCCGCATCCGTTTAGTTTTTGGACGAATTCGAATAATACTAAACGGATATGGATACAGATACAGATACAGAAACAGAAACAAAAACAGCTTTTGACTATTCATTTACACCCCTAATGGCAGGCCTCTCTACTTTTGAAAAACCACATTAATAATAATGAATGGTGAATGATGGGGTTGCACCAATTCACTGCTCCCAATCCATTGCACAGATGGTTGTTGGTTGGTGGTTTTGCAGCTTCGAGCAAACCAAGACCCTCTCGATCATTACACAACTAGACTAGACTTGGATTCCCTCCGAGTAGGGGTGTCAATGGGTCGGGTTGGGCCGGGCCTGCCTAAACCCTGACCCTGACCTTAGGGGCCTTAACCTAAACCCTGACCCTGACCCAACCCTGCCAGGGCCAAGAAACCCTCAACCCTGACCCGACCCTGCCAGGGTTTTCCCTGACCCGACCCGACCCTGACCCGACCCTAATGTTGCCTCCTGGAGGTTGAGAAAATAGTCTTAAAAGAGAATTAAGCAAGGAGAAAGGGGTTTGGTTCATTAGGAGTGTGAATCTCTCTATCCCTGAAACTAAAAAAATAAAATTCTGTATCTACAAAAGAAGCTTATCAGATAATCCATCAATGGCCCATCGATAAAGACAAGATGGAATAAAAATCCACAACGAAAGACCAACAATGTAGAAGAATAAACTGACACAAGGCAATCAATAAACTGATGAGATTTGACAGATTTAAGATTTTAGAGATAGATCCATCCAGTGAAGGGCAAATTTTAAGATTCGCAGGTCTCATCTCTGGTTGTAGAGCTCGATTGAGACGGAGGTGACACTTTCACTTTGGACTTGTTGGCGCTGTGGAAACTACCTCCGTTGTGGGATTCCGCCATGGTGCCTCGCCTCTCTCTCGGCCGGGAGTTTATCGGATCGCCGGAGCGGTAACTATTGGGGAACAAAAAAAAAAAATAATAGGGTAGGGTTTGCTGCAATCGCAAGCAAGCAGAGAATATTTTGATGAATTAGGAAAAGATGAGAAAGAGGTGTGAGTGTGTGAGATAGAGAGCCTCTGCAACCCTATGCTTCTCATCAGGTGTTAGTTGATGAGAATCGTGGGATCCCTATAAATGGGTATAACTTATATAGGGTCGGGTCAGGGCCGGGCCGGGCTAGGCCCACCACCTTGAGCCCGACCCGACCCGACCCTCCTCCGAGGCAACACCACCAACTGCACTATGATAGGGACACTTCGATCCCCATTTAATTTAAAGCTTTCCTTTCCAACCAAATCAACAAGTTTTTTCATGTTTGGTAGTCCTGCATGGGCCGGGGTCTGAAATATATATATATAACTCTGAAACAGCAAGCTTGGCTGTTTTTAATGTCTACTTCTTCTTCTTCTCCTCCTTCTGGTTCTGGGTCTCCTTCTCCTGCCTTTTTCATATTTTAATTAATCCCAACTAACATTCTTATCTTACCAAACTAATACATTAATTAATTTCTCTTGAGTTATTACTACCTTTCCTAAGTCAATTAAGTGAGGGACTCATTTCTCATCTCCTAGCTAGTGACTAATGGTTGGTTTTGTCTTCCCACTTTGACCATTCCATAGAAATTTGATTAGCACATATCTTTTGATTGTCAAATTTCATTATCACTCTTAACACTATCTCCTACCATCTAAATTTAAATTTTCTACCTTTGTAGTCTCAGTTGCAAAACCACTAGATGAAAAGCTAAATATGCTTTAATTATGATAACTAATATAACCTAATCAAATGGCTAAATGTGTATTGGTACTCTTCCAACATTACAAGTCGTCTATATCATGATCAAAATTGACCTAGTACTTGCAAAAAGCCAAAAACGTATTCTTTGCCCATTTTATTTTAGACGTAGCAAATGTTTTGGAAAGGGAGGCAAATATGTAGGGGGTAAGATGTCTTGGAATTTTTCTCTTCCCAGGTTCCCTGTCCGGTCAGGTTCATAGGTTCCTCTCATAGGGAGGGTGGAAATGACGACCTCACCCCACCCGGGTAGTGTGTTTGGGCAGGGGGTGAGGTCGTCATTTCCGATCCCCTATGAGAGGAACCTACGAATCTAACCGGGGAGGGAACCTGAGAGGATTTAAGTCCGATGTCTTGTGTTCCATCGCTTACATTTATGGTATGTCTTTGAAAGGTCATTGAGACATTGTAGTGCTCAAAGTGTTCGAGGCAATGTATGCCTATGTAGGGTTTCGCTATATATTTGTACTAAGATAGTTTTCTCTGTTATATATGAGAAAAATGTGTGTTTTATATCCTAAAAATTGGTTAACCCTTTTGGGTATTATTGTGTGGTTTGTGTGTTTACAATATAAAAAATACAGTATTGTCTATGTTGGGTGTATGGATTTAGTCCCACATCAGCTGTGTATATCCGTCGTTGCATATAT
This sequence comes from Telopea speciosissima, assembly GCF_018873765.1. Lineage (NCBI taxonomy): Eukaryota > Viridiplantae > Streptophyta > Magnoliopsida > Proteales > Proteaceae > Telopea > Telopea speciosissima. The sequence continues at coordinate 17,369,949 of NC_057920.1, read as the reverse complement.
AATCCTAAAAATCGATTAACCTTCTAGTTACTTGCATGTGGTTTGTGTGTTTACAAATATTTTAAAATATATATATATGAGAGACGTGTGACAACAAAGGACTGTAAGCCTATTTGAATTGATAGTGTAAAGTGTTTCTCATCTCAACTATTTTTGGGTCAATTTATTTTGGGAAAAAAATTATTGAGCCTACGAACTAAGTAGGGTAGCCCTAGTAGGTAGTGGCCGTTTAGGAGATCTCTTGAGTCTTGAGTCACTTCTTGATGATACAGAAGGTGTGAGTTCCCAACGTAGCCACTGTAAGCTTTGGTTTACACATTTATAACAATGGTTGATGGAAGACTTGACTCTTAAGCCTTAATTAACTTCGTTCCCCAGAGATTCATTTGTTTATGTTGAAAGATTATTTTATCCCCGTAGAGGTGCAGAGTAGAGACTAGGGCTAGGCCAACAGAAGCAAAGCCAAACACACCCAGTTCGATTTGTTCCCTAACAACTGGGAAACACAAATATAAAGAAAGTGAGATATGTTCCCCACTTTCCAGATTCTCAAACAGATACACAGACCCAAAAATGGATAAAAACTCTCTCTCTCTCTCAATTTTCAAATTTCAATACAGAGATTACACACAAGAATCACTAAGTACCATTTATAGAGACTGGACTGAGATCGATGGAAGGAAGCATTGAGGGGTCAGAAACCAGAGGTGGTGCCTCAGCGGTGAAGTGTTGAGGTCCATTCTCCTCTCCTTTTACTCAAAAAAATATATATATATCTCCTCTGTTAACAGTAATACTGTTGTTGTTGTTGCAGGTAAAGTCAGTAATTATTAAATTCTTGATATTTGTCTCTCTTTTTTTCTTGATTTTGACTCATGGATTTAAGGATCCTATGATTTTTTACAGTTTTTTTTTTCTCAATAGAGATCAAGGGAAGAACCAAATTGGTGAAATTCCGTCTTAAAATGGTTGGGATGAAATTATCGTCCCACCTCTCATGAAAGACAGAAATTCTGCCTCCCCAGATGTCAACGTACACACGATCTCATTGATTGCTACGAATGTCATATTTTCTCCATAGAGATGCTCTCCCAACAAATCAAATCCAAATCGGACCAAACCTGAAAAAAATAAATCGATAACAGAAATCAAAATAAACTAAACTGAAACCAAAATCGACCGAAGTAAAATGAATTGTATATCTAGTACTTGGTAAAGCCTCCTTAGACCATGCTTTTTAGAGATTTATTTTATAGGGAAGGATTTTCTAAACCTAAAACATATTCTACACCTACTCAAATAAATTTCTTTATTTGTTTGTTTCAAAGAAAAAGAAAATTAATAAAATTTCTTACCTCAGCAGGCATAAGAAACACCTTAGGTTTATTGAGACTTTTCCCTTATTTTATATATCTATTGTGTTCCACATGAGTTACCACTTTGACACTTAGGATGCATATTAATTTAAGTTTAAATTTTGTTTGCATCAATTTAAATGGTTTAGAATTCAAATTAAACAATAGAAATATTTTTATTTCTTTAATTTATTATGAATTTTTGGAAAAATTTGTATATCGTTTATTTAGATTTTGGGAATAAGATTGTTATGCTACGTTTGTACATATTCCTATATATCCTTCTCACATAATAAATAGTCGGGTAGTGTGGACTCTATATGGATGATACTATTTTCCAACCCCGTATTGGGGTAGTGTGCAAATTCTTTCTTACACTACCCTTGTAGGAAACTCTCCCCCCTTTGATTTTTGATAAAATGAATGGACTGAATTTCCCCTTTGATCATGTTGAAGGACTGTGAGTAATTATGATAGTGGGATAGGCATCATTATAAGGGAGGGATAGTTTTGATATCGTCTAGTAAGATGTGTAATAATGACCCTAGATAGATGGGTGAATTGAAATTTTTTTCACATAAACTTTATAATTAAATTTTGGGAGAAAATCGTTGTTAGGCTGCATGGCCCTTCATCAATGCAAGGGTCAATGAGAGCGTGCACGAAGGCATCCAACACGGATGGAAATCTTCATTTCATGAGGGAAGAGCAGTCATTTCGCCCTTCTTATGTCTAGGAGCAGGCTAGGCAGCCTGCTATTTCCCTTAAATTTTCATATTTTTTCGATAATTTTTCTTTACTTCAACCCATTCTACATTGAAAAGATCAAAGCATCAATGAAAATGCTTATTCCCTATCGCTATCTTCTTTTTCTTGTTACCCAATTAAAAAATATATAGGGAAAAAGAACTCCATGGAAGAGTGTGTGTTGCGCAGAAACATAGAGGGGAGCGAAATGATCACCCAACCCCCTGATTTTTCCAAAAATAGAGCCCTTGTGCATGCAGACGTCACACTCCCCCACAGGAAACACTTCCTCAAAAGATAATAATATAAAGTAGGGGCAATTACTATCACTACCCTATACTCAGCCTATATTAACTAAAATTACCCTACCTTAATCTTCTTTTCTAAAACTACACTGTTTTTAAACTTTTACATCTCCTTCTACCCTCATGTTTTTAAATACCCAGATTGCCCTTCCTTTTCACCTAGTAGTCTGCTAATCTATTTAACATACCATTCTTCTTCTATTTTTTATTATTTTTGTCATTAAAATAGTAAAAATTGAAAGCACCCACCCGCTTATTCTTCTTCTTCTCTCTCTCTCTCTCTTTTTCTATTCCGTTTTTTTTCTTTAATTTTTCTATTTAATTAATTTTTTATTCAACATTTCATCCTCATCGTTCTTCTTCGAACAAATCATGGTTCTAAGTATCGATATCATATCGCTCGTATCGGGTGATATGTATCGGTTTTGCTAGTCACTAATACCGTGTCGATACCGTATCGATAGCACGGTACGAACAAGGGGTAAAATGGTCAGAAAACTCATTTTTAAAGGAGATTCAGGGATAATTTTGTCTGATACAGCCGATCCAGGCCGATAATGTATCAGTATCATATTGATTTTGCAGGTTACCAATACCCGTTCCGATACCATGCACTAAAACCTTGGAACAGATCGACTCTCTTCAAAGCACCTGGTATCGTGCACTAAAACCACGGAACAAATCGACTCTATTTAAAAAATTAATTAAATAGAAAAATTGAAGAAAAAACAAAAAAAAAATGAATGGAGTAAAAAACGGGAGAGAGAAGAAGTGGGGTGGGTGCTTTCATTTTTTACTATTTTAATGAAAAAAATAGTAAAAAATAGAAGAAAAATGGTAAATTAAATAGATTAGCAGGTTACTAGGTGAAAAGGAAGGGTAATCTAAGTATTTAAAAACATAAGGGTAGAAGATGTAACAGTTTAAAAGCAAGGTAATTTTAGAAAAGAAGTTAAAGATAGGGTAATTTAAGTAAATATAGGCTAAGTGTAGGATAGTGATACTAGTTGCCCCTATAAAATAAAGAGATTGTTCTCTAAGCAAGCAATATAAAAGAACGAATCAATGAAGTGTGGCAAAATGGTAATATACATTGAAGGGCATCAAAGTCCTTTCATTTGAAAATGAGAAAAATAGACACAAAGGTGCTGGTGCATCCTACCAGCTCAGAGAACATTTACCCTAAAAATATTGTGCTAGTAGGCCATTTCTCCACTCCCCAATTTTAGTTGTGTTAATGGAATGACATGACCTTACCAAAAAAAACAAAAAAGAAAGGAATGACATGATTCTTACCGGGGGTAAAAAATAAAAAACAAAATCTTGAGTTATTTTTATGTCATGTGTAATATTGTGTCATTGCTAATTTTTTAATTAAAAATGAGGTTATGTTCTTTGCACCACAGCGCATGAGGGCGTAGGCTGTGCCCAGACATATGGGGTGGGGTGAGATGAGCATCATTTCGGCCATTTAAGGGGCAAGGTGATCATTTCTCCCACCCCATGTGTCTAGGGGCATCTTATGATGTAGTGTAGAGAACGTTGTCCCATAAATAATATTAGAAAAATAAAATACAAAATGCTAGAATTATTTATGATTTTAAATTTATTTTTTGCAATATATAAAAATTTAATTAGCAAAGGTGGGTCCAGCGAGAGACAGAGGACCGTCCATCCATATTACATTTTAAACTATTTGCTTAAATATTTTTATTATTTATTTTATTCTCAAATAATTAATTGATAAGAAAGGGAACCACAAAGGGCCAGCAAGGGGTCCACTGAACTAGAAACTTATCCTCCAAATTGATTGATAGGACGGATGTAGTATCCTATGCCCATTGATATACTTTTGATTTCTACTAATGTGAGAGTCGTGAGACTACATCATAATTATTTTAGAAACAATGGCTTAGGTTGCTTTATTAGTTGCCTCATGTCAAAAGTGATGATGAACTGAACTGAAATCACATATAGACTTAGAAAGTGGAGCGGCCAAAAATAATGGAATCCCTTTTGGGTTTAAATGTTTAATGTTTCATCACCTGTATTCTTTTCTACGACTCATTTTTCTTGTTAGGTGATTCTTGTAGTAAGCTCATCCTTAATGACATACATCACATAAGTACATAACTAATATATAATGCATACTTTTTTATGTTTTATTACATTTTATAATTTCAAGTTTACAGTTTATAACTCATATCAGGCTGAATCAACTAGGTCGGGTCGGCTTAGAATCAATTGGGTTTGATTTTTTCAGGTCTGATTCTATGCAAATTGAGTCCAACCGAAATATGCTAAATGAAGGCAAGTCATATCAATTTCATAATGAGATTCGACTTGAAATCAATTGAGGCTAAACCTATGTCCAGTTCTGAGTTTTAAAAACCTTGGTTAAGTCGGGATTCCATCCATGCAAAAGGATTCTGTCCAACACCCTACCCGGGCTGCATGTCTGCACCGGACTTGGTGAGGCATGAAAAGACCACCTCACCCCTACTCAGACAAGACGCTTGGACAGAGATGAGGCGATCTTTTGACGCTTCACCAAATCTGGTGCTGCACATACAGCCCCAATTGGGTGCTAGACAAGAGCCAAGTCCGGGTGCAATGGGATCTCCCACGCACTATCATAGAAATCTACGACGAAGATGTTATTGAGCATTGTGTAGCCAGCCATTTATGATGTAACCCTAAGGTCAGTCAAAATCATAAATTAAGGATGTCAAAAATCAAATAAAGCTGATTGAACCGATCAAAACTGACCAGACAGTTTGGTATTGATTTTGAGTTTAAAAATCACTAAGAAATCGACATCATTGAACCAACCACAACCAAAAAATTAAAAAGACCAATAAAATGCAAGATATTTTTTTACACTTTTCCTTTTTATATATGATATATGAAATATCAAGACTAGAATTACTAGACTGATAATAAACCGATAAAGTAGTGAAAGGGCACAACTAAAAGAAATTATTGTTTTGATTCTCTTAGACCAAACATTTTATCCGTCTAATTTTAATCTGACTTGATATAGATACAAGGAAGAGGGAAAGGCATATTGCCCACCTGCGGTAAGCTAGTGAGCTGCACAAACAGAGCATGAGATGAGGCATCATACAAGAGGAGTAGGGATAGTTTTAAAGGGGGCAAGAGAGAGAGAGAGAGAGAGAGAGAACATGCATTAAGCCATACGTTACTGAACCGAATCGACTAGTTGACACCCCATGAGTCTAAATTGTTTTGGATTTAAGCTATAAGTTACCCTAACCATCTATTAGGAAAACAGAAATAAAAAAGGGAAAGTGAACAGTATTGGGATCTAATTTTGGTAACAAATAATAAATGTGAAGAGATGGTTCTGGGATTGGATTTCCAATGGGATTGGATTCCCAACGGTATCAGTACCGAAATACCAGTTAGGTATCGAATGGAACTGGAACCGAATCAACTGGATAGGTATCGGATGGAATTGAACCAAATCGATTGGTTGACACTCAGTGGGTCTGAATTAGTTCAAGTTGAAGCTATACGTTACCCTTAACCATTTATTATGAAAACTGAAGTAAAAAATGGAAAGAGTAAAAGACAAGTATATCATTACGAGCACAATAAACGCAACAGTATTGGGATTTAATTTTGACAACAAATAATAAATGTGACGGGATTCCCAATGGTACTAGTACCAAAATACCGGTTAGGTATCGGATGGAACTGAAATTGAATCAAGTAGTTGAGTAACAAATGGAACTAAACCAAATCGACTGGTTGACACTCGATGGATCTAAATTGGTTCGGGTTTAAGCCATATGTTATTCTAACATTTTATTAGGAAAATGGAAGTAAATAAACACGAAAAAAGAAAAAGACAACTTATATTATTACGAGCACAATAAATGAACAATATTGAGATCTAATTTTGGCAACAAATAATAAATGCGACAGGATGGTTCTAGGACGGGATTCCAACGGTACCAATACCGAAATGCTAGTTACGTATCAGATGGAACTGGAACTACCAGTACCAATTCAAAGAGATATTTCATGCATGTTCTTGTGTTCAAGTTTTATGACTATAGTTTGATGTATTTGAACATTATTTTCTCTTATGAATTTTTCAATTTATGGATCCTTTAGTTCTATTTCTATAAACTTGTTTAGTGATGATACTAAACCATATATGAACTTATTTATTTCGTCCTCATTAATTCATAGTCATCATTTTGAAAAACTTACATGTGATTTTAGGGAGTTTGAAGAAGTAAATATTAAGTTTCTCTCCACCCATAAGGGACGGTTCACCCACCATCCTAGGGTTCCCAAACCCCTCCTAGGGTTTTAGTATGTTCCAAAATACGCTCTTAATACCGTTTCCTGTCCTCTCGTACCCCACGGTGAATGGGATCTCATTCACCGTGGGTGGAGGGAAACTCGGTCCAGTAAATAAAATCATGAAATTCTTCATGGTTTTGTATTCTAAGTTGCTTTATAAAGTGAGGAATACTTTAGATCTCATAATAGTGAAACTATACACCAGTGATAATAGAACCACCTTGTTAATAACCATTAGATTATTTCTCAATTTTCTACAATACCTAGAACTATTTAGACACCAATACCATCTCGTACACCCATAGGATTAGTCCTGTTGATTAAATAGAACGATTTTACCTTTGGTATCGATACCGATATGGATCCATTTCGAATACCGGTAACCATCCCAATTGACACCCTTACCCTTACCCTTACCCTTACCGTTATGTTACCCTAACTATTTATTAAGAAAACGGAAGGGGGGAAAAATGTATTCGGATCTCCTCCAGCCGTGACGAGAGTTGGAGGATTTAATCCAGCAAAAACAGGGGTGTTTGGATCATTTCACAGGCGGGCTCTCCTATGAAATGACTAAAGCCTCCTTGTTTTTGCTGGGCTGGATTAGATATTTATCCCCTCCAGTCCCTGTCCAGCCCAGTTCCCCAGTCCCCCTAACAAGGCAATGCCCGATGGTTATCCTACCCCTGCCCGAACACTCAGCCCGGCCCGGGTGGGATCCACCCGATCCCACTATTAAAAAAAAAATAAAAAGAGAACAAAACAAGTCATATAATGAGGGGCACAATAAAGAATAGAAGTATGAAAACTCGGCGTCTCAAAGGTGCTTCTTTACTTTACCATAACTTCCGTACCGTCATTGTCTCCGGTGATCTTGTTTTTCAATTGCCATCCAAAACTGGGAAACCAACAAAATCCCATTAAATAAAGAAACCCCACCCAACTCTCACGCCAGAGATTGAAACAGATTGACAAAATACAAAGAACGAAAAAATAAATCCTATCCTATTCTTCAGCTCTTCCCAGTGACGAAACTGACACATCTGACTCTTTCACACACCTCTAATTTAATTGAAATTTCTCTCTCTCTCTCTCACTCTTTCATGGCAACGTTTCTCTCTGACCGATAGTTTTGTCACAATATCTGCATGTGTACGTTGCAGTTTGACCCCACCACCACGGCATTAACAAGAGATAGAAAGAGAGAGAGAATCCTTAGCCCTTCTTGAGAAGTGAGAAGTGAGAAGTGAGAATTGAGAATTGAGAATTGAGAATTGAGATTGGAGTCATTGGACCCATTAGTTTATATTTCCTTTTTAAAATTAAAATATTGGTGGATAGTACCTTGTACGTGTCATCTATTATCAAATTGGAAAACAGCGACCAAGTAGAAGTTTTGCTTACTTATAAAAGGCTGTCCACCACCTTATAATTCTTGTTTTCCTGTTTTTTACTTTCTTCCCCACAAGAGGAAGAAGGTGAGTTGGTTTGTGGAAAGAAATTTGGTGTTTGAAATCTATTTGTTATGATGGCTGTTCAAGCTCAGCAGTATCCGGAGAATCTGGGTTCTACTTTGGGCGGTACGCAGGAATTGATGGATTCCAGTGGTGGGTTTTATGATTTATATCTCAATCCTCAACAGCAAGGACAGATGCAGCAGTTACAGAATATCAATCTATTCAGAAATCACAATCTGGGTCTTGAAAATAATCCCCTGGTTTCTTCTTCTTCTTCTTCATCTCAAAGTAACCCTCTGTCAATGGCGTTTTCTGAGTCTTTAGCTGCTCAGATTGATAAGCAAGCATTGGATATTGATCGGTATATTCTATTGCAGGTAATAGGACATATTAATCTCAAATGGGTTTCTTCCTTTTTCCTTCTTCTTGTGATTAATTTTATTGGGTTTCTGACTTTTTTGTTATTTTTTTTTTTCTTTTCTGGGTGGGTGAAAAACAGAATGAGAGACTCAGATTAGCTCTGCAAGAGCAAAGGAAGAATCAAGTGGCTATCCTTCTAAGGAGGATGGAATCAAAGACATTGAGCTTACTGAGACAGAAGGACGAAGAGATTGCAAGAACGGCTAAAAAAACAATGGAGTTGGAAGAATGCTTGAGAAGGGTGGAGATGGAGAACCAAGCATGGCAGAGAGTCACCAAAGAGAATGAAGCCATGGTTATATCCCTCAACAACACTTTAGAACAGGTCAAAGAGAACGTTTATTACTTTCCATCTGCCGGAACTGAGGATGCAGAGTCTTGTTGCGACAACTCTCAGGCGCATTACAGAGAAGAGAAGATCAGAAGAGATGAAAAAGAAGAAGAAGAAGAAGAAAAGGAGCCAATGAGAAACATGACTTGCAAGGCCTGCAATTCTCGAAAATCGTGCGTTCTTTTCCTTCCTTGCAGGCATCTCTGTTCGTGCAAGTCTTGTGTATCCTTCCTCGATTCTTGCCCTGTTTGTAATTCTCCAAAAAAGGCGACCATGGAGGTCTTGATGTTGTAGAGAAAAGCAAAAATAGAGAAATTAAAACCTTTTTCTTTCTTTCTTCTTAACTCCTCTTTCTTTATTTTTTGGGAAATGGGTTCTCTTCTTTTTCTTGTGGGGATCTATTCGCAGTTGAAACAGTTGAAGTACATCAACAACCCCATCAACATCGAACAGAACTACAGAGCAGAGAGCATCTTTTTTTTCCCTTTATTCATTTATTTATTCAAAAAAAAATTAAAAATTTCTCCTTCGCCATGGATGACATTGATTGATTTAATTTTGCAATCTCTTCTCAGCTTTTACCAAATTGTTGGCTCTGAAATAGCATTGTTCCTTCGTACTGTTACAAACAATGAATGAAAGAATAGAGCAGTGTTAATGTAAAAGTTTTAAATCAAATGAAGAAGAAAGGGTATATTAAAGATCTGTGATTTTCAAATTCTCAGACACTGCTTTGGAATCAAACCTATTGAGGTTTTAAGTTTTAACGCCATGAAATCTGAAATGGAAAAAAAAAAAGAGATTTTCTCCCTAAACATTGATTCACGTTTTTGGCTTTTGACTGGAGAAGAGATTCCGTTTTTTTTTTTTTTTTTTTTTTTTTTTTTTTTTTTTATTCAACAAAGTTTTGCCGCCATGTTTGGGGGGTTAAACTTAAACGTATGAATCCACTTGGGTCACGGGACCCCAAACGGACGGTTGTGTGTGAGTCTTGTGAATTTTGTGGATTAAGTGGGTGGTGGGTCCTACCGGGGAGAGTGAGGTCATGGGGTGATTACTTTGTCAAGAGAGATCGATTTAAACGGTTTCTTAGCAGCAAAGCTCGTCTGGTTTTGGACTTTTTTGGTGATTGGTTAGGTTTTTTTTATTACTGTCCCTTGTGTGCAACGCACGGGATTCTAGTGATTGCTGACGTGGACTGTGGACTTTTCCACATTTTGTTCTTCTTCTAATAAGCAAACGATAATCATGTACTTGAAGGATTAGAAGTAAAAGAGAAGTTGTAGCTCTTATTAAGGGGATAAAGTCTATGGCTCTTAGAGGAATGTTTGGTCTTTAGATGCCCCTATGGGCTACTCACTATTGGGGTTAAGTGTGTCAATTTGGACTGGAATCAAAAACTGAAAACGAAACCAGAATTAGACGATGAGCTAAATCGAACTGAATCGAATTCGAATTGAAGTGCCTGAAGAGGTTGCCTAGTCTGTGCAATTTTGCCATGTGGAAGCATGATGTGATAAAAATACGACTATTGGATATTTAGGAAATTGTGTGATTAGCAATATTTGACTATTTTAGCCTCAAATTCAATCGGATGCCCATTGAACTAAATCCATCAACGTTTGATTTTTTAAAATGAATCATATATTGAACCAAACCCATCAACCGATATAGATAAAATACATCAAACCAACATTTGTTTCTTCTAGGTTGTCGATGCCTCACTCCTAGGATCTGATGGAGCTGGACATGCTTCCACGCGGAAAGTTAGTTGAGGTGTACGTTATCATTAAATCCCTTGTGGACTCCTTCATAGCTGCAAATTGTCAGACAGCAAGGATTACTTTTTAGCTTATGCCATGGAAGTTGAAGCCATTCGTGAAGGAATCTTGTTGGCTAAAGCATTTCGACTTTCTCCTTTGGTTATTTTTAGTGAATGCCAATCTGTAATCAGTGCTTGTAATAGGCTTGATTCTTTGTTGGATTGAGCTAGAAACATTCTAGGTGATGTATTGTGTTTAGTTTCTTCTTTTACTGTTGTGATATTCCGATTCTTTTTGTGTTTCTCTAATAAGGAGGCTCATTTCCTTGCAGAAGGTGCCTTAAACTTTGGGATTTTCACATGTCTAGTCCCCGTTCCTTATAATTTTGCATTTTTGGAGTGATGTTTCTCCTTAGACTGCTTTTAATAAATTTATGGGAAAAATGACCGCCCCACCCGTCATGAAAGTCCGAAATCTTGCTATTATTGATCCTTTCGTGTATGCAAGACCACACTTCCTTTTAGGGAACCTTCGCTCTAAATTTGTTTTAGGTTATGACTCAAAAAAGATTTTTCTTTGTCCTTTTCAATATGAGAACTTCTCTAGAATGATGACCATGCATCTTTAAATGTAGTCAAAAATCTCTTGGGGAAGAAAGGACATTGTCCTATGGAGTCATCCTTTACGTTTTCCTTGCCAAATGCCCTCCCTTTATAGGACAACAACATAATGAAGATACCCAAAAAAGTTTTCCAAGCAAAGTATGAGATTAAGTTCCCACTTTATTCCACATTGATAAGAATTTGCTGGTTTTGAAGCTTTTGATCACTGAAGAAGCAAATCATGATTCTTCTAGTGGTAAAAGCCATTGCTTCAAAAAGGAATTCTCTTGAGGAACCATTTATGGAGAAAAGACACAGAGACAATGGAGAATCTCCACCATCTTTTATGCGTTTGAGCTCTTTGTCCATTTGTTCTTCTTAGGGTTGCAACAGGGTCGGGTTGGATTGGGCTTTTTAAGATCCCAACCCAACCCTGAGTCCCTTTAGCTGGGTCTAGGCCCGGCCTAGCCCTGACTCAGGGCCAGAAACATCCAACCTTGACCCGCCCTCAGGGTCGGGCCGGGCTCACCCTAATTGGCCCTGACCATGGGGATGGGGAAGGGAAATGTAGCGGTTGAGCCAGGCCGGGGGAAGGGTGATGGATGTAAGGGTTGGGCTAGGCTGGGGTGAAGAAGAAAGAAGAGGAAGACTAAGAAGAAGACAGGATAGGGCCGGACTGGGTTAGGCCAGGCTCAGCCTGAGTCTTCAACCCTGGCCCGGCCCGGCCCTAACTCAGGGCCAGAAAATTTTCAACCCTGATCTGCCCTCAGGGCCATGGTATGTCAGTCCAGACCCCGTTCAGGCTTGGGCCATCAGGGCCAAACTTGCACCCCTACTGAGTTCTTCTCTAAAGAGAGAGAGAGAGAGTTATTTGATTGCCAGGGTGGGTGATGTTTGGATCCACCAACTTGTGGGCCTGTGTTGTTAGGCCCATCACATTTTTCGAAAATTTCAGTATTGATTTGGGCTTTCAATTAGCTGTTGGCTGAGCTTGGCTTGCAACAAACTAAGCCCAAACCTGCCATAACACTGAATTGAGCTTCTAGTAGGAGGAGAACCAGTAGTTTGTCCATGAAACAAACATCAATCTGTCACATTCTTTTTTCAAAAGTTTATGATTTCAGTGGGTTTTCCAAAGCTTTAATTTACTAAATGGCCAAGTCCAACTCCATCAGGATTTGGAACTCCAAACTTGACATGTGAAGAAGGGTGGAAGAGAGGGGTGTACTAGTGCACAAATCTTGGGTGGGCCTACTTAATTTGGGTATGTTCAGAACTGGCTGAAACCAACTAGTGACAAGCTAATGGTTCTATCTAGTTTAGAGCTTTGATTCATCCTATAGGCATGGGACAGTGGCACAAGACTATTCCTTTGGATATACAAGAATCAGTCCTAAATCCTTACAAATCAGTCACGATGGAATGGTGGGCCCTGCACTTGGCTGTTGGGTTTCCTTTTGAGTTAGATCTCCATTGTAAAGAAAATGACAATGGGTCCAATCATCCAAAGCAACCCAGTGCGCTCCAATGCCCACCATCCCTTCAAAAATCTAAATCTAAGTTTGTCCCCAAGTGTACAACCTCATTAGGCACCCAAAAGGAGTAGCTTCTGGCTCCACCAAGTTTACTCATAAATCCTCTTTCTCTCTTTCTTCCATATAATTTCTCCCAATTGATCTATTAGTAAAGAGAAGGAGAATTATAGTGTAGCAGATCGAGAGAGTTTATAGTTTTTTTCACTAGGAAGTAGGGGGAGTCAAATGGCCAATTTAGTTTCGGTTGATTTTATGGTTTTTATGTGTATGGCGGGTTAGATAGATTGGACCGATAGTTATCAATTTTGGTCCGATTTCGGTTGTTGAACACAATGGCTTATTACTGAGAGGGGGGTGAATCAATGACTTACAAAATATCTTCCATGACGACGAGACTGTCACCACTCATTTACCATCTATCACATAACCATTCTACGTACATCCACATCCACGTAGCATATAAACAATATAGAGCAAACCACAAGAGAAGCAATCACGGCACAAGGGTATAAGTGGTTCATCAGCATGGCTACGTCTATAGTACAAATAACCGTATGTTTGGATTAAAATCTAAATCCGACCTAGGTATAATGCACAATACACCTTTAATGGCCCCAACACAAAGAGCACTAACCCCTAAGTTCTTGTAGCACCCATTACAATACTTCAATGACAAACATAAATGCTCAATTAATGCCTAAATGTAGACTGGCATTTTTATCCTTGTCTATAGTCTTTAATATATATAAAAGGAAAAATGTAAAATAGAGATTCTACTCACAAAAAACCTTGCATCTCTGTTTTTGTCTCTCTTTAGCTTCTCCTCATCGCAAGAGAGGCTTCACCCGATGTACCTAAGCATATGGGACATTTCTTGAACTTTATTCACAAACCCTAGGTATGTAGGGAGCTTTTCTCCACACCTTTACCCTTGATTTTCTTCTTAAATATATGCACATCACAAACCTTTTTTTGAGTGCTAGAAATCTTTAATGGAGGTCTTGAAGGATGGAATTGTAGGACTCCTCTCTTGGAGTTTTTTCTTGTTTTATCTTTCAAATAGGGATCCTCCTCACTAAACTCGTATGGTGCAAAAGCCATTTAAATAGCCAAGGATTGCTTAACCAAGTTTGGTCACATGTTGCCGTGTTCGATACTAGATGCAATTGGTTTGACGTCGAGCACAAGTCGATCGACATGGCCTCTCCATTGACAAACCTCTTTGAATGTCGAACATAATATTATGAGTGTCGAGTTTGTCAGACATGCACTTCAACACTAGGCAAACTCATGTTGACATTGAGAGTGTGTCAATCATTACTTTATCAATGTCGAAGATGCTTCAACCACTGTCAAATTATTTGCATTCGATATCGAATCTAGGTAGCTACCACACTTCTCCAAATTGTTGAACCTTGGCATGTTCTTTACAATTGACCATTCTTCAACTCTGGCAATTCACCTATCATGTTGAATAATACTACAATCTACACCACATTGCTCAACAATCTCCCCCTTTGGAATTGTTGACAACAGACACTAAAAAATTATAGAACACACTCCATGCAAAGAAAATACAAAATACAACACAACACACACATGATGTCTTTGTTCTCTATACCACATCTCCCCTTACTGCACATTCCCTTCTCATAGAATTCCTCTCCCTTTCTAAGATCTCTCTTTTCCTACCAAAGGATTCTCTTCCTCTCCCTTTAAGGCATCTCCCCTCCCTTTTTGAGAGAACTCTCTCCCTCATGAATGTCTTAGTGTTATTTAGTCACATCTCAATCATTTGTGACATTTAAATGTGATTCCATGCACTTGTTCATATTTTGGGCCTATAGGGACAATTTCATTATATTTTACTATTTTGGTTCTCAAAATTCATTGACATTCAAATAATGCTCCATCTTTCATCATTTTAAACCTAGTTTAAGTTTTTATAGTTGACCTAAGGATGTCGACCATAGAGTTAGGACTTTTACCTTAGAAAAATGCATCAATTAGATCAAAATAGAATCCATAATGTACTTAATCCTAACTTAGAGTTAGTGTTGCGGGTGAAAACCTCCGATGCCCTGTTCGTCCACGGATGAGCCTGCAAAAATCAAGCGATGAGCACAAGAGAGCCGGTGTGGCTCCGGCCAAGGACTCTCCGACTCTCAAGTCAGGTCTCCAATGCAACAGCGTAACTGCGTAGTGAAAGCAAGATGTGGAATTGTGCTCCATATCTGGGTATTTATAGAGTGTGGATGAGGTGAGGCGGTTGAGAGAGTCCTAGTATGGTAGGAGTTCTTCTTTTGGAAGGCTCTCTCGCGTAGAGCGGATTGGAGAGTCATTTTCGGGGTCGGACTCTTGTTAAGGTAAGAGTCCATACTTGGCGTGATTTCGTATCGCATTGGGATTGTGGCTCGATCCTTATCCCGTGATTCTTGGGATGCACTGACATGGCTCTGTAATTCCCGGTGGATCATTATGATGACCTTGGTGGAGGGCTCGGCCTCGAAGGTCGGCCTAGGAGGTCGGCCTGGTAGGTCGGTCTCGGCAGTCACCTCGGCCTAGGCTATCCTGTGTATACTCGGTTAGGAGTTTATGGCTGACTTGTGCGAGCTCGACTCAGAGCTCGGCCTTAGCCCCGGCTGACTTGTGTGAGCTCGGCTCTGCCAAGTGACCTATCGGAGATTGGGTCAGCCAGATTTCCTGCTCGGCTCAGTTCGATTCTTGGACTGACCTCAGGTCGGCCACGTGGCAGCTTCTAATAGGTGAGGTGATTTTATGCCCTATCATGGCCTCAGTGCTCGGCCTCGGCCTCGGGCGACCGGGGCCTCAGCTTCAGTGCTCGACCTCGGCCTCAGTGCTAGGCCTCGGCCTCGGTCTCAGTGCTCGGCCATAATGCTCGGCCGTGTTGGTGATCAGGGTGATGGCCTTCTCCTTCAGCCTCCGTGCTCGGTCTTGTTTGGTGCAGCACCGTTTGGCTCAGCTCGGCCCTCAGACTGGATTGGGGCTTGACTAGGCATTCATGCTCAGCGATGATTGCCCTTTCAATTGAGCTTGATGTGCTTGGCTCAGTGGTCGGCGGATGCGAAACTCGGTTTGGAGTCCTTTGGCTCGGTTCGGCCAGGTCGGCTCTGTCCTTGAGTTTGGCTCAGTTCCATGATAGCTTAGCTCGGTCCTCGGATTCAGTCCCAGTACGTTTACGTGGCAGCTTTTGGTTGGTTGGGGTATTCTATGACGCATCATAGGCCCCCCCCACTCATCAAGGCTAGGCTCGTCCTTGATGAGTGTCATCTTTTGGTCCGCTTAACGGTTCTGTTCTGAGGCTAAGTCCGAGTTCTTTTCCTTCGACGATTTGACGTTGTACAGTCTGTCAGTGCCACGTTACTCGACGTAATGATGATGCTCAGGATTTTGAACCGTCTTTTAATCTGAATCGTTGAATCACGCTGAACTCTTCCTTTTTTTTCTTTTTTTTTTGGGTCTGTACCGGGCCGAGCTTCCTCTCTATGTACTGTGCTGAGTGGTAAGCTCTTTAATCAATGAAAATTTTATTTCTCAAAATTTATCTAAGTGTTTTAGCTCGGCAATTTTAGCCTTCTTTTCCTTGTGTATGTTGTTCCATTTGATGTTGTGGCCGAGCTGATGACCCGTTCTATTAACCGAGCTTAAGGACTTGGCTGTTTTTTAGCTATGCTTTACCAGGTCATCGGTTCGGCCATGCCATGTCCGAGGTCAGGATGACTTTCGCCTTGGTTAATTTATTATCCCCAGCGGTCAGCTCAGGTCGGCTACCACATAAGTGGTTGTGTGGCCGAGCAGCCTCCGTGGCTGAGCGTAATGTCTTAGCTTAGTTTTAGACTTTGTTCAACTCGGCTATGGGGAGAGTTTGCTCTTATTGGTTCAGACGTCGGCCAGTCTTTGTGGGCTGGTCTTATGACTTGATTGCCGACCTATGAGGGTCGGTCTTTGAGGTCGGCCAGGTCTATGAGGACCGATCTTACGACTTGATTACAGACCTATGAGGGTCGGTCTTAGAGGTCGGCCAGGTCTATGAGGACCGGTCTTACGACTTGGTTGCCGACCTATGAGGGTCGGTCTTTGAGGTCAGCCAGGTCTATGAGGACCGGTCTTATGACTTGGTTGCCGTCCGTTCTATGAGGGTTGGTCTTTGAGGTCGGCCAGGTCTATGAGGACCGGTCTTACAACTTGGTTGCCGACCTATGAGGGTCGGTCTTTGAGGTCAGTCAGGTCTATGAGGACAGGTCTTACGACTTGGTCCGCCCGATGTGTTGCAAGCGTGCTAAGTAAGTGGAGAAAAGACTTTATTTCATTGAATCAAGAATGTCGAGGCCGAATCCGAATACATAAATGCTTGTCATGAGCTGTGCCTAGCAGAATACTTAAGAAATTTACTGAAAAAATTTCTTCAAATTTTTTGAGTTCCAAGGCCTCGGTACAGTCTTTGTTGGGTCTTCGTCACTTAAGGGAGAACGGGATGAGGTCTTCCACGGGCCTTTTGCACCTTTCGGTGAGCTCATCCCGCTAGTCTTCAGGGAGGTGCTCAACGCACATAGCCATTCCTCGGACATTTCCTTTGTTTTGCTTGACAAAGGTGGCGTAGCACTCTTGAGCTCTCTTTTGATCACCTGGGATTTCTCCGATGACGTTCTCCGTGGGGAATTTCATCTTCAAGTGTATTGGCGAGATGATAGCTTGGAGGGCGGTGAGCGATGGGCGACCAAGTATGACGTTAAAGGCTACCATCGACCGTACCACCATGAACTTGACTTGGATCGTCGCTTGGTATGGAGCTTGCCCGAACGTGACCAGGAGGTCTATCAACCCCTTGATTGTGGCGGCGGCCCCCGAGAATCCATGGAGTGAGGTACCTTCCGGTTTGAGTGCCTCATCCCCAAAGCTGAACTATCGATACGCATCCAGCGACATAAGATCCATGGATGCTCCCGTATTGATCAATACCCATTGAATAGGTCTCCTCGCTATTTCTACCTGTACCACCAAAGCATCATCGTGAGGTAAACTTATACCTTCGAGGTCGGCCTCAGAGAAGGAGATTGTTGCCTTCGGCCTTTTGCTCGGCATCTCTGCGACTCCGATGAATCGCGCATTTGCCTTAGCTTTTGGGGTGGATTCATGTCCGAGCCTTCCGAGGATGGTGTATATGAGAGCTCCTTTCTCATTGCTCGGCCCGGATCTGTCGTCCTTTTTTTCGGCTCAGATCTGGTCCTCGTCGCGCTCGGTCCTCTTGCTCTCAGACCTCAGCTCGGACTTCCTTTGATTGCGATCTTCGGGTCGTCGACTTCCACGTTCTTCTCGGCTCCCCTTGATGTACCGCTTCAAGTGCCCTGCTCTGATTAGCTCTTCGATTTGTCGTTTCAGTTGGTAGTACTCCTCGGTGTCGTGGCCTTCGTCCTTGTGGAATAGGCAGTACTTGTTGGGGTTTCGGGATGACCCAGCTTGCATCGGTCAAGGTCGGGGTATGTACCCGTCGTTTTGAATTTGCATCAAAATTTCCTTCCTCGACGTGTTTAAGGGAGTGTACTCGGGACTTTGAGCTCGGTCTGAGCTCTCGGCTCTGCGGTCAGTCTTGATCCGCTTTTCATCCCTTCGGTCATTGATCGCTGACCTTTTCTTCTCTCCCTCGTTTTCATTCACCTTGCGTGCTTGGAGAACATCTTCCATATTCGCAAACTCGTTACACCTGTCAAGGAGCTCGGCCATACTTTTGGTCAGCTTTTGAGCCAAGTCCTTAATCAGGTCTTCATATATAAGTCCATTGCTCATCGTTGTGTGAGCTGTGGCCTCATCCAGGTCTTTAACATCCAGGGATTCTTTATTGAACCGAGAGACGTACGACCGGATCGACTCGTCCGACCTCTGTTTCACGCTGAGGAGGTTCACCGTCGTCTTCTTATGCTTCATGTTACTTTGGAAACGCGTGATGAAGGCTCGGCAAAGTTGGACAAAGCTTGTAATAGAGTTCGACGGTAGCCATGAGAACCAAGAAGTTGCCGCACCCTTTAGGGACGAGGGGAAAGCTCGATAAGAAACAATCTCAGTCCTGCCGTATATGGTCATCATTGCGTTGAAGTAGTTGATGTGGTCGGTCGGGTCGGTAGTCCCATTATACCGGTCAAAGGGAGGTGGTTTGAACCCTACCGAAAAAGGTGCTGTCATGATCTCAGGCGGATAGGGGTGGCGCCCGACCAGTGAGTAGGCATCCGGAGTTGCTTGTTTCTTAAGCCCTTCAACTTGCTTGGTCAGCTCCCTTAGCTTTTTCTCCATTTCAGACTCTAGAGCTCGGCCATTTTGTTCCTAAGCTCGGATGGGGTCTTGTGCTTTTTCCTGCTGAAGTCGGCCGTTCTGGTTGGCTAGCTCATCCTGATGAGGTCGACCAACCTGATCCTCTCACTCGTGTTGACGAGGTCGGCCATTATGGTCGACTCGACCAACATCACTTCTCCTCGTGCGCCCGTCATCTCTGTGGTCAGACTCATGTGGGCTCCTTCGTCCATCTCTCCGGCGAAGTGGACTTCGTCGTCAGGGGCTATGGCGAGAATCCTCTTCTTCCCTTATAGCGCTTCGCCCTAGGGCCTCTTCACGCCAATCTTAGTGTCTCCTCGGTCCTTCACCGTCATCGAGTCGCCTGGAAAAGACCGATCTCTATGCAGTCGACCCAAGTGGCTCGATGTCCTTTGCGGTCCTCGGGCTTCGACGGTGTCCTCATTCGTCCCGCTGATTTCCCCCGCTGGCTCTGGGAGGGGGAGTTTTTCGACTCGGGAATGAGATGACGCAGCTCGGCTCAGCTCAGCCCTCTGCCAACCACCTTGTTGCTATTGATCTATGACATGCACGGGTGCCAGCCGGGGCACGACCGGTGGCTAACCCATCAACCCACCCTGAGCCATCTGAGTCATGAAGGTTTGCAGCATCTCATTAGTTTGAAGCATTTGTAATTACAAATCCATGACCTGTCGATTATTCATCGGCCCTTCAGGATCCAAACTCTCCGGCAAAGGTGGTGGCGGAGGCAAGTTCTGCCCATTCGGCTCAGCTTGAGTCTGGTCTACCGCCACCGTGTCCAGTACACTTCCCCCATTGCCCCCGTTCACTGGTGGCGTGGGATTAACAGCGGTACCCGCATTGCGCGAAGCACCTTTCCCTCGTGGGGGTCTCGCCACCCCTTACCCCTTACCGTGACGTCTCCGGGGTTGGCGATTGTCTCGCCTGCCTATTAGGTTGTAGCTCATCTCCTCGAGAGGTTGAGCCATGTTGACCTGATCTCGTGTACACCATTGTTGCTGCTCTTGAGGTTGGTAGAAACAACGATGGCTTGCTGATGTCATTCCCACAGACGGTGCCAAATCTGTTGTGGATGAAAACCTCTGATGCCCGATTCGCTCACGGATAAGCCTACAAAAACCAAGCGATGAGCACAAAAGAGCCGGTGTGGCTCTGGCCAAGGACTCTTCGACGCTTAAGTCAGGTCTCCAATGCAACATCGTAATTGCGTAGTGAAAGTAAGATGTGGAATTGTGCTCCATATTTGGGTATTTATAGAGTGTGGATGAGGTGAGGCGGTTGGGAGAGTCCTAATATGGTAGGAGTTCTTCTTTTGGAAGGCTCTCTCGCATAGAGCAGAGTGGAGAGTCATTTTCGGAGTCGGACTCTTGTTAAGGTAAGAGTCCATACTTAGCATGATTTCGTATCACGTTGGGATTGTGGCTCGATCCTTATCCCGTGATTCTTGGGATGCGCTGACGTGGCTCCGCAATTCCCAGCGGGTCATTATGATGACCTTGGTGGAGGCTCGGCCTCGGTAGGTCGATCTCGGTAGTCACCTCGGCCTAGGCTATCCTGTGTATGCTCGGTCAGGAGTTTATGGCTAACTTGTGCAAGCTCGGCCTCAGCCCCGGCTGACTTGTGTGAGCTCGGCTCTGTCAGATGACCTATTGGAGACCGGGTCGACCCGATTTCTTGCTCGGCTCAGTTCGGTTCTTGGACTGACCTCAGGTAGGCCACTTGGCAGCTTCTAATTGGTAAGGTGATTTTATGCGCTATCACGGCCTCAGTGCTAGGCCTCGGCCTCGAGCAGCAGTGGCCTCAGTGCTCGGCCTTGGCCTCGACTTCAGTGCTCGACCTTGGCCTCGGTCTCAGTGCTCGGCCGTGTTGGTGATCAGGGTGATGGCCTTCTCCTTCAGCCTCCGTGCTCTGCCGTGTTTGGTGCCGCACCGTTTGGCTCAGCTCGGCCCTCAGACTGGATTGGGGCTTGACTAGGCATTCATGCTCAGCGATGATTGCCCTTTCAACCGAGCTTGATGTGCTTGGCTCAGTGGTCAGCGAATTCAATGCTCGCCCCCAGTGCTCGATTTGGAGTCCCTTGGCTCGATTTGGCCAGGTCGGCTCTGTCCTTGAGTTTGGCTCGGTTCCATGATAGCTTGGCTCGGTCCTCGGATTCAGTCCCAGTACGTTTACATGGCAGCTTTTGGTTGGTTGGGGGATTCTATGACGCATCAGTTAGTCATTATGATTTAAGACATTAATTTTATTAACCTAATTAGGGTTATAAATCTTCAATCAAGACAAGGTAAACTTTTCAAGATTAGAATAATCAAGTGCATAATATGTATAATCAACAAGTGTATTGTAAATAGTGGGGTCTATGAAGACCAGTCGCTGGCCAGGTGGTTGTTGTGTGCCTGACACCTTCTAAGCCCATAAGCTGACACTTACACAGTGATCTGAGGAAAACCAATGATTGAGTCTTGGAGTTAATTTAGTGCCGCTTTTGTGAAGAAGGGATACCATTCATGGGTCCTAGACCCCAAATTTAGGTGACAACTCCCATTTTCCATCTTCCCCCTGAGGTGTGCACTATTGGGATTTTCATCCAGTACACCCACAATAGCTAAGGAAGATACTCCATCTGATCTGCACTCAAAACTTCCCAAATTCTACGTAGACTTATTGATGTAACATTTACTACCAAATACCTTGAAATAGTTTATAGTTATCTTCTTTCCAAACCATAGTTCATAAGGAGTTTGACTCTCATGTGGCTTCAACATACATCTGTTCTAGATATAAACTGTTATATGTGTTGCCTCCTTCTAAAATATGTATGTCACATTGCTCTCAGTCAAAATAGTTCTAGCCATCTCTTGCATAGTCATGTTCTTCCTCTCTACAACACCATTTTGCTGAGGTGTTCTTGCAGCTAAAGTCTATTTTCTGATGCCATGCTCATGATAGTCTTTGTAAACTTCTTCTAGGTGTACTCCCCTCCTCCGTCAGTTCTCAAACACTTGATCCTTTTTCCTGTCTGATTCTCTATTTGATTTTTAAAGACATTGAACCTGTCAAATGCCTCTGACTTATGCTTCATAAAAATTACCCAAGTCATCCTTGAATAATCATTTATACACAAGACAAAGTATTTTTCTCTACTGATGCACTGTATCCTCATAGGCCCACACAAGTCAGTGTGTACAAGTTCTATGGTTTATTGGTATAGTACTCCTTTGCCTTGAATGAAGTCCTAGGCAGCTTCCCTTTCTAATAGGATGCACATATGTTGTTGGAAGAATTTTTAATGTTGGGAATGTCCCTCACAGTCTTCTTGGAGGTGATCTTGTCCAGGTAGTCAAAAATAATGTGACCAAGCCTCTTATGCCACAACCAATGCTCCTCTTCTTGTCCAATCAAACAAGAACCCCCACACTTTCTAGCAAGGTCTAAAAGTTCCCTTATGTCCTTGACCTTGCTACCATTAGCTACTAGCCCTTTTGATTTCACAACCCATCTTGTTGAAGAGTCACGTCATGTCCTCTGTTGCAAATCTGACTCACACTCAACAAGTTATTCTTCAATCTAGTCACGAACAGAACATCATTGAACTTCACCTTTCTATTGTTTAGCTTAATAGTACCCTTCCCAACATTCTTGGCACCATCATTGCTGCCAAATTCCATTAAGCCTCCTTAATACTGTTGAAGCTTCTCAAACCTCCTTTTTTCACTGGTCATGTGACTTGATCAACCATTGTTAGATTCTTAGGGGTAGGTCTACCATGTACCTTGAATTAGGGCTGTAAATGGATCGGATTCGGCTCGGATAGTGCTATATCCCCATCCGCATCCGATTAGCTATCGGATGGATTCGGATAATGCTAAACGGATACGGACACGGATCGGATATTTTATCCGTTTACATGTAAATATAACTTTTCGGATAGCTATAGCCTATCCGTATCCGCATCCGTTTAGCTTTCGGACGGATTCAGATAGTGCTAAACAGATACGAACACGAATACGAAAACTGATTTCGGCTATTCATTTACACCCCTACCTTGAATGTCGTCTGCACAACTAGGGAACTATTATTGGTCTCGTTCCTATCCTTCTCCTTCCAAACCCTCTTCTTGACTGATTGAGGTTTCTTTCCTTTTTTGGGCTTCCTTTGAGGCTTGTTCTGGGCCTTTTGTCTTCCCTTGTCACTTTTGGTAGCATAGATGGAAACATTGTTCTATACTCCTGTACTATATGCCAAAAAAATGTGACAATTATAGCACCATGTGATGTGCTCAATCAAAGGTGAGAAAGAGTTTCTACTTGTAAAATTACTTGGCCTCAAGTTGAACTTGCAAGTGGTAATCTTGCGATTAAAAGTATTGCATTCAAATCAATAGCTATAGAACTTAGGTTAGCCCTATGTGATGATCTCTGCCAAGGTGGGGGTGTCATATACCTCTTTGTTCTCTAGGGAGTGACCTTGTTATAAACACTATGATCCACCCTTATCCTTTGCCATACATTTCCATTCTTCTTGCCTTGACTTGCCATATACGTACCATATCAAAACGCATATGGAATTGATATGGTACTTGTTTAATACTTTAATACGATTGTTCAATACAAATACGAAAGTAAAAATACGGACATATATACACTATGCAATAGGCATGTACACCTAATAAACACAATAATAGCATGTACTGATGTGCCTAAATGTATAGTTAATTTGATTGGTTACCAAGCCTAGATTGGATTCATTCTTCATTGTGGAGCATAGAACGGCCAATCAAAAGAGATGATTGAAAAGAATTAGATAGACTATCACATTACAATCGTAATCAATATTGCTCATATTTGTTAAAGTCCAAAAATAATGGCTAAATTGAAAGAATATAACCAACAACGATACAAAATTATGGTTTCCTGAATATTGTGGATGAAGTATGCGATAATCGATGCCACATCTAAGCATGTAGCAGCTCACATGGCTATAAAACTTCCAAGAAAAATTGTCCCTGTCATCCTTTATTCTATTCAAATGCTTCAATTCTGCCCCACTTTCTTTGCAAGTCAATGAAAATATGTAAAAAATAGTTGGAAGGAATCTATCCAGAAATAAAAAATAGTTGAAAGGTCGATGGTCCTTTTCTACCATATGTGAACCTTGCTTTTCTACCAAAGACAGAAAACTTCGGAGAATATCAGAGCATAGGAGGACGCAAGAAATAAACTCATAAAAGGGCACAAGTCACAGAGAAAAGGAAACAAGTTAGACAAGATAAAACCATTCAACCCTTGTGTTCCATTTCATAAGGCGCATGAAAAGATTCAAGTCTAGATTATAAATCGGAAGGTGGAAACCATCATGAGTGATGCAGTAGAAGAATGATGGGTTAGATACCGTTCTAACACAAACAACCTCGGATCACAAGGTAGGAGAAAGGGATAAAAATATCAATTTATAATAAATTTTCAGAAAATGATCCTTACAAACCCTAAAAGAACCTTTTATAAAGGCGGTTATAATTCAAAATTCAAAAAGTACGCCAGTAATTCAAGAATAAAAAATTGCGTCAAATTTCAAATTTCAAAATTTCCTCAAGACCTTCGATTTGATATATGATTCGACCCATTTTGTTTAATACCTCCGACCATTCTGGGTGAACTTTTTCTGGTTCAATTAGCTCAAGTATTCTTTTGATATTCCCTCTACATCAATGAGCCATGGCATGTAAAATTGATTGAAGAGAGAGATAGATGCACCCGAAACATTTACAGAGTAGAAAGATTCTTGCTGGCTGAACGGAGATAGTGAATTTGCTGTTGCAATCGCCAATGGACTTCTGCAATCGATGGGAAAAGATATGGAGAAGAGGAACCGATTGCCACATGGGGGGTATTTCGGTATTCTGAGTTCGCAGGTCGTTGCAATCGTTGATCTCTTGAAGAACCTCAGTCGCTAGCTTGAAATAAGCTGGGAACGACGACGAATAAGAAGGGGGCTAGGCTTTGGTATCCGCGATTGCGAGAGAGGGACGAGGGTTTGGGGATTTTTTTTAGGGTTCGATGACTTCAATCGTTTGGGAGTTAAATTGGTTTTAGTTTTACTTCTTTTTTTTTTTTTTTCTAACTAAATGTATAAAATCATATAATATGCGTTTTATAAGTGTATAATACTTCAAACCTTAAAATCCATGTATAAATCCGTATCCGAGCACTTATATGGGAAAAACACATTTTTGAATTAAATGTTGGGATCTATGTATTATACGCGGATTTACTAACTATTCGAATGGATTGACATTTTTAATATATATATTTTTATATAATTTTTTGATTACTTTAACAAGCAACATCTACTTGATGTACTTTGGCGTAGGTCCTAACTGTGGTTTGTGTTCATTTATTAAAAAATAGATAGACCTCTTCAAAAAAAAAAACAATATTTATAAGGGGAAAAGATTACAACTTCCTTTGTACCCTCCTCACATAATAAATAGTGGGTTCACACTGGTATTTCTCTCTCCTATGTTGGCCATGTGAACCCCATGTAAGGGATTTTTATCCACTCCAGTACTGGAGGCACTACTGTGCGCATCTTGCGGATAAAAATTCCCATGTAACTCCCTTATGAATGATACAAATTTTCACCCCTCATTGGTTGTAGTGTCATAAAAATTAATCGGCACATAGGCATACCAAACCTATTTTTCATTTTATAATTTATTATGTCTAATAGTTACCAAACAGTTTTCATTTTTTGATTGAAAATGGATTTTAATAATGATTTTTTTTAAATAGATCATAAATAAAAAAAGGGGGGTAATTTACACATACCACCCCTGAGGTTTGACGAAAGGATAATTTTACCCCTCAGTTTTGGAAAATTCTGCATACCCCCCTGAGGTTTGCAAACGGTAATATATAAACCCATTCCGTCAGTTCATGATTAACTGAGTTAAAATTTAGATCTGAATTGACGGAATTACCTTTCTAAGAAGAACAAAAAAAACAAAACCTGCAACTCATCTTCCCCAAAATCGATTGGGGAAGATGAGTTGCAACCATCTTAGCGCCCCATTGATTTTGATTTTTAAACGTTTGCCACTCAATCACTCCTCTTCAACCACTTTGCCTGAACCGAATCATCTGCTCCACCCTCATCACCATCTCCCTCAAGATCCTCACAATCAAACCCTAACCCTAAACTCTGATTTGTTCACCTATAATGGGGCAATCTGTTGGACTATCTCAACAAGAAGAAGGCCTAGGCATGATCGAACAGCTTTGCCATCTCGATCTCTCCAATAATTCCTTCAATGGAACTCTACCCGCCTCGTTGTTCAACGCTTCTGAGCTTCAATCACTCGCTCTCTCCAACAATGTCATCTCTGGTTCCTTGTCGGAGTATGTCGGTGGGCTCAATAGTCTCGAATTTCTTATGCCTGAGGCTCGCCGGCTCTGTTCTTGGCCTTTATCTCTGCCTTTATGTGTTTCTCCAACTCTATCAAATGTAAGACATAATCAACAATGAAAAAGGAAGGGCATCCAAATCAATCTAAAGCAATGAAAAGTTGCAGATCTTATTAGGGTAAATAAAATCTTCAATCTACTGCAATAAAATATATAACTTGGGCAAAGGATACAGGGACCAAACTCGGCTTCATGACCAAGGCGAAGTAACTTGGGCAGTTTTCTTTTCAACCCAAAAATCTTCAGAACTCAAATTGGTGTTAAGGTATGTTAAGCTATTCAGAGACGTTGCAGAGCGATCAGAATCAAACAACCAAGACCTTACTTTTCCTAAAGGTTTAGGTTCTAATTGGGTTTCTCGGACTCCAAACACATTCTCCGAGTTGTCCAGTTGCAGACGGGGAGAATCGAGCTGGGAATTTGAAGAAACCGCATGGACCTTAGGGAGAGAAGAATCAACCGAATCAAACAGAATGGTTAAAAAGATTACTACAGATTGCAAAAGCAACAGACTTTGTTACTCATTAGCTCTGCTTCTTCTTTTGCAGCCCTTGAAGCTGTTCTCTCTGCAAGCAATCTTCCTCTCAAACACTCTGCAGTCCTCAAACCATCATCTCCTTCAACAATTTTTTCCCTGAGAAAAAAATCCACAACAGAGCTGAAAAGAAGTTGTAACCGTTCAATCGTATAGAGAGAAATAGAGAAACAGAGATTGCACAGAGAGAGAGGAGGGATGGGGCTTGGCCGCCTTGGGAGTTCAGTTCAATCGTTGTTTTATTTCTTCTTGAAAAAGATAGGAAGCTGTGGTCTGTAGGATGTGCACATGAAGATAGCTAGAAGAAAAGGTTCAGGGAACCTCTAAACTGATGCATCTATTGATGGTGCAGAGTGGTGAGTTAGAGGTGGAAATGGCGGTTTTGGTATTTCTTTGCCATGGATTGACAACTAATGTCTTATTTAGAGTTCAGACCGACATAGCGGTGTTCCCATACCTGCAACTCATCTTCCCCAGTCGATTTTGGGAAAGATGAGTTGCAGGTTTTTCTCCGTCAGTTCAGATCTAAATTTTAACTCAGTTAGTCATGAACTAACGGAATGGGCTTATTTGTTACCTATTGTAAACCTCAAAGGGGTATGCAGAATTTTCCAAAACTAGAGGGTAAAATTATATTTTCATCAAATCTCAAGGGTGGTATGTGTAAATTACCCCCAAAAAAAAATGATACGAGAAAAACCCTAAAATAGTTTTAATTTGTTCATTCCTTATTTTATTTAGTTTAATTTCATCACAAAGCCCATTATTAACGGATTTTGGCGGGACGTGCATGTCGAAACAGCACGAGGCTGAGGCCCCCCGCTAGCAGTTTCAGGAATCTCCATGACTCCATTCCAATTTTTTTAAAATTCTTTTTTGGTAACAACCTCAATCAAGTCTTCAACTTTGGCAAGGAGATCCACAGAAGAAGCTTTTAAGCACAACACAAATTCCATCCGTGTCCCCTTCCTCTTCTGCTCTCTCGCACTCACACACATCAACAATTGAAGCGTTCTGTTCATCTCAACTCAAGGGCGAACAAATTCTACCAATCTATCTATCTATCAGTCAACCTCGCTCTCTCTGCAATCGGAAGAGGAAACCCTAAAATTCAGAGGAGATGCAACAGGGAGATTTCAGCTCTCCTTATTACCAGCAGTACCATCCGCCACCTCACCTCCAAAACCCGAGCCCTAGCCCTAGCCCAATCGATCCGCAGCCTAATCTTTTGCCCACAACCTACGCCTCTGCACCTCCTTTCGCCCCCAACTATTCTTCATCATCTGATTACCCAGGTTTTTCCTCGGCGTACCCTCCATATTCACAGACTCCCGATCCTGCTCCCAACCTCCCTCCCACCGCTCCGACCTACGCACAAACCCCCATGCAATCCTTCAATCCTTCCCCTCAGCTTTCTTCTCCCTATCCAGCTTTCCCTCCAGCGCCGGCAGCGGCACCGGAGCCCCAAGCGCCTTACCCAGCTCCGCTACAGCAATCTCCATATTACCCACCGTATGATCAGCATCAGGCAGCTCCGAATTATGGTCCCTCTCCACCCTCTTCGATTCCTCCGATGACCGCAGCTCCCATCTCCAATCCGAATCCCTCGTTTTCGGCGCCGTATTCGACCTCCTATACCCAACTCGGTTCTTCGTTGCCGCCGCACATGTATGAAAGCTCTAATGAAAGTGGCGTGAAATTCGATTATGGTGGTGGTGGTTATATTGATGAGAGTTCCGCTCGGTACGGTGGTCAAGGCCTGTACGGTCGAAGCCGCTCTGATTTCTACGACAGGAGACCCGAAAGCGCGATGCATTACGATCGAGGTGGCCTTCGTGATGATGGGCTTGGAGATGGTGTTTATGCTTATGATGGTGGGAGGGGGGATCTCTACGGTGCTCGAAGCACTGCCTCCAAGTCTTCAACTTGGTCGGCCTTCGATGATTATGGGAGATCAGTGAGCGTCCCCTCGGCTGGAAAGGACCAGATGAATTCTGGTTCTCCCAAGATTGTGAGAGCTGTTCCGAAAGCAGAGACGCAGTCAGACGTCAAGAATGGAGTGCAAAAATTCCGGGTTAAGCTTCTGCCCGAAGGATCGAGCCAGGGTACCATGGATGTTCTTTGCCAGGTTTGTAAGCGAAAAACCAACCTGTAATAGATTTTATCGACCCTTCGAAGTTTTCATCGATGAGATTACATCTCTAGTCCTAAGCATTAGCTATTAGTTCTCTGTTTGACTTACAAGTAGGAATTGTGTATGTGCTATGATTCTGTTTTTGATTCTAGCTAATTCATGAATACTACCATTCTAAATCTGTGTGATTGGAATTGGGTCAAAGGCTTGTGTCTCCATCACTACTTACATAGTTGAGTGACCTTGACATTGCAGAACAGAAAATGTTGAATGTGTTCTAGAAAATCTATTTAGATGCCTTCTGGTTCTGGCATATGCTGTATAATCCAACATGTAACATCGTGAGATAAGTTTTTAGAGATGTGACTAAAGGACTTGATACATGCTAGTGATTCCAGTTCGACTGACATAGCCAGGAAACCCTGACATGGCAGAACAAAAATGTTAAAGTTATGCTATTTTTCTGTTGGGCCAATTTGCAAACTGCTCAATTGGTATCATTGGGGAAGTAAGCTTCTAGAGATGGGTAATGGCCCACTGGATTCTACCTACAATCTGGACGATGGTAATTATAGCAGAGAGAGAGAGAGAGACGATGGTAATTATAAGGCTTATGCGCCAGTGATGTTAACAGTGACTGAGTAAAAGAACCAAATTCTAACCACATTCTTTAGTCCCTTCTGGAACTTTCATTTTTTAGGCTTATGTGCCAAATCCCAAGTGTTACTTTTAGGCTTATGTGCCAAATCTCAAGTGACAGCGATGTTAACATTGACTGAGTAAAAGAACCAAATTCTTTTCTGAGAGAGTCCTAAGGTATATATATTGATGCAGCCTGATATCCAACCACTTGGACAAGGTTTTAGGTTTCGGTTTCGCCAGACCACGAAACCGAGATCTCGGCGAGATCTTGCATTTTTTTTCTTGCTCAACTTGGTGATTGGTTTTGGTGGCCATGTGGCCAAGATAGGGGCTGAAGCTTGACATTCACCCTATTTTAGGCCCTCTAAACATAGTGAAATCATTAGTTTTTACAAATTCAAACCCAAAATTGTACTTTTGACTTCGGACCCTAGGTTTGTAGTCTATGGGGCGTACGTGAGGTCTACCCTAGGCTATTCCACACAATATTTAGAAAACATATAATTAAAATAGAGGTGTAAAACAACTTAAATAAGCTTTAGGAATTAAAAAACAGCAAACTTTAAGCCATTTAAGCATTAGGCATCATATTCATAATCATACATGGTGATGATTTTACGGTTTGTTGATAATTGTTAGAAACTTGGAAAAAGACATAGATTAAACAAATACAGTGTACTTAAAAGTTAAAATTGTTCTTGAGATGTAATGCAGCTCCCTCTCCAGATGTTGAAGCTTCAATCTTGAATCTCCAAGCTTTAATCTTCAGTTGAGGTGATTTGCCAAAAAAAAAAGCACCAATACCCTCACCTCCAAGTGTTTTTCCTTCACAGCAAAGTGAAAGAGGTGAGATTTCGAGTTGAGGTTGAAATCTCGCCGAGAGGGTGCCTTTTTATAGCTTGGTTTGGTCTCGAGTCGAATTGAGACCGAAATAAATGCCGAGATCTCAATGAGATACCGAGATAGTCATTTTTCTGTATCGACACTGGTCTCATCTCGAGACCTAGCGAAACCGAGAAAATTTCGAGATCTCGGCAAGATCTTGTACCATGCACTTGGATTGCACCACTCACAGGCCAACCCAAGTGAGAGTGATGTTAACAGTGATTTGAGTAAAACAACCAAATTCTTTTCTAAGAGAGTCCTAAGGTAAAAGAACCAAATTCTTTTCTCAGAGAGTCCTAAGGTATATATATATATTGATGCAGCCTGATATCCAACACTTGGATTGCACACCACTCACAGGCCCAAGGTTTGGTGGAAAACAGATCTGGACTGATGTAGAATGTAGGGTGACGTAACAGAGATTACCAATCGATGGAGTTCTGCAGGACAGCGCATGAGTGGACTGATAGGAGAAGAAAGAAGGAGAGAAGTAAGCGAAGAGATATTGGCTGTGCTTGGACTGTGAACAGGACCCATGAATAGTATCTTGGAAAAAAAAAGAGAAAAGAGAAGAGGAGAGGGGTAAGAGAAAGAGCTCACAGACCACAATTACTTTCACAAGTAACTTTTATTCAACTGTGTAATCTGATAGATGTTACATCCTTATATAAAAACTCAAAAGTAGTGTTTGAGTAAACTTCAAACACGTCAAACAAATTCTAACAGAATAAAGAACTACTAAGTAACCTAATGAAATTAAACACTAACACTAACTAGATTATCATTAATGAGACTACTCTAGATAAAATACCACACTAAAACTATTTAACCCTCAAGACTAAGAGGGTCCCACATACTAGAATACTAAAATAAAAGACAATTCGTGTATCCCTAAAGGAGCTTAAATTTGGCCTTATAATTAAGCCCCTTAGTAGTAATAACATTTAAAATGAAAAGTCATAAGCAGGTACTATCAAAACAGGCCCTAATATTGCACCGTAACTGCGTTACATATATCTGCAAATTTGTGGTTGTATGAATTTGTGATGCTGTGTGTCTGTTTGGGATGTATTTTTCTTGGTTATGCTTTATTAATAGGTAAAAATTCCCTTGTCTAGGGAATTTCTAGAACTCAAGCAATTGCATATTTATTTGTTGTGCATATTGGAGTGTTATTTCTTCTTAGATTATGTACGACGATGTTATGCCATGTTATGCAAAACTTCTATACAATGTACATGTATGAGAAAAGTGTATTTCTTCTTAGATTATGTATGATGATGATGTCCGGAGTGTTGTGTGATCGACGTATTCCTTTAAAACTTAGAGGAAAATTCTATAGGACAGTCATACAACTGGGTATGATGTATGGTGTAGAATGTTGGGCAGTTAAGAAGCATCATGTAGATAAACTAGTGTAGTGGAGATGAGGATGTTGAGATGAATGTGTGGCAAAACAAGGAAGGATAAAGTAAGGAATGATCATATAAGAGCTGATTTGGGAGTAGCTTTGATACATGATAAGCTACGAGAAAGTCGTTTGAGGTGGCATGGCCATGTTTAACGGAAGCCTTAAGATGCTCCAGTATGGAGGAGTGTTTTGATTCAGATTGAAGGAACTAAAAGAGCCAGGGGCAAACCTAAATGGCGCTAGGAGAAGTGGTGAGGAAAGACATGCATAGCTTAGGCCTTGTATCTAGTATGGCCTCGAATACAGCTGATTGGAGGGCAAGGATCCATGTAACCGACCCCATTTAGTTGGGATAAGGTTGAGTAGTTGTTGTTGATGTTCTGCCATGTTGTTTTACGAAACTTCTATATAATGTGCATGCATAACAAAAGTTTAATCGGATCTCTTTCTTCTTCATGATCATCTTCCTCAACTCATCAATATCCTATTATTTGAGGAATTCCAACTACATTACATTTCATTTGGTGGTGGCACATGCTTGGAGATTATAGTCTGCCACACCATGATCATTTTAGTCCCTTCCATCACCTGTTGTTAGGGTGTTGAATCATCATTTTCTTGAAATTTACAGCTTCCATTGACCAAAGCTTGTTATATATGCACTGGGCAGTTTCAAGTTTTGTCCGTCTCTGCTGCTTTATGGTATGTCTGATATGATAAAGATATTTCCTTTCATTTCAATTCTTCTTACTGTCTAAGTTCAGCCCATAAAGGACAGGGCATATATTTCCCATTGTTGTGGAATTATAGAGAAATAGAGGAAGATTGTTTTAAGACATGGCAAAGGACTAAAGAAACAGAGGATACAAAGAGGTCTTATCATTCTAGAATCGAAGCTAGGAAATTGTGATGATGGAAGAGTCAAGAGTGTTGGTAAGGGATGAGGATATTGTGAAGAGATGGGATGAGTATATTTGTGACCTACTGAATGGAGATAGGTTGAGTAGAGACGATTACATTATCTATCAAGACACTAGACATCATAGATATGTACGAAAAGTTAGTGTGGTGGAAGTTAAAGAAACCTTAAGAAAGATAAAAGCAGGCAAGACACTAGGCTCAATCTTTCTTAAGGCTTAGAAACATCTTCCTTGTGGGCTATATTGGTTAACCAATCTGTTTAATAGGATTATGAACACAAGGAAGATGCCAGATGATTGAAGGAGAAGCATTGTAGTCCCAATCTACAAAAATAAAGGTGATGTCCAAAGCTGCAATAACTATAGAAGCATAAAGCTAATGCGCCACACCATGAAACTTTGGGAGAAGGTTATTGAAGCCCGTTTGAGGAGAGACTCATAGTTTGGTGAACCAATTTGGCTTTATGTCAGGTAGATCTAGGACAGGAGTTATCTACTTATTGAGGAGGCTCATGGAAAGAAATAGAGATAGAAAAAAGGATCTCCATATGTTCTTTATTGACCTGGAAAAAGCCTATGGCCAAGTCCCTAGAGATTTAATCTGGCATGGTCTAGTGAAGAGAGGGGTATCGAGTAAATATGTGGATGTAATTAAAGATATGTATGATGTGGTGACTAATGTGAGATCTATGGGAGGTCTGGGCAAGGAATTCCCAATTACGATTGGGCTACACCAGGGATCAGCCTTAAGCCCTTATATTTTTTGTGCTCATCATGGATGACCTAACCAAGAGCATTCAAGAAGAGGTCCCGTGGTGTATGCTCTTCGCCGATGATATCGTTTTGGTGGGTGAGACAAAAGCAAGAATTAATGCTAAGTTAGAGTTATGGAGATCAACCTTGGAAACGAGAGGCATTAAGATTAGTAGAATGCAGATGGAGTATATGATGTGTAATTTTAGTCACATTATGATGGATACTGACATGATGCGAATTGAGGAGAGATACCACAAAGTGACTATTTTAGATATTTGGAGTCGATCATAAATATAGAAGGTGACATAGAAGATGATGTTTCACAAAGAATTAAAGTGGGATGGATGAAGTGGAGAGGGGTGTCCGGAGTGTTGTGTAACCAACGCATTTCTTTAAAGCCTGAAGGAAAATTTTATAGTACTGTTGTACGACCAACTATGATGTATGGGGTAGAATGTTGGGTAGTTAAGAAGTGTTGTATTGAGAAGCTATGTGTAGCAGTGATGAAGATATTAAGATGGATGTGCAGAAAACTAGGAAGGAAAAAGTAAGGAATGAACTTATTAGAGCTGACTTGGGAGTTGCTCCGATTAATGACAAGCTTCGAGAGAGTCATTTGAAGAGGTATGGTCATGTTCAACGGAGGCCTAGGGACGTCCTAGTAAGGAGGAGTGATATGATTCCGATTGAAGGAGTTAAAAGGAGCTAGGGACAGGCCTAAAATGACCATAGGAGAAGTTGTGAGGAAGGACATGCATAGTCTAGGTCTTGTACCAAGTATGACCTCGGATTGAGCCTATTTGAGGACAAGGATCCATGTAGCAGACCCCATTTAGCTGAGATTCTCGACTTATTGGGCTGTGCCTCTTTCCTCTTACTTTAATCTTTCACTTTTCTTTTTATTTTCCATCGATCATTTGTCTTTTTCCATTTTTCATTTCTCATCTCATTTCCCTATTTTGTTTAGACCTCAGTTTTACCTACTTTGTTTTGTTGGATCCATGTAGCCGACCCCATTAAGTTGGTGTAAGGCTGATTTTTTTTTTGTTGTTGTGGAATCATATAATTTTGTCTACCTATTCTTTCAAAAGCAAAATTTTTAAGCAAACACCTGGCCCAGGACCTAATGTAGTCTCTCGCCTGGTTGCCTATGCAAACATCTAAAACTCTAGCATTTACATAGGATGTGATCCATATTAGACACCCTTTGGCTGCATGGTCCCTGCCTAAACGGTACGCTGCAGCCTCCCATGTGCCATGAATTGAATTTAGTATATTTGCTTCCAAAAAAGGTGGGGGGGGGGGTTCGACAAGGTGGATATTCAGTCAGTATAGAGTCTCATTATCATCCATTTTGGTAGCTTTTTTCTTTATTATTTTTGAATCTTAAATCTCTCAGAAAAGACAAACTTTTCATCTTTTCCAGAAAGACTTTTTTTCTCTCTCATCTGACTTGTGACTTGGTTGACATCATACTATTATGTGCTGTTCATGTGCAACATTCGTCAATTGTGACCCTACCTAACTGATTCCCAGTTTTAGGACATCTTTCACACAATACGTGAAGTGGAACTTCATGCAACTTTATAGTCTTTTCGAAGGACTTTGTGGTTTATTGAAAGGACGTTTACAAAATTTTGACTGCTTGACTCAGATTCTTTATTTGGTATTGGATCGCTTCATGTTCAAGTATCGTTTCTCATTCAATACTGAATATAATAATTGTGTAAAGTACATGACAAGGATGGCATGCATGCAATTCATAGTCCATACTTCTTGGTACAGCCGGAGTTGTGGGTGATGTCAGCTTTCCCATTGTGAAGTGAAAACAAATGAATATTGGTGGGAGGGTGTGGATCAGTGGGTAAAGGTTTTCCAAGTTAGGACGTTTCCTTTCTGCATTAGTGAAACTGCTGTTGATCCATGAATAAAAAAACTCTGCTAATGCATGAATCTTTAAGGGATCTATTTGACAATTTAATTTGTTTCTGCTGAGACATGTTACTGTTGGGTTGGAGTGTAAAGTAAACATACTCAACTTTTAGATATGCCCTTCCAAGTGACATACAGAGACCTGCTACTGTAGATATCTCTTCTGATGATTTTATATCTTTATCTTCGTTGCTGTCTGATCTAATGTTACTGTCATCGGGGATAGTAATATATAGTCTCAAGGTATATGCAACAATGGAAACACAATTAGTGAATATGTTTATCCCAGTCAAAGAAATTGGAAAAAATATAATTTTTTAATTTGTTAGTTTTTTAAGAAGTTCTTTTCTACAGATATTCTTATGTAACTATGTACTTTTCCTTCCCTTTCTCTTGGGAACTATGGATCCTTATCTTTAAATGTGTTTGGACTTGTTCTCCAGATTGGTTTGGATGGGATTCGTATGCTTGATCCCAATACTAGTCGTTCATTGAGAATATACCCACTTGAGACAGTGACAAGATGGGAAGTAAGTTTTTACTTGAACCTTTTTTGGGTATTTTTTTTGCATATACTATTATTTTTCAAATCAATATTTATGACGTTTATTTCTTTCCACTCAGGCCAACTCGTCAATCTTTACTTTTTGGTCCAAAAGCTCTGTTGACATTGAACCAAGACGCATAAGGCTGCAGTCGAACAGCTATACCACCAACACCATTCTTGACACTGTGACAGCTGCAACTGTTCAGGTTCCACACTCATCTTCACAGACACAGTTTTTCCTTTGAAGTTAAAGGATTCCATCATGAAACTTAACTTTTTTTTTTTAAATTTCTTTTCATGGTGTAAGTTGGTAGACTGATGCTTTTAGATGCGATTAGTTTCTGAGACTTCTCCAAAACTCAACATCTGGCCCCTTTTATGGTTTTCCACCATTTATCTCTTCTCCATCAAAGTAGGAGCACAAATTTTATTTTGTTGTCCCAGCACTACCAGGATATTTGTCCCAATGGGCAACCATGAAGGGGTATCCTCAAATGTTCGTCATGGAAACTCCAACAAACTCAAAGGCATGGCTTTGGTGACATATGATTAAGTACCATTTAATTACTTAATACAAAAAGGGCGTACCCAGTGCACGGGGCTCCCGCCACTGCAAGGTTTGGGGAGGGTTATAATGAACGCAGTCTTAGACTCTTACCCCCGCTTCGGCTTCGCGGAGAGACTGTTTCCTGACTCAAACCAACTACCAATAGGTCGTAATGGAGCAACCTTATCATTGTGCCGAGGTTTGCTCCCTGTTTAATTACCTAATTCCGATAACAGCACCACTGAGAAGGGTCAAACATCAGAAACTGATAAAAAAAAAAAAAACCCAAACCAAGAACTGGGTTCAGATTTGGTTGGGTCTAGTAGAATAATTAGATATTTATTTTCTTTTTTAGGATGATATGTACTCTTTATATTTTTGGAAGTTTAGCTACATAGTATATATATGTACTCTTTATATATTACTATTAAAAACGCACGTGCAAATGCACGTGTAAGCATTTCTTAAGTGTTTGGAGAGCAAATTATTTTGGTTTTATAAGGTAATGAGACTTTCTCAATGTGCAAAATAGTATTGAACACGTGCATGGCACAAATTATATTGAGTTTGAAACCCTAGTAAACATATGCGCTGCAAATCTTTTAAAAATCACAAGTTAATTGGCTATCAATGTTAGTAAATTTCATACCAAAGTTCATGATTAGATGTATTCATTATAAAAACCATAGTATTTAAAAAAATTTATGATTTGCCTACTATGAGAGAGGGATGAGCATACTGCCCGCTTGTATTAGAATCATATTCGCATTAGGGTTTTACCCAAAAAAAAAAAAAAAATGGTATTAGGGGGTAAGTCACTTTCGATGGGTCACAAATCATCCTATAAGGGAGCCCACAATATTGAATTAGAAAGAAGAAAGACGTGAGAAGGAGTATATTTCAGTGGTAGACTGTCTTTCTTTTTTTCGCACCGACTATTATGTAAAATTTTTTTGTCTTGTGGGACCCATGTTCAAATAAATTTTATAAATTTTTATGATTTTTATGATTTTCTTATGATTTTTTGGGGTAAATATTTATACACCTTGGCTACGCACAAGTTAATTGGCTTTCAATTATGGCTAACCTACTTGTTAATAGGCTTCCCACTATGGTTTTTGGGTAAAATTTTGGTTGTTTTTGTGACATTATGGTAAAATTAGTCACAAGTTAATTGGCTATCAATGGCATTGAAAATCTATTTGTTTTTTTTTTTTTTGTAGAAAGGAAGACTCGTTTCTTTTTTTCTTTTGGAAGAATGGAAAAGTCCCTTTTTTTTTTTTGATAGTCGTATCCCTATTACTACTCATTCTCAACTTCTTAAGCAATTTAAATCCACTTACCTAAAAAAAGGGAAATTTTTTTGGTAGAAAGGAAGAGTCGTTCTATTTTTTTTTTGGAAGAATGGAAAAGTCATTTTTTTTTTTATAGTCGTATCTCTATTACTACTCATTCTCAAATGCTTAAATAATTTAAATCCACTTACCTAAAAAAAGGGAAATTTCAATGTAAACTTTTTTGAAGTTGTGCAAATTTCAATGTAAACTTATTTAATTATAATAATAAAAATAAAAATTAATAATTAATTTTTTGTGATTGTCGTATAACTATTACTACTCATTCTTAACTTCTTAAATAATTTAAATCCACTTACCTAAAAAAAGGGAAATTTCAATGTAAACTTATTTCAAGAAGTAATAATTAATAATTAAATTTTTTTTTTTTATAGTCGTATCACTATTACTACTCATTCTTAACTTCTTAAATAATTTAAATACACTTACCTAAAAAAAAGGAAATTTCAATGTAAACTTATTTTAAGCTCCACTTACCTAAAAAAAGGAAAATTTTAATGTAAACTTATTTCAAGAAGTAATAATTAATAAATAAAATTTTTTTTGATAGTTGTATCACTATTACTACTTATTCTTAACTTCTTAAATAATAAATAATTTAAATCCACTTACCTAAAAAAAGGGAAATTTCAATGTAAACTACTCACGATTAATGAAGGCTATTTTTTGGGAGAGAATGAGGGAGTGGATAAGGAAATACCTTATCTACTAAGCAGGAGAACGATCAATGAAGGGTATTTTTTTTGGGTTTATTGATATTGTTGAAGGGTATTTTTGGTATGAAAAGATTTGCCATGACTTTTGAGTTCCTACTTTTATAATATAGTATGATATTATAGTATGTTATGCAATGGAGCATATTAGCATAATTGACAGTTGATTGAGAATGGAAATTTGAACTTGTGTTGAGTGTCCTGTGGTTGTGCGCCCTCCCCTCTCTCTCTCTCTCTTTCCCACAGTGCTACTCCTATCTCAGGTATAATCTTCTTTCCCTCTCCTCCCATTCCTCTTCTTCTTTTCCTTTCTGATTTTCTTCTTCAGTCTCCTGTTTCTCCATCGTTACCCATCTTCGTCTTTCCTCCCTATTCTGTTTGACGTTACTAGCAGCCACCCTTGTAGTTACATCGAACCTCTTTAATCTTTTTTCCATTCCCTCTCAGATTGTTGGAATAAATACCTTACCAAAGTACAATTCACCCCTAGAACTCCAGCCCCAATATCTTCCTTGCTATAAGAAACAGATCTGGAATTTCAACTGGACATACCATTACCACCAGGCAAGTTTCAGGAGTTTCTTGTTGACTCTGGACCTGACGACTAGTTGTTTGCTGAATCGATTCAAGAAAACAGTGGTTTAAGAGTATCCTTTTAAATTCATTTGTTGGGTTTTGTATGAGACCTTCACTTGAAAACAATTCTGGTTTTCCACCATGGCTTCTCGTTTGAAGGTAGAAGACGACTTGAAGTAGTTAGAGAGAGAGAGGGTGTCCACGACACCTATAGGACTAGGGTCTAGCCACCACTGTTTGCTTCTTACTTTGCCACGTTACAAGATTGCCACCAACAAATGAGTAATAACTAGTGGTAGACCCCGATCATCATCAGCACCAGCCCAGTCAGCAGCGGGAAACCCCACCAGTTCAATATTCTGATGAGGATGATAAATGAGGCCCTTTCCTATAGCCCCCTTCAAGTGCACCTCAAGATACGACAAGCTGCCTCATAGTGAACCTTCTTTGGTGATTGCATAAATTGGTTAATAACACCCACGGCAAATGAGATGTCAGGCCTAGTAATAGTTAGATAAATAAGCTTCCTAGCTAATCTCCTGTAACGGTGTGCATCATCAAAATACTCACCAACTCTTGTTCCAAACTTTTGATGTGGACCCATGGGAGTATCAATAGGTTTAGATGCAAGCATACCAATCTCAGTGAAGAGGTCTAACACGTATTTGCGTTGTGATAGACTAATCCCTTTCTTGCTTTGTATTACCTTAATACCAGGAAAATAGTTGAGGGAGCCCACGTCTTTCATCTGAAAATGCTGATGTAGGTAAGATTTTACCTCTGCAATCCCTGGTTCATCATCACCATATATGATAATGTCATCAACATAAACAATCATCACAACTACTTTAGAACCTTGCGGCGAACAAAGATGGACTGATCAGAATAACATTGTGAAAAACCGCACTGGGTA
Organism: Telopea speciosissima; assembly: GCF_018873765.1. Classification (NCBI taxonomy): domain Eukaryota; kingdom Viridiplantae; phylum Streptophyta; class Magnoliopsida; order Proteales; family Proteaceae; genus Telopea; species Telopea speciosissima. The sequence continues at coordinate 17,329,443 of NC_057920.1, read as the reverse complement.
ACAATTGAGCTGAATTTGTCAAACCTGGCTCAAAGCAACTGTATCAAACCATAGATGGCCTTATTTAACTTGCATGCTCAGTAAGAATTCTCCCCCTGATCAACATATCCTGTAGGTTGCTCCATATATACTTCCTCTCGTAAATCACCATATAAAAAGGCATTCTCCAGTTGATAGGGAGGCCGATCTAAATTTATGGCTAAAGAGCTAAGAACCATGTAACTTGAAAGAAACTAATAACCACTTAACCAGCCAACCAGAGATTGAACTTTAATTCCCTTTTTTTGTTCTTCTTATCTTCTTTCATTCTTTTCTTCTACGTGCTATTCTGCTGTTGTTCTGTCAGACAGTTCTAACGATACTAGCAGTACACTTATCGGATCGATCCCTCTCACCTTAATCCTCTCAACCCCAAATTTGTTGTGCTAATGCCTACCATATGGGTGACTCAGTGTATGAAATCTGGTGTGTAATACTTACGAGGGCTGTGGGAAACAAAATGAGTTTCAGATCTGATATTCCTTGTTCCTCTTGGTATAATTTCAGTTGCTTGATATTGAATTCTGTATTGTCCTTTCGGGTAGTTATGAACTGGGTTCAAGAGGGTCTTGTGTTAGGAATCCATACTTGAAACCTCATCTCGGAAGGAGTTGGTATTATGTAAGCTCCTTCATTGCAAACCAGGGAGCCTAGCACTGGTTCGATATCCCAAGGTTGAAGACAATCTCTCGGTTGTTCTTCAGTCCCCTTTTTATTTTTGTTTTTCAAGTTACCCCTCCCCTTTGTTTTTATCCTCTACTATCCCTTATTTAACTTTGTTCCATGTGTGTCCCTTTGCAATAAATCCTATTCCTCATTGTATCCTTTTCTTATTGAATTGGCCAAATAGATTCATTCAATTTCTGATTTATTACAAATTTGCTAGTTGCCACCTCCCCTTTGCAGCCTTTGTTATATTTACCAGAACTGCCATTTCCTCCCTACTTTTGGCGACAATACGAGTGGGTCCATATCGAACCCAAATAGGGTTTTTCAACCCTGGGATCGCACCAGGTTATATGTGTTCTGATACTTATTTGTCCCCTTAAGTCATGCGAAGTGCTTGGTCATATGGTTATTTTGTACTTCATAACTGCTTTACTGAAGGAGTGTCGAGTAACTTGGAAACAGCCTCTCCTGCAAAGGGGGGGGGGTAGGGCTGTGTACATTTGCCCCTCCTAGACCCTGCAGTAGCATGAGCCCTGTGCACTGGGAAGCTCTTTATATCCTATTATGTGCTCCATATCTCCATAGCACCAGTAACTGCCTCTTGAAAGAAATTGTTCTTTTAGGGTATGTGTTGCCTAAGTTAAAAGGCTGCTTCTGTTACAGTGGTCTAAAATTCACTGTGATGTTACTTTGCCCGTTCATTTATTTCTTTGTCAAATACTGGGAACCAAGCAACTGACTTTGCTATTATAGTTGTTTGTGAATGGAGCTGTTGTAAGTTGTGAAAACCTAAAAGAGCTAAAATAAGCTGGTCCCATAATTATTTTTGCGCGACAGCGCACGCATGCATACCATGTGGTTCTTGGGGTGCTTGTAATCTTGTGCCTAATGATATCCAAACCCTTTTATTTTGGTCAGATAAAGGAGATGGGTGGAAGATTTAAACCTTCTGACACTGTGAAGACATCTGAACAACCTGCTGAGAGGAAGAAAGGTCTTGCTGATTGGATGAACATAATAAAGCCTGGCACTGTGGAGAAAGATCATTGGGTAAGACTTCAAGTTCCATGCCCTAAATTTCCTTTGGGCTTTTCAAAATGTATTTGTTCCTGATATTTCTTGATTAATTTTATGGAAATTCCTTGATGATCCATTTATACATTGGAGATTGATAGAAATATCGGTTAAGCATATCTTTGAGTGATCTTTCATAATCACTTAGTCAATAGTTCAGAGCATAATAATGCTACCTATAATTTGTTCTACAGATCACTAAGGTGATTTAAAATAGAAACCATGTTTCTTTGCATGTTGTGCTCTTCCATTTCTGTTTACTGTATCGGTATGGCCATACCATGAAATTGATATGTGGTGTTTGGTTTTAGGAATCCTTTTCCTATAATTTCCTTCGGACCCTTCAAAAGCTGTGTGGGATTACGAAGGGAATGATGAATCTGTAAATTTTTTAAATTGTACTGAGCAGATTATGCAACAAAAAACTTGTAGGAAAGGAGCAATTTTGAGGAGGTTAATGGTTAGGTACTTTGGTGAGAACTTGCGTAAGCTAGTTGAATTGAAATTAAGTGGTATAAAGTTTTAAGGTGCTGGTTGATTAGGAGCTAATTTTTGTTGTCTCTTTCTGCTTTGTTTTCTTTTCTTCCTACAGGTCCCAGATGAGGCGGTTAACAAATGCACATCTTGTGGGACAGATTTTAATGCTTTTGTGAGGAGGGTATATCTGCTACTCTTACAGACTTGTTTACAAGAAAATTCATTTACATCCTTTTCCATATGTTAAAACTCTTGTTTCCTTTCAATCTTCAGCATCACTGCCGGAACTGTGGGGATATATTTTGTGACAAGTGCACCCATGGTAGAATTGCTCTCACTGCAGATGAGAATGCGCAGCCTGTTAGAGTTTGCGATCGATGCATGGTCTGTACTTTCTAGTTTCTACCTATGTTGAGTATGTTCATGCTTCTTCTATTTGTCTCCCATTATGGTTTATGGTTGAATGGGATTACAAAATCATAAGAGTGCCAGAGTGGCACAGGATTTGAGTGGTAAGATTGCTAGATTGATATAATTTTTCCTTAGAAATAGGAATAGAAATAGATAAGATTAGAAAAATGCTATATTACATGAGGAAAAGACGTAAGTTCAAGTCATATGATCATCTTTTCTGTCAAAATTTCAACATTTTTAATAAAGTGGAAAAAAAATTCTCAATTTGACAGATCCAATATTTTGGTCAATCTATCATGTATTCCATCCTAATTGTCAGTCTGGCTATCATAGTTCTTATTTTATACATTTTTTATTCCCCATTAATTTAAACATGTTTTGTTTTCTTTCCATACCGTTCACTGGATAGATCTTATTGTATACATGTCACATTTTGACATTTTGTATATTTCTGAAAAGGCATACTCATTTGATTTGATTATCAAGATGTCTTTTCTTAGTAAAGAAAAAGGTCCCTCTAGGATTCAGGTGTATGTAAAGTAAAATGTGTCCAAAAGTTTGAAATGACACGGAATTGCTTTGCAAGAAAATAATTCAGTGGTTTATGTGAGACGGTGAAACCCTGATTTTAGGATTTCATTGAGCTTAAGATTTGAATTATAATTTTACCGTATGAAAGTTTTCATTTTTCGTTCTTAAAATTTTTACAGTTTTATCATAGGGTTCAAATTGTTCTGTTTAGGGTCATATTTGGAATATATGACAATTTAAAATTGTTAAAATTTAACAATTATTCCTGCTCTTGATGTAAACCTTTTGATGAAGGCAGGCAGCTTTCAAACAGTTAGGTTCTCCTCTTGGAATTTTGTCCTAAATTTGGATTTGCACCACTTTGGTTTATAGGTCAGAGTTTGTGTCTAATTTTCGTTAGAATAAGTTTTGTAACAGTTGTTAACTAAAGACACCAAACACCAGAGCAAGGTTTTAGGTCTCGGTTTCGCCACTGGTTTCGCCAGGCCACAAAACCGAGATCTCGGCGACATCATTTTTTTCTTCCTAAACTCAATGGTAGGTTTTGGTAGTCATATGGCCAAGATAGGGGCTGAAACTTGACATTCCCCCTATTTTAGGCCTTCTAAACATAGTGGAACCATTAATTTTTACAAATTCAAACCCAAAATGGTACTTTGACTACAGACCCTAAGTTGGTAGTCGTGCATGAGGTCTACCCTAGGCTATTCCACACAATATTTAGAACTTATATATTTACAGTAGAAGACTAGAAGTGTAAAACAACTTAAATAAGCATTAGGAATTAAAATACATCAAACCATTAACCATTTAACCATTACATACTACATAGTGATGGACTGATTGTTCGATTGTTTGTTCATAATTGTTAGAAACTTGGAAAGAGACATAGTCACATAGATTAACTAAATATAAGCCTAGTAGTGAAACGAGTGTCGGGCCGGATCAGCATAATGATCACATAGTTGTTGTTGTTGTCGAATCAAGCTCTGCTCTGATTGCATCACAAAGGCTGGCCATAACATATGTTGGTGGAAGTAACGCTCGAAGTCGTGCACAACAGCCCTATAAATCGAGTCATCAGCGTATTGGAGGTACCCTAACCTAGGGTATATATCTCCAAAACGTAAGGAACTCGATCGAGAGCCACCGCTACTAGATGGTGCATGTGGAACCAAAACCAGCACAGACATGTATGGTTGGGGGGGCGGGACCCCAAAGATGCTTTCCACAAAACCTGACTCAGTGTGTAAGTGTGACTGACTTTGGGGCTGGGACCCCAAAGATTCTTGAGATGCAGCTTGAAACTTCAATGAATCAAGCTTTGATGAGGTGTTGGAGGTGTGATTTGCCAAAAGAAATGAAAAAATCACCCAAAGACGCAGTTTTCCCTTCACAGAGGTGAGAGAGAGTCGAGATCTCGTCGAGTTATGGACTTTTAGGAGCTTTAATTAGGTTTGGTTTTATCGAGTCGAACCAAAACGAGAAATAGCTCGAGATCTCGGCGAGATACCGAGATCTCGGTCGAGATATGGCATAAATTATGTATCGCCTCGACTCAAGATGCTACCATGGAATAAGAACTCAACCGAAACCTGTTGAAACCACCGAGTTAACTCGGTTTCGCAGGTTTCCGAGACGAGTTGAAGGGTGATTTTAAAAAATCCAGGGTTTTGACCAAAACTCGATGGTTTCGACATGTTTCGACCATATTTCGGTAGTTTCGACCTGAATACCTATATAAGTGTCACTTATCCCCATCAAAACTTGTAGAAACCTGACTGGAAACTAGGACAGACACTTATATATGCCAGAAACCAGGCCAGCCACTGATTTATGCCTAATATCATTCATCAAGTAAATGTTTTTATATTGGTATTTCATTTACTTATTTATGTTGTTATTTCATTTACTTAAGATGTTATTCATAAATAAGCAAATACCCCCTATTTGAATCCAATAAAAATAGTTAAAAAATAAAATTTCAAAAGGATAAAAAGTCAACCCCCCCAGTTCAAGAACAAAAACTAGATTTTTAGCGGTAGGTGAAATTTTCAACTTTCTAATGCTGGGGTTTTTCTCAAATCTAAAAACTTCATAAATCTTAATATGATAAAACATTGTTAAAAACCAAAAGTGCGGTAAAATATTCATTTGTTTGGATGTCTAAAAAAATATTTTCATTCAAAGCGATTTTAAACAGCGTTCACGCACACCAAATTAAGTTTGACCAAAACATAACACCTTCATTATAAATCAGTTTTAAGCAATCTTGGATTTGTTTGAAAGCTTTCCAAATATTGAAGGAGTCATGTTCTAGTCAAACCTTATTCGATACCATGTTCAAGAACAATATACAGTATCAAACTTGGATCAAAACCATAAGTATTATTTTTAGTGTTCTCTATGTGAAACTAATGCTTAGATTGAGTTTAAAATGTCAAAAATAGGCAGCACAACAAGAATCAGATAAAAAAACAACTTCTGGGCCTCGAAACCAAGGTTCGAGTTAGCCTGGAGAAAGTCCCAGGTTTCGACCAAGATATGGTCGAAACCTAGTCGAACCCGAGTTTTAGAACCTTGGATGCTACGAAACCGAGATAAAGGCGAGATCTCGCTGGGATCTTGAACTATGCACCAGAGAATAAGAGGAGAAGAAGAGAAGAAAAGAAGGGAAGGGACTGTCTAAAGAAGAATCGAGCATTACTGGCAGTCCCCCCCCCAATGGCTTTATTTATATTGATGAAGTTACAAGAGAAGGACTCCTTATATGAAAAGGAATCCTACATTAGACTGACTTGCTAAAATAGAAACTTAATAGAACTAGGACTAAACCCTAAGATAGATATTACTACTCAACCCTAGGACCGTGTACATTATTCAACACTCCCCCTCAAGCTGGAGCATACAAATCACCCATGCTCAGCTTGTCACAATTTTTGCGAAACATAGGACCAAAAAGAGGCTTTGTAAACATATCACCAAGCTGATTGGTAGACGTCACAAATGGTGTAACAATTAATTTCTTCATGATAACATCTCGCACGAAGTGACAATCTACTTCAATGTGTTTGGTTCGTTCATGGAACACTGGATTACTAGAAATGTAGATAGCAACTTGGTTATCGCAATACAAAGTCATAGAATGAGTAGTAGAGAATCTCATCTCTTGAAGAAGAGATCATAGCCACATCAATTCAGTAGCAGTATGAGCCATAGCTCTATATTCAGCTTCACTAGATCTAGCTACTGTGGTCTGCTTCTTGCTACGCCAAGTGACTAGATTTCCTCCAACAAAGGTACAATAACCAGTGGTAGATCTTCGGTCACCATCTGCACCAGCCCGGTCTGCATCAGAATATGCTACCCGATCAACATTTTGATGAGGACGATAAATGAGTCCCTTTCCGGGAGCTGCTGTTAAATATCGCAAGATTCTACACACTGCCTTATAGTGAATCTGTTTTGATGACTATATAAATTTGCTAATAACTCCGACAGCAAATGATATGTCAGGGTGAGTAATAGTTAAATAAATTAATTTGCCAACTACTCTACTGTATTTGTGAACATCATCAAGCTCCTTGTCTGTAGTAGTACCAAACTTCTTATGGGGATCCATAGGAGTGTCCATTGGTTTAGAAGCAAGCATACCAGTTTCCGATAACAGTTCTAACACATACTTCTGTTGTGAAAGACTAATATTGTTCTTATGTCAAAGAACTTCGATGCCAAGAAGATGCTTGAGACTGCCCAAGTCCTTCATTTGAAAGTGTTGATGCAAATAATTCTTTACAATAATGATTGCGGAAGTATCATTCCCAGAGATTATAATATCATCAACATACACAATTAGAATAATCACCTTCGACCCTTGGCGACAAACAAACACAGTGATCTGAATAGCATTGTGAAAAGCCTCACCAGGGTGACAAATGAGCTAAACTTGTCAAACCAAGCACGAGGTTACCGGTACAATGTCGGGATGACTTACCCAAGTCACGTGAGAAAAAGTCTCAAATTAGTCCACACCATAAGTTTAAGTATATCCCTTGGCAACCAGACGGGCCTTGAGTCGTTCAATGGAACCATCCGGATTGTATTTAATGGTATAGACCCAACGACATCGTACAAGATCCTTACCGGGAGGTAAATCTACTAAAGTCCATGTCTGACAAGATAATAATGCATCCATTTCCTTGTCCATAGCCACATTCCACCCAAGGTGAGATAAAGCTTCATGATAATGCTTAGGAATGGAGTGAGTGGTTAAGGAAAATGCATAATTGCGCAATGGTGATGGAAGATGAGAAATAGAAACATACTTGTCAATTGGATAAGAAACCAAGGATTTTTGAGTGCAGGAACAAGTAACTTTGCAAACTGCAATTGGTAAGTCTGGGGAAGACACCGCTTGGGGGAACAAATTGTGTAGAGGGCAATGAAGAGGCTGGCATAGTAAGAGGAGGCACTGTATTCTGTTGCTGGGTGTAAACCTGTAGCGGACGATCAGGAATAAGAACAACAACAGGAATAGGGGTATTAGTGTTTGTAGAAGCACCTAGAAATCGGTTCAGTAACAGGAGGAGAATAAAAAGAAGGTAACATCAACACTCACAAATTGTTGATGAGTGATCGGGTCATAACACTTGTATCTTTTCTGGGTCCAAGAATAGCCCAATATAATACACTTGACAGAACGCGGAGAGAATTTATCAACAGTAGGGTGTAAAACATGAGCAAAGCACACACAACCAAAAACTTTCAGCGGAATGGAAAATAAAGGTGAGGTAGGAAATAAAATAGAGAATGGAGATTGATTAGATAACACTGAAGATGGCATCCGAGATTAATAAGAAAACAAATTATAAGAACAACATCACACCAGAAATGCTTGGGAACATGCATATGAAACATAAGAGAATGAGCAACTTCAAGTGACGATTTTTTTACGTTCAGCCACCCCATTATGTTGAGGGGTGTATGAACAGCTCGTTTGGTGAATAATGCTATTTTCTAAACAAAAATTAGAGATTTCACTTTGGGAATATTCAAGAGCATTATCAAAACGAAAAACCTTTACTAAACTATCAAACTGGGCCTTTATTTCATTACATAAGTATTTGAAAATGGACAAAAATTTGGATCGATCTTTCAACAAATAAACTCAAGTCATACGGAAGTAATCGTCCACAAAAGTAACAAATTAAGAAAATCCTAACCTATTTTTGACACGACATGGACCCCAAATATTAGAACGAACTAACGAAAAACAAAAATTGACGTCACGATTCACTACGAGCAGGAAAAGGTGACTGGTGATGTTTTTCCAACTATCACGCTTCATACTAACGGTGAGAGACGGACTTGCAACTAGGAACCATACGTTGAAGCTTAGGTAAAGACAAATGACCCAAACGAACATGCCAATGAAAAGGAGATTGCCGATTAGTAGTAGTAGTAGCAGTAGAAGGTCCAACCATCCAGGTAATAAAGGCCAGCCTGTTCAAGCCCTCCACCAGTTGTCTTCCCGGTCTGAAGGTCTTGAAAGACACAATATGATGGGTAAAACGTAACTGGACACTGAAGTATTTTGGTAAGTTGACTAATTGACTAGAGATTTAATGGTAACTGTGGAATATGTAATACAAAAAGAAAAAGTTAAAGAAGTAGGAGATACAGTTCCATGACCGGTGACACCAGTGGAGGAACGATTGGCAAGAATAACAGGAGAGGCAGAATTAAGGGAAGGTAAAGAAGAAAACAACTCAGACTTACCAGTCATATGAGTGGAAGCACCAGAGTAACTGTAGAAGAGGAAGTCGTACTCTCAAGTTTCTGAAGATGCTTGAGGATCTGGTTGTAGTCATCTCGAGTAATGTAGTCCTAGAATAGGAATTAATCCCACTAGGAACCAAGTAGAACCAAGCTTAGGGTAAGCCTGCTGTTTAGGGCTGATTAGGGGCTGTTTTAGGGCAAAATTAGGGTTTAGGATGGGAATTTGGGAATGGGGTTTATAGGGTTTTAATCTGCAGGTTTAGAGGGTCATTATGATATAAAAATATCTGGATTTGGTTAGGTTTCAAAATTCTGCAGATTTAGGGTTAGGGTTTCAGGTTTTGTAATCAAGAAAAACAACTAGAACTAGGGTTAACAGTAGGATTCAGGGGCTGGGGTTTAGGTCGAGTGTTAGGGGGACTTGGGGGAAGGTTCGATCCAATTATGAAGGTAATCTGTCGGCTGAGACAGTCTAGACAGAATTTGGGCCAATTAGGGTTTTAATGGGGAAGAAGAATTTAGGCTTTGTGATGGATGGATGGGATCCAAAGCTGGATCGAGTGGAGGGGACATAGGAAGGGGGCTGTAGCCTGATTTTGATGGTAATCTAATGAGGGAACAGGTCTGGGCAGAGTTAAGACTGGCTAGGGTTTATGGAATACAAATAGAAATAAAAAGAGGATCGAATGGGGAAGGGGAAAGAAGGATAAAACAGAAATTAATAGGTAGACTTACAGCAGATATCCACGGCAGTAAATCTAGCATTGAAGGATAGAACCATCTTCACAAAGAGCCTCCCAGCCGTCACGGCGTAAGGAGTCGCAGGATTCCACCCACCCTTCCACCTTGATGTACCCACAAGGATGCAAACACTCTTGAAGAGCAAGGAGCAGCAGCAGCAGCAGCAGTCGGCCAGCAGCAGAAAATAGGGTTTTTTTTCAAATTTCAATTGTGGGGGAGCCTCCCACGATCTCTTATATTTATAATAAGGCCATAGGCCAATTCCTACTACAAATTAAATACCTCTCCTTCACAAAAACGTGGAAGGGAGAGGTTTAAGTCTAATTAATTACTTAAAACAGTGTAATGACTTAACTACCCCTACTAACTTAAAAATAAAAGAATCTAACTTAGAACAATTAACTTAAGTGAAGATTCCATACTAGCCAATAGGATATAAGAACCTATTAGCCAATAGGAACATTTCACTTAAATTAGACCCATTGAACCAATTGGATGCAACCAAATCTAAACCGGTTCAATCTAAAAACATAAAAATAACTAAGTACTGGGCTAATCCCGTATGCAACCTAAGTACCCCTAGTTTAGGCTCATTAAAGTGGCCTATTACATAAAAACCCTTGGGAACAAAGGCCCAACATGGATATAACCCAACCCTAGGCCTATTTCTAAAGAAATAAGCCCTATTTGGTGATCATTCTGCATCAGACATGGAAATAGTAGAAGAAACTCCAGATGTAGCAGTATTAATGTCACCAGTGGAAGCATGGTCAGTGGAGTGATCAGTAGTTGCAGTGTTCGCTAACTCATTTGCCCAATCTGGTTTGCCATGCTTAGGCCAACATGTATCAACAGTATGATTAGGCTTGTTGCAAAAGGGACAATGCTGGGATGACTTATCAGAGAATTGGCCACTGATACCTCAGCCAACATTACCTCGACCACGGCCTCTGGCGGAATCACTGCCCCTGCCATTAGAGGAGCCCCGTCCTTGAGTAGCAGAAAAAGCAGAATTTTCCTTCAAAGGAGGTGTAGTAGTACCCTTAACAAGTGTAGACATACGTTGCAGCCGAGAAAATGTTTCATTCAGAAACGGTACCTTCTCTCCGGTGAGGAGTTGACTTTTCACAGACTGATAGTCAGGATGTAAACCCAAAAATTTGGCCACATAGAACTCAGTTCTCTGTGTTTTAAGCTTCTCCACATCAGTAGTCAGAGGTTGATGCTCCTGTGATCTTCAATAATACCTTTCTATGCACTGTAGTACTCATTGAGAGACTTGTCTCCCTGTGTAGAGGAAAACATGTTGTCATATAGTTCATGTATTTGGGAAAGGTTCTTTCTTAAGAGAAACTTTCACGAAGATCATTCCAAACACCTTTGGCTGTGGAGTGAAACATATCATTAGAGGCAATGGTAGGATCAATACTGTTCCATAACCAGATTTTTAAGGTAGAATCTTCACTCATCCATTCCTCATATGCACAGAAGCCGAGTCTTTCACATCATAAGTAGGAGGATCATTGGTAAGATATTTCATCTTACCCTTAGCATGTATGTAAACTTGCACAGCCTGGGCCCATAGCATGTAATTAGATACCCGTTGAGCTTGATATTGGTAATTTGCACATGGACAGAATCACCTGGAGTTTTAGAATATGCCATGCTGTTGATCATACAGACACAATAGGCAGCAGAAAAAAAAAACACAGAACCCTATCGGCAGCAGGAAAGAAGAAAAAAAATACCAGCAGATGTGTCGCAGGTTAGGGTTTCTGTTGCTGTCCAAGATTCCCTAGAGAGATAAAGGCCCCAAAAAATAGAATTCTGAAGATAAATAGATTTGGAATCAGATCTAATCTAAAACTGCCGCAAGGTAACAGGCAATAAATCTGATTTTAGAAAATCAGATCAATAAACTGAAAGAGGCATGAATCAAGTGCATCAGATGGCTTCCAGAATAGAACTCTGAAGATAAATAGATCTGGAATCAGATCTAATCCAAAACTGCCGCAAGGTAACAAATCTGATTTTAGAAAATCAGATCAATAAACTGGAAGAGGCATGAATCGAGTGCGTCAGATGGCTTCCAGAATAAGTCTTCACTGTAGCAGCATCAACAAGTAACTGATTGTATGAATAGGAGATCGATATCTGAAGAAGAAACCCTAGAAATTTCAAATCATAGCTGGAAGAAGACAGATCGAGTCTTCATATCTTCATCAGTAGCAAGTAGATAGTATAAGCCCTTCTGAATCTTTTCAAACTAAGGGCATCATGTAGAGATATGCAGCACAGGCTGCTGCAGCCAAGAATCGAGAAAGCCTTGAAGGCCAATCAAACCAGATTTGAATAGGATCAATCACTAGTTCAACTAGTTCTCTGATACCATGTAACAGTTGTTAACTAAAGACACCAAACACCAGAGAATAAGAAGAAAAGAAAAGAAGGGAAGTAGGGGGACTGTCCAGAGAAGAATCGAGCATAACTGGCAGTCCCCTCCCCCCCCCAAACCCCCAATGGCTTTATTTATATTGCTGAAGTTACTAGAGAAGGACTCCTTATATGAAAAAGAATCCTACATTAGACTGACTTACTAAAATAGAAACTTAATAGAACTAGGACTTAACCTATCATAACAGAAACTCATCCCTAGGACCGAGTGTACATTATTCAACAAGTTATTAACATGAAGCATAGTGATTGGGTTTTATTAGGTGAAGGACAATGATTGAAGATGAAAGGAATTTATATGCATTCTGATTGAGGTTTGGTTGAAAATTTATTATTGTAGGCTAAAATTTATGAGATGAAGAAGAATGTAACTATTTAAGGTTGAGGTAATGGCAGTGCTATTAGACTCCTTGTTTCCTCTGGACAGTACATCTGCTTTGTATTACAATGGGAGCAAAAGTTGCAAATTTGTAGCAAGAAATGGAGTTTTAGTAGAGAAATTTGATGATTACAAACTTTTATACAGATGTATTGTTAGGCAAACTCTCTTATTGTGAATGTATCTTTGTCATGCAAGAACCGAGTATATTCTGTTCACCTAGCCCTTTTACATTTTTTTCATTTCTTCTAAACATGTACATGTGAGTACCTGATTCCAGATTGCAGCACAGTAAAAGAGTCTTAATATTTAATGTTCTTTTACAGGCGGAAGTTACTCAAAGGCTGAGTAGTGCAAAAGAATCAGCCAGCAAGCCTGCTGGATTGCACAGTCATGAGGATCTTGCAAAGAAGCTTCAGGTGACTGCATATTTACAGCACATGTTTACAGTTGTGTGCAGCTTAATTTTGTTTATTTTTAAAAATTATTTTGATTGTCTACTTTAGGCTTGATAATGCGATCTAAGTTTCAGAAATTATATCAATATAACTTTTTTAATTGCAACGTAAGTTTAGCAATGCCATGCAAATAACTTGAGATCATCAGTAGTGCCATTTCGGAGTGATGCTGAATTGTTCTAGATTCATAACGGAAATTGTTTGATCTTCTCCTGTGATTTTACCAGTTGTACAGACAATCATGCTATAGGTGCTATGAGCTTTATCTCTCCCCCCCCCCCCCCTGATGGTTTACGTACTTTTATTTTCTTTGGTATGATTGTGCAGTAGAATTAAGGTGTATATCATTGCCAAACCTGAATTGTGATGGAAGTGTGACGGAGAAGGGAATTTTTTTTAAGGGCGGGGGGTGGGGGGTGGGGGGAAGAGGCGGCTAGAAGAGATAAAGAAGATTGCAATTACCTTAAGCAATTAAACCTTACTTCTAGGCCAAGCCACTACAACATTGGGGACAAGTAAACGAAGCTTTCAGAAAAGAAGTCAGTTGTTTGATCTGAAAGAGAGATTCTAAATACCAGCATCCATTGATTGAGAGTAGAGTGGATTCAAATAAATTGATGGCAAAAAAGTGGTTGAGAATGTGCATTAGACTCTTGCCATCAAGAAACTGATGACTCTAGAATTTGGGAATTCAATACTTTGGATACAGAGTGATGCCAGATCGTAGAAGAAGAAAAGTGCTTGGTTCCTTATTGAACCAATTTTTACCCAAACCAGGACAGAGATGCGATGGGGATTCTTTGTAGTTTTAATTATCATTTTATGGGAGTTTTAGAAAGATTTTGATTACTAAGTGATTGTTTTCCTACTTCATGTTTCCTAGTTTCTTTGGTCTCATTGTTGAGTTAGTTTCCTAGTGAAGAGTAGTTTATATTTTATAGGAGGTCTTTATTTTTATATATAGTCGTAACCTTACTGCTATGCAGATGATGAGAATAATGAATTGAGTTTGTTTTTGGTTGAAGCCTGTGTTTGCTTGTGCGACCTTCCTCTCTCCCTTCTCTTCCCTCTTCTTCTTTTATCTCTCTGTTACGCCTTTCCGCTTGCTAATCCTTCTCTCTTTCTTCCCTCACTAGTTCGTCTCTTTTCTGGTGAGTACTATTTTCCCTCTTCCTTTGAAAACTGTTCTTGTCTCCTTTCCTTCTATTCTTTTTCGTTTCCTCTTGTAGTATTCTGTTCTCATATTCCTTCCCCTGTTACCAGCTGTATTTGCTGGTCTTGAGAAGTTTGGTCTTAACCCATCTAAAGCTTCAAGGGTTGGACTGAAAAATGGTGATTTGTTTCCACACGTATGGGCGATCCTATATGTAGAATTCCAGCCCCAACCCCCCTCTGAAGTAGGAGTTATGAACTGAAGTTCATACCTGGTTTCTGTCTACCATCAGGTCCTCTTTCAGTGAGATTTCTTTGATTTTCGGCTGCTGGTTCAATCGGTTGTTAGGGATTTAGAGGATCATGAGTTTGAATCCTTTGTCTAAAGTCCCAAGTTGATCAGGAACTCCAGGAAGGGAGAACTCCTCAATCCAGCCCTCCTGTGATCTGCTGTTTTTCTGCCTCCTGGGTTGTCTGCAGCTAGGAGATGAACCTTCTCCTCCCCCTCCCCCCCTCTATTACCTTTGAAGTTGATTTCCAAAATTGCAATTCTCTTCATTAATTCTGTTTTGTCCCTTATTTTAAAATATATTCCAAGTCTACCCCTTGTTAATATATATAAATCCATTTTGTATTCTCTTTATTATTAACTACCAAGCAGTCCTTTTAAGTCCTGGTTATTTGCGGTTCTGCCACTCCTTTGTTAGTTTATTACAAAATTACAGAATTGCCACCAAACATTTGATTTGAGTTGTTTTAACACTTGGATGGGCCTGATAGCAATCTCAAACGGTTTTCGAACCCAGGATTGCATCACAGAGATTCTTTGGCCCTTTTTCTAGAAAAGTTGATTACACTACAGAACATTGACTTGTGGACCCTAACAACTAATGTATGTAAATCTCAATGCTCTACTTATTAGATCAAATGCACTGAATCAATGTCCCCATCCTGAGAGGATCCTGAGTCCTGACCTATTACAGAGCCACTTGTTTACTCTCTCTCTCTCTCTCTCTCTGACACACACACCGACAGAAGCAAGTTGTTTTAATTCATTCTGTTGTATCATATAAATGCCTCCTGAAATATATCTTCTTGCTGGTAGTGTAGTAATATTTGTTTTTAATGTTGAGCAGTAATAATGTCTGATGTATTCCATGGTGGTGGTAATTTTTGACAGGAAGAAATGGACCGAAACCGTAAGGCATCATCAGGTAGTTATCATTGTTGAAAGACATACATTTAAAATTGTCTGAGATTTGATCCTTCTATTCTCCTTCAAATTGGTAATTTGATTGAGATATGGCAATCACCTATGGCAAATTTACTGTTGGGGTGATTAGATGCTCTACTCCACCCAATGTATTCTATTCTTCCAAAATCTCACTGGAGGAATGCATAAAATGTTGGGGAAAATTTTCCTACACTGTACGGTGAATGGCTGTCAAAATCTGCCCCTCCCCCTCTTCTACTATACCCTATGGACACCATCCGAAGGCCTTGGTCTCCCCTAACCGTGGCTGAAACAAAACTCGATCCTAAATGTTTGTGTCCGACATGATCTTTTTTTCAAAAAAGGGCACGACAAACACATCACTTCCTTATCCCATGTCAGTTGAACCTTTTTTTAACTCTTCTCTTCGTGGGGAAAGAATGTGACCCTCTACTCAATTAATTGTATTTTACAGGTTCGAAATCTGACGGATCTGGGAAGCGGATGAGAGAAGTTGCTTGTCCTACTTGTACTGTACATCTGCAGGTTTGAAGTTCTCTGCCACTGCACTTGACTGAATTATCATACTCTAGTTGCCATCCTTTTTATTTATTTTTTTGGGTTTCTCTTTCTCAAATAAATCTCAAGGCATTTTGATTATCACTGTAGGTCCAAGTTCCAAGCTCCGGTTCTGAAACCATCGAGTGTGGGGTTTGCCAGCACCCATTTCTTGTTGGTGCTCATTGAGCTGCCTCAGACAATGCTGTGTGTTTATAATGTTACAGCAACAGCAGTCAATTAACACTGAAGCAGAAATATTCATGGTTTTAACTTTCCAATCTAATTTGTTTCGACTCTGGTTGCACTTGATATTCATTAGCCACTGGATTTCTGGAACTTGTGTATACTTATCTCCAGTTCTGTACATTTCGGTTGATGTTTTGATGTATCTATTAATGCGAAATTCATCTAGTAAAATCAAGACAAGTTTTGTTCATGAAGCAACTATTGTCTAACTCGTGTTTTATTATTTGCATTTGGAGTTTCCTCTGTAGATTTGTGTTAGGCCCCGCTCAGATGTTAATGAATTGTAGGAAAGAGGTATTCAAGTTCTTGGGCCCGTCCTGTCTGTGAAACTTACGTATTCCATTGGTATTGTGGGATGCATTTAACTAACACAGGTTAGTAGCCCTCCTAGCAAGGTAAGACAACCCTCGCGGGTGTTGATCTTACGATTTGTTACCTAACTTAACATGTTTCTAAAAGTTGATTAAATATTTTATTTATGGGAAAAAGTTCTCTGTCCGAGAGTGTGGCCTATGCTAGCACTTCCATGATTGTATCTCTCTCCTCTCCATGTGAAAAGACATCTCTATCCCTTATTTTGAAGAGGAGAGAAGATAGATACATGAGAATGCTGGCGTAGGCCACACTCCTATACAGAAAACTGCTTCCCTTTATTTATTTTTACAAGCATGCCTTTCTTTCTAATCATTCGGAAGACTTGTTGGGCATCATGTTATTGAATTCAAGGCAAGTATGTAGCCTTATTCATATTTAGTGGCGAATCTAAATAGACCTTAATTATTCATTAAACCATTCATAAAGCTAGTCATAAAAGGAAATAATCAAAATCCAAATTAAACAATATTGCATTGCATAATCAAAACCAAAACCAATTAATAACGGGTTCAAATATCCATTGTTCAAGTCTAGAAAATTATCAAGCATCATAATCGGCATCCTACTGCTCCTGATCATATGTGCAGTCCGTACACTAACATGTTCTATCATTTGTGTATGAAAATTATCTTATTATAAAGGGTGAGCTCGACAATTCAGTGAGACAAAACATAGATAATACATACATTAATAAGTACAATTTACATATATAAAAAATGCATAAACTATGATAAAAAAAAATAATTACAATAATGCAAGTCCTTTTGGTTCTACTACAAGTGCACATCTGGTAAAGAAGAGGAACACGACCTTTGATCTGACGGCTGCTATTTCTTGCATTATCCGATTGAACACCATTGAGAGTCATTTTTTCACCTCAACTCATTGAACCAGGTCTGAGATCTTGTGAGCTTCCCTATGGGAGGTCTCGATCAGGTTTTGTAGGAGTAAGAGAATTCTCATCCTTAACCCTCATTCTGGTTCTGAAGGACAGTGTGCTGCCCTATGGGAAATCTTAGCCTCAGCTCTGGTCTAGTGTCCTTATTCAGCAGCTAACCCCCTGCTGGAAAGGGGTGCAATCTAGGTTTTAGTTCTGAATACTATGTGTGTTTGGGACTTTATGTGCAATTCCTTTTCTATATTCATGATGAGCTTCTAACATATGCTATCATGGCATTTCATCACATTCATATAATTCTAAACTTATGATACATACATGTCATATCACTCGTAGTAAAGCAAGAAACAAATTCCAATTATTTGCAAAACATCATAAAACAATCACATAATATCTATAATAGAATTCTACAAAAAAACATCTATAAGAGAATTTATGGTCTAACTTACTTAATATAATAAAAGAGGAATATCAACCATGTAAAAATCTATAATTTTACTCATCTTGGATACCTTTACCAAATCTCCACTCTCTCTCCCGTATAATGTACAACCCTTAGGTATGCTCACCTATCACATCACATTAATGATTTTAGATTCTGACCTACTCTGCGCACAGTCTTTTTCCTAAAACCATAATTTTTAACACAAACCTCCAATGGACATGAAACTTATATATTATTAAACTAGACCTAAAATCCGACAATCATACCAAAAGTCCTCTTAAGTAACCCATGGTTGCCTACTGAAATAGACAAACACATACCATCAGGAATTGTCCAATTCAATCGCAGTATGATAAGACCACTATTTCTTACTCTTACTGATCCCTAATGGATAGCTTTCATGGGGTAAGACTACACTTAATATTTTTCAATTACACGGATTAACCCAACTCTAGAATAGGCCTCTAAGGCCCTTCAAAACCAAATCTAAATTTGGGTACTGACAGTGATCATTTCTGCCAAACAGAATGACCTCAGTGTACTAACAGTGACTTAACTCTATCACCCGAAAGACAAAATGAGTCAGTTTTTAAGGGTTGCAATTAGACTCACAGGGCTACAATTTATCAGAAAACTAACTTTATTTAAGGTCTCTGAGTCCACTTAAAAATTGAGTATAAATCGGTTTCAAAATTTTAACAAGGACTATACTCATCAGAATTGATCACAATGCAATAAAAATGGATAACTCTCTTCCACAAGCCAAATCGACTGAGTCTTTTTATGGTTGAAACTAGACTCATAAATATACAATTCATATGAAGAGCTCATCTACAGATTCGGTCTCGAAATGCAGACACAATGACAGTTATATGCACTGGGCAGAACTACACTAACCTCATGTTGAGACCCATGGTTCATGCAATTCCAGAATGCAAGTAGAAAACGACAACTTTGAGAAACATATGGACGGATGGGATAGCAACAATCACAAGATTATTTCCTGGATCACCAATTCCACTATTCCCTCCATTAGTATGCTTATTGGAAAGATTGATATTGTCAAGAAAATGTGGAACTGCTCGATCATACATTCCTACTGACTTGACTCGCCAATATCAACTTGTGCTTGATCTTCAGGATCTGAAACTCAAGAAGGGTTAGACCATTTCAGAATTCCATTATGCTATGTTTGTTGTATGAGCTCAACTTGCTCTCATTGGACATAATAATCTAAAGTATCTTACTGATATTGAGAATTACAACTGTTACTTGCATATATGCAAGGGTTTGCATGGCTTTTGCATGAGGTGGATATATGTGTAAGGTGTGTATGTGCTATTTGTTAGGGTTAGGTTATATACGTGTGTTTGTAGTTAGTTATATGGAGGTAGAGTGGATGTAGGAGTGAGTGGAGTTATTATAGGAAGTGAGGAAGTTATTAGAAGAAGTGATTAGTGGGTAGTTTCGTAAGTTATTATTTGTTACATGAATGAGAAAAAGGCAGACAGACTTGGATAGACTTATAATTCCTACAATTTCTCTACCGAGAGATTGAGGTCGGCTTCCTCTGTAAAGCCAAGAGGCCATGTTTACTCCAGAAAGCTAAATCTACCATATTTTCTGTTATGTGTCCTATGGGACTCACTCTGGTGTATGGGCGTTAGATTGGGCCAGCCTAGTATGAGATAGGTTAAAAGGGCTTGATTTAATGCATTCCATCAGCGCTGGAGCTTTTGGTGTATCGGTCAAGTACCTAACATTGGGTATCAGCGCTGGGCACCACGTCATGGGTTCAAATCATGGAAGGGCTACCTAGGAGAGGACTACCTGGAGTAGAGTGAAAGCCACCAAGATAGGACTACTTGTTGCCAGGCAAAAACCTTGGAGCATAGTGGAGCCATTTGGAAAGGGCTACCTACCGCCAGAGTAAAAGCTGCCTAGAGTGAGAGCCGTTGAGAATGTTAGCTGCGAAAGTATGGTGATCTGTTTATGTGTCCAATGGGGCCCACTGTAGTGTATGGATGCTAGATTGGGCGAGCCTAGTATGAGATATGTTAAAAGGGACTTAATTTAACGTGTTCCATCAACTCTGGAGCTTTTGGTGTATCGGTCAAATACATAACATTCTCCTATTTTATATTTTGTCCCTTTTGTGTACGTAACAACAATGCTCGCCGAAAATCCACTCGCCTTGTCCAATTTCTTATGGCACTTGATGATCACTTTGAACATGCTCAAGCCTCTCTTCTTTCTTAACAACCTTTGCCTACTATTGATCAGGCTTTTATTGAACTTATTGATGTTAAGACTCGCAAGGCAACCACTGCCTCTGGCTATGTTGTTGATGTTCTCATGGCTCCCGATCACTCAACTCCCACTGATTCCTATCATGTGGAGTGTTGATATTGTCATCGTATGGGAACATCACATTTTTTTAATGTTGTTCTCGAAAACTTAGGAATTCGACATCCACAGTTTCATCACTTTTTACACAATTCAACAAACGAATCCATAGTAGGTAATTTCACACAACTCAACAAAGACACCAAATGAATTTTTAGTCTAAAATCGAAACCAAATTAAATGAAATGTCACTTTTCAAAACCAAAATCAAACTGAATTTTTTTTCCGATTGAGTTTCGATTCTAAATGTGACAGGTGCGGGCTGCATGGACTAAATGAAAGTCATTCTTAATACTTTAATCATCTGACCTGCTTTTGCGACTGGTATTTTAATTCCATTATAACACCATCATCTTGGCTGTATTTGTTTCAACGTAAAATAAAAAATAGGTGGAAATTTAAAAAAAAAGGAAACGTGAACTTTTTTTCTCCTATAGTCTGTTTAATCCTTGAAAAAAAAATAGAAGTACTATAAAATGGGTCTCCTTATTTTATAACCATGGACTGTAAATGGTGGCAATTTTTTTGAGAAAACTAATATTCATTCGAAATTTAAATGTTCTTTTGGTGTGTCTTAAATGCAGGATTGTCTGTTAAAGCAACTCTCTCAAAATGGATGCTCGTTGAGTCTACATGTGTTTTCTGTGGTTCTTGTGATGAATCCATTTGGTATCTTTTTCTGTCATGTGATTGGACTAAGCATATCTGGGCATTTGGCCCTCTCGGATGGAGAACAGAACTTCTATCTAGCCCTTCAATGGCACATCTGTGTGCTTCTCTTCTCCAATTTAAAGTCTTGAATAAATAATATTCTATTTGGTTTTATTCTGTTTTTATTATTTCTTGCTATTTTAAGTGGAATGTAAGGAACAAAGTAATTAAAAGGTTAGCTAGAGCTGATCCTCAGTTGGTTATCAAGGATGTAATTAAATGGCTCTCAAATTTAAATATCTATCCTCAACCCCTAACATCAACCTCTCAATTGCATCTCCACTGACCACACACTCCACAACTGTTATGAATCATGTCTCTAACCATGATTTACAATTCCTTGTTTTAATCTGCGCAGACATATATGATCCTCATCTAAAATTTAACCAGTTGGGCTTTTTGCATTATACTAGTTGGATAGGGTGTTTTAACATCTACAGGTTACCTCACAACAACTGATGAGATGGAAGCTAAATTATTTGGAATTCTGCAAGGATAGAAACATGCTGAAGAAGCTAAGATCCAACTCAAAGAGATTTGGTGCAACAATAGAGCTCTATGCACATATCTACACCCTTTTGACCACATGTGCATTCCCTAGAACCTTGTTAAGCTTTATTTTGATTTAGATGATCTACCTAAAAACTTTACTAGTATTAGATTTGACTAGAATAGTAATGATCTTTTCTATAGCTCGATTAGCTTTTGGCATCAAATGCCCTAAAGAATGATTGTAACTCCTATAAACATTACTCTTCTGTAAATTCCTCTCTTTAATTTTATTTATTACTTTTTCATAAAATAAAAATAAAAAAAGACTGTAGAATATGAGAAGTAATATATCATTTCGGGCAAGAGATCACTGTCTGGTTGCGTGGTCCATGCACCAATGCGGGGACCAATGATAGTGCGGGCATGAGCATTGGATGAAATTTTTAATTTCACGAGGGGTGAGGCAGTAATTTTATACCCTCTTGTATCTAGGCGCAAGTTCCACATGACCAGGCAGCGATCTTTTTCCCATTTTCGTAATTTCCTCTATTTAGTTCCGAACATTTAACCACAAAATAAACAATGCGGTGCCACTACTATTCAATAGAAAACCATCAACTAATCCATCATTAGTAGATAAAACTATTGGCATATTGCTCAACATTGGTATTTTCATCTAAATTTTTTTAAGAAGTTTAATGGTTCTTGTTCGGAGCTCTACCGGCTAGGTTGCATGACGGTGTTCTTAGCCATCAGATTAGGAGGGGGGGGGGGGAAGTGCCTCTTGGCGTGGTGGTGGCTGCCAGTTGTAATAGAGAGCTGGCCTAAGTCCAAGGGAGAGTACGTGTTGCTTGTTCGACCCTCCCCCAATCGAATGCTTGGCATCCTATTATTCCGTTATTCCCCCTTTCCTTTGGCCGCCTTTCCCTGAGCTGGGACGCTACCCTATGGTCATCCTAGTGGCCTATGGGCCCTCGATAGGATTGAAAAAAAATTAAAGCCATTAGAGTTAGGGTGTTAAAGTTCAACTTGAATTAGTCAGACTAACTGAAACTAACCGGTTGAGCTTAAGGAAAAAGGTACTACCCTCACGGGCGTTGATCAAATGATCCACAATATTAGTAAATAATTATCACAACTCTTATACAAATAAATCACACACAACGGAAGACTTAAACTGGAGTTGGGTATAGATAATAGTTCTGACCTGATAGTATGAAACATGTAACACTGGCAGCTATTATTTATATCATGAATTCAGTATTCAAAAGTTATTACAACACAAAACATCTCTAATATCAAAAGCATAAAAAAACATCTTCAATGGCCCTCAAGCCTGATCTCTTAGGTTCAAGCACTTCATGCATTCGCAACATGTCGTATCAGGATCTGTGTAAGTACACCCTCCTACCTAGGGCTGCAACAGGGTCGGGTTGGGCCGGGCTTTATAGAACCCTAGTCCAACCCTAAGTCCCCTTAGTTGGGCCCAAGCCCGACCCGACCCGACCCTGACTCAGGGCCAGAAAAATCCAACCCTGACCCGCCCTCAGGGTCGGACTGGGCCGACCCTAATTGGCCCTGATCATGGGGAGGAGGAAAGAAATGAATGGGTTGGAATGGACTGGGAAGAACTTATTAATTTTACATAAAATAACAATATAATAAATTATATTATAACACTTATTGTCTTCATATATAGTATATTATATAAAAAAATGTGGGTGAAATTTAAAGTTCATAATGTATAATTTATATCAATATATATTTTATAGTATAACTTAAATCAGGGTCGGGCCGGGCCAGGCCAAGCTTAGCTCGAGGCCTCAACCCTAACCCGACCCGACCCTAACTCAGGGCCAGAAGTTTCCAGCCCTAACCCGCCCTCAGGGCCAAATATCTCAGCCCAGACCCTGTTCGGGCTTAGGGCGGGCCAGGGCGGGTTCGGGCTGGCAAGGCCAAACTTGCACCCCTACTCCTACCTCAACATCTGTAAAATTAAGGTAAATAGAGGAGTGAGTTACCTTGGCCATGCACATGGTGGCAATACATGGCCCACTAGCTGACTGTCACCACTAATTCTAACCAAACCCCTCTAATAATTAAAGGGTATCACTTAATTAACCTTGTTTACCTCTAATGTGACACCTTATGCATTTCTATTCATGTAAATACATAAAAATCAAATAAATTTTATTTAAATCAATATAACTGCATACATATGTAATATCATTAAATCCACATCATATTAAATAACAATAAAATACTTCAACTTATATAAATTATGTAACATATTATCACGTGCAAGAATTAGTATTAAAATACTCTACAAAAGGTAATAAAATATTAATAAACAATTCAGAAACAGTAAAAATAAAAATAATTATTTTAAATTAATATTAAAACATTATAATGGAAATGTGGGGCATTATAAAACCAAACTGAACCTTTATTGGTTAATTTGGGTTTAATGGATACAAATAATACAATAGATCAAGCCAAAACCAAACTGAAAACCGGACCAAACCTGATACAAAATCGAGAACAAACCGCTAGTAACCCGATAAGAAACAAAAACTTAAAAGAAGAAACAAAAAAAGAATTTTCCCATTGATTTCCTTATATATATGTAAAACCAATTTCCTTAACAGTTTGGTTTTGGGTTGAAACCGGATCAAACCAACCGATTTCATTTTACACCTATTAATGGGTCGAACCAGTTAAGATTTCATGGATATCAAAATGGGTCATCAATACCCTTCTTGATCTTGGTTAGTGGAGAAGTTGAGCCTTAATTATTTTATATGGGTTTTCTTCCATATCGCTATTCACAGTGAAACAATTCACTTCACTATGATTTTCTTGCCCTGTTCGACTGTAATAGAGGGGTCCTTCTATACATCACTATAGAGAGTGAAGTGAAGTGCTCCACTTAAAGATTTAAACGTCTCTATGTGTGTGTGTGTGTGTGTGTGTGAAAGATGAAGGAGGAACTTCTACAATTTATAGAGTCACTCACGGATCCAAAGGATCAGTTTCAAGTCTCATGATCAATCTCTCTTGGAACATATAACCCATCTATTTTTGGACCATAACCAATTAATAATCTTTCTTTTCTCTTATTTACCAAAAAATAAAAAGAACCTATCTTTCTGGTGTCTCAACGACTACATACCCTATTCCTCACCTAAATCTGATTAAGTTATAGAGCCAATAGACCCATATATATATATATATAAGTAACCCCCAAACACACTAGTAGATGACTACTTCATTCTCTCCTCACCCTCCATTACTATAAGGAGAAGCAGAGATCCATGAGCACTCTTACTTGAAAGAAAGACTTCTCAGCTTCTACGTTCAAAAAACAATGCTTCCACCCTCTTCTTCTTCTTCTTCTGCAAACTTTGTTGTTTTATTTGTATTTATCATAGCTTCCTGCTTCCTCTTCCAAGTCAACGAAGCACACATCACTTTGCCTAATAACATTACGATCCCGGCCTTGATTGCGTTTGGAGATTCGATCATAGACCCAGGCAACAATAATAATCTTCAGACGCTGGTGAAATGCAACTTCCCTCCCTATGGCCGTGATTTCAAGGGAGGAATCCCCACTGGAAGGTTTTGCAACGGAAAGGTTCCTACTGATTTCATAGGTACGTAGTTTATATGGTACGTGGATCATGTTTTTGTACAAGTACCGTCCAAGGCCCTCCAGCGTCAATCACATGAAATCCATTATGTGGGACCCACAGGTGGAGTGGATTGAGCACGGATCAGGTTCAATGACATGCACCCTATTCCTGGGACCTGATATGAGTTCATTTGGAATCATTGGAGCCCACATGTCAGGTCAAGATTCCAAATGAGCTCAGATCAGGTCCCAAATACACTACATGTCATTGAACCTGATCCGGACTCGAGCGGATTTCATATGAGTAGCTTTGGAGGGCCTTGGATGGTGCTTGTACTTTGTACAAGGACATGATCCGGACTCAAAATCAAAGTTTGTTTCTTTCCATGTGAGTGAAGTGAGAAGCAGATGTAGATTAACCATGGGCCCATTTATGCTTCTTGTGAAAGCCCAGTGATGACTTTCTTAGCCCTCACCAAAAGTGATAAAATGACTCTTCAGATTAGAACGAAAAAAAAAATCCTCTGCAGTCCCTTAATCTTGCTGTGCCTTGCAGTTCAGGCCAGAGAGCTCAACATGTGAAAGATGCAACATCCAATGGTGCCGAGCATGGGGGGAAAAAATGGGTTAATTGAGCTCGCACAATTGGATGAAGCATCTTCCACACGTTGAGCTCCAAGGCCCGAACGATGAAGGAATCAGAACGGCCCAATACTCAATAGCAAACCATCCTCATCATCAGTTTGTAATTGAGGATGCATGCAAATTGATACATATGAATCAAACCGACACTATCATCTGTAGAATCCAAGGCCTGATGGGTGTCGATCGGTTTGATTCCTCATATAAAATGCAGAAATCAAATCGAACCAAATCAAGACCAAACCGACTCAGTTCGGCTTGGTTTCATATTCAGTCCTTATTCGGTTTTTGTTCGTATCATATTCAGTCTTTAGGTCCTATTTTAGGTGTTTGTACCAACTTTTTACATCTTCACCAATAAAATAACTCTTATTGTTAAGTGTCCTAATCTACCAAACTTTTACAAACATTAAAAATTAAGGAATAGAATCTATCATCCACATTGATTGAAATTATACAAAAGAATATAATATTACCAGTTCATTATTTCGTTTGAAAATAGGTAATTTGGTTGGGTTCAACAGTTTTAGTCATGAACCGAGCCAAACTGAATTGAGAAAAAGTTTCTGCTTTTGAAACTAAAACCAAACCAATTTATTTCGATTTGGTTTAGTTCGATTTTAAACAGTCGATTTCAATTTCGGTTCAAAATTGACACCCTTAATCCAAACCGTTAGATTAAAAAAAAAAAGATTTTATAAATAGTTCAGATCTTTCTCTCCACATTGCCTAACCAATGAAATTTCAATTTCATTTATATATAATTTGAAAGAGAAAGAGAAAATCATATTGTGGTGTTCTTGACTACTTGTGCTTGTTTCTGGGTGCAGCTGAAGATTTGGGAATTAAGGAGCTTTTGCCTCCATATCTTGACCCATGCTTGAAGCCTCCAGACCTCCTCACAGGTGTAAGCTTCGCCTCCGGTGGTGCTGGTTATGATCCGCTCACCGCTAAGTTAACGGTATCAATCCTCTACCATTTTATTTTTTGGAATACATTCGCTATCAGGGAGTGTGGCCTCTACTAGCACAGGGCCAATGGGAGTACTAACCGAAGTAGGGCTGCAACAGGGTTGGGTTGGGCCGGGCTTTAATAAACCCTAGTCTAACCCTAAGTCCCCTTAGTTGGGCCATGCTCGACTTGACCTGGACTCTGGGCCTGAAAAATCCAACCCTAACCCACCATTAGGTTCGGGCCGAACTGACCCCATTTGGCCTTGATCATGGGGAGGGGGAAGGGAGATGCATGGGCGGGCTGGACCAGGCTCAGCCCGAGGCATCAACCTTGGCCCGACCTGATCCTGATTTAGGGTTAGAAATTTTCAGCCCTGACCCGTCCTTAGAGCCAAGATATCTCAGCTCAAGCCCCATTCGGGCTCAGGGCGGGCTAGGGTGGGTTCGGACCAACAAGGCCAAACTTGCACCCCTACACAAAAGCATCAATAGGTGCAGAATTTTTACCTTTCACGTGGGGTTGGGCATTTATTTCGCCCCATCCCGTCCAGGTTCCTTTTTCCTTTTTTTCTTGTTTTTTCTCTTCTTCTCCATTCACCACAAGGTGGAGGAAAACTTTCTGTTTTTTATATATTTGGGTTTCTTATTTTACATGTTTTACATATTTATATATGTATGATCAGTCAGTGTTGTCTCTGTCGGATCAATTGAACTTGTTCAAAGAGTACATGGGGAAGCTGAAAGTGATTACTGGAGAAGAGAGAACAAGGAGCATTATTGCAGAAAGCTTATATGCAATCTGTACAGGGAGCGATGATATTGCCAATACTTATTTCTCTACTCCTTTCAGAAATATGAACTACAATGTCCCTGCCTATACTGATCTCATGCTCACTTCAGCTTCCAGATTCATTCAGGTTAGTTCTGCTCATCTTTCCTTATTAAAAATCCCAACACCAAAAAATGGTTTAAGGCATGTATTCGGCTCTCCTCCAGCCGTGGCGGGAGCTGGAGGATCCAGCCCAGCAAAAATAGGGGTGTTTGGGTCATTTCATAGGGGGATCACCCCATGAAATGACCAAAAACCCCCTTATTTTTGCTGGGCTGGATCCTCCAGCTCCCGCCACAGCTGGAGGTTAGCATTCGTTTAGCATTACTTGGTTATCTTTCTCTTTTTCACTCTAATATCTAAGAATTAAAATTAGACTTCAAGTTCAATTAATTAATTCAGCATTTTTTTTTTTCTTCTTTGGAGTTTGGAGAGGAAAAAATTTAAGGAGACACATTTTATTGAATAAGATTGTCAACGAAAACTTAACTACAAATTTTTCTTCTGGAAAAAAAAAAGACAATAAGGATCGAATTTTGTTTAAGCCACGATGAATTGGAATCCATTCACCATGGGGCTTCAAATACGACAGGAGGGTTTTGGAAAGGTATTTTGGGGAAAAAAATCCTATACAGGTTTGTGAACCCTCGATGGTGTGGAAACTTCACCACGTGGTGACGGAAGACTTTCTGCAAAATATAAATAGATTTTATGGTCAAACACACACCTCGTTGTGTCAACCAGCAAGTGACATCTTTTGAAATGATGGGCCCTAAGGTCTCTTTTTCACATGTAAAGCTTTAGCTCAATAAGTTAGGCAAATGGCAAAATAATGCTTTGAAAAATCCAAAAACTATTGTGAGAAAGTGCATATAAATACATGGAAGTGTATATGAGTAAATTTGAATCCAACATTTAACATGTAAGCAATTTAAATTGTTACTGACCATTTCACCCTTCTGCATGGCATAACTAAGTGCACCTGACCTAGGTGCCCTTTTGAGATAGTGTCCTCTCATATTGTCTATGGGTGAGGCCCACACTCAAAAGGTGGTTCTAATACGAATCGTTATCCTCTCCTGTCCGCTGCCCGGACAGGACCGTGCTATCCCCTCACATGGGGGGTGCGAAATGACGACCTAATCCCCTGCCCGAACACACTGCCCGAGCGAGGTTAAATAGTCATTTCGTGCCCCCATGTGAGGGGACAACACGGTCCTGTCCGGGCAGCGGACAGGAGAGGAACAAAATTCTTCTGATACCCCATGGACGGTGTCAGATGGGGTGAGATGGTTACCACATGCGGAGAGAAACCACATTTGAGATGCCTACCTAGATAGGCAGTTGGAGGAACAGTTGCCAAAAAAAATAAAGGGTGTAATTTTCTTAGATGGCATGCACATCCATTATAGAATACATGGATGGCAATAAGAAGTCTATCAAATGGGGTTGAAAATTTTATGAATAAGTAGATCTCCAAGTCCCCTACTAATGTACCAAGCTTTAACTCAATGGAAAAATAAAAAACTAATGATTGAAAATAGAAAGGAAAATGTTCAGGTTACCAGAATATAGGAGGTTATATGTTTGAAAATGAGTATGAAATTTGACATGTGATAATTCTAGACTACTGAGTGGGAGATTTGATAATCATAATTGTCGTTGCCAAGGTACCCAACATGTGTCTTCCTCTCTTCTCCCCCTTTGGAAAAGACTCCCTTGCCCCCTATGTTCGGCACTGTGATTGTTGTACGGCACTAACTTATCGAAAGTTGATGGCATGCCCAACCCTCCCTCATAAAAAAAATTTTCAAAATTATAAGGAAATAGTGGACTAATAAGTTGTAGCTTTCACGGCTGATTACTGTCATAACCCAAGCCCAACACATTAACATAACAGTACTCCTAACCCCACTACCAGTTTGGACAAACCAAACAACCTGAGCCCACCCATACACTCATGAACCCAATACAAATCTGCTAGAGAGAATTAATTTAAGCGAAAAGGTTCCACACACAAATAGTGTGGGAACCAAATTGCACGCCCTCTCATGTTTCACTGTTCACATTGAACAGTAAAATGTCATAAATAGCCCCCCCCCCCCCCCCTAGTGTAAAATTTGGCTTAGGAAAACCTCCTTTGCCCGAACTAACATATAGCCCCCTCTGGTGTACTTAGAATTTGACATATTCTTTTAATATTCCATTGTCTTATTCTCAAAAATTCTTTAACATAGGGGTATAAAAGGATATTCAAAAAATATTTTGAATGTGACATATTATTATGTCATTGACAAACACAAATTTTCGAGTTCACATATGAAATGTCACTATTTTCCTCATTGGAAAAAAAAAAAAAAATTTGCATGCCAACAAAACAGTAATGTTACAGCTTATTTGACACCTATACAATGGAAAAAAAGATTGATATATTCTCAGAGTGTGCAATTTCACTCTCGCATTTATTTATATTTTCTCTATCCTATTCAAAATATGTAGACCCCATATGAATGATAATTTTTTCACGACAACTACTGATGTAGCATGTAGATTCTTTCCCACATTTGCAATGTGGGAAACCCTCTTCCATATATATATATATATATATATATAGATCGCAACTTATATATATTTTTTTATGATAATCTATTTGGCAGGATCTGTATGGTTTAGGGGCAAGAAGGATCGCTGTGATAGGCATCCCACCGATTGGATGTGTGCCATTTCAGAGAACCCTAGGAGGAGGGGGAGAGAGAAGGTGTGTTGAGAAATACAACAAAGCAGCATCTCTTTTCAACACTAAGTTGTCTTTCCACATCGGCTTCCTCAACCAAAGGCTCCCACAATCCAAAATTGTGTTCATTGATATCTACAAACCCCTACTTGATATCATCCAAAACCCTCATTCCTACGGTAATCATCAATTCCTCCTCATCACTTCTAATACTTGTTAATTCATAAAGAAAAATCAACATTTTCAATTAAAATGGTTTTAAATGTCTAAAGTCACAGCCCCAGGGCCACAACAAGGGTGATTTTGATCATTTCACAGGTAGGACCTAAGTGGGTACCTATGAAATGGGTTGGACCCTCCAACTCCCACCACGGTTGGAGGAGAGCCAAATTGAATGGAGCCTTTGTTTTTTTTTTTTTTAAGACAACTTATGCAAACAGTTTGTTGCATCTTATAATCGCATTGGCTCCATCTGATTATAAGGGAAATTAAAGTTAAAGGATTAAATGAAAATTTTCAATCTAAATAAATTACTAAAATCTTATCATATTTAGTAGCGATACTTTTTGGATGTATTATTAACTTTTCAAACCGAAAGATTTAAATGTAGTTTAATAACCAAATATGAAATGATTTGGAGTTAGTGATATAATCATGTGACATTAATTATAAAAGTTAGGTTTAAAAATTATTTTTCCTCCTATTTTTCTTGCAACCAAACGGAGCCAATCGTGATCGGGTTTAACCATTCCAAATGCATAGGTAGGTACAAAATCTTCTATTTCTTCCCTAGTTACCAATTAGCTAGTTGCCCTGAATAGATATTGTTTGGTTTTGGTAATTTGTTTTAGGTTTTGAAGAGGTGAACGATGGATGTTGTGGCACAGGAAAACTAGAGGTTTCAATACTATGCAACAACTTGGTCCCACAAACGTGCTCAGATGACTCCAAATACTTATTCTGGGACAGCTATCATCCCTCTGAGAGAGGCTACCGCTTCCTCACCACCATCATCTTACAAGACCACATCAATCACTTCTTCTAAATTCAAGCTAATGTTTACATTATTGGCATCTTCAAAGCTCTTGCCAGATTTTTGTTTCTACAACTCACTATGATCCCAATCTCTTTGTATTTAATAATGTGAGCTCATTATTTTTGCTAAGTCCATCTGGATTCTGGAAGACTTGGTGGTAGTGGGTGTCAAATTTCAACCCGAACCGGTTAAACCAACAAGAACCAGTCGATTTAACTCGGACAGAACAAAGGACTTGAGAAAATATTTTTGTTTCTCTTTTCCCACTTATTCAATGTTTTAATAGGAATTGTTAATGGCATCAATCAAGTTTTCATGACCTAGGCTAAACTCAAAAGCAATCACATCGATCTGTTTATCGATTTTAAACGGTTCTAAATGGTTTGAGTGGCAATTTATCGATTTGACACTAGAACCGAAATTAAATCAATGGTGGTTTTTTTAACAATGTAAACTATCAAAATCGAATCGAATAATAATGTCAGCTTATCGGATCCAGTTTAAATAATTTGATTAGATTTGACAATTTTTTCTTCGAAATCAAAACCCTTAACTCCTTAAAGGGATCCATCCATCCATCCATAGAGAGCCCTTACTATAATTGTGTGTTCGTTCATATGCTCAAAAGAGTCCATGTCGTAAGAAATCTGAATGCATTGTGATTTTATGAGTACAACCTTTGGGAGGACAAATATCCTTCCTCTGTCTAAAACAGCATTTTATACAAGGAGAATATTAACAATTAAGATTTAAGAGCCTCTTAAAGTTTCTATCCAACAGTTGCTTCTAAAGTGCATTTGTCATCAGTTCCTTCCATGGAATACGGGTGAGAGAGAGAGAGAGAGAGAGGCTGTTTCTATACTCAAACCCGTGACCACTTACTTGGTCACAATGGAGCAATCATTACCATTGCACTAAGGCTCGCCCTCTCCATACTCAATAACTTTCTTGAAAGAAAAAAAAGAATTAAGATTAGTAAGTGATATCACACCCTAAAATTAGGAGCTTTCCACCTCACAACTAGGAACTATTAGAGGAGAAAATACCATCCACATTGACCACCAATGAATATTACTATTGACCACCAAAAAAATAAAAACAAAACAAAATTAGAGACTACTGACAAGTGATCTCAAGCTTCGAGCTTCGACCTTCAAGATTCCAAAGGGTATTAAGTTGGGAAAAATCATTCTTTATTTATTTTATACCAAATAATTTTTCAAATCTTCGATTTCTACCTTGATATTCTTTCATACTCTTTATTCAAGTTTCATTGAATGATGAAAAATATAATAATGTTCTTTCAAATATTGATAAAACACTACCCCCCCCCCCATCAACTAGAATATATAGCTGTTGTGGTTCATGATTTTTCTATTTTTCCAAGAAAAAAAATGGGTAGCAGTTTTCTGTACAGGACTGTGGCCTATGCCAGCACTCCCATGTGTCTATCTCTCTCTTCCTTAAAACAAGGGGGCATAGGTGTCTTTTCATATGAGAAGGAGAGAGATAGACCCATCGCTCATGGGAGTGCTGACGTAGGCCACACTCCCAGACACAACTTTTTCCCAAAAAAATTTTAACTCCCACTGTTATGCCATATTTTTGTAGATCTAATCATTTAATATGGAATTTGGGAGTAAAGGGCATAAATATGACCACAACTTCATAAGAAATTTATTGATAAAGATTCCATCTATTGTGCTTTAGATTTTTTTTTTCTAAACAAAATATATTTAACCCTTGGCAACCCGGAGGGGAATGTCTATCCAATACTCTTCTACATCTCTATATATGTACACATCATAAATGATTTATCACTTTATGAAGAGTAGTTGGAGAATTCAGAATCCATCCTTCCATATGTGTACACAAATATTACCATGTAATGAAATAGTGGGTCTCCGCCTTCATTCATTGTCTCTTCACTCTCCTTTACTTTTTTTATGACATGATCACTATCTTCAATTGGTATCCTCTCTTTTTTTGGTCCAACACAAACTCTCACTGCTCCTGCCTGCGTCAGGCATTAACACCTCAACTTTCAAAATTAAATGCATTCACGATCTCAACCCATTTATTGAAACATCCCTCTTGCAATCCTTTGCTCAGAAAACACCGACTTCTATAAATCTTCCACATGGAAATAAATGCTTCTTTCCATTCTCCTCCTCTGGTGCTCACATCCCTACGTAAGCTCATCGCTCATCGAGGTCCGAGGTCCGGCTCCTCTCCAATGAGTGCGCCAGCCACACTCAGGGATGTGTGCCAACCAACCCAACTGTCAGATACCTCAATGGGCACTCATTGAGCAGATGCCTCCAAAAAGAGAAGCCCCACGAGGCCGAATCGAGAAGGATCACTCTTCCTAAGTCGGTTTAAAAATTCAAATTCATTTCAAGGTAGTTACTACTTGTTACGTCACTGCCTGACCTGACCCACTCATGGGCCATTGCCATCTCTTAATCTGTAATTATATAGACATATTTATGTATCTCCTGCCAATCCCTGCAATCTTCACATTTCACAAAGCTTCTCGTAGTTCAACAATTCAGACTCCAGAGGGCACAGCCGTTTCATTATTCGTTCAGACTCCATCAGAATCCAAGAAAGGAAATGCAGCCGTCCTCTCTAAACCTGGCTACTTCTTCTTCTTTGGTTCTTCTTCTATCTCTGCTTGCTTGTTTCACCTCTCAATTCATTCAAAAAGCCATTGCAGCACCTGCCAATTCCACGGTTCCTGCAGTACTAGTCTTCGGAGATTCGATCGTGGATACTGGAAACAACAACTATTTATCCACATTGGCTAAGTGCAATTTTCCTCCCTATGGCAAAGATTTCATGGGAGGAATCCCAACTGGTAGGTTCAGCAATGGAAAGGTTCCCTCCGACCTCATAGGTACTCTCTCTCCTTCAACCTCATCCACCACTACTCATATAACTATATATAGACCATCAAGAATGTAGTATGAATCACTAAGGTCTTTATTCAATTTCCATAATTTGTAATGCATCTAATGATCTAAATTACTTTGAGAACTAATATCCAGTTGAAGGAATGGGGATTAAGGAGCTGTTGCCGGCATATTTGGACCCAAATCTAACCCTGCAAGACCTCGTCACTGGCGTAAACTTCGCCTCAGGTGGTGGAGGTTATGATCCTCTCACATCAACTATAGAGGTACAAAGTTCAGTTACTATATATATATATAGATAAAAGATATTTCCACTATATACTCTGATTCTGTTTCTTTCTTTCTGTTTATGAAATGATCAGACGGCTATGAATTTATGGGAGCAGTTAAAGCTGTTTGAAGAGTACATAGAGAAGGTGAAGAGTGGGATTGGTGAGGAGAGAAGCAAGAATATTGCATCAGAGAGTCTATATGTGGTGTGTACAGGGAGCAATGACATTGCAACTACTTACTTCCCTACTCCTCTTAGGAAATTGCACTACGACATCGCCTCTTACACAGATCTATTAGTCCAATCTGCTTCCACTTTCATTCAGGTAACCCTCTTCTTCCTTTCTGTATTACTACTACAGTACTACCACTATAAGAATTTAAACTACAACACCCTGAAACCTAAATAGAAGCTTTAGAATAACAAAGTAATACACTGTACTGAGAGATCTCTCAGGGTGTGCTGAGAAATATCTCAATATAAGAACGGGGAGAAAGAAGAAATATTAGTAAAAGGGAGAAAAAATTCAACTTGTTAATAAAAAGAATAAAAGCTTCAGAGAGAGAGGGGTCAAAGATTGAGCAAAAACCCAAGAAATAAGAAATTATAAGAAAGAGAAATATCTGGAAAAAAAAAAAAAGGAAAACTTTGTTAGAGAAATAAAACATCTACTCCATATAGACTTACACTACCAACGTTCAAGCCTAACCAGATCCATTGTCAAATCAATTTCTTGTGGAAAATATCTGAAAAAAGGAAGACTTTAAGGTTCTGTTGGTTTTAAGAAAGGAAATGTAACATTTTTAGCCTATGATTTGTTTCATCAGATGTAAAAGAAGGGATATAAAGTTCTTGTCATAATTTCTAGTTCCTCTATTTGTTTCCAAGTAAAAACCATGTAAATTTGTACCAAAAAAAAACCACGGAAATAGAATTTTCAAGTAAAATCCTACTCTTTTATACTGATTTTATCT
Source organism: Telopea speciosissima (assembly GCF_018873765.1). Classification (NCBI taxonomy): domain Eukaryota; kingdom Viridiplantae; phylum Streptophyta; class Magnoliopsida; order Proteales; family Proteaceae; genus Telopea; species Telopea speciosissima. The sequence continues at coordinate 17,293,945 of NC_057920.1, read as the reverse complement.
AATAACTTTTTTTAATGATTTTTATTTTAAAGCTTAGGTTGTTTCCACATAAATTCTGTAAAAGGAAAATCCCCAAGTAAAATCACTAAAAATAATAATAATACTAATAATACTATTTTATTTGAACATTTTTATTTCTTACATATTATGACTGTCAACTGTTGCTACCTTAAAAACAAACAGAACCTGAACAAAACCCAAAAATAAAAAGCCTACAGTAAAATATGAAAATTCGGATTTAGAAAAAACATCTCACAACATCTTTTTTTAGCACATCACATATGCACATCTATAATTCTTGTGGATGTGAGGGATGGTTTTCATATACAGCTTCTTCTTGCAGGAACTGTACCGATTAGGAGCACGGAAGATTATTGTTATCAACATACCACCAATTGGATGTGTACCATCCCAGAGAACAATAGCAGGGGGAAAAGCTAGAATGTGTGTAGAAAAATACAACAAAGCAGCCATGCTCTTCAACTCTAAGCTGTCCTCCCAACTGAATTTGCTAAATAATAAGCTCCCCCAATCCATATTCCTCTATATCGATATCTACAATCCTGTGCTTGATCTCATCCAAAATCCTTACACATACGGTAATCACCACTAATAGGTCACCATCATAAAATCAACATTCAACTATTTTGGATTTTTTACCTTGCTGATATAACTATCAATGCCAAGATCAGATATAAGCTAATAAGTGTTTTCCACAGGATTTGAAGAGGCAACTAAAGGATGCTGTGGTACTGGAAAAATAGAAACATCAATATTACTGTGCGACGGAAACCCATTTACATGTACAAACACCTCCAAGTACATATTCTGGGACAGTTACCATCCCACGGAGAAAGCTTACAAGGTCATCCTCGCTCCAATCCTCAACTACCTCAACAGCCTCTTCTGAAGCACATCCCCAACCTGTTATGTTACCTGCTGCACTGCTTCATAATCTCTACTTCATCATATATCTCAGTACACAGTGATCACCCCTTAACTCAAAGATGTCAAAAGTCCCAATTTTCTATCCCCATTTTGGGTTTTCACAATTATTTCATTGTCATATTTAACATAATCAGGATGAGGACATGAGGTAGTCCAATAAACACAAATCAATCAACCATAAATAATGTATCCAGCGGGTTGATAACACCCTACAAGCACGTTCTTATCAATAAGACAGTCTTCTATTTAACACTACACTTTTTTTAACACTATACAGCTAGTATCATTTGTTTCAAAGAATGTCATCGATTGGATAATTATAATCACTTGCTAGACTGATTTTCAATCTAAATGTCCCTTAAAAAGTAGGCCATTCTACTCAGAGAGATGTCGTTCAAGCACCTCACCTATAAGATGTCATTTTTAAACAACAACAAATCAAATGCTATGACCATTCCTTCAGATGGTGCTCTAAAGTACGTGTAATATAAAAGTTAACAAGAAGTGCCTATTTAATTTTGAATCAAGTGATCCACCGGGGAAACACACAGATGCTCTAAATATTTATGGAAAATATGATTACCAGAATGATGTCTTTACACAAGAAAAGAACAACAAACTCAGCCTTTTCCCAACTGAATGGGGTCGGCTACATGGATCTGTGCAAACAAAAGTAGGGAAAACTGAGGTCTACATAAACAAAATATAAGCAAGACGAATGAAGAAATCAGAGGCGAGGAAAGATAAGTGAGAGTAAGAGGGAAGAGGTACAGCCCAACACGTCAGGAGAATCTCAGCTAAATGGGGTTGGCTACATGGATCCTTACCCTTCAATAGGCTCTATCCGAGGTCATACTTGGGACAAGGCCTAGACTATGCATGTCCTTCCTCACTACTTCTATGGTCAGTTTAGGCCTGCCCCTAGCTCTTTTAGCTCCTTCAATCAGGATTAGCTCACTCCTCCTAATTGGGGCGTCCCCAGCATAGATAGAGAACTCGCGAGATCTCGGTTTTCCAACGGGTCGAGACGAGACTTAATACGAGTTCTAAAAGTGCAATATCTCGGTCAACCCAGATCTCAACCCATCTTATCCTTTAAAAGTATTGTAACTCGACAGAACTCGAGATATCTCGATCGAGTTCTATCCAAAACCTCTTTTCTTCCCCTGTGAAGGCTGTGAGCTCATTTTACCTCCGGATTTCAATGTACAACCTGCCGGAGAGTTGATTCAGCTACACAATTGAAGGATTCAGCTACAAAATTGAAGTGAGCTCATTTTACCTCCGGATTGCAACAGTACAGCAACACAATGACATGGGAAGACTATGTGGCACTAGTGGGGACTGAATGCAAGATTCAATCAAATTTTATGTGATGATAGTTGTAACATTGTTAAACAGTTTGATGAATCACTTTCACATTTCTAATGCTTATTTAAGTTGTTTTACATTAATTGAATGCTTTGATTGCTTTCTATTACTAAATTATGTGTAGAGTTGGGTATTTTAGTACGTCGTCGCCTACCAACCTAGGGTCCAAAGTAAAACTCCTATTTGGACTTTGTTTTTGCAAAATCTGATAGTGCCATTGTGTTTAAATGGCCTAAAAAGGTTGAGTACCAAGTTTCAGATCCAAACTATGTGATGATAGCTGTAACATTGTTAAACAGTTTGATGAATCACTTTAACATTTCTAATGCTTATTTAAGTTGTTTTATATTAATTAAATGCTTTGATTGCTTTCTATTACTAAATTATGTGGAGAGGTGGGTATTTTAGTACGTCGTCGCCTACCAACCTAGGATCCGAAGTAAAACTCCTATTTGGACTTTGTTTTTGCAAAATCTGATAGTGCCATTGTGTTTAAATGACCTAAAAAGGTCGAGTACCAAGTTTCAGATCCAAACTAGGTCTAAAACCCATCGAAACCAGGTTTCGAGTTGAAAAAAAAAAATGCACCAACTCAACCGAGATCTCGAGATATCTTGAGACAACTCGGTATTTCCCAGGGTCGAGTTCTGAGTTTTAGTACCATGGTCCCCAGGTCTCCACTGAACATAGCCCATAAACGACTTTCTTGGAGCTTGACATTGATTGGGGCAACTCCCAAATCAGCTCTAATACGTTCATTCCTCATTTTCCTACCTAGTTTTACCGCACATCCATATCTCTGCCACACATAGCTTCTCTATATGACACTTCTTAACTGCCCAACATTCCGCTCCATACATCATAGATGGTCGGACAATAGTCCAATAGAACTTTCCTTTAAGCTTTAACGGGATACGTTGGTCACACAACACTCCGGACGCACCTCTCCACTTCATCCATCCCACTTTAATTTTTTGTGAAATATCATCCTTTATGTCACCTTCTTTGTTTATGGTTGACCCCGGATATCTAAAATAGTCACTTTGCGGTATCTCTCTTTCCTCAATTTTCACCATGTCATTATTTGTCATAGTGTAACTAAAGTTACACATCAAATACTCCGTCTTTGATCTACTAATCTTAAAACCTCTTGTTTCTAGGGTAGATTTTCATAGCTCTAGCTTAACGAATTCATGTTTTTGTCTCATATGCCAAAATGATATCGTCGGCAAAGAGCATACATCATGGGACCTTGTCTTAGATGCTCTTGGTTAAATCATCCATGATACTCGCAAACAAATAAGAGCTTAAAGCTGATCCCTGATGTAACCCAATCGTAATTGGGAATTCCTTGCCCTGAACTTCCACAGATCTCACACTAGTTACCACGCCCGCATACATATCTTTAATTACCTCTACATATCCACTTAACACCCCTCTCTTCACAAGAACATGTTGGATTAAATCTCTAGGGACTCTGCCATAGGCTTTTTCCAGGTTGATAAAGACCGTATGGAGATCTTTCTTGCTAGCTCTATAACCTTCCACGACCCTCCTCAGTAGATATATAGCTTTTGTCGTGGATCTCCCCGGCATAAAGCCACATTGGTTCTCTGAGATATGAGTCTCCCTTCTCAGATGGGCTTCAATAACCTTCTTCCATAGTTTCATTGTATGACTCATTATCTTTATGCATCTATAGTTATTGCAGCTCTGGATATCCCCTTTATTCTTGTAGACCGGAACTACAATGCTTCTCCTCAATTCATCCAACATTTCCTTGTGGACAAAATCATGTTAAAAAGATTAGTTAACCAATATACCCCACAATCTCCTATGGTCTTCCACACTTCTATTGGGATCTCATCTGGGCCTGGTGTCTTGCCTACTATCATCTTTCTTAAGGCTTCTTTAACTTCCACACACCAACCTTATGTATATATCAATGGTGTATGGTGTCTCAGTGAATAATGCAATCCTCCAAGTCAATCCTACTCCAACAATCTCCATTTAGTTCACAAGTATAGTCATCCCATCTCTTTTTAATGTCCTCATCCCTTACCAACAAACTTCCATCATCCCCTTTGATACATCTCACCTAATCGAAATCTCTACTCTTCCTTTCTCTCAATTTAGCTATCTTATACATAGTTTTTTCCCCTTCTTTTGTGTTTAGGTTAATATAGAGATCCTCATATTTCTTCGCCCTAGCCATCCCCACTATCTTCTATCTTCTTAGCCTCTTTTCGGGCCTCAAAATACCTAATTTTATCATCTAATTCTTTAGTCTATTGCCATGTCTTAAAACTCTTTTTCTTGGTCCTAATGGCTGCTTAGACCTCCACGTCCCACCACCAAGTCTCCCTAGGGGCCTGGCGACTATCCTTCGCTTCCCCTAAAACATCTTTGGCAACCACCTTAATACAAGTCATCATCTCATTCCACATCGCATTTGTGTCTCTCTCAAAGTCCCACTTTCCTTGTTTGGCCACATTATCTGTAAATGTACTTAGGGACTCCCCTTTTAATCTCCACCGTCTTATCTTAGGGTACATAGGTTCCATCCTCCTACACTTTTGTGTACTGAGGTACATATCCAGGACCACCAGTCTATGTTGGGTGGTAAGACTCTCCCCAGAGATAACCTTATAGTCCTTACAAAACCTTCTATTTGCCCCTCTTAGGAAAAAATCTATTTGACTGGTATGATTCCCGCTTTTGTATTTAACTAGGTGTTCTTCTCTTTTTTCAAAGAAAGTGCTCACAATGGATAAATCATAAGCTACCGTAAAGTCTAAGATTGAGGTCCCCGCCTTGTTCCACTCTCCCATCCCAAAACCTCCATATACACCTTCATAGCCTCTACGTTCACTCCCAACATAACCGTTCAGGTCACCTCTAATAATAATCGATTCATCCTGGCCAAAACCCTGCACTAAATCGTCCATGTGTTCCCACAATTATCGCTCACTACTTCCATCCAATCCTACTTGGGGTGCATAAGCGCAAACAACATTGACAACCTCTTTCTCCAACACCATCTTGATGGATATAATCCTATCTCCCAGTCTTCTGAACTCCACTACATTGTTTAGATCATTATCCATAATTATGCCCACTCCATTTCTAGCACTTTGGTCTCCCACATACCAAAGTTTGAAGTCGTCCAACACCTTGGCTTTGTTACCCTTCCATCTAATCTCTTGGATACATGTGATATTAATCCTCCTCCTCATAAGATCTATCACCTCCATGCTCTTACCTATTAAGGATCCAATGTTCCACGAAGCTAATCTAATCTACTCTTCGGGGCTTTACTCTTTCCTCTCAAAATACAAGGACAAGAAGACATGACAAAAGGAAGTAAAGAAATCAGAAAACAAAAGGATCCATGTAAAATGTGTATGGCTGGGTATACTAGAGTGCCGGCTGCCGACCTGACAGGCTTGATCTTCAGAATTACCAAGAGCCTGCATATCAGGTTTCTGACTTTGGCAGATAAATATTCAAGGCAGAAAATTACATGTTGACTGCAAACAATAAGTGACATAGGTGTTTCTGTAGACCCTACAGTGCTACCAAAGAGTGCAAACAAAGTTTTGTTGAACTGAGCTGAGTATCTATCAGGAAATACTTGACCATGCAATTTGAGCCTAACTTGGCCAACGACAATCATTTCTTTCCAGCCCAGACCTTCAAGACACAGATGATATCATGCATATTGTTGTGTTTCCAAATTTCAGTTGCACTTCGGATTATTACATTGCATTTGAATGTGCAAAGACACTAAAAAACAGCAGCAGCAGCTAAGCACCCATTAGATTTTTCTTCTGACCAAAAATGGGTGATCTAAGTTGACCTTTTAGGGACCCAACATCTGTAAAGAAAAGCAATCCAAGCGGAAGACCGATTGACAGAACAAAATGAAAGAAGAATTACTTAAATCAGTCACCAGGATCTTTAAACCTCAAAAGAGCCAGGAAAGCACCCAATGTGATCAAACATGTGCTCAAAGGTAGGTCTGCGTTCACTGTGGAGATTAGCATCATGCTATATACAAAGGTAGGTCTGGGTTCACTCTGGAGATTAGCATCATGCTATACAGGCTTATGATTGGTGAGGGCACCTTGACACTCTCCCTGCGCATAGGAAGTTATACTTCCCCTGTTTTAGCGGTCCTACTTTCTTCCTGGAATAAGCATTCTCTTTGGGGGGGGGTGTTGGAGGACAGAACTGGTGAAGTAACAAGATGGTGTAAGATAGTGGTCAATTGGGGTTTTCAACTCCTTTATACAAATGAAACTAAAGTTTCAAATTACCTCTAATAAATTTAAGAAATTATGAATGAAATTGATAAATATCTTATAGAACCAAGCTTCCATGAATATTTAAGCATAAATAAATGAATACAAGGAATCAGCAAACTAATCTGAAACTTTGCCTTATATAAGGTATTCAAGGTTTAAGTCTCCAAAAGCTAAAAGGGTTTATATAAAACCTACAACATTCCTTCTTCTTCATGAGCCATTTGTGATACAGGAAGATTTTTAATGCAAACTTATCCATTACTCCTTTTAAATACCCTCTTTCCACGCTAAACTACAAGGATGCTTAAAAATTGGACAACTTAAACAAGACCAAAATTAATACAGACTAAAACCAAGGAACTGGCTAATGAGAATGGAAAATCCAAGAGCAATTGCTACAAGGGAAGAAGCCCATGTTAGTTTTTCAGTTATTCTAGGGACCCTTTGTTTCAGGGCCTGACTACAAGAACATAAAAACATGGTATAACTACCCATGGCTAACACAGTTCCAAGCAAGAACATACCTAGAAAGGCAGCACCAGCCACACGTGAGGGCAGTGCCAATGCAGGCAACACCATCAACAGTGCATCTGGTTGCAGCCCGTGGACAATACCTGTGGCAAAAGTTGCAAACCCAATCTTCTTTTTCCCAGTCGTTGGCGTTTCAATAGATTCAAGGACACTAACATCACTCTCCCCATTCTCTAGAGCGACACAAGGGATAGGGACTTCTGATGCTTCCCTGATTCCCATGGCACCAATGATCAGTAGAGTTATGCCAACTACTATCGTACCCCACGTGCGGAAAACTTCAATGTGGAGACGGTCCTTCAGTAGTAAAAAAAGCAAGCCAAAAATGACCTGGCCTGCATCATGACCACAACCCCATAAAGCTCCCATAGCAGCACTCTCCAACTGTGTACGCCCAATGGAGAGTGGAGCCAAAGCAGCAAGGTGATCAGGCCCTGATAATGTGTGTAGGCACCCAGCAAAGAAACCAGTCCAAGCACTAGTTAGCAGTTCAGTCCGAACAAGTCTTCCCCCTACTGCAGCAGCAGCAGCAGCAGAGCCCCCAGTTTTAGCAGCAGTTTGCACAGTGGCATAGGCCAGAGGAGCAAGTACTGGATGGATTATGAACACTATTAGAGCAGACAACAGTATAAATGCTCCAGCAGGGATGGTCTGAAACATTTTGACAACAAATAAATCGTGTGAGAATTATCGAGCTTGAAGGAGAAAACAGAAGAACCTGAAATAACTGTAGTCCAATGCCTCTATATACAAATTATGCTCTTGATCAAAAGTATATTTCAAAATGGAAAGTTTAGAAACTTTTGGCATGCAGAAGGGACTTTAACAAATGACAGGAGATAGAAAACAGGATTAAAATGTCAAGCATTTCTTTGATATCAAAACATCGTTTCCCAAGCTTACCAAGCGTAATCATCCATCAAAATTATTTCAAAGAACTAAATGATATTCACCAGGGCACAACTAGCAAACCGGTTGATGCAAGAGCTTATGGTTTGATTGTTCATTACAAACAATTGGATAAGTTTTGGTCATTAGGAACATTGTATTACAGGAAATTGGTTATTTCCATCACTTTCCTCAGAGCATAATATCGGATGGTTACAGCTTCTCTGACTTGCACAATATTAGTGCCATTAAAAGGTTATTGAGTTAGATATCCACCAAGATGAATACCTTGCAATTCCATAAGTTGCATTGGAAGAATAACGACCGATATACTGGTAATGCATCAACCACTGACAGTATTAGAGTGATGGAAATTTTTAGTTTTAAGTATTATTTAGGACAAAGATGGCCAAGCTTTGGCTATTTTTGCAAGAGAATTTTTTCCAGTTTCTCCTGAAGGTTACTGTTCTAGATGCAAAGTATGGCAATCACCTTAAATAATTGGATCAAAAGAGAGGGGAATCTTCCGCAAGAATTTTAATTTCTGCCTTTGGCCCATGGAAGTGGTAATTTCTTGCTTTTTTCAAGGGGTGGTTGGAGGGTTAGAAGAAGAGTGATGCAGATAAAACACAATAGTAGGCTTAATTTAGTAGAAATAAGCACTGGGGTTGGGTTCTATACATGTTGAACCTTTGGTCCAATGAGTTTTCTCTAAAATTATAGACCGCTATAATGGGCGTAAAATATGGGTAAGAGGTAGGAATAAAGGATTTACTTTATTAGTTAGTCTAATTAGGGTCTATTTCTTCATTTTAATTTTTATTAAAATGTTTTATTTAAGTTGGAATAGGTCTCTATGAGTCCAGCCCTGTTTTAAGATGCTTTCTTTATTTTATGTCAAGTTTTAGTCAGTTGAAACTATAATTAGCTAAAAAGGAAACGGCAAAAAAAAATGGTGTTTGATACGGCATGTTTAAAACAGCTCAGAAGTTGAACAGAATGGTCAAAAATCCGGTCAACCATTTTGAGAACGGGAAAAAAATTGAGAATAAAAAATATGGGTTTTAAACGTTTAGATCTGAAAAAAGCAGGACCACAAAAAATGGAAATATCCTCACATAAATTGAAGAATTATTACATATATGACCAGAATCAAACTTCAAAGCAATTATTACATCCAACAAAAAAATATAATTTCTGAGTGATGTTACGTACTTCCACTACCAGTATCTTAGCTGGAAGAGAACAATCACATTACCAAAGAAGACCTACCTTAAGAGGGGGAGGGGGAGGGGGAGAAAAAGAAATTTGAGAAATGAGAACTATGAGGATCCTTAATGTTCAGGGAGAGTAAAGACCTTGGGAGACATTCGGCTTCTCATTTCTATGAGGAGTTAACGTTGTAGGTTCTCGGTGTCAACCATGAAAGCTTCTACGTACAGGTTTTCTTGATTAAGATAGTTCAACAAATCAGGGTCCTCAGGTTTAGACATCCCTAACAGCCTAGCGTGGGAGTAGTTTCTTTTAGTTGTTTTGTTTGTTTAAAATTCCTTTTGAGAATAGATTTGTTTCCTATTGGCTGCTGGCCATCCTATAGCCATTATGAATCGAGTTGTTGTTTCTATTTAAGAGCATACAAGGCCTTCAGGCCCCAACGATTTTTAATAATACTCTTTATGGCCTTTGCCTTGGGTTGTGAGAAACAAGCAAGCTACTGGGGCATTCAGCAGCAACCCTTAGTGGGATTTTAAGGTACAGTTGGTGGCATTCCAACTAGTTCTCAGTGGGAAACTGAGTTCATATCTCTTTATCTACCATCTTCTTACCTCCACCATTGAAAAAGTAAGCATCCAATTCTGTTATTTAATTTCCAGCATCCTCTGAGTCTGAGATTTCTTATTTCTTGAGCTTACACATCTGAGATCACAATTCTGTTCACAGATTTAGTAACCGCAGGGGGCAAAGTATTGAATACAAATCCTTAACCTATTAGGTAACTTAAACTGACTAGGAAATTGAAATAGACTCAAAACAGAGTCCTAATCCAGCCCAACTAAACTATTAAAAGAAAACTACTAAAATCACTTAAATTGAACCACTGGTTCAATTTAAAACATTAAAAACATGAAAATAAAACTAGGTATAGGACTAAAACATCTAATCCCGTATGTAACCTAAATACCCATATTTTAGGCACATAAAAGTGGCATATTACATAGAAAACCCATGGGATCAAAGGCCCAATATGTATATAACCCAACCCTAGACTTATTCCTAATAAAATAAGCCCATTTCGGTGATGAATCTGCATCACATTTTAGGAGTATAAATATGTTCTATGTCTATTATTGGTCAAACAAGTAGTAGTTTGAATTGTATTAAGATTAGGCAACTTCTTCTGATCATGTTAGGAGTTGAGTTCTATACATATTTAAGCACCCTGCCTACTCTTTTTATATAAATGTAAGTAATAAAGTTTTGAAATTTCTTCTCTGGTATGCCGTGTGGATTCATTGTGTTCTTTGATTGATTTCCAGAAGTTCTGAGGTGGATTCCTCAGCCTTAAGGTGAATCTCTTAGGTACTTCTAGAGTGAAATCCCTAAGTCTCTAGGTGCATACCCAGGCCTTATCTTTCTTTTTTTTCCTCCAACTTTTCTGTTGTTCTTATTCCAGATCAGAGAACTCCAATGCAGGTCCCATTTTTTAGTACATTAACTCCATATTCTGTGTTCAGTTTCCCATCTGTTTCTGTCACTGAGTGTTTTATGATCTGTTCTAATAAACCCGAGCATTAAATACCAATTTAAATACTCTTGCCATATCACTGCTGGTACTATATTCTATTTTCTTTCAAGGTCAACTCTCAGCAAGTCAACAGAATGGCACCCGTTTAATCATTAAAGAAATGTTTAGTTTTTTCGGTTTCCTGCCTTTGAAACCTATATTATCAACTGTTTTATCTGATATCAGATCTCTTATTCTGTTCTACCTTAGCACTTCAAACCATCAAAGTTTGATTCCAATCCAACGATTGGGATCTATAGATATGACTAGGTAATCAAAATAGAAACTTCAGTTTCAGATTTAGTAACTCCTCAAAAACTCGAGATCTGGTCCTCAATATCAGCCAAAGATGATTGCCGGATTTACAGAACAGAGAGGCCAAAATTGATAAGTTTTGAGAGAAAACAGGATATCACAGACACAGTTTGAACCCCAACAGAAGAGTCAGTAACCCAGGTCTGTTATGTCCTTATCAGTTTAAATATACCTTCAGTCAGCCACAAGAACAGCAGTGAATACACCCAAACAAACTGATTTTACTTACTCGAAAACTCAGGAACAGAATGAAGAAGAGGATAGAGATAAGGGGATATGACAAGAGCTTCTCACTCAAACCTTGCTAGTGTCTTACCAGCCACCTCTAGCTTCCCACTAGGGTTTTCAGCATCTAACAGAACATTCCTGCTTCACACAAGAGAAACAGCTCATAGCTATAGCTTTTTGGCAAATTCGATGGGAATGTAGTGTAGCCCTTCTCTTATTTATTAACTTAGAACAAAACAGCAACTTAGAACCTCCCTTGCATGGAGAGGAAGATCCTTTACAGCATAGAACTTCTCAAAATTGAAGCTAATACAAATTAGAAACTATCTTCTTGTACTTGATAAATTAGAAACAAGTCACATAATTAGTAACTAAATACTAAGGACACTAAATAGAAACTATCACAAAAATAGGAACTACTGTTACTCCTCCATGCAAGGACCAGACATGGACTGACTTTATGGGCTTATACCTGGCCAAAAACTAAGACCAAACACAACCACAAGGGACTGACTCAATAGGATTGGGTGGCTGGGCTTGATGGGCTTGATGCTGATGTCCTTGATGAGGTTAACTAGGCTGAATAAACAAGCACCAGAAAACCATTTAGAAAACCAGAACTGCAGTGAACCATAACTGAGAAAATAGGGCAGAATATGGTGAAATCAATATCTCACAACCCACTAAACTAATGCTGCTAAAAAGGAAGGTCCTAACAAGGGGAATATGTGTCTGAAATATCAACAAATGAGTGTGAACAGAAAATAGAAAGTATGGGAAATCTGAAAATAGTAAGTGAATTTGAATAACTCTTAAGCCACCATTCCAATGGGCTCCCGATTTGGTTCGAATGTAGTAGAGGAGAAGGGGAAGATAATATTCAAATTCCGGCCCAAAACAATGGTTTGAAAGGACTAAAATCAGCATATAAAAATAGCAATCACATAGGGGAAAAGAAACTGTGCCGCAGGCTGTAGTATTCTGCAAGAAAAACAAATAGAACTAGGAATATTAGGAGTTGACAGCAGAATACTAGGGTTAAACAAACCAGACAGTAGCTCCATCATGTAGCAGCTGATCATTCAAAACTTCCCACACAAACCCAACCAGTTGAAGAACTTAAGTGAAGAGCAAGGAAGAGAGGGACTGGGACTAATCTATATCTTCAGTCAGAGTGGGGGAGTCTATCAATGAAGGTCCTGAGATGTTTTGATGAGCGGAAGTGTGTAAACTTGATTGGACAGCAAGTTAGGGTTAGGGTTTCAGGTTTTTAGAAAGTGTAAACTGAGGGAATCTAGGGTTTAGAGTGATGGGATGGACCCAGGGTTTGGACCGAGTGGTATGGGGTGTGTGAGTGAGGTTCGGTCCAATTTTAGACAGATTCTGATGGTGGAATAGTGCTGTGCAGGTTTTAGGGTTTATCAGGTTTGATTTAAGGTGGAAGGGATTAGGGTTTTAACGGTGGGAATGGGCAGCAATATGGATCGAGTATTCCTTATGGGCAAGGGGTGTTATGGGTGAAGTTTGGTGAATTTTTAATGGCTGGTTATGTCTGTGGGTGACTTAGGGTTATGGGAAATTGAAAACAAAAGGGGGGAAACTTAGCGTTGGGCTGTAGAGGATGAGAAGAAGTATGGGGTTGGGGCTGCTTCCAAATTTACTTGCAGTAGCAGGGAGAAATCGGCAGCTGCTTGTAAGGGCAGTAGCTTGAATAAAAATTGGATCTTTGACAGAAAACTTGAAGTAGAACTTGAAATGAACCACCTGGGCTTCACACCGCAAGATGTCGATTGGATCAGATGCCAATCCCACTAACGAACCACCCAGGCTTCACACCACAAGTTTTTTTTTTTTTTTTAATCCCGAATATTATCTGGGACCCTAGGAAGCCCCTGAACCTTTATTAGATAATAAAAATCAAATCAAACTACAACGGGGGGTACATAACCCGCCTTACCCCGGCCCAAGGAAACATAAGGATCACTCTCACAACTCAAAACCAAGTCAAACTAAAACCCAAAAGCCCAAGGTAAAAAATAAACAACTAGAAACGAAAAACTGGTCAACCAGCCTTATCTTCTCTAAGAATGCGGGAAAGATCAGAAGGAAGCTCCCCATGGGCCTGGAAGGATGTGCTAAGCTTTGATTCACAGGCTAGGTTAGCCAGAAAATCAGCAGCACAGTTACTCTCTCTATAGGAAAAATACACGTTCGCTTCCAGGCTATTAATCAAGTGAGTGACTTCATGGAACCAATACCAGCATTTCCATAATGGGCACGATCTCGTAGAGATTAACCAAACAATGGTTTTGGATTCCGAGTTAACATGGCAATTTGTGTGGCCCATGTTAACACACATGCGAAGGCCATCCAGGAGAGCCCTCAACTCTGCTTCGGTATTGGAGCAAATGCCATAGAAATTAGCAAAGGCCATAAATTCTACCACAAGATGTTGATTGGATCAAACACCAATCCTACCAACCTTGATCAAACACAAGACAATCTCCAAGGGAGAGAACAAAGTTGCAGAGCAGCTTGAGCAGAATTATCTAAAACAATGAGGTCCAAAGGAGCCCCACGGTTGTTCTTTATTTATATTGACCAAAGGCCTACATTCCTATGCAACTTTGGAATAGGAAATCCCAGGCTGAGTCTAAATATAACACACTCCCTCTCTAAAATTCATGTAGAGGTGAGGACCCTAAAATATAACTTAAGTTAAAAAAATAATATTCTAAAATTACTTAAATTGGACCAGTGGTTCAACTGGTTCAATTTAAGACACTAAAACATGAAAATAAACTAAGTATAGGGCTAATCTCATATGCAACTTATGTACCCCTACTTTAGGTCCATTAAAGTGACCGATTACATTGAAAACCCATGGGACCAAAGGCCCAACATGTTTATAACCCAACCCTAGACTTATTTCTAAGGAAAGAAGTTCAGTTTGGTCATAAACCTGCATCAACCTGACCGAGAGTTAGGACCTGGATCAGGAGATGACAGCTGGCTAGGTGGTGGTGCAGGTGTCGCAAGTGCTGAGGTGGTGTCTATTTACTGCTCACGTCGTGACAGACATAAAGTTTCATGGGCGGCTGGACGTGAATAGGAGAAGACTCCCCTTGGGGCCTGGACTGAATGAACTAGAGAAGTAGAAGTAGAGCTAAGAATAGGAACAGTTGGATGCACATCTTCACCGAAAAGAGAAGTATCCTTCCCATGAAGAGGTGTCTGAGAGTAGTAGGAAGCAGACTCATGGAACACAACATTTATAGAAACAAAGACCCAACGAGAAGGAGGTTGATAACACTTGTAGCCCTTCTATATAGCAAAGTATACAATGAATACACACTTAAGTCCCCGGTGATCTAACTTAGCATGAACATGGTGATTCCGGACAAAACAAGCACAGCCGAAGACTTTAAGTGGTATAAGAAAAGGTGGAAGAACCCTGGAAAAGCGCAATAGGAGCCTTAAAGTCAAGAACACAAGACGGCATCTAATTGATGAGATAAGCAGCAGTTAAAACAGCTTCACTCCAATACTGAGGAGGAACGTTCATTTCAAACATAGGAGCACGGGTCACCTCCAACAGATGCCTATTTTTGCGTTTAGTCACATCATTTTGAGTTGGTGTATCAACACAATTGGTTTGATGGATATTCCCCTGAGTAGCAAGATAAGACTGAAAGGAACCCCCAAAATATTCTCTACAATTATCGCTTCGAAGAATTTTGACGGTAGAGTTAAACTGGGTAGGGACCATGGTGTGAAAAAAGTTGAAAAATACGAAACACTTTACTCTTTCAGTCTTTTGATGCATCAAATACATCCAAGTAACCCATGTATGGCAATCAATAAAAGTCACAAACCAACAATAACCAGTAATGGAAGAACAACGAGAAAGGCCCCACACATCAGAGTGAATTAACATAAAAGGAGAAGAACTTCTATTATTCATACTGGAATAAGTTACACAAGTTTGCTTAGCCAAAACACAAGCATCACAAAAGAAATCCCTTAGATTACAGTGTTGAAATAAACTAGGAAAAGCTTTAACCGAAGTGCCAACAGGAGGATAGCCTAAACGCCTATGCAGAAGAAGCAACTCAGACTATACGGAAGGAGAGATGATCTGATGAGCATGACCCACTAAAGAAGTGTCATCATCGAGCAAATAAAGACCACCATGCACCCTACCACAGCCAATTGTTTTCTCCGTCACCAAAACCTAAAAGGCACAGTGAGAAGGGACAAAAGTCACTTAACAATTCACATCAGTGGTGAGACAGCTGATAGAAAGAAGGTTAGTAGAAAAATCTGGAACATGAAGAACATATGCTAAGGATAAAGAGGGAGAACAAGTGATGGAACCCTTTCCAGAAACAGTGGAGAGGGAACCATCAGCCACTCTAACACTGTCTTTACCAGAATAAAACGAATACCGGAAAAAGAGACTAGAAGAGACAGTCATATGATCAGTGGCACCAGAGTCAATAATCCAAGGACGAGAGACGACCGATGCATAATGACCACCAAAAATAATACCTGAGGAGGTTGGGTGAGAGTCAGAGGAAACCAGAGTACATGTAGAGGCAGAAGTAGGAGGAGCAGAAGGCTCCAATCGAGTCATCAAATGCGTAAGCATAGCAAGCTCATCCTCAGAAAGAGAGGAACCGGTACTATCAGGTGCAAGGTCAGAGGTCTCAATGTGATGTACAGCCTGGGAGGATCAATCAAAGCCACGACCTCGTGAGGATGAGGAGGTAGGTCGGCCATGCAACTTCCAACAAAAGTCCTTGGTATGACGTTCCTTACCATAGCAGTCACTACTGACTGGTTCCCTGTCAGAGGAGGAACAATCAAGGGATCGAGGGGGGCCACTTTTAGGTTGAGTGGACCCAAAAGCTGAACGGTCCTAAGTAGTATGCTTTAGCATAGAATGACGGCGGCTGTCCTCCAACTAGATCAATGAATAAGACTGCTCCAAGGTAGGGAAAGGATCTCGGCTAAGTACTTGAGCACAAATCTGATCATACTCAACATTCAACCCAGCCAGAAAATCATAAACTCGGAACTTATTTTCTCGTTTCTTGAAGGCAATAGCATCGGCAGTAAAGGTTGCCTAAAAGGTGTCAAAGAAATCAAGCTCTTGCCACAGACTATGTAACTCAGAATAGCATTGAGAAAGGGTTTGATCCTGCTGATTGGTTTCATGAAGCTTCTTGCGCAGTTCATAAACCTGAGCATCATTCCTAACCTGGAAGTAGGTATCCTGGGATGCTTTCCAAATCTGGGCTGCACTATCCAAAAGAAGATAACCTCGAGCAATCTGAGGTTGCATGGAGTTGATGAGAAAGGCCATCACCAAGGAATTATCTGAACTCCACTTCTTCTGTAAAGCATCAGGGGTAGTAGGCCTCGCAGTTTCACCCGTCAAATAAACCGCATAGCCATGAGAATAAATGGAGAGGTAACAGGAGCGAGACCACATCAGATAATTGCTCCCATCTAATCGAACAAAGCTAACAACGACTACAACAACAAACACAGCCTAATCCCAACTTAATGGGGTCGGGTACATAGATCCAAACAAAACAAAGCAGGGAAAACTGAAGTCCAAACAAAGAAGAGAGTATGAAGAGATGGGGAATGAGATGAGAAATGCAAAAAATGGAAAATGACAAACGAAGAAAATGTAAGATGTAAGTAAGAGGAACAAGTCACAACCCAGTAAATCAAGAGAATCTCAGTTAAATGGGGTTTGCTACATGAATCCTTGCCCTTCAACAAGCCAAGGTACTAAAACTCGGAACTCGACCCCAACCCGACCTTGGGAAAAACCGAGATCTCGGTCGAGTTAGTGTTTTTTTTTTTCAACTCGAAACCTCAACTCGGTGGGTTTTAGACCTAGTTTGGGTCTGAAACTTGGAATTCAGCCTATTTTAGGCCATTTAAACACAATGGCATTATCAAATTTTGCAAAAACAAAGTCCAAATAGGAGTTTTACTTGGACCTTAAGTTGGTAGGCGACGACGTACTAAAATACCCTACTCTACACATAATTTAGTAATAGAAAGCAAGCAAAACATTCAATTAATAGCTAAACTACTTAAATAAGCATTAGAAATGTTAAAGTGATACATCAAACTGTTTAACAATGTTACAAGTTACAACTATCATCACATAAACTGAGTTTGAATCAAATATTCAGTCCCCAGTAGTGCCACGTAGTCTTCCCATGACATAGTGTTGCTGCACTGTTGCATATAGTGCTCCACAGCAAGCATATAAGAGTTGGATCCTTCAAATTTGAGATGAATCTTAAAGATATGTAGTTGAATCCTTCAAATGTGCAACTGAATCAACTCTCCCGCAGGTTACAATTTGAAATCCAGAGGTAAAATGAGTCACAGCCTTCAAATGGGGAAGAAAATAGCTTTTGGACAAAACTCGATCAAGAAATATCAAGTTCTGTCGAGTTAGATGACTTTTTAAAGAAGTAGATGGGTCGAGATTTGGGTCGACCCAAGATCTCGACCGAGAAAATGTAATTTGAGAACTCGTATACCAACTCGACTCGACCTCCCAAAAAAACGAGATCTCGATCGCGAGATCTCGAACTACACAACAAGCTCTATCCGAGATCTTATTTCGTATAAGACCTAGACTATGCAAGTCTTTCCTCACAACTTCTCCTATGGTCATTTTAGGCCTGCCCGTAGCTCTTTTAACCCCTTCAATCTGGATCATATCACTCATCCTTACTAGGGCGTCCCTAGGCCTCCATTGAACATGACCATACCACCTCAAACAACTCTTGAAGCCTGTCATTGATCGGGGCAACTCCTAAGTCAGCTCTAATCCGCTCATTTTTATTTTATCCTTCCTAATTTTTCCACACATCCATCTTAACATCCACATCTCTGCTACAAATAGCTTCTTAATATGACACTTCTTAATTGCCCAACATTCTGCCCCCATACATCATAGCCAGACGTACAAGAGTCCTATAGAACATTCCTTTAAGCTTTAAAGGAATACAGAGGTCACACATCACCCCAGACGCACCTCTCCACTTCAACCATCCCACTTTAATTCTCTGTGAAACATCATCCTCTATGCTACCTTCCTTATTTATGATTGTCCCCAAGTATCTCTCTTTCCCCAATTCGCACCATGTCAATGTCCATCATATTCTGACTAAATTACATGCCATAAACTTCGTCTTCAGTCTTCTAATCTTAAAGCCTCTTGTTTCCAAGGTTGATCTCTAAAGCTCTTCAATTCAAAGACTCAACCCTTCAATTCCAGTTGATGCAGTAGAATTAGTCGATATGGTTACCACTCCAATAGATACAAAGAACTCAGAACAATCAAAGGAGAGACGAGGTAGTGAAGGGATCGATGATCATCAGAAAGGACCAATAAGAGGTAAATAGAGGGTTCAAAACCCGGAAAAAGTTGATCCAAGGCCCAAAACTTTATCTCAACTCAAAACCCTAAAAAATCGATCTCATCAAAAACCCTGAAAAAAAAAATCGATTGGGACAAAGGTGGGCTCTTAGGTCATTTATTTGAGTGAGATCCGAGAACCCAATAAGGGAGAGGATGACCCTCGGTGGCCTAGGGTAGACCCTCCGAAGGTGAGAAGAAGGGAGGTGCTGCGAAGAAAAGAAATGAGGCGGAAGTGGAAGTTGAAGAAAAAAAGGAGAGTGGCGGCTGCTAGGGTCCCGAGATAGATCTCAGCTCTGATACCATGATGATTGAGAGGAATGATTAGACTGCTGGAGTGACAGCCCTATTCTATTTATAATAAGTGTGATGCAGATTCATCATCAAATAGGGCCTGTTTCATTGGGAATAAGTCTAGGGTTGGGTTACATACATGTTGGGCCTTTGATCCCAAGGGTTTTCTATGTAATAGGCCACTTTAATGAGCCTAAACTAGGGGTATATAGGTTGCATACGGGATTAGCCCAATACTTAGTCTTATTTTTGTGTTTTTAATTGAACCGGTTTAAATTGGTTGCATCCAATTGGTTCAATTGGTCTAATTTAAGTGAAGTGATCCTATTGGCTAAGAGGTTTTTATATCCTATTGGCTAGTAGAGAATCTTTTTTATTTTAAGTAGTTTAAGTTGTTTTTAAGTCATTAGGACTCTATTTTGAGTCTATTTCAGTTTCCTAGTCAGTTTAAGTTAGCTAGTAGGTTAAGGATTGGGTTAGGCCATTCCTTTTTAGTGTCTAAGTCTAATTTTGAGTCTTTTATATAAAGTTCTAAGAGGGCCAAGTATTGAAGACGAATTTTGATTAGTAAAACTCAGCTTTATGCTTGTTGCCTTTGTTGCTGCCTTTGCTCCATCGTGAGTGTGCCTTGTGAGTAATATCAAGGTTGCCTTGTGAGTAATATCAAGGTGAAGGGATTGGTGGATCTCCAATCGACTCCTTGCATCGTGAAGATCGGGATGGCTGCTACTTATCTCCTTGCATCCTGTAGATCGGGAGGCCCCATTGTTCATCTTCAAAGTTGCTACCATTGAAGATTTAATCTTTCAAGTAAGTAGTTTATTAATTCAGCATTTAACCTTCTTCTTCTAATCCTCTAACCTAAGCTCCATCTACTCCTATTATCACCCCTTCCATTAATCCATAGATCCATTAGAACCCTAAAACCCTAAATCCAATTCTGCCCTAAATTGCAGAATTTTGTAACTCATCCAAACCCTAACTTCTTTATGCCAAAATAACCCCCTAGACCTGCCCATTAACACCCTATAAACCTCTTTCCTAAAATCTGCCCCTAAACCCTAGATCTTACAAACAGTCCATTTTCATAAGGCATCCTACCCAAAACCCTAGAATTCCAACCTCAACCAAATTTGATCCAACTTACACCATTAGACTCATAAAATTCTGCACATCATTACCAAATAAAACCCTAAGTCGAAACCCTAACCATAACCCTAATTCTGCCCTAATTAGCCTAAGCTGTCCCAATCGGCCAGCCTTGTTAAGAGATCCTATTACCCTGGTTCCTAGTGGGATTACTCCTACCTAGGACTACATTAAAGTGACTGTACAATAATGCCCCTATGGACAGATTTACCCTTATACCCATATTACATCCAATATTACAACAGTTTATGTACAGAATTTTGGTACATCGAGATACATGGAATGAAGGAATCACATGCATGTGAATTAAAAAAGGGTGAGTTGAAGTCGAGCGAAACCCCAGTCCCACTCCTATACCCTTCCTCTGTGAGAGACGGAGAGTGCTTCCGCTGAAACCCTTTACAGAGTCTTCCTCACTGAGAGCTGCGAGCCGGCAACTACAGTCCCACTGGCAGCAACCCAACTGGTGCTCCGGTGGCAGTGGCTATGGCCGCTGCTGCCTTCCTCCTCTTTTTCTTCCTTCTTCTTCTTCCTCCTCCATTTTTGTTTCAGTTTTGTAGGAGTCATATTGGGGTATCGATGGTGTCAACCGTATCAGTACCATATCGACAATGTATCAATCGTATCAGTTTATGGTTCTAGTTGAGCCCATTACCCACAGGTTTTGTGTCCTCTTGTTTCCTCCACAGGTTTTCCATATCCTCCTGCATCACTAGTGGTATGACTACTTGTTCATATAAGAAGAAAGTACAAGACTAAAATGTCTAATACTTTTGGTCCCAGATAAAGACTATTAAGTCAAGAACTACCTCAAGACCCCCTGTCAAAATAGTATCAGCTGCAACAACAATGTAGCGCTTATGTGCTGCATTGCTAGACAAGATTAATTAAATAACTTCAACCAATCAGATAAAAACAAAACACAAATAAAACATAGGATAATGTTGAACGTTACAATGGAATACCTATGAAAGTAAAAATAGACAACAAATTTCTTCTGTATTTTGGGAGTTAATCAGTTGATATCAGATCAGGAGGAATTATAGATACCACAAACCAACATATAAAAACTCAGAAACCATCCACTCGCAGTTCAAACTTCAAACTGTCTTCAGCAGCTAAATTTTCTTTTTAAAATAATTAAAACAGTTCATTGGGGAAATCGTGTAAGAGAAACCCTACCTCTCCAAAAAAGGTGGACCTTGCAATACTGTACAAGGCCACGAAGCACAAGTTGCAGAACTGAACACATAAAAAAAAGGTATTTACAAGTGGAACACCAAAAAAAGGGCTCATTTGAAATTCCCTTCAGTTAAAGAGGTGCATTAAGAAAAGGCTTAGCTTCATATACTGAAGCAGATTCCAACTAAGCCGGTGATTCCCACATTTCATGAGAGTATGAATTCTACAGTATTTTGGTGGATGCCTGAGCTCTCATCACTCTCGGATGTGACAATATCAGAATAAGAGAATCAGTAAACAAGAGAAGAGAAGAGACTGAGGAAGAAGAGAAAGGAGGCTGCTAGAGAGTTTAACAACTGATAGCAGCCTCCCCCGTTCCAATCTTATTTATAGAAAGAAACATAGTACGCAGGCAGCTTTCCTATTCAGACTAGGAAAGAGCAAAAGAAAGAAAACTAAACTAACAAACTCCTAGTACAACTAGGAAAGCAGAGCTAAAGGAGAAAAGCATATGGTCCACGATAGAGGGACTCCTTCTATCGTGGTTTAAAGAATCATACCCATGGTTTAACATTGGAAATGGAATCAGGAAGATGAAGTAGACCATTCCCAATCCTGAACTCTGCATAGAGCTTATAAGGCAGTAACAAAAGCCAATGCAATAGCCAATAGCATGATACACAATGGAACAACCGAACAACTATAAGATCTCCTTCAAATTATACTTTTTTTTTCGATAAACAACAGGTTTATAGTTTTGCATAAGTCGAAAACTTTCAACATGTTACAATTCAAAACAGAAGCCATCAAGATATAGTTCAATGGAAATATAGCAAACTATGCACACTAAGTCACAAAAACTGTCATCAGAGTTTGAAGGTAAACTTGCACCAGTATGAACAGTTATCTGTACAAAAGTATCACAACCAAGTTTAACAACACAAGTCAGACCACTGGGGCTATAGAATATTTTAGATTGGCTATTAAATTGTTAGAAACACAAGAACATATTTAAGACATGGGAGGCAAGGGGAGAGGGTATGTGAAATTGAAGAACTACAAACTCATTCAAATACCAATTTAAAAAATCTTAAACTACTTAATGGATTATGAGCATCATAGTTCAAGCCAACAATAAGAAAGGCTAAAGCAAAAAAAAATCTTCTGGGAAAAGTAACAACAGAAATTTATTAGGATGGAGTTCCTAATGTACAATGCGTCTCTAACTAAACCAAGTAAAGCTGGCAAGATGGGTTGCTTAATGGTGCTTCTTGAAACTGCTGCAGAGCTCTAGGATGTGAATCTTGAGCCCATCAAAATTCAAGAGGACCTCCGCTGTTGTAGGCACCCAATCATGTCCTCTTAGTCAATTAAAAGATGAATGGAAAAAGTAATCACAGAAAATTTCGAGTCTAGGTAAATCATATAAACAACTTTCCCTTGATCAACTCCAAAGACCCTCCAAATCCAGCTGGAACAGGTCTTCGAACTGATTCACCTCCAAATTATAACCCAGTCAAATTCATGTGTAACCTGGGCCACAAGATGAGAAAATGCTCTTAAAACTATGAACTGAATGAACCAGCCTAGAAACACCCTCTTTATGGAGTAGTCTAAATATGGGCACCCAGTAAACAATGTAATAAAAGTTGTCCAGTAATCTCAACGAATTAGATACATGCGCTTGATCAGGAAAGCTAGGTACCAACAATCCCAAGGGAACTTCTCATTTTTCGTGGAGAATGCAATCTTCCAATCATTAGCGAGGCTTGCTTTTTTTTTTTTTTTTTTTTTTTTTTTTTTTGTGTGTGTGTGTGGGGGGGGGAGGGAGTAAGAATTCACTGCATTTGGGTCTATATGCAATCACCCAGTCCCATGTGTGGTTTTTAGACTTTGGCCTTTCATTGGTTCAATGTATGCTATGTACTGGCAGAAATGCACAATCTCATTCTATTAACAATAAAATCTCTCTTTGTTACCAGTATAAAACGATGGTGCCAAGATCTAGAATTTTGCTTTTTTTACCCTTTTGATGTGCAACAAGATCTAAATTTGCTATAATATATCATGAGGTTCTCTCCTCTGGGCACATATTTTCACCTAAAAAATTCCTTTCTGAAACAGGTTGGTATAAAAAGGGGGGGGGGGGGAGGGGAGTTCAATCAATTTAATAGAAATTTTAGCTTACTAAATCAAAAATTAGAGCAGTAACCCTAAAAACGCTAAATGCATTAAGTTGGAGGAAGACAATGCAAGCAAGAGAGCAAATAAGATTACACAATATGAAGACAAGGAGACACATTATAGCCAACAGCTTGTTAAGTTCACATCTTTCTCATTTCTGGGCATTAAACCAATTCCTAGATCACTCCAATCGATACACTTCATAAACATGGAAGTGTCCAATTGATTAGGAGCCTAAAGTTTAAGCCAAAGCAAGATAAAAAAGACCGTCACCCATTTCTTAGTCCCCATTCAAGGATTCTCTCTGGTATTTAGAAATTACTTTTTTATAAAAATAATTACAAAATAGATACAGAAAGAGAAAAATATCATCAGCCAACCAAAGAAAAGTTTCATCCAGGAAAGAGAAAATTCTTATTTTTGGATTCTGAGGAGGGATTGTGGAGAGGGGGGAAAAGTACATACTTTCCGCTGCTTTGAATCTCCACCTGCGATCTGATCGAGAAAAGGGATCTTGGGTGCATTCTGAGCAGGGACGGGCAAATCCAGAGCCTTTTTCGAACACTGAACAAATAATTTCGATGAGGAACAAGAAGAAGATTGTGGGTCTTCCGCGTGTTTGTAGAAAAATGAACCCACCCGTCTGAGTTCGGCACGAGGAAAAGACACAAATTTTAACCTTCTAGCATCAAATGGAACAGCTTGAGGGAGAGAAGGAAAAGATTTAAGAAGGGTTTTAGAAGGTAGAGGAGAAGAATAGATAAGCCTCTCCATGGCCTTCCCTCTGCAAATTCCAGGCCTGAAGAGAGCTTCAAAGTTGTGAGTTTTTTAGGAGGGAGAATAGGGAAGATAAAAGACGAACTTTCAATTCACATACCGAACCAATGAGTCGTGTGAGATTAGCCTTTGATTTGGAATAAGTATAACAAGCCGAACCCGGTCAACATCGATGGCTGTGGCTCTCTCTCTCTCTCTCTCCTGAGTTCAACATTTGAAGGAAGAAATGGTCAGACAAATCGCCTCTGCCTCAACAAGGGTAGGTGAGTTTGTTTGTAACAGCTGCTTCAATCACATCACAAGATAGGGAAAAATGTCTTGAAGATCATGAGACCACAGTAGGAATGCGTAGATTCCATGGTTTGAAGTATCGGTATCGGTATCGTCTTGTATTATGCAATACATACCGGTTTTACAAGTGATCGATACCAATACCATGCCAAGCCAACGCCTCTCTCTCTCTCATTGAAACCCATTCATGCTCAACGGGTATCAGCATGGATCGGCTCAACAGTTCCAGCTTCTGAACCTTTTTGACTGTTCCCTCTAAAAGTCAAGAGAGAATATAAACATGTCTAGGAAATCTAATGAGTGGATGATCACGATGACACGTTTAAGAATTAGTTATCACAAAAATGGAGAGACCACCATTAATGATCGTGCTTCTCTTCATCAAAATAAACATAATCATGGTAATCTATAACCTTATCTGTTATTGTGTCTTGTATTTTTACCTTTCCAACCATAATTCCATTATAATGATTAGTAGTGGAGACAAATTAAATTTTGGGTGAATTAAACTTGATGAACACAAGGAAATTTATCCTCTTAAGTGTGGGAAGTGCACCATACTTAAGAATCCAACCGTATACCTAAAACTTGAAAGTATAAAAAGACGGTCATTATCCATGTTTTTATGATTGGATTCTTAGGAGTGGTGTATTGGGCACCGCACTTTAGAGGATGAAAATCCATGAAAACAATTGCATATACATAAACTTGGTGTGGTGGGGTGGGGTGGGGTGGGGGGGTGAGGCGGGGTGAAGAACAGACTTACCCTCGAGCCTTGGCACAGTACAGAGATCGAATCTTCTATGGCTAAGTTCGCATGCCATGATCGCAACCCGAGCCTCTCAATAATATGAAATTTTTTTTTTTTAATATATTACAAATGAAAAGTAATTTAGGCCATAAACGCAGCCGTGCCACCTTGGGGAAATTGAACAACTCATCCTATCCCGCAATCTTTCGAAAGCAGAGGGAAGGGCGTCTTAGTAGCAAAGATGGACAACCATGACTCAGCCGTAGAGGATTTAATCTCTGTACTGTGCCACTGAGTCATGGTTGTCCATCTTTGCTACTAAGACGCCCTTCCCTCTGCTTTCGAAAGATTGCGGGATAGGATGAGTTGTTCAATTTCCCCAAGGTGGCACGGCTGCGTTTATGGCCTAAATTACTTTTCATTTGTAATATATTAAAAAAAAAAAAATTTCATATTATTGAGAGGCTCGGGTTGCGATCATGGCATGCGAACTTAAGTCCGGCACCGCATGGTTGGGCTCTTTAACAAGGTCCAATTATGTCTCTTCAATGGGCTTACGAATGAACGTTGTATAGCAATTTACTTGTTTTCTCAATGGATCTATGAGTTTAGACGCAGGGTTGGCCGGTTGAACACCAGTCTTTGTATTAAAGCTTTCGCTACGT
The DNA here is from genome assembly GCF_018873765.1 of Telopea speciosissima. Lineage (NCBI taxonomy): Eukaryota > Viridiplantae > Streptophyta > Magnoliopsida > Proteales > Proteaceae > Telopea > Telopea speciosissima. The sequence continues at coordinate 17,267,820 of NC_057920.1, read as the reverse complement.
ATCCGATGAGGTATTACAAAGGATCTTTTGACCGGTCTGACACTTTACCTCACCCTATCTCACTTACTCAATGTGGTTTACCACAAGCTTCTCACCTCACATGGGTAAACCTCTCAATACTCTTACATGCTTGGCCAATTTACTACACTGCTTGCTCAATCAAATTTATGCAATTGTGTTGACAACAATGACAACACTAGCACAATGAAACTTCTGTTCAACAATTTTTTATTTTCTTTTGAAGATAGAGCAACTTTAAATTTTTTCTTGACCATTTCAATGCTTCTTTAGATTTATATAAAGTTTATTGTATTGTAGAGAAAATGGTAATTCGAAGGATATCTTATATGGCATATAATCGAGGGCATAATTTCTTATTCTTTTGACATGTGTGGAACATTGCTTTCTTTACAGTCATGAGACACAGAGCACGGAAGGAGAGGGGGGGGGGGGGGGGAAACAGAGCGGGAGAGTGGTGGTGTGGGCACGGGTTGGCAATAGCAGTAGAGCTTGGGTGATGGTAGAGCATCTCAACGTCATAAGTGGTGGTGTTGCAGACATCGCTAGGTGGTGGTGATAGCGGGCATCGTCGAACGAGTAGGCGGTGGGATGGGAGGAGGAGAGATCGAGAAAAGCTAAGTGACATGTTTCTAGAAGTTTGGTGATATGGGAACTTTTTGAAATATGAAAAAAAAGGTATCCAAGCATAGTTTCTAAAACGTGAGGTGCCTTAGACGTAATTTTTTGAAACATTAGACACCTCGGTGGGAATTCACTCTTAATTATTTATTGATTAATTTGCATGACATATGATTGAGCATATATGGTTTACATAAGGTTTATACCTTAAACTGTTTGCAACTAGGTACAGAGTTGGGCACTCTCTTCATATGGTTGCTACATTGTATGTTCTCGGGATAATGATTTTAGACACAAGTATGAGTATACATTTTTATGTGTATTGGACTGAATCACTTGAGAATTTTGTATGGATTATTGTCCAATGATTAAAGACAATATTCTTAATACTAGTTCATGATTAGTACCCAGACCTAAGAGGCCTTTATCGTTGCAGTAGAATATTATGGGTTTGGTATACTAGCGGTGGACGCCTCTCTAGCTATATACCAGTGCAATAAATTCATGATGTTTGTCTCTAGACGAAAGAGATGCTCAATAAAGAATATTGGAGAGAGATGTTTGATCATGATTGAATTGAAATTTTGTGCTTGGTGGCATGTTTTTTAAATAGTTTGCAAAAAAATTAAAGTATTTTTGTTATTACTAATTACATTTTAAAAAACTGAAAATATTTTTACAATCCACTTATTGATCAAGATTATCTATATGCGATGTTTTGATGAATTAGGATGGTGATAGTAATAAATCCCATGCTCGTAGGTCCATTATGCAATACTATAAAGTGGATGGACTAAATTGTTATAAAATATTTCATCAAGGCATAAATGATAGTTGGGGAATTAATGTGCATTGGGTTTCTACTATTTCGAACGCATAATCATGGTTTCGACCTTCTTAGTCTATGTTCGTTTTGCATTGAGATGGTTTTTTATCCCAAGAAAAGGCAACTTATGGTGGGCTAATTCGTGATACTATAAGTTCCCCCATTACTGCTTTTGTTGGTGTGGGTGTAAATAGATTAGTCCTTTTTATGGAATTGTACACTGTCTTCCGGGGTATGACTCTATGAATTGAAAAGGTTTCTATGAAGTGTCCATTCAGTCAGATTCCAAATTGGCTGTAGACATGCTAAAAAGAAAGATTAAAGGTCCTTGGGCATTATAGTGGTTGAAAAGCAAAATCCACCATTTGAGTGTCTCTCTATTTTCTGTGGAATATAAGCATGTGTGCAGGGAGGGGAGTCAACCAGCAGATTACATTACCTCATTACCTACGGGAGATGTGGAGACTATTCTCCAACCGGTTAACTTCCCAAAGGAACTTTGTAAATTGGGTAAGGGGAGATTTATGTATTTACTATCGATTGTAACTTCCTTGTTTTTGGCACTTATGTCGATGCGGGGCCTGTCCCGTTTTTGTTAAGGGCCTCCCATTTCCCTCTTTAAGCATGTTTTAAAGGGGGTTCTAGGTGGCTGCCTTTTTTTTGTATATTTAATTGTTTTTCCTTTTTCCTTTTTATAATATATTTAATTATCTGGAAAAAAAAAAAACTAAACAAACTAAACATTATAAATAAAGATTGGAGGTTAGGGATAGAATACACACTGATTCTATTGTTAAACCAGTTCTCTCTTTTTTCTTCTTCCTCAAATTCTAGTTGGTATAATTCTTCATTACACTATAAATCTGAATTATTATCACCTCCAATTTGTGGACACCTCCAATTCCTCTAATAGGGGGGAGTGGACCACACCTTGGGCAGTGTTTTCGGGTAGGGGGTAGGGTGGTCATTTCCACCCCCATGTGAAGAATTTCAACGAATTAGAGGGGATAACGAATCCTATAAATATAGGGTAGAGGAAGTAAGAGAGATAAGAGAAACATGTGTTGATGTGCATATGTTTCTCTCCTCGTCGACCCATCTCATTCTATGCCCTCTATTATGTTTTGAACCCTAGTGAATATTGAGAGAGATTTCTATTGTTGGTCATGTAAGGGTTGAACAAGGAGTAGTTGTCGGTACATGTGGTCAATCGCTTGCTCATATATTGTATTCTTTTGGAGAGTTTTTTTATTTTTTTTGGTAGAATATTCTTTTAGAGAGTCTGCTCTTGTGAATTAAACATAACTCTTAAGTACTAAGATAGAATGAATACCCTAAAGTACATGAGGAACGATGTTAGGATTAATTTTTTTTTTTTAAATTTGATACTAATTTCCAATAGACTTCACAAAAAGTAATGTTCAGAAGAGGTTAACCTCAGATATAGCTATTTTGAACTCACAATTAGTATTGTAGGATCTGCTTTTTGCATATAGATTTATGCCAAATCACAACCACAGTTTACCCATGGGTCCAACTGACATGAAAACAAGACCCATTTAAGGTAGATCGGATCATAACTGAAAAAATGTTGCACCAAAATAAATAAAGATCTTTTACTCAATATTATCTCCCCTTCTTCATTCTCGTTTTATTTTTTTTTTCAATAAAACCTCATGGAGGGTTCTTTTTATTTTTTTAAAGGGCAACAAGCCACTCGCTCACCCAAGAGAAATAATAAAAAAGATTACGGAGGATCTGTGAGGCGCACCGAGGGGGTCTTTATCCTATTCGATCGTCGAGGGATCTCAACATGTATACCAGGCCGATCAAGTGCCACACGGGCCAAAAGAGCCTCCTCCTCTGGTGAAAAACGAGATGGTAGTTTTTGCAACCCCACTTCTAACTCCTTTTCAATCTAATGATTTTCCAACGCCGCGTCCACCATCATAACACCAAGATTTGCATTCCTATGACTTCGAGTTCTAAATAACTGGAGTTGCCATATAGAAACCCACACGACCACCTCGAAGAGCCTTTCTACGTCCAATACAATTTTTCCGACCCAACACCTGAGTCCATCCGCCTTGCATATCCTCTTGGTCAGATTGGTCATAACCTAACCCATGAGAATCCGATCTTTAAACTGATTCCACCTCATTAGATATATTTAAACCGGAAAATTCCTCTCTAACGTTCAAATTTGAAAATAAAGAAGCATTAGCGTGAGGATTAATAGAAGTAGTAACCACCACTTCTTCCTCCACAAAATCAGCACCCAAACCGACATTCACATTATCACCTTCCAAAAAACCACTATCCAATTGGATTTAGTTAACTAAATCCCCTTCAACGGGATTCCTTCCCAAACTAGGCTCCCCAACCCCAACGTCTCTCCTCTCAAGACTTTTGCTAGCAAACTGGTCCACTCCAGCCGAGTTAACTCCCGAGTGTGGCCTGAGTGAGCGACAACCGGGTGGGTTAACTCCATCTTCTTCAAAGTGAGTAGCCCCTGGAACATCCACCACCTTATCCTTCTCAAGCTCCAAACCACAATCCACTAATACAGCATTCCTATTATCACTTGGGGCCACCTCTTTTGGACCTCTAGAGTCGCCAACGTTAAGATCCTCCTTCCTTGTGTTAGCAACACCAAACTCTACCCGATCTGATCTTGACTTCGCTGCCTGAAGGGTGCTAGCGTCGCCTCTTCGAGAAACTTTCCTGCAGTTGTCAACTACATGACCGAGCTTATAGCAGCCATTACAATATGCCGGTATCTTCTCATAAACTACCTTATGGAAGAATCCTGAAGAGCCGCAACCTATCCAAATACGATTTGGACGCGATTTGCAAAGATTTAGTTCAACGCACGCCCTCGCAGCCACCGTTCTAGTACAACCAGAGGTTGCACCATCAACTTTTATCACCCTCCCCACGGCTCCTGCATCTGAGACAAAGAAGTTGCCTTGATATAGATTAATTGGGAGGTTGGGGACGGAGATCCAGATTGGGACAATCGGGGATTCTTCACCAGACCGAAAGAAACGTGTCCACTTGAAAAATCTAAAAAGGAAACCCTGAATGAAAACGATTTCTTTAAGCCAGACTCTAATAAAATCAAATTTGTTAATGAATCTCAAAAGGAGATGTCGTGGATCCAATGTAGAAATCTGAACATCAGCCAAAAGATGGAATAAGGTTTGGAGTGATTTTCTAACTTCGAAAACTGGTGGTCTGCCATATGCGCACTTCGCGACCAAGGCTAGTTGAAAGGGCTCCTCTGAACGAGCAATCTCCTCTGAAAAAAATATTGCAGGTGATCCCAAGTGAGACGTTGGACGTTTAATCGGAATAGCCAGAGAAGCTATAGAAGAGCTTTGCGCGAAAATCGCAGCGAAAGATCGGGGAATGCGGTCTAAAGTTGCCGGAGGAAGTCCCTTTCCCCGCTCCTTACTAGCCACCGTCGGCTGCAGATCTGGAGGGTGATCCTCCCTAGCAAGGGAAGAACCAGCCATGATGCCTTGATGGCTTCCCTATCAGATTACCTTCTTCATTCTCTAACATTCAAGACTCTCAAATAATATTTGGCCACACAAGGGTTGAAATGTTCCAGTGAAAGAAATGAAGGGTGGAAAATGATATCATCCATATGAGACCCACATGGTCAAAATAAGAGAAATGTCAATGTGTGTTCCATTGTTTATTATCGAGGGTATAAGGGGATCTGTACAAAAGCAGTGCAGCAATCTTTTACCCATTTCTAATGGTCAATTATACATGACTCTTAAACAAGTTGTCATTTTTCACTCCACTCGGGGGAATTGATCAGGTCAAAACCTGATTTTCCAACAATGAAAAAGAATGTAGGAAATCAAGAGAAACCAATTGGTAAGTTGGTGATACAGATGACTATTGAACGAAAGGGCTGTATCATCACAGGGAGCCAAAAAAACTACATTCCATAACTTTCATCAAGGAGGATTCAGGGAAACCACATACCCCCCCCCCCTTTTCTTTCCACACCATCTATTACCAGGTAACTGTAGTCACATCAGCACAAATATGTATGAAAAGAACAGATCCCATAGTTCAAACATGCAAGTTCAAACAGTGTATTAGGTCAACCTAATTTAACCATTACAATTTACAAATAGTTGGGTACCATTTTTTTTCACTTATAACAAAGCTCCAAAAAGAATTTTTAAGCCATCATGGAGTTACCCAGAAGAAGAAAAGTAAAGATAAATTTACAGCATAAAAGGAATAACAAAAGCATTAAATTTCATGCTATGCTAAGAAAAGTAGGAGCAAGAAGCAAATACGACAGTCTCTTCAAAAGAAAGAATCATAAACAGAAGCTGAAAAGCCAATATAAGGTCAACTCTTTTGTCTGGAAAGTTAGAGCCAAATTGGTATGGGGAAAATATAAGAACTATTACTATGAAACTATATAGAACTTGCCAATATAATCTAGGAAACTATACAATAACCAGTTCAAATGATATTAGTCAAATAACTATAGCAGTACTGATCTTTAAACCTTTACTTTCCCACTACAAAACAAGATTTCCATACCATCACACCTAAAATAGCCATGCCAAGCTACAAAAATGCACCCTTTCTCCTTACTATAACTCAAGAGGGGAGGGAACTATATACATATAAGAACAAAAGGGAGTAACAAGGGAATAGATAAGAAATCAACGAAGTTTATTTTGAGCAACTGCATGGCATAATTCATCTTCATAGAAGAGGACCCGGTTAGAAGCCTGAGACTTGCATAGAGGCTTTGGCAAACCAGGTGGAACAATGCACCTTGAAGGAAATGTGGACTCCTGGAAGAGGACAGCAGCAATTTGCCGCATCTCAGCCACATTGAGACGAGAAGGAGGTCGGGGACCATGTCTTGGTGCTTTGGGGGTGTGAGGACTCCGAGCAAAAATACCCTTTCCATCTCCCCTACTGTGAATGAAGATAAATAATCAACTAATGATAACTAGAGTTGCACAAAATAACCGAACAAAACTTTTGGATTTTTTATATAAATTTCTAGATGTTCTGGAATAGTGTTACCAACCTTATAAAAGGCCAATGTTCTGTTGGGAGAGGAGTCTTTGTTCTCAACATTTCCTGCCGAGATCTATCAGGAGTTGTGTAATTGAAGTGGCATTGTCTAGCAAGCAATACCTGGTTCAAAATGCAACTATCATCTCGATTCTAAAATCCAAAAAGAAACAAATAAAGGATTGAGAAAACCAGATTTCCTCTGGGGGGAAGAGAGGTGGAGGAACTTACAGCTTTCCTTACTCTCTGGGAAACATGGAAAACAGCTCTCAGTTGGTCATGGTGCAAATGGCAGAGAATTTTAACCTCAAAAAACACAAAAAATAAGTAAATTAGTGACCTTGAAAAGCTTTCTGTACAAAGGGAGTTTTGTTATGGCTATGAGCTCTTTCATATCAAGCAATTAAAGTGCACGAACAATTGCTTCAGATATAAAGTTAAACCACACTTCAATAGAAACAAACAATTAGGATCTCACTACACAATGGGACCCAACCTAATATTGAAGTGGCCAACACAAATAAACCATGTATCAGAAACATATAAATCAAGCAAAAAAAGCAAACTAAAAAACACAGGGTAGGTGTCAGGTGTTCCATATCCCCTAGCTTTAATTTCAAGTCCAATAGTTTATGCAGCTATTACTTCCAGTTTGGACTTCTCAAACTGTAAAGCAGGTTTACTCCAGTGCTGGTTGGAAAGAGCAGATGTCCTCTTGAATATTTTGGTCAGGAAGAGAGTATAATTACAGATAGGCATATTGCAGTCACCACTAAACAGAAAACCTAAATATTATACACAATAAACATCATGATTTCATACTATAAAGAAAATTAAAATAAGATAAAAAAATTCATAACAGAAACATTTAGAGACAGAGATAGAAAGAGAGAATAAAATTCTGATCTCAGAGCATTCTCAAAATAGGGTAAAAGATTAGTAAAATAACAATAGAGAGAAGTATAATCATGATCTTAAACTCAAGATGAAAAACAAAAAAAAATCACCATCAATATAAGAGCCAATCATGATTGAAAAGTACAGAAATCAAGAAAAGAGAATAAGCAACATATTAAATCACACTCATGAAGGGCCAGCATAGAAACAGTGTATGGGCCAAAAAGGGGGGGGGAATAGAAAGATTAGAGCTTGCAAAATCAGAAAATAAATTTTCTAACCAATTAAAGAGGGAATCCATTCTTACAATTAACTGAAAAATAGGTAAAACATAAGGACATGTTAAGAAGGAGAATAAGCAACATATCAAATCATACTAATGAAGGGGCGGCATAGAAGTGCATAGGACAAAAAAAAGGGGAGAAACAGAAAGATTAGAGCTTGCAAAATCAGACAATAAACTTTCTAACTATTCATAGAGGGAATCTTCAAAGCAAATTATAAGACTAAAGCCTAAGTATTTAGTACAGGGAAGGATAAAAGAGGCAATTTTAATCTACAGATGGAGAAATCAAACAAATATCAGGGTTATGGAATACCAGAATATCCATTGGGAGAGATTCAAGCCTCGACTCTGATTCACAATCATTTGCCCGAGGAGTCTTGGGTGATATTGGTAGCATATTCTTTTTAATCACATCAACCGGACCTCCTACAGCACGGAAACTGATCCTTTCCGGTGATAACATTGGAGGGCTTTGATCATCACTTTCAGGCTTCTTGGAATCAGACACAATGACTCTTTTCTTGCCAATATCAGTGCAAGATTTGGCAGATGTTGCTTTACTGTATCGAAGCTGAGCAAGTGCTCCAGGCTTCAAGTACTTGTGGCATGAGTTCCTCAACCGCCTCTTTTGTTTGGGAGTCATGGATCCTTTATCCTTTGGAGATACTTTTCCCATGTTATCTCTTCTATTTCTTTTATCCTTTAGCTCTTCAGGGACAAATACAAACTCTTAAAAAGCTTCAATTCTCGTACTTAATATAAATTAAAAAAAAACCTGAAACAGATAAGTTTTAGAAAATCCATCAAAACTATAACCAAAATGTCCAGTTTTCTAGATGGAAACTATTCTTCAAAAATCATATATCAGAGAAGGAAAAAAAAAATTAATCAAAACTTACATGAAAACGGCCATGAGAAATCATCGTCCGTCACTCAGTCCTCCCCTGCTACCAGATAAAACAGGGATTACCATCAAAAACCCTAAAAAAAAATTCATTTTGAACACAAGCCAAAAGGCAGGAATTGTTTCTAGCAGAGAAAGTAACTCAGCCCATAACAGAAAATTGTGAACCTATATCGCGACCAACCAAAATGAAAAGATCAACACAAGAACACAGAAACGATCAAAACTCAAGACAACAGAGAAGAATACTAACCTCATAGCGGACAGGGTAGCGAAGAACAACCCGCGAGAAGAGAAATGCGATAAACCAGAACAAGGGAGAAACTGTAAGAATGAGACCGAGTGGGACTGGAAAAGAGGGAAATGGGAAAATGGGGGGCCCGGCTATCTAGGGTTTGCTACTTTTGAAATTCTTGCGGTTGCCCGCCAAATTTTTCAAGCAACAGTTTTTTTTTTTTTTATAAATCAAGCAACAGTTGCAAGAAAACAAAAAAACCCTAAAACGAGGAAATATATATATAGTATATTAATCAAGCTGAACATACGTGGCATCCATCCATTGGTTATTGCTCAAAATGAGGGGTGAGTAGATTCTCAGAATCTTAGCACAGAAGCCGCACGGGCGAATCGGACGGTGGAGACAGCACTGATGGGACAAATAGATGGAGGGAGATAGATTTGGTTTAAAGACAGCCTTCTGTGTTTTCGATTTTTTATTTTAATTTTTAAAAGGGAAAAGGGTTTTGGAGGGAAACCCAGTATTGGAGGGATATTTTCTCTCTGTCTAAATTACCCTCATACATTCCTAAATTAGTCCACTCATTCCGCTGGCTTCGCTATAATTTCGCTATCACCAGCTGTCCTTTTCAGAAACATATTATTCCGATAAGCTTATAGCCTAGGTTTTCGGGATTGGAACATAAGGACTAGAGTAACCCCCACGTGGCAGATAATTTCGGATTTAATGTTAATATTTAAGGGTATTTCAGTCATTTAGAAACAGGACGTGGGTTTCATGACCTGACACCACATCAGCAGTTTTGGATGATGAAGTTAATGCATGAAAGGACAAATTAAACCTTGAAACGTATGAGCGAGCGTCAATCACGAAATTCATAATGAAGGGTATTTTCGTCCAAGGAATTTTAATCGTGCAGTCACCGAATATCAGGAGCGTAGCGGCACTTAGACGGTGACAAAATGGCATCCGAGGCGATTCTGGCACTGCAGCGTCATCTATTCAGGCATGGATTCCAATCTAACGATAAAGAAAAGGTACCTCACGTGAGGTAACATAGGATTCCTGCACATAAACCAAACAAAATCATTTTACGTGGCAGCACCGACGAAAGTATTAAATGTTGGAGATAAGTATGATTAGGTCCTCCTTAAATAAGCATTTTCAGTTAAAAACTCTGGTAACCCCCCTCGTGTGTGAGGGTTAACTTCCGCTTAATTACAAGTTGTGAAGCATAGGATTCCTCCTGCACATGATCCAATTAAACTGTGCACCACACGTGGCCCACGATGATCGATGCATAATTCAGCTAAGATTTTGCTCTTGTCTGGCATTGAATAATAGTCCAGAAATTCCTCCTGGTCCTGTCACAATTGGGTCGGTTTAAGTAATTGAGTTTCCGGGTCATGTGTTACGGGCAAGACTAAAACCGCCTGATTAATATAGGGTTAATTACATGACACCCGTGTAAGTTTTTTCATACTCAACTCACCCCTCTTAGTTCTATCAAAAAAAAAAAAACTCACCCCTCTTAGTTTAAAATTCACTTATGCATCCCCCAATTAGAGGATTATATTACAAGATAGTCCACACCATTAGTTTTATGCGGTTAAGTGATGAAGTCAGCAAGTTAACTTTATTTAAATCCCTAAACTACCATGCCCATGGGTAGAGTTACTGTGTTACCCTTGGATCTAAAGCCCCAAAATCGATCAACTCTCTTCCTCACCTAACCTACAACCCACCGGTATCGGTCCTTGCATTTCAAATTGGTGAATAGTCAAAACCCACTTCGCCTTCCAATGATGTTTCCAAACCCATATTTGGCTAAGGCGCACTTGTCACTGTCGAGCTCGCTTACGACTACGACTCCCCATTGATCTCCTTCTTCGGCTTCAAAAGCGAATGCAAGCTTCCCTACCTTCCTCTGTTTCTGCGAATAAGCCAAGCTTTGACAAATCGTCTGAAGCTTTGCATCCGTAGAGGATTGCAAGGGCTTGTAATCGTCGAACTCTCCTCCATTAACTTGGTGTCGAAGATCGGGAAAGTTAGCCTCTCGAACACTCCTCTGAGCTTGTAAGTAGCCTTATCGTATGCCAAAGCTGCCTCCTCAGCGGTGTCGAAAGTGCCGAGTCAAAGCCGAGTATGGTCCTTCGGTAGACAGATCTCTGCAACCCATTTCCCCCAATGTCGTTGTCTCACCCCTTTGTAGAGGTTCGTGGGTTTTGCTAATGAACCCACTTGCTTCATCTGGATTGCTTTCGGGTCGAGGAAATTCAGGATATGTGGTTGTTGTTGCTGCAACTGAGACTGCTTGCGCCTCTGGTTTTGGATGTAAGCTGTAGCCATATGTTGTTGTTGATGTTGGAGCTGGATCTTGGCTTGAATCTGTTGAACCTGTGAAGGGTTGAGTTGATTTAGCCCTATTGATGAACCTGATTGCTCGAGACTGGTCATGTAAAAATGGGGTCTAGAGTCAGTTGCAGAGAAGACAGAGAGGGTGAGAGAGTATAGAGATTTGGGGAGATCGAAGAAGAGAAAAAGAGAGTAAGGAGGGGGATAGAATCCGTTTGAGTAGAGGCGCAATCTGTGGTTTCTCTCCCACTTCTAGAATCTTCTTCGACCATGCACATGACCGCTGCAACGATTTCTTTACCGTTTTCCAGAATCTTCTCACACACATGGGGCGGGGATGCCTTCAGGTCAACCAAGGAAATTAGGTCGTTAGGGGGGATGACTTACAGAAGGTTAGGGTAATAGAATAGGGGCAGACCTAAGCTTTATCAGTCGTCGATGAAGGATTCAGAGAGGATTGTAGGTCTTCGGAGTGAAGTTACATGACTTGTCTTCTTCTTCTTCTTCACTCCTTCCCCTCTCCTTTGTCTCGGTTGGAATAGACAAACCTTTGTCGCAGTTGAGGATCCAAAGTAGGTTTTAGCTTATCTAGTTAAGATGAAAACAAAGGTGAGGACATTGCAAATTGTACAACCCTAAAAACAAAATATCCACAGGATGTATGCTCGGTTGAGCCTTAGCCTAAGCACGTGCTTGTGTTATCTCGGAGGGAGCAGAGGAAAGAGAGAAAGAGAGAAACTAGATGAGGGATGAAAACTAGAAAGGAGCTACTCAAGTCGTTGGTGGGGAAGAAAATGGAGTTTGTTGCAGGTCTTTACCATCTTCAAGAACAAGTTTCAAACAAAAGCAAACAAATGAGTTGAGGTTAAAATTGTCTTTTCATTTTTTGGTTTGTTTTAAGTTAGCATTGTTACTGTAGAGCGAGACAAAAGTAAATTTTAAACTAAAAGGGGGTGAGTCGAGTATGGGAAAACTTACAGGAGGTTTCATGTAATTTACCCATTAATTAATATATGACTAAACCCAAACCATTTATGATTACCGATGGATCCATCAAACAATAATCCTTCTCCTATCTTTCTTAACAGAAAGTTTTCCTTTATTGTGCCTAAAGGAAAATGATATGTGCATTGGGTTAGAGAGTGCATACATGCAGCCAACTCACCTGGATGCATGGAGTTATGATATAGTTATGGAGTTTGTGTTGATTATTATGTATTGTTGTTTTATTAGTGGGTAGTAAAAATTACAAGAGTTATTATGAATTACAAGGTGGAGTTGTGGAGTCATGGAGAAAATAACTTATATAACTATGTAGCCTATATATTGTGGTAGAAGACGAATAAAAGACTACACCTTAAAATGACAAACAAATTCTTACATTTTATGTGGAGAAGGAGGCAGATTAAGCCAAGACATCATAGCTTCATCCGTTAAGCCAAATTATCCTATTATTTCTCATATATCTTATCTTCCCTCTTCCCTAATATTTCTCTTGTGAGATGAGTTTGGGCTACATCGATTAAGCCAATTCCTCATTCCCTACAATCTCTCCCTTATTTCTTGTCTAAATTTCCTCATCTAGTATCAGAGACAGACAAGGCGGAGCCAATGGAGGAGTCCTCTGGCTCGTACAGGTTGTTCTCTAAGGAGTTCTTTCATTGACATGGGTTTCACTTACTTGGAGCCACCATAATACATTTCTTCCTAAAACGTTGCATTTATGTGCTTGAGGCGAAATTACATATCTCTTTAGGAAATACTCACTTTCACCACAACCACTTTTGTTTGTCCTCGAGGACAAGGACAGTTTCAAGGGGAATGAGATATGTGCATAGGTTAGAGCTGCATGCATGCTACCAACTCACATGGATTGGGGGATTGGAAGGTGGAAGGAGTTATGATATAGTTACAGAGTTTGTGTTGGTTACTATGTATTATTATTTTATTAGTGGATAATAGAAATTACGGGAGTTATTATTAGTGGGTTAAGGGAGAAGTTGTAGGATTAGTTATAGGCCGGGTGGAGTTGTGGAGTCATGGGAAAATAAGGTACATAGCTATGTACCTTATATATTATGGTATAAGATTAATGAAAGGCCAGATTTTAAATGCAAACAAATTCATACAATTTCTCTTGGAGAAGGAGGCAAACTTCCTTGATTAAGCCAAGACGTCATAGCTTCGTCCGTTAAGCCATTATGTCTCTTTTATCATATATTCTCTTTTCTCTATCTTATCTCTCTTCCTAATATTTTCCTTGTGAAACGAGTATCTCTCTTCCTAATATTTTTCTTGTGAAACGAGGTTGGGTTACCTTGATTAAGCCAATTTCCCATTCCATACAATCTTCTTGTCTAAATTCTCTTGCAATAAAATAAGTAAATAAACCTAACATGTGTACGCATCAGAAAAGTACCATAGTCATAAAATGGCCATAAATGTCTACCCCTCTTATTTATGAATGATAAAAAATAACGGCTCATTATTGCATGATACCCTATGGACACCATCGAAACCCATCGGTCAAGGGATTCTTCCTTCTCCCTTGACCATCGATGTGGGCAAAACTTGGTCCTCTGTCCTATATCCTTTTATTTGCAGTGTCTAGTAATCTAGGTTGAGTTGCAACTTCAAAAAAAATAAAATATAGCTTTGAGTTTCATAACAAATCCATCCCAACAAAGAAAAAATATAGTAAATTACAAAAAAAAAAGGAGGAGGAATAAAAAAGTTGTCGAAGCAGACTTCATTACGGTGGAGCTACTCTAAAGCTTATTGCAATTTTCAACTAATAATCATGATGGGAAGAAATTTCTTTTGTACGTTAGAGAGAAAAATTCCACAATACCACTTTGAAATAAGCTGACCTATATGGTCCAACAATCCTTGAGCCATATGAGATGATGATATAGTTGATTCCTGCATTGTTTATACAAAGCATCATCTATTTTTTTTTTTTTTTTTAAGAAATCATTTGGATTATTTTGTGAGGTATCTCAACCAGGAGTTCCACCATCTAACTTTTTTTCTTCCATATATTTACAATCATCAAGTCAAAATGGGGTTAATTTGGCAATTCTTATTGTTGGTTTATTAATAGGCAAAGATATTGATTGGCCATTTCCAAGTTTTGAAGTTAACCATATATTTTACCTTTTCTTATACCCCTAGGGAGGAAACAGGGCTGGGTTTTTTAAAACCCCAACCCAACCTTGAGTCCTCTTAGCTTAGCTCAAGCCCAACCCATCCCAGCCCTGATTGACCCTGATCGGGCCGGGCTGGGCTTCTTGATTGGCTTGCTTTTTTATTCATTTGTCTCCTATGCATTAAAAAAACTGAGAAAAAAATTCAAGGTAATTTTCTGCAACAATCAACATTGCAGGTTCCACCATTCCAAACAACCATGTAAATAAGGTGTTGAAGAACCGACATTTAGTCACTAAGAATGAGATGCACATGTTTCTCAGTGGTCATGCTGCAGCTGCACTTTCTATATGTACCATACTAATTTAACAATTTTTTATAAAGATATCCTTTGGTACCTTAAAGCATAGGAGGGGGAAGCTTCTAATTCATCGTCACAGTATAAATAAAACCAAAAAAGAACCAAAATGAAAACAAGAAGCTATTATTGCAGCAATATGTAACACATAAATGAAAATAAGAACCTACCACTTCCATAGTTCCATGTTTCTGACCAAACTGTGAGAAAGAGAAAGAGAAGCAAATGAGCCATTTCAAAAATTTAAATGGGAAAAAGTTCTCTGTCCGAGAGTGCAGCCTACGCCAACACTCCCATGAGTCTATCTCTCTCCTCCCCATGTGAAAAGATATCTCTGCCCCCCCTTGTTTTGAGGAGGAGAGAGATAGACACATGGGAGTACTGGCGTAGGCCACACTCCCGGACAAAGAACTACTTCCCAATTTAAATATAGTTAAACAGAATAAAGGTGTACCAAGAAACCAAGAGAAACACCAACACAGAGAGAGAGAAGAGAAGAAAAGACGAAGTGGCTAGGTTTTAGTGTTTTACTTCAAGGCTATTAGGGAAACACAGGGGTGCTCTTGAGTTGAAGAAGACGAGATGGAGATGGAGGTTCTTTTGAGTTGCAGAAAACGCAGAGGTCCTCTTGAGACTGGGGAATCACAAAGGTGCTCTTGAGTTGGAGAAAACGCAGAGGTGCTCTTGAGTTTCACGAGTAGTTAGTCGGCGTGAAGCTCTGAGTAGTTTGTCGGTTAGGACTCCAAAAGCAAACTATGGAAATACAAAGGCTTAAATGAAAACCTAGAAGGCTAGAATGCTCAAAGGAAATGAGAAAATCGAAATAGATACAAATAAAAAAAAAAAAAAGGAACCTAGAAGGCTAAAACCCTAAAACAGTAAAATCGGGGTCAAGTAGGGCTAGGCTAGGCTTAGCTTGAGGCCTCAACCCTGGCCCACTCCGACCCTAACTTCGGGCCTAAAAGATTGAACCCTAACCCGCCCTCAGGGTTGAAGAATCCAGCCCAGACCCTAGTAAACATTGAGGTCCCTATATCGTAAAAGAAACAATCAAATGAATGGAATATAAACATTTTGGTCAATTTATGAAAATAAAGGTGATTTTGTAGAGGAATAAAATTTATGAGTCAAACTATGAAATTGTGGGAGAGTAATTAAACAAGCTTGGGAAGGAAAAGAACATTGCTTGGTTGTATGGCCCATGCACCCAGGCACATGTGTGCTCTAAATTACTGCCCAATCCCTTCTAAAACCAAAAATTCCATATGTGTTAATGCCTCTGCATGCGCTCTCATTGGCCCCCGCATTGACGCAGGGCTACACAACCAAGCAACGATCTCTTGCCCAAATAAAAACTCATATTTTGTATAACCAAGTTGGTTTTATGCCAAGAATACCAATGATGGAAGCTATTTAATTGTTTATGAAACTAATGAATATTTAGAAAATATAAGAAAGTTCTCCATGTGCCATCTATTGACTGGAAAAAAAAAAAAAAAAAAAAACTTAAGATAGAGTCCCTAGAGATCTCTCCCCCCTACGCCGTGAAGCCCCCAATACCTCGTCCCTCCTCCTCTCCCCCCACTTTATTTCTCTCTCTTCTCATACTTTATGTCACTCTCCCCAACTCACACTGCATCTCCCCCCGCTTTATTTCTTTGACTCTCTCTCTTGTTGGATCATGTAGGTGTAGATGCTGCATTTTGTTACCCCCAACGATGATGACAATAGGAAGGCCACCATCTCAATACTTCTCTTAAGGAAGGGCTCATCTGAAGAAAGGTCGTCATATACTTGCATGTTCACTTCTATCCCCCTGGCCTTCCCGATGCATTGGTTAATTACCCTTAATGCGTAGAGTCCGAACACTAGCCATGGGTATGAGAACGGTGCAAACCGGTTATAAATTCTCCTCTCCCAATGCCACACAAACATCATTGCTTACGACATCCTTTTGGCAAAAAGTGTCGATTCAAGTTGTAGCCATATCCCACATCATTGGATAGTGCTCATAACGAACTTTCCGATGATATGTCACACGTAAAAAAAGGGCACTCGAGCTAAAAAGTACGCACCCTAGAATAAAAACTCCATTTTGGGAAAAAAAATCTCTTGAATTGGAGAATTGAAATAAAAAAAGAACCGCTGGGACAAGGAGATTTTGAATCATTTCTGCCAAAGCAACAAAAAGATCTTGCCACATTGATCATGGAAGTAGCGGATTGAAATGATAGTGGCAAGGAAGAGACAAAGCAAGAGGCATTCTTTTCTATACTTGTGAGAATCCTTGTTCCATATTCCTCTACAGGAACAAGTGCAGATCGAGCTGACAAAAAAAAAGGGTTTGGTTGTTGCTATTGAGACATAAAACTTTGATCGAGATGGAGATTCTCCTGTGTCAAAAAATTTGGCTTGATTTTATGAATCATTTCTTTCTTGTTCTACTAATAAAGAAAGTCTTTTCAAATTTAAATTTCGTCTTGATTCCCCATCAAATTTACTCTTCGGGATTAACAGGTTAACAAATTTAAAATGTCTTTTGAAAACGATTTCTCATCAAATGTATCTTTTTCTTCTTCTTTTTTCACAAAAAAAATAGGAAGTTCCGAATCTAATTCAGATACGAGAAGGATCACCATATATAACACAAAATTTATCCTCCGATTCCTTCTAGTCGAGCCTCCTGTTGTTGGTTGGCACCCTAAATGGTGAGCGGGGATCCGCATGATGCCGAATTCCAAAACTAGGATATGCAGGCCCACCCCCATAAAATTTGGGGAGGGCTGTAAATAGCCCCACCTACCCATTTGCAACAAGATCAGCCAGTGTGGAAAGACACCTGACAAGATACTGGAGAGTCTCCAAAGAGATGGGTGAAAACTAGGGACTTGTTCCCTTGGGTGAGCTCAAGGCAGGCGCCAAGCTACCTTCGACCCATTTTTAAGTTTTTTAGAGAGAGAGAGAGAGAGAGTTGGCCTCCTAGTTGAGCCGGGAGACAACAAAAGTCCAGAGGGATTGTGTTTGGAGCGAAAGACCCCTCCCTTTTCGACCCTCTTTAGAGGTCGAGGTTAGGAATAATTTCTTTTTACCTTCTATTTAGTTTTAGTTAATTGGTTTAGTAATGTAGTGTAGAATAATTTACTATATGTAGAGTAGTGTAGAATAATACAATATAGCATAATATAATGTTAGATATGCAGGCTTAGGGCTAACTAATTAGTTTTTTTTTGTTGGTAAAAGGCTAACTAATTAGTTTGATATTAGATTATGGCAAAAGGTTTTCTGGTCGGCAGTGCAGATAAAGGAATCCATGGTCGGGAGTAATCTGATCCATGTAATTGGTATCAATAAATCTCGTTCGTTAATTGATTTTTTAAACATCATACGGCATACGCTTTTTTTCTTTTCTTTTTTATACTACGGTTTATATGATCCCAAATACGCTTCCTCTCTCTCTCCTGTCGAACGCTTCGTTCTCGGTTGGGGCTACTCTCGACTCCCAGATTTCGAACCCCAATCTCTCTTATTCTTCTCTACGCGTTCTCTCACCTGTACCAGAGAGCAATCTAGATGCTGTAGATGGTTTCTGGTGACGGCGAAACTAGAGGGAAAACGGTCGTATTTTTGTTGAATAGTCGGCGGAGTATAGAAGAGAGAGATGAATCACAGTGCCGCTATCTCAATTGTCTAGCCGCCGATCTTGCTGCCTTACACTCTCATTAGCAATTTGCAGAACTTGAGGATGAATAGGTATCCTGCCTCTGCGCTCTCTGTCTCTCACCTTTCATCTTCTCTTATTCTCTCTTTTCCTTTCTAAATGCAGTGGGTTAGGAATATTGCTTCTTTTTTTTTTGGGAGGAGGGGTGGTTTAAGAATTAGGAATATCTCTACATTCATTCATAGAGACAAAAGTTCACTTATTGTATGGATTACTCAAATATCTAAATACCCTATACATCCATACATATCTGTGGATTTGTCGTTCTGAATTTTTAAAATTTTTGCACATGATAATATCCAAATGTATTTGTATGTGTTTGTACAGGTCATGTTAGTGCCCAACGCCTGAAAAATCGAAATGAACTTGTTGGCAGTCGATCCCAATTTAGCTGCAGTAATTTACTTCTTGCTGATATTGACTTGGGATGTCACCAACTTTTCTTCCCCTATCAAATAGAAGGTTTTTTGCAGATATGGTAGGACCCCTAGTTGAGATAGAGTGTCCAACTTGGCAATGATACAATGGTGTTGAAGGTTGATTTGTTGTTTATAAGTTTGTTTTGCAGATCTTCTTTATAACTTAGTGATGCTCATAGTAATTGATTTATTGCATTTGGACAAAGACCCCAAAAAAACACCCTTTTTCCTTGGTATGCTGGTTCTGTATCATATTGAATTTGAATATGGAATCTTGGGTGTTCTTATCAATTGTCACAGAATGGTTACAGGAAACCAATGTTGTGCTTAGGAAACTCTTGCATAAACTCTCAGGGTTTTCTACTTTTTCTTTTTATTTAAATGATAGGTAGAAGTTAGATTCAATATGCCTAAAGTGATTCTCTGCAAAATTGGGAAAAGTATGGGTCCTTGCAAAGGAGAAGCAGAAGAGGGAGGATTTGTTGAAAGATTCTAGTATTCCAAAAAGGAAAAAAGATTAGTTGGAGGTAGAATTTTTTCATTAAAATGACTTGTGTATGTGATGAGTATTCAGATGATTTCTATAGCATTGCAAATGTTGCAAATCAGTTATTTCCTTCAGGCTGCAAAACATTGGATTGATGGAAAACAGATATGCAAAGGTGAAAATGCACATATTGTTGTTAAGAGTTTCTTGCCCTATCAAAGATGCTTCTGTTTGTTACTTTTTGGAGAGCTTCATTAGTTCTTTTTCTTTTTAATCTGTCAGCCTTGTTGTTCACAGATTGGCTAAAGCTTTCATGGCTACTGCTGCCGGATCTGCCTCTATCTCTTTCAACTCTGCCAGGGTTGTGGCCAAATCTGCCCTTTCCAGTGGTCGAACTGGTCAGAGGATTGTGCAGTTTCTGCAATGGCATAATCCGAAATATAAGAACATATTTATGAGATTGAGAGATTTATTTGAGATTTAAGATTATGTAGAATTCATGAACATTGAAGAGATTCTGTTATTTTGGGGTTAAAATCTCTCTCTCTCTCTCTCTCTCTCTGCGAGCTACGCATCAATGACTTGTGTTTTGGATGGCTTATTTTTATTTGCAAGTGTTTTTTGTTAGGCTTCAAATTGCTAACCCTTACTGTTAAGTTAATGTATTGCATGTATTTGACCATTTTGTTGGAGTGGCTTTGTGTGATATTGGCTTGAGCTGTCATTAATTCCTATGATGAAAGATTAATGTTTATGTTGGCTTTGAATGGTTAGTTGGTCCGTGCTAGATTTTGCATAATTATGGACTGTGCACATCAGCACTTTTTCCTTGTAAAAATTACATCATTTTTAATGTTCTGATATCTGATATATGTACTGGTATAATCTGAGAAGCAAACCAATTCCCATTTCACTTTTCGTAGTTGAGATGGATCACTTGGGCTGTTGTGCAACATCAGTCCAAATACTTAAAAGTATTTCACCATAGCAATACTCGATTTATTCGTTGCCTTGGCATCTTGTATTGAACCTGAGATTCCATGATTGCCTTTCTCAATGGTTATTGAAGGCCAGCGTGGTTCCTTTGTTTCTGTCTTAAAAATGCCACTAGTTTCAATATACTGAATTTAACCCATCAACTGGAACGATACCCAGGCTGCTTCCTCTGCCTCTTTTTTTATAGATGGACCCTCTCTTTCATATGGATGGTTTTTTAGGTGTGGACCCTCTCTTCTCATTTGGATGGTTTTGTAGGTGTGGTTTCTATCATCTTCATCTGTTTCCTACAGTCCTTAATTTGTTTCATAGTATTTTAAAGAGGACTGATCTGTGCAGGTATAATTTTTTGTCAACTAGAATATGCTTTTGATTCATCTTAATTGCAAGGTCTAGTCATTGAATTCATTATATTCTTAGTTAATCTGGTTTTGTAGTTTCTTGTTTAAGGTGATTCAAGGACAGATGGTTTTGTTTAGGAGTAATACATTTATATACCTTCAAGGACAAATCTGATTGCTTAAGAATTATACATTCATTTAAGAATGATGTCAATATAGCTAATGGAACACCCAAATGGTTCTTTCTGTTACATTCATTTAAGAATT
Source organism: Telopea speciosissima (assembly GCF_018873765.1). Lineage (NCBI taxonomy): Eukaryota > Viridiplantae > Streptophyta > Magnoliopsida > Proteales > Proteaceae > Telopea > Telopea speciosissima. The sequence continues at coordinate 17,246,875 of NC_057920.1, read as the reverse complement.
TATATCTATTGACAAGTAAAAATTTTCAGGTCTCTCTATCCTTATGTTCTTGGCTTTTGTTTTTTTTCCCCCTCCTCCTCCCCCATCTAATGGCCACTAGGCTGAGAAATTGTTTCCACCTTTTTATAATAAGTTAGTAATCTCTTGTCTTGGACTAATAATATGTCTGGGATGATGTCTTGAGTTAAAACCAGATTGACATGTATGCAAAAAGTGGTCGGTTTGATTTTGCTGGAACAGAATACAGAAGGATGATTTTCTTTTCATGGAATGCAATTATTACTTGTTGCTTATTGTCAGGAACCATGCCTACAATGTATGCCTTAACCACATGATTTTTGTTGATCTCTTTCATTGATTGCTTGTGGACTATCATGTTTGACATGATTTATATTGATCTCTTTTCATTGTAGTGGATGATGCACTATCTCAATCTTAGGTGTTAACTCTATTCAATTTATGAATTGTGGTATATATAATTAATGAATTCCATTTTCAGTTCTCTAGACTTATTTGTTATTTTTGTAGGGCAGCAGGATAGTAGTTGACTAATGATTTATGAGAGTCGCTGAGGATTGATGATTTATGATAGGGGCTGTCTTAAGACTTTCTTTATGAGATGTATCATGCGTGGCTGCATTTGGAATTGATAATTTTCATTTCAGTAGGTTCACTTATCAGTGTTGAATAGTGGATTATTCACATTCAATGGATGAATGGTTCATGGATGCTTTACTGCTATTTCTTATTTGAGATATAGATCATGATGCAACCACATGATCTATTTTAATTGACATTGTAAAACTGAATTAACATGAAACCGTTTCAGTCATCCAATTCAATGTATTTGATGTTTGGTGACTTGTGAATCTTCTCAATGATAATTGCTCTCTTTTGCTTTCTTATACGAGAGTCTTTAGCTCAAACAGGTAGAGCACTTGGGGATTCCCCAATATATGGTGGTTCGAATCCACCAAGACTCATTTATTGTTATTAAGTCTAGGGTAAATTACTTTGTACACCTGCAACCCTCCCCTGCGTGAGATCGAGATGCATAACAAATGGATATCGATCAAGGATTGTGGTGAGTAGCTCAGAATGGAGGGGCTTCAAAGTCTTCCAGTGTTGAGCTTCAACAGCGTAGAAGGATTTGCAGACCATAGATAATGATTTCTTGTCAAGAGGATTTTCATAGAGGAATTCAAGAATCACATAGAGAATTTCTTCAGTGAGGAGATCAAAAGGGTTGAAGCCCAAGCCTTCCATGTTGAGGCATCATAAGATGCACAGTATATGACATTTTGTTTAGTTCTCCTCATCCACACATCAACGCATGTGACAAGTGTCCTCCCCCTCCCCCCTAATGGTGGAGTCGGACAACAAAGAGCTGATCACTTCATTATCACGTAATGAATCCTTGAATCAGATTCCAGCGCTGAACATAGTTGAGGATATCCTCCATCTTGTAACTTTTTTTACTTCCTATTCGTTTCACCATATTTCTAGGAAGATTAAAAATGTAACTGACTCCCTGGCTGGGAGGGTGTTGTCCATAACGTGTAGGACTTCTTGGCCCATTTACTCCCCATGAATGTCTGATATTTGTAATTTGGATATCGTGTGTTGTTCACGTTTCAATAAATAGCTTCCTTTATACAGTGTTTTCCCAAAAAATTCCATCAATGTTTATTTTAATGAGATCATAGTGGAGGCAAAATAAGATCGATTCAGGTCATCATTTGGATTAGTTTCCATGGTTGACATGCTCGACACTTAAGACAAGTGGGAAAATATATATTCCAAATCCAACAAACCAGGTCAAATTGTTTGCCCTGAAAACCAATCAGTGTTTAATTTTGCAAGGAAGTGGTAAAAAAAAAAAAAAATAAAAAAAAATTGGACATTTAGTGAAAGGAATTGGTTGCTCTAGTTGACACATCAATGAACACTAACCATTTTATTCCTAAGAGAGACAATAGAGTCTGTTGTCGTCGAAATTTGATTTGATGTCGTGGATAACTTGCAAAAGATGAAGGGCACAAGGGAAACCTAGAGCGGACTTCGAGGCCTAAGTCAGACCCGAGCAACAACAATTATGAGGAGGTAATACAGAAAGAACAATAGTTGTTGAATGAATGTACCTTGGCTCTCCTTTACTATATAAAGGACAAACAGTTGTAGAGTCTAGACTCTAGACTGGAGTAGAAGTCCATTGGTGTTTAGTACTTATTTTATTTTAATGTGATCATAGAAGAGGCAACATAATATCCATTTGGATCAGCATTTGGATTAATTACCATGGTCGACATGTTAGTACTTGTGACAGGTTAAAACAAAAAATTCCAAATCCAACAAATTGAAAATTTGAAAGGGAATGAAACCAGGGGAAAATTGGTAACCAGACTCCTCCAGTAGGGGTAGTCTCTATAATTTCTAGAAACACAAGCAATTTTAAAATTTGAGAGGTAATTTTGAATTTTGAAGTGAGCTCCGTCTACCGACCATTGGATAGACATGGAATTCGATGTCGCAGCTTGGGAGTGGAGTGCACGATGACCGCTCCACCCCAGGCCGTAGAGGATCTAAATACCGTTAACCATTTGAGTCCTTAGGTTGACAGGGTCCATCGATCATATGATTCCAATCACCATAGAGTCTATAGGGCAAATCTTCTACCCAAAAAACAAAAAAAAGGGCTAGTCTCTGTTGATGCCACGTGGAATCCAATAGACTAGTGTGCATTATTTTCACATTTGATATTCAAAATCAAAACCTGTAGAAAATCATGGAAATCCCGCCAAGAGAATCCCTCCAAGAGAGTGAAATCTAATTGGAATCGGCACATTAATCATATTGGACCGGGCATTCCTTCCCCATCTAAATATGAAACCCTTTCCACTTCCCGCCCGTTTATTTTTCACCCCGCTCAATCTTCGCTCCATCTCTTTCTTGCTCTTTGAAGGACGAAGGCCGTCATCTTTGCAAAACCTCGGCTACGCATCCCGATTTCCTCTCCACTTCCTCGTCAACCCTGACCTTCTTTAACAACCTCTGGCTGCTGCTGTTGCTCTGCGATACGGCTCTTTGAGATCTGCTGCGCATTACCTTTGTGTCAAATTTTGGTGGAAACATGGTGAGAAACCCTACCCTCTCTGAACTTGGGATGAGTATACACTACAAGATATTCTGGTCTACGGGGCTCTGCGCAACCATCATTTCTTATCTGCTACGCATTGCTACGGGAGGGAAAGTTTTGGTCGGACTTGAATTTGAAATTAGTAGTTGCAGCTATTGCAGGTATTGTTCTTAATTTTCATTTTACCTTTTTGAGCTAAAGACTCACTTACATCAATTAAAACCATGTTAGTTTAATCCAATATAAAAAAAAATTTAATTAAATTACACTAACCTCACCTGAGTTGTACCTCAATTGCTGAATCCCACCGCCAATTACTCCTCTCCAATAACCCCAACGCACCACCCCTTCCCCTCAACCATCATCATTTTATTAATCACCACACACACACATACACACTGAAGTAACAAAACTAGTAAAGAAAGGTAACAAAGAGGAGAAGATAAAGATTAAAAGAGAATGAATTTTAGTAAGAGAAGGATTTGTGAAATGAGTTCAGTTGAACCACCTTCCAACTTTCTCTTCTCCATTCCCTGCAAAAATGAAATCCATTAAGTTCAAATGATTAAGTTACAAAAAAAAAATTGGTTAAGTAGTAACTACTGACCTGTTTCCATATCCCCCCCCCCAAAAAAAAAAAAACGAAGAGAGACTCACGATGTTGAGTTGCAAGGCGAAAAATGGTTGGCAGGATTATTTTGCATTTTATATCTGATTCCATCTTACACAGAATGATTCACCTGTTCATCCATAAGAATTAAGACTCGGTTCAGATAGTAGTTTCAAAAGATTTTAGAGTTCTTTTTCATAAGGAAATCTAAGGCATCCTTGGAGTAGAATATGAGGATGGTCTGCTCATGGCATGGATTGCATGGGTAGAACCCACCAAGTTTTTCTTGTAATGTCGTTTTTTGTGATTTACCTGTTGGGTGAATTTCAGGTTTCATCTTCCTCTGTATCTCTTACACTAGAACCACCAACCTCTCAAATTTCAAAATATTTGATATAACATAAGAGTTTGTTAAATATAGCAAATTCTTCTATATGTTGGTGCACCTTATACAAGAAAGTTTTCCATAACCAATGGGGACTATTCACTTCATTTTTCTTGACTATATTTTCTGCAATTCTTCCTTGTCATAGATAACATTTTTAAGACGGCAGTAACCATGTATCTGAAGCAACGGTTACATAGAGAGAGAGAGAGAGAGAGAGAGAGATTGATCACCGTGGAGTTCATGTTGGAAAAAGAAACTACCAAAACTAGAAACCTTCTCAAAACAGCCATTTTGCAAAGTCATCACCTTCTCTTGAGATTGGTCTGTAAGAACAGATCAGAAGAAACGCAAGAATTTCATTAACACACGAAATCACCAAGTTGTTTATGCTGGTTTTTTCTTTCAAGCTAATGAGCAAACAGGTGTCAATCTGATTTTAACTCAAGACATCATCCTATACATAATATTAATCCAAGAAAAACAAGAAACAACGGAGAAGACAACTTCTTAAGACATGTGGTAGCAGTCTTACAAAGTAGAAGATCGCCATCATCCTCTGTCACCTGGCCTTCTGCAACCATCATTAAGCTATGGATTCAGTGTAAAAGATTGTGAGGTTTCAGGTCCCTTTATTTGAACAATAGAATACAGAGATTAAATGAGCACTAATGGATTCAGTGTAAGTATTCATTACAGAGGGATAGGTAAAGAGAAGAGGAATAGAGCAAGCAATAGAAACAGAACAGAGAAATCCCATGGAAAGAAATGAATTCCTTGAGAAACAGGGGTACTGGAGCAAAAGGGAAATTGGAGTTGGACAAGAATATTGAATCCATGACTCCAGAAAGATCCTTAATTACAAAGACACGGTTCAAATAAAAGGCTTCATGGAAGAGGTGTCTAGAATATTGAATCCAGAAAAAGTGTCTCATGTACATTGTCAGGTAGAAAATAAAATGCCAAATGATCTCATTGATACAGGTAGAAAACAACTATTTGCAATCTCACATCACCATTCACAGTTACACACCTTGAGAGCTCTCTAGTTAGAATATGTACCTACATTGGAAATCGAAATTTTTTAAATAGAAAAAATCAAGCAACATTGGAAATAGAATTTTTTTTAAATCTACCTACTGCTCTTCTCCTCTCTGGCTTATCCTCTCAGGATTCCACACTAACTCTGTTAGGTTCCCTTCAATGGAAAGAAAAATGAAAATGCGGGAGATAGTTGGATTTTAGAAATTTTTATTCCCCCCTCCTAATTTTAGAACCCGTATAAGAAATGGCCAAAAAATCCCAAAGGGCATTTGTAAAGGCAGAAAGATACCTGACCTTTATGCTTGACTCGCTAGTGAGCAACTGGTTATTTACCAGGAGATGATGGTTCGACTCCATCTCGACTCTCATATTGACTAATTAATGAATTTTATTTCAAAATTTGGCCTTGGTATGAGTTAGTAAGACAGTCTAGAAGGTCTACAAGGTTTCTATTTTGTTCAAAGAGGAATGAACTTTTGGCTAGGAATTTGTAACTTAAGGAGTTTTTATTTTTGCCAAAGCATTATGGCCTATATTAAGGGCAACACTGCTGACTAAGCTAAATAGTTGAGTTGTTGTGTTCTTAATTAAATTGGTGTTGAGTTATTGCCTTTTGCTGCAATTGTGGTTTGTGGTTTGTGCTGACTAAGCTAAATAGTTTGTGGTTGTAGCTTATGTGGTTCTCTCGCTCTTTATTTTCTGCTCTTTGCATTTTGGGCCTATTATGTGGCGTAAGTCCTTGCTAAACTTCATCAAGTCTATGTGCCTTTTTTGTATGAATGTTACATATGTGACAGAATGAAATAAAAAAGTAAGAATTTATAGGGGTGGTAGTGAAGCATTTTCCCTTGCCAACACTTATACACAGGTAAGTATATTGGCTAAGCACAGGTCTGAACACAATATGGAGTTAAACAGACAGCCACATAAAACAAAACAACAAGATAACCTACATTGTCAGCAGAGAAGGGTCTCTACAACTTGGAAAAAGGCCATCACCCAAACTCAAAAAAAAAAAAAAGGGTAATTCTGAAAGGAAAACAGCAATTAAAACCTTGTTAGTACTGGTGTTTTCTTTATACGTTTTGCCTCATTTCAGGCTCCTGCTTTGTGGATTGTTTCAGTTTCTCTAAATGATATGCAACTGTAACTTGGGGTACTGCTATTAACTTCTTTCCTTCATATGCTTTCTGCTATAAAAATATCATCTGCAACTGTAACTTGGGACCTTTGAATCTTTGATTACTATTAAACATAAAAAAGAGCATGATTTCTACATACAGTCATGATTTCGAGAACTATTGAGCCTAGTACAAAGGGAGAGGCAACGGACACTATATAATGCTCATGATTGCCTTAACTGACTATGCTATGAACAGTTCAATAAAAGGATCTCGGTGGATTCGAACCACCATCCCCATGGAACATGCGCTCATGTTCCAAGTGCTCTACCAATTTGAGCTAAAGACCCAACAAGTAGAGTTTGAGAGTTACAAGTAACCGTGAGACTGCCTCAAACCATGTTTCAAAGATCATACCCAATGGGGGGACCTTGCCACAAACCATGTTTCAAAGATCATACCCAATGGGAACCTTGCCACAAACCTTCCTAATGTGTCTCACATGTATTGAAATGATAATGATGGACCATTCTTGCAATCAAAGTCCTTTTATAATGACATGAATTTGGTCAACCACTTACGGTTTTCAGTCCATGAATCTCCAACAGATTTGATAGCATTATAGAACTTTCATCCCTCATAGTATGAAAGTACAGCAGCATACTTTCTATAGACCTTTCTTCCCTAGTAGTATGAAATTGCCATTATATAATCCTAATTCACAAAAGGTTGAAGGCAGATAATTTTGACTTGCAAAAAATTAAGAAACAAATGGCAAACAAGCATACTATTGGACAGCCCCTTTTCTTATTCTTAAAAGGTTTTTAACATAGACATAAAGAAGGAAGTAGACAATCAATGAACCAGCAGATAATCTCCTAAAACCAAATCACCTCATAAAAGATAGAATAGTGATGTTGGAGCAGAATTGTAAGTTCAATCCCTGCGTATGCACTTGCTCCAGGGGGGAAAATAAAACAGAGATGAAGAGGATGGAGTGGTGGAGGTACCAATAACTGATTTCTGATATTCGATGCACTTGCATGCTACAGACTGCTTTGAATGTTCTTCCACTAAATTTGAAGATTTGTAGTTACCCCACTCAAGTCACAAAGTGACATCATCAGAATAATATTATTAATACATATACCAACTGTCAAGAAAATCAAGGTAAAAAATTTCATAACTCCAGTAAGAACTTGGCTCTCACAAATCCCTCCTCAATTATAAAGTCCTTAGTCACCCCTAACCAATAAGTGGGAAAAAAAATTACGTGCAGAGGCTAGAGCATTACAAATCCAAATTTAAACCATAAATTTACTGTTGTCAAAACAATTGAAATAAGTTTGAGGATTCAGATCTTCTAAATCATAGCACAGTTGGGTTACTCATAGAAAGAACAAAATTAAAGAGACAGGAAGGGAGCAGCAGTCATTCCAATTGTAACCAAGACCGGCATCCAACTTGCAATCTTCCCTTATCAAATTTATTCAAATTTCTAGGGAGCAGCAGTCATTCCAATTGTAACCAAGACCGGCATCCAATTAATGCAATCTTCCCTTATCAAATTTATTCAAATTTCTAGTTCTAACTTCCAGCAGACGCGAAAACATTGCAAAAATCAGAGGATCAACAAAAAAACCAAGATAAATGGGAAAAAAAATGAAGTATCCAGAAACAAATTGCAGAAGCTGAACGAGTTAAAGCTAACATTCAGATCCAAAACAGTCAACGAAAACAGAAAGCTGATTGCTCTGCTCTCAGCCACTTATGTCTCAGAGAGATTCAGGTTCAAATAATCTGATCTCCTTATCAAATTTATTCAAATTTCTAGTCCTAACTGGGAGAGAACTCTAAATCCTAAACCCAAATAAAGGGGAAAAAATAAGAAGAAAGAGGTGAGCGTACCTGGTTTCCTTCTTGGTCGTATTTCCACAACAATCTTCTCTGCTCACTCGCTTAGGGAAGAAGGAAGAAAATGGCAACGACGGAGAGGGCTCATGCGCCATGTGTGAAGCAGACGAGCGGAGTAGTTGCAGCGGGGGAGGAGGTAGTTCACTGTTCAAGCAGGGTTTGGGTTCTTGCGAGGGAGGAGCCGAGGAGGCAACCTTTCCTTCAGAGTTTGGGTTCTTACGAGGGAGGAAGCAACCTTTCCAAAAAATTCTCGATAACATTTTTATTGGGAAACCAAAGCATGTAAAGCAACTAACAGATCCGTGGGGTGAGCCTCACCTGAGCAGCACGGAGTCCTCTCCTTAGAGGTGGCGCAGCAGGGTTCCTCTTCCACGGCGGGTTCTTCGCAGCAAGGTTCTTCTTCAACGGCGGGGCTACAAATGGGATTCGCAGCAGCAAGGTGGCGCTGGTTGCCGTCTCCGAAGGATATTCCGGCAGCGAAATAGGGAGGAGTGGAGAGAGGAGAGACAAATGCGGGAAAGAGGATGTTAGGGTTTATTTTTGGAGAAACCCTCTTTGTAAATACGTATATACGGGTATATATAATATATTCGTTATTTTTATATAATACTTATTTTATAATACCGTATATTTTTTAATTCTAAATCAACATATTAGATTTATGTGGTCAGATCCTACGGTGTAAAAATACCCCTCAAAAGATTCCTATATGAGGTGAACCGACCAGAAAACCCCAACCCTTAGATTATTATATATGAATGTTTAGAATTAATATAGCTTAATTGTAGTTAATTAATATTAAGTAAGCATATTTAGGTTTAATTGATCGATTGGTGTAGTATAAGCACAAATTATACTACACCAATAGATCAATTAAACCTAAACATGCTTACCCAAGGGGTTTTCAATAAAAGTTTTATTTACCAAAAAAAGAGTATAGTATAAGCATGATTAGGGTTACTTAAAGTAGCAATTTCAATTAGCATGCGTTTAATTAAATATGCTTGATTAGATTAATTGTTTAAAGTAGTTTTATGCAAGCATAAGTAATACAAGTATACGATGCAATAGTGTACATTAGTTTGCCAAACGTATTCATACATGTGGGTTTAAGACATACACGTTAGGGAGAACGTTCAATCTATAGCATTTATAGAAAAACCGGTGTTTGGATGCCTAACACCTTCCCACCTTCGTAATTTGACCATTACCCAAATCTCTGAGTAGACCATTTGGAATCAAACACAACTCTCTCACCTAACTAGGGATCGAGCCACCTTTTGTGGAACCTATGCTCCATATCCTAGGTAGCAACTTCTCATCATGTTTTCCCACCCCCTTTTCGTCATTAGGTCATTGCACCCACACTAGGCAAATCCAAGAAGGGGTGAATTAGGTGATGCAGAATAAAATGCAAATTTATTACTTTATCCAACTAATTTGAGGTTGTAAAGGGAAAGAGAAAAAAAAATTTCACATAAAGGAAGACAAACTATATATAGTTGTTCGGTCCTCTTGACCCACATCTACTCCCAAGAGCTCCTCACTCTTGGAATTCTACTAAGTGATTGATCATTGATCTTCCAACGGTGTCAATCAAATGCTTATGTTGTTGTTTCTTAGGCTCATAATTAACCCGGTTGTTTCGTAGGATAACAACCAAACTCTAGGTGTTTCCAAAGCTCACACCTTACCAGTAGTTTTCTCGGGCTCATTAATTACAATCCAATAACTATCAACAATCACCAAAGCGAACATTTTATTGAGATCACTGTCTCCCACAACCAATTCTCTTAGAGTCTTTGAGTGATTAACATTCATTTTTTATAAGGCAAGTCATTATATGTTACGATGTTTGGTAAGAACACCAAATGAGTGTGAATTCCTATTTAATGAGGTGATGACTGAGGTGTTTAACAAATTCCTTGGTCTATAACCTGACACGGACCCGATCTCATGGTCAAAAAAATTTGTATGGAGTCATGTTTAATAATGTGGGTCTTAGACACCAATCTAGGTGTTGACCGTGTGTCATTGAGACTTTAACCTTGATATCATTCCCAAGCCAATCGAAGGTCACTGTTCTCATAAGAGAGTTAGATTCCTCTGCTCTTTCCTTGTTTTTTTTTTTTTAAATAAGTTTTGGGTAAGAGATCACTACCTGATCGCATGGCCCCTGCACCAATGGGGGCCAATGAGAGCTCGCGTAGGGTAATCAAGATGAATGCCGATCCCAAAAGCTAACAGAAGAATCGGGCCAATTCAGCTCGATTCCAATCCATCCAGAACAGAAATGGCTGAGTATGATCCGGAGGCCGATTCCACATTTTTTAACCTTGAGTATTCCACAGTTTCACCATTAGCAGACTTGGCCCAATTCAGGCCAATTAATTCGGATCCCAATCTGCTACGGTGGGGAACAGAAATGGCTGAGCCCGATCCCTAGGCCGATTCAGTATTTTTGAACTTCAGGAAGTCCAAGCATTTTGGGTTTTGACCAGCGAATCACCACTAACCCACTCCCACTTTTCACTCTTTAATTTCTCTTCAAATCGCTACGTTCTCCGTAAACACTTAACAAACCTTCGATTCGAATCATACTTCCCTAAAACATCTTTCTTCCATCCGAAATCTGTTCATCGGATTTTGGCTGTAGGGTTTCATTTGACCATTTTTTTGTGTTCCTTTAGTGTTAGCCAATGGAGCCCGTAACTTTTGTCATTGATCAAATAAAAGTGTTCGTGAAATCTTCTGAAGAGTTCTTCAAGGGCGTGATTCACAAGCGGGATAATTCGTCTCGCCGCAATCTGGTAACCCCATCTCTCTTTCTCTTTGTCTCTACCTGGAAGCTCAATTGATTTTACATACATTTTTGGGTTTTGGCTTCAGCTGTGTTTTTCTCTCCTCTTTCTTATTATTTCCATTTCGTGATTTTTATTATCTTATCATGGTCATTTCCTTAGTCAGTGAAAGTTGATAAGCTACAAGATGACTGAGTTCAATGCTTACTTTCAAGGTTATTTTTTTTGGGGGGGGGTGTGTGGAGGGTGGGGGTGGGGTGGTCGGGTTGGGAACCAAAGACATCCTAAGTTATTGAGCTAACATTGGTTCTTTCCTGGTTATGTTATTTGCTAAATGCATCTTGTGTAACCTATTGCCATTGAACACTGCCTTTTGGAACTCCATCATAACTACATGTTTTTAAACAGTTTGTATATAACTGGGAATCCAGTTATCCATTTACATTGAAGTCATTCATTGAGAGTTGATAATTACAGTGTTTTTGCTATAGGTGAAATTCAATGATTCCATTCGTTATCATTGACAAATTAGCTGCTATGAATCTGTTATCTAACATTCCACAGAGGATGGCATCTGCATTAACTTGCAGAGCCATACTGTCAGTTACATGAATGGCATCCTGAGTACTTGTTTTTCACGACCCATTAAATAGACAAACCCATCACCTTATAGTCCATAATGAAAGTATTGCACGGCATATTGTTTTATCACAAGTGCACAGTAAAAAAAAGCATAAGGGGGCATGGAGGCCAATATGATAGGACCAATAGTGTTGGAAGGAGCTGAAATATCAATGGGCCACTAGTGAGTAATGAATAGCTAATTGATTTCTCTGACTGTTGTGCTAGACTCTAACAACCAATTTGATTGCCATCTATTTCCATATTTATATTATTTTATTTATTTTTGACATGCCTATCCTCTCCCTCTAAGTGGATTTCTTACATCCACCTAGAGGAGCAAGTAGATTAGATAGTCATTGCTCCTGTTGGATGGCTATATGTCATTCGATGTGGATCATATGAGTCGATAGTTTATTACAAATGGAATTTATGTGATACTGATACATCACTAAACAAAGAATTGTTGGAGTGCCATACAACATAACTGAAACAGAAGCTACTTGTTGTAAGAGTGATTTTGATAGGAGTTAATGATAAAAAGGTTCAAGAAGAAAAAGGAGAGTCAATGAGGAAGCAGGAGCGGGAAGCTCACGATTGAACCAATGGGTCCCACTTGTTGTGATGGCTTCTAGAAGGCCCTACTTTTCTATGTGTCTGAGGTATCCCATTGATTGGTTTATATTTGATAGATTAGATATCTCTAAAAGATTACTAATGCAGAAATCAAGCAAGAAGAGAAGATGGGTAATGCAGAAGAGGTTCAGCTAAGGCCTAAGAACCACTCTACAGTAGGATCGATAAACTCTCAAATCCAAAACAAAAGGCAGAATTAGAAAGTATATGAAATCAACCAAACCAGCCATTTGAGAATGGTCTCCAAGTCTTGATCGAATGTTAGCCTTAGTGTGGTGAAGATATCCTCCAAATTTGGTCCAATTCTGGTGGTCAGAAGTAGAGATCTGAGTTGGTCTTGAAAATAGAAGGTTAACTCAAAATAGAAGGTAGGTGTTGTAGATCAATTCAGGTAGCAGTGGGGGCTAAAACTTGGATCAAGTGGAGGCCTGGTTGGTGGAAGGCTCTACAGCAAGTGTGATGTAAACCTGGTGGAGGGAGATGGAGTTATGAAGGTGTACTGAAAATAGAAGGTTTATGGTTATGGAAGGTTCCAGCCATAAAGGGGAATTGAGTGGAGAGGATGAAGGTGTGGTGCTGTGTTTCAAACCCAGCAGGATTTAGGTGGATGGATATGTAGAAATCTCACACTGATGTTGCAGCAGAACTTCGATTCCAGAATAGCAGTAGCCTGGAATAGCAATGGAGGCACTCGAATGGGGAAGACAGTAGCAGTAGCAGTTTTTGTGGGGGGGGGTGTCTTCAATCTTAGGATGATGATCTTCAATACCAGCAATCACCAACAGAGATCGAGCAAGGGAGGAGGAAGAGGACAAAAATAAGAGAAAATGATAAAGATGTTCGGCTCTCTCAACTAGGTTTCTCAACCCTTCAAGTCATGAGAATCACTTGAAAAAAAGGAAACAAATTTTCCAAATCAATCTTCATTCATTCAATAAATCGTGGGGAGGCTTCTACAGCCTTTACATAATATGTAGAGGGCTATGCTTGCACCTCAAGTTACAAGAAAAAATAGAAACTACTAAACTGAAAATTAGAAACTAAAATTGAAAATAGTAACTAGGATTGACTCAAAAATAGAAACTAGATATAATCTTCAAGTCTTTACTTCTATATCATAGTTTGATTGAGGTAGGTGAAGGGCAGCATCTAGATCAATCGATCACCTCATTAGTGCTGCCCTGAAATCATGGTGAGAACTAAAAAAGAAAGGAAAAGAAGGAGATCGAGAGAAGGCGAAGAGGAGAAGAGAGAAAGACGATGGGGAAGAAAGGGGTTGTTCTGTAACCTAGATCAGAATTTTGGCTCTGATACCATGTTAGCAGAACAGTTTAGAGCTGTAATGCTTGGATGATCAATGAGACTAGCCAAGCTCTCTATTTATAATAAAAGCATCTTACAATAGAGTTAATGAAGATTAATTTGATTTCTTTTGGTTGTTACCCAGGTTGGTATCAATAGCCATGTGGTGGCTATTATCTCTCTTCCCTCTCAATAACTTCTCTCTCCTCTCTCTTGGTAACCCCTTCCACTTCTCTTTATTTGCTATTCTGTCTCTATAATTTTCTCTTTGACATACTTCCTATTTTCACTCTTTATTCCTCTCTTTGTTTCTCTGATGTCTTCTATTTTATCTTTTCTCTCACCAGTCAACTAGTTTGTCTTCCCTGTTTCTCTCTCTTGTCCTTAATGTTGCAGGCTACTGCTGGATTAGATCTCAAACATAGAACAAATTAGCTACTGTTCAAACAAACTATGATAACTTCTATTTTCTATTTTCTCTCTCCTGTATGTCCCATTGATTTCTGAAAGTTCCACTATTTTAATTTTTTAAAATTATCATAATTTCACTCCTCAGTTTCTGTTATAATCAAACAGACCTGATCATCAGATCTGGAATATTCTTTCTGACCATAGATCTAAAGCCCGGATCTGTCTAGCATAATCTCCTAGATTTGTTTCCATTCTCAACAAATCATAGCCTTTGATTTCTCTTTTTGCTCATCACCCGTAGGTTGACCTAATTGATTTCCATCAACGATTCAATTATGGGATTATGCACCTAATGAACTCAAGCACAGAAAATAGAATTTAGAAAGTTCAAATTTGAAGAAGTATAATAGAAATAGGACTCTGAAGAATCTAAGGAAAGATGAGTTCTCTTTATGAAAAGAGAAGCAGAATCAGAACTAAAAGTAGAACTTAGGAGAAGGAGATGGGAAACAGAATATTATTATTAAGCAAAACAGAATTAATCAAGTGGAGAAAAGCATGCCCAAGTTTGAATAGGAGTTCAGAAACTGATTTGCTTCAGTTAGGGAATGTTGAAGTCACCACGTTGGGGGTACATGACCATATGTACCATGGGGGTACATATGTGTCGTGTACACTTTACACCTCACCTTCTATTTCCTAAACTTTTTATTTCTCTTAGGTTTCTATTTTAGCTAAGTTTATATTTCTGTGTAATTTGGTTTAGGAAGGTTTCTATTCATGTGATGTAATCTTTCTCTTTAAATAATACAATTGAGAGGGGGAGAGACAACCAAGGAAGTCTGTGAATTCTCTTTACAGTCTCTCCCATCATCTCCTTCTCCTTCATTATCTTTGGTTTATTAATTGCTTTATTGCTATATGGTATCAGAGCAGTAAATAAACCAGAGATCGATCCTCCTTTCATGTGGTTTTGAGAGTCTCTTCAGAGACAGGAATCGATATTGTCTACAGCACTCCTTGTGCTGCCTACCTGCTGCTAATGTCCTAGTTCTTCACACACACATATGAACTAGGGATTCCTCGTCTATCATTGCTGCTTATGAGGATTTCAAGCTACCAAAGTCAGAATTATGAAGATTATGTCTGCAGTTTCTAAATCTGGGAATCTTCTACCAGAATATTGAAGTTCAACCTTTTTTCTCTTCCTCCCAGCTGATGAGCTTTATCTTCCTGGAGTTGTTTCCTACTACCTAGAGGTACCTTCAATCCAGATCTGGGGGCCAACTTGTGGCTTGATTTACTAGAAATTGGTTTCTCCTTTGTTCTGGCAGATGCTTTGTTTTTCGATCAATTTACAGACCTATTGTTTAGTTTATATCTCTTGGTTCTCCTACACAATCATGCTCATGTTTTGGGGTTTATCTTCCCTACTACAGTACTTTCTTTGGTTCTTATTTCAGGTCATTCTGACCTCCAATTCTGCATTCCTAAGGCTACACCCTGCCGGCAGGAGCTAATACATGTGTTTGATATTTTTTTGTTGTCCCTACTACTATCTCTACTGCCTGCTACTGGTTTTGACAGATTCTGCTATTCAAAAACCACTGTTACTACCTACTACTACCACTGGTACTGCTCTTTTATTGGTTCTGGTTCTCTATGGCTGAGTCTAAGCTTCCCACTGATATATTACATATTCAGATTACTACTATTTAGTTGAATGGTGTCTCTAACTACCTTCTATGGGCTCAAGCTGTCCAAGCTTACATTCATGCAAAGGTTAAGATCAAGTACCTCACTAATGACCCTCCTATCATTGATCCTAAGGATTCTACTACTGCTACTGCTCACGATGATTGGGTGCGTGAGAATTCTACTATTAAAGTCTGGTTATGGAATAGAATTGAACCTGCCATTGCTGCTAATGTGATGTTTCACACACTTGCTAAAGGTGTTTGGGAAGATCTTTACGAAAGCTACTCGCAAGAGAAATATATTTCCCGCACCTATGAACTTTATGAGAAATTGTTCCACTTCTCCCAGAGTGATAAATCTCTAAATGGCTACTTCAGTACATATAAAGGATATCTTGAAGAGCTCCAGGTATATCAGCCCCTCACTACTAATCTGGAGCAATTGAAGCAACAACGGGCTGAGTTTCATGTTGTCAAGTTTTGGTTGGTCTTCACCCTGATTATCAAGCTGTTAAGGGTCAGCTTCTTACTTGAGCAAAGGTGCCCTCTCTCAATGAGGTCTTCTCTCACTTGCATCGTTTAGTTACTACATCTTCCACAGTCACTTCTTCTGCTCCTGCTAAGGACAGTTCTGCATTCACTGCTGCCCGCAGTCAAGGTTCTAGTAGAGGCTATGGTCAGTACTGTGGTCGTGGTCGTGGTACAGGTGGACAGCTCTTTGACAAATCCTCTCACTAGTGCACTTATTGTGGGAAGCCTAATCATACTGTTGACACTTGTTGGGGAAAACATGGTCGACTAGAGTGGGCTAATGAGTTAGTCAATACTACCACCACCGACATTCCTGCTGATCACATCATTACTAGCGACTCTACCCATGCATCTACATCAGGAGTTTCCTCCACTAGGTGTGTTTCACGTGATGACTATAACAAAATTCTCAAGCGTCTCCCATAGGCCACAGCTTGAATCTACATTTTCTACTTTCACAACTACCTTAGCCCACACAGGTAACTCTGCTTTTATTTCTTCAATTTCCACCCCATGGATTATTGACTCTGGTGCTTCCTGCCATATGATTGGTAAGTCTAACCTATTTTCTTCCATTTCTAAACTTAATACTTTCTCTCCTGTTGTTCTTGCTGATGGATCTTCTACTAAAGTTACAGGTCATGGGGTAGTCTCTCCCACATCCTCCATGAACCTTTCTCCTATTTTTTTTGTTCATAAAATGCCTCTAAGTCTTTTATTTGTTAGTCAACTTACCAAGTCCTTTCATTGTTCCATTACTTTCTTTCCTTTTTATTGTGTTTTTCAGGACCTCCAGACTAGGAGGATGATTGGTGGAGGGCTTGAACAGTCCGAACTATACTATTTGGATGGCACTGATCCTTCTACTGCTGCTGCTGCCTCCGTTAGTGTATCTCCTCTTCAGTGGCATTTTTATCTTGGACATCCCTCCTTATCCAAGCTTCAGTTGATGGTTCCAAGTTGTCGTTCTCTATCCCATATTGAGTGTGAAGTATGTGAATTAGGGAAGCATCATCGCTCTTCGTTTTCTGCTAATAGTGTTGCCCGTAGCTCGTCTTTATTTTCTTTGGTCCATTCTGACATTTGGGGTCCTTGTTGTGTCAGAAATAGGTTAGGATTTTCTTATTTTGTTAGTTTTGTTGATGACTAGTCTCGGTTAACTTGGGTCTATTTGTTAAAGGATTGATCACAATTTCTTTCAGTGTTTCACACTTTTTATAATGAAATAAAAACCTAGTTTGATGCTTCTATTAAAGTTTTCGTTCTGATAATGCCCTTGAGTTTACTCAATGTGACATCTCTGACTTTTGTTTATCCAAAGGCATGATTCATCAAACGAGTTGTTCGTATACTCCCCAATAAAATGGGGTTGCCGAAAGGAAAAATAGACATTTGTTAGAAGTTGCCAGGTCCATTATGTCACGCCCCATCCCGCATACAGGGATAAAATACATTATAAGGGGTGACTAGGACGCGCTTGTCATCCTACTAAGCCGGATCACGACACGGTGTCCCAACGCACGATCATAACTAATATTAAAACAATATAATATCGAGTGCGGAAAGGGAAATATTACATTCCAAATGATCACTAGTTTTGCGGAGCGTATAAAATCAATAGTTACAAAATGATCAAAGTCTAGATGATAAATACTGTAGTTAATCCATTTTTCATTACCATCTAATAATGATCAACAAGGATATAACAAAGAATGTTTATACATGGGCCTACGCCCTAAAATAAACAAAAGGGGGTACAAGTCCCTAGAATTCTCACGGCCCGTAGGCACAATCGTCACAAGGTCACCCCATGTTCCTCTAACACAGCCTTCCGCCCTCCGCACCGCATCATGATCTAAAAATTGTGTACACGAGGGGGTTAGCTCCACTGAGCCAGTGAGGGGATGGGGATGCACAAACACGTAATTCACATAGTCCAATGATGCATGCACATGTTAAGTCCATTTTTCCACCTAACAAACAACTAAGTCAATGGCATATGCTATCATGTGACAACTCGGGAGACACTGTGGGTCACTTAACTTATCGCCACAATGAAACCTCAATTGTCACGTGGGACCTACGCCGATCGAAGCCTCCAAGACCACTCAAGGCACCCGATAACCAATACTACCATGATCGGCCTCTCCACCTCCACGTAATCCGGTACTGATTACCCAACACCTAAACCCCTGTTGGTAAGGGTCGTAGCATAAGGGTGTGAAATCCTAGCCACAATATACTACATGCAGTCCTATCGTCCCGAGAGGTAATCCGGGCGCATCAACTTTTCATCCGGTTTAGTGCCCTACGCACAAGACGCACGGCACGCGCATACTGATTCAACATGACATTCAACAAAATTTCTTCATAAATGTATATAGTGTTTGGGTTCCTGACTGCATTACCCCAAGACCGAGACCCATCAAGGTATCACATTACCAATCAACATTATAACAATTGTATATAAGAGTATGCAATATGCACAAACATGTTTATTAATTATACTGATTACATAATATATAATGCAATAATAATAACAAGCCCAAACAACCAAACCCACTCACAATATGTGTTATGCCCCGATGTTATGAGTTGTCGCCGAAATCAAGTAACACGTCACAAGATGAAAACTTTAAACCTAAATAAAGAGTGAAAATAGGGTTAATTAAGTAAAGGGACTGATCCCCAAAAGGTCTCCCATTAATCATTTAAGTATAAGGTTTCGTATGAAGTGGTTGCGGTGTGGTTTCATGCCCAAATTCTCGCAACCACATGTAAATCCTAGGAGACCCGGGCCCGTGATGCTTTTAGTCAAGGTCGGATGCAGATGCGGTTTTAAAATCAATCCGAGTGTAAATCCTAGGAAACCAGGGGCCCAGGACAGCTTTAGTCAAGGTCGGATGCGATGTGGTTTCGAAAACCAATCCGAGTGTAAATCCGACCTTCACAGGGGGCCTTCTCGAAAGGTAATTTCGTGGTGGTTTCTTGCAGTGTCCGAAACCACATGTAAATCCTAGCTAACCAGGGGCTTAGGATAGTTTTAGTCAAGGTCGGTTCGGTGTGGTTTCTAAAATCGAATCCGAGTGTAAAACCACATGCCTCGCAGAACCGAAAATTGAAGGGTTTCTCACTAGGGATTCATTTTCCAAGGGGTTTAAAGGTAGGGAGGCTTCAAGAAAGCTTCCTCCTAGGTCCATTAGGGTTCTAAGACCTCATTAGGTCCATGTAATCCCATGGATTTAAGAGAAAACCAAGAGGACCTAAATTAGGACATAATATGTTAGAAACCTTAAATTTCTTAAATGGAAAGAGATTACTTAGGCTTAGGGCTTGTAATGGAGTGAAATAACTCCACCATAGTCTAGGTTTAGAGGTTCCATCGATTCCTTGGGTTCCAAGAGAACCCTAGGTTGAATTTCTCCCATTTCCCAAACCTCAAAAATCAAAATAGATGAAGAGATGTGGGTTTGAATGACTTACCTACCCCCAATATAGAAGGCTCCATGTTGAGGCTCCAAGAAGTGCTCTTCCAACCTCCAACCAAGTTTCTCCACCCTTCTTCCTCCTTCTCTCCTTCCTTCTTCCTTCTTTCTTCTTTCTTCTTTCTCCTTTCTCTCTCTTTCTCTCCTCCACGATTTAGGTTAGATGGGAGAAGAAATGAAAATGAATCCTTCTCCCCCTTTGTCTTATTTATAGAAAATGGGCTTGGGTCCTCTAAGTTAGATGGGTCAAATAGAGTCAAATGGGCCTCTTAACTAAATGGGCCTCGCCCACAGTTTTCAAATAGAAAAGAACCCACTTGGGGATGGGTCCATCCACTATGGGATTATAAGCCCATCACACGCTCCCTTAAATAAGTGGGACCCACAAATGGAATATTCCCAACTCAACTAAAATAGCCCGGCTGTCCAAATCTTGACCCGTACTTGAGGGCATCAAGAGAAAGGGTAAATAAATAACCTTAAGGGCTAGAACTTACTATTTCCTTGTCATGGTTTGTCCCCGTGACCCGAATAGTTTCCTCCACAGGTAAACCCGCTGTGGTCAATAATTTTGTAGGCTGGGTTTGACCACCGAGAACGACTCACCAAAGATACGTGGCGTTGATAACCACACGTCACGGGGAAGAAATAATAATTAATTATGATCCGGGGTGCGGGTGTAACACATTATGCTTCACATGCCCGTTCTAAATTTTTTTTGTTATGATGTAGTCCTTACTGCATGTTTTCGTATGCCCTCGTTTGTATTAGACAATCAGGTCCCTTTTTCTGTTTTACATCCAAACACACCCTTATTTAGTCTTTCGCCTTGTATTTTTGGTTGTGTTTGCTTTGTTCATAATTTATAGTCTGGTGTTGACAAACTATCTCCTCGTGCCACTAAATGTATTTTTCTTGGTTATTCTCGGACTCAAAAGGGGTATAGGTATTATGACCCTATTTCTAATCCAAAGTTTGTAACTTTTCCTGCAGATCCTACCCCTGCCCCACCTCTTCCGGTTGCTACTCCTATTACATCTGCCCTTCCATTACAAGTATACCAACGCAGGCAGCACCAGCAGCTTTCAACTACTGTGTCATCCTCCACTATTATTCCTCTTCAGCCCACTACCGATCTGGCTCCTTGTTTTGCAGATCCTCCTGACTTACCAATCACCCAACGGAAAGGTACATGTTCTTGTACACAAAAGTCCCTGCTTATCCTATTTCTCATCTCCTTTCCCACTACCGTTCCTTTACCTCTTCCTTATCCGCTGATGTTGTTCCTAAGTCCCATCATGAGGCCTTATCTCATTCTGGGTGGAAGGTAGCTATGGATACGGAGATGGATGCTTTGTTATCACGTGCAACATGGACTCTTATGGATTTACCTCCTGGTAAGGATGTTGTGCATTGTCATTGGGTCTACACCACTAAATATAACCCAGATGGTTTGGTTGAGCGCCTAAAGGCACGGTTGGTCGATCAGGGCTATACTCAGACATATGGTGTGGACTATTTTGAGACTTTTTCCCCTGTTGCCAGGTTGAATTCTATTCGTGTTCTCATTTCTTTGGCAGTCAATCTTGACTGGCCGCTCCACTAGTTGGACGTTAAGAATGCATTTCTATATGGTGATCTTCAGGAAGAGGTTTATATGGAGCAACCTCTGGGGTATGTTGCTCAAGGGGAACTTTCGGGTAAGGTTTGCAAACTTCATAAGACTATCTATGGGTTGAAATAGTCCCCACGTGCTTGGTTCGATAAGTTCAGCTCTATTGTTACTAGTTGTGGTTTCTCACAGTGCTATTCAGACCACTCTGTATTTGTTCGTTGACAAGACTCCAAAGTTGTGGTTCTTGTTGTTTATGTGGTTGATATCATTATATCCGGTAATGATGCTACTGGTATTAGTGAGGTGAAAGCCTATCTTCATCAGCATTTTCAAATGAAGGATTTGGGTTTTCTCCAATATTTTCTTGGTATTGAGGTTCTTCAAAGTAAGAAAGGAATGAACCTACCTCAGAGGAAGGATGGTCTTGATCTCTTGTCTGATACAAGTTTGCTAGCAGCCAAACCAGTTGATACTCCTAAGGATTCGCATAAAAAATTTGGCTCTACTGATAGTGAAGACTTTGAGGACCAACATCGGTATAGCCGATTAGTGGGAAAGCTTATTGATCTCACTGTCACTAGGCTGGATATTTCTTTTGTTGTTGGCGTGGTTAGCCAATTTATACACTCTCCTAAGAAAATTCATTGGGAGGCAGTGTGTCGTATCTTATGATATTTGAAGGGAGCTCCAGGCAAGGGGCTCATCTATCGTCCCCATCAGAATGTTGACATTGTAGGCTTTTCTGATGCTAACTGGGCAGGTGTAGATGGTGACAAACATTCCACCACAAGATATTGTACCTTTGTGGGAGGTAATCTAGTAACTTGGCGTAGCAAGGAACAGACTACAGTTGCTAGATCTAGTGCAGAAGCAGAGTATCGGGCCATAGCACAAACTGCAGCTGAACTAATGTAGCTGAAATCTTTTCTTCATGAGTTGGGATTTTCGATTACTCAAGATAATCAAGCGGCTATCCACATTGCAAGTAATCCCGTCTTTGAGCAAACTAAGCATATTGAAGTTGACTGTCACTTTGTCAGAGATGCTATTCTGAAGAAGTTGATTGTCACTCCCTTTGTTCCTTCCACTGGTCAGCTTGGCGGTGTCTTTACCAAGCCTTTGTTTGGCCCTACTTTCCGCAATGGATGTTTCAAGCTGGGGATGGGTGATTTGTATGTTCCAACTTGAGGGGGAGTGTTAAAGTCACCACGTTGGGGGTACATGACCCATATGTACCGTGGGGGTACATATGTGTCATGTACACTTTACACCTCACTTTCTATTTCCTAAACTTTCTATTTCTCTTAGGTTTATACTTTAGCTAAGTTTCTATTTCTGTGTAATTTGGTTTAGGAAAGTTTCTATTCCATGTGATGTAATATTTCTCATTAAATAATACAATTGAGAGGGGGAGAGACAACCAAGGAAGTCTGCGACTTCTCTTTGCAGTCTCTCCCATCGTCTCCTTCTTCTCTTCCTCTTCTTTATCTCTGGTTTATTAATTGCTTTATTGCTACAGGGAAGAAAGAGAGATAGAAGGGGAAGAATATAGTCAGCAATCCCACCTGATTTGCCTGCTGAATCCACAATATAAAACATGCCACTGAACCCACAGCAGCTCCACTTCTGTGTCCACAGAAGTAACAGGCTTGCATCCACAAAGCCTGATCAGAGATCCACATAATCAATTGAGCTGAAAGCTTCATCTTCAGTACTAAATTCGTGTACAGGGTTGAAGCCCCTTACTACCTTATATAAAAGACTCAAATTAACCTTAAAAATCCTCCAGCCTAGCTTGCTATGGAGGTGGTCTTAACTGAGTAAAACTCTGCATAAAATAAAGGAAAGCAGCTTAAAACAAGGCTGGACTCTATCCCTAACCCAGCCATCAACTAACACTTGATAAAAATTAAAATAAGAAACCAAAAACTAGGCACAAATAGTAAACATGAAATGTAACAGGTGAATAACAACACGTGCCAGCTTTGAACCAGAGAACTGTTCAGAATTGAACCAGGCCAATCTGCAGGCTATTCTGGCCTCTTTTATCTTCTCTCTTCTGCTGAAATTTTGCATCAATATTTGTCAACCTTAAATCAAACCAAGAAGATCCTACAACAGCTTTCAATTATTTCTACGAACCATTTCATTGGTGATGATTGTACTGGAAACAGCCTCTCCTGCGAAGTAGGGGGTAAGGCTATGTACACTTGCACCTCCCAGATCCTGCAGTAGCGGGATCCTCGTGCACTGCGACACTTTTTTTTATTATTTTTATTTCATTGGTGATTGCAACTATGTGCCATTGGCTTGATTTATTGGGCAGATTGATGATTACAATCTGGGTCAATTGGAAAGAGAGAATGAAGATAAGGAAAAAGGAATAGAATAATATAAAGGGAAAATTTCCTGGATCTACTTAACAATAAAAAAATTTACAAAACTGGAATATATAAATTATGTTTTACGTTATAAATTACGATATTGAAAAGATTTACCTAACCCGATCAAATTAAAATAACTAAAATAAACAACCTAAAATACCCCTGCAACCCACTTCTTCTTCTCCTCACAAATTTTTTATTCAACCGCTTCACATCCCCCGCCTTCCATCTCTTTTCATTTTTTATTTTAATCAGAATTGCTTTCGAGTTAAGCATTGTGCTTCTCTCTCCCCCTCTCCTCTTCGTGCTCGATCGCTCCCTGGGTTAAATCTACCGGAATGATGTACTCGGCTTTCTTGAATTGGGTTGGCTTGGGAGATGAAAGCTTCAAGTTGAGTTCTTCGGTGGCGTGGAAAGTCTTGTGTGACGTTGGTTTGGAGTTGAACTATGGGAAGAGAGATTGGTTTAGGTGAGGGATGCTTCCGTGGTATTGGAGTTGGGACAACTTTGCTGTCAACAATGGGTTTGAGGTCTTCCAAAGCTTTTTCTAATTTACATATGGCCAAATATTTCAAAGACCTCAGAAATAAAAAGATGGGGCGGTGAACAAGAATGGTAAATCAGAATTGTAAATTCTCAAAACAGTATCAAATAAGGCTGAGATTTCACCAACAGAATTGCCTAGCTCTTGCTGACCGCTAGACTAGAAAATAATATTTTAATAGAGTTGAAAATGGTGCAATGTGTTGGTTGCAGGAAAAACTCAGAAACAGAGTATGGAAAATGGTTCTTCTATATTTTCAGATTTAAAAAACTAGAAATCGATTTTAAAATTTCAGAGAGATTAGTCTTTTAGTATCAAATTTGGAAAAAAAAACGTAACTAGTATGAAGAAGACAAACAATTCAAGCAAACTGAAACTTGACCAAAAAATAGAGGTTTCGACCGGCTTAAAAAGCAAGGGAGAACTATGGAAAGAAGAAGAGAATCGGAGAAAAGTAATAAGAGGAGTTCTGACTTGAGTTGGAGTAGGAATAAAACTGAAACAAATTGGACTCAGAACATTGTTCGATAACTCTAGTAGTATAAGAATGCAGAAATGTTCCTTAGTCATCGAAAGAAGAAAAGAAGAAATTGTTGAGGATGATAGAATCCAGCAGAAGTCGGAAGAGAGAGAGGGAGTGAGACTTAGTTAATTACAAAGATGTTGGAGGTATTTTAAGAAATTCACTCAACTTTTTCTGCTGGGTTGGGGTTTTTGTAAATCTTTTCTGCCTTAAAAGTGATTGGTGTAAAATACATTTAAAGTACGTCAGACGGGTAAATCTTTTTTCTATCATGTAGATCTAAGCAATTATCCCTAATATAAACACTGATGTTTTCCTGAATGCAAATCCTAGTAAATTATTGGGAGCAATAATCTGGTCAACTCTAAATGTGTTACTTTTGAACTTCTTGGTGAGAAGTAAATTATTTTATGGTTGGATTTTATAATTTTGTGTTGACATGTTTCCTTCTTCCATAGGTAGCAACAAGCTGTACGATGGAGCTTTACAACTCTTCCCATTTTATTATTTACAGATTGAGATTTTGAAACGGTTGCAACGAGAAGTATTTTCTGATCTGATGAAACTGAGGGACAGACAGGACAAGGTTGAGAGAATGCTTTCCTTCTATAGATCTTCCAAGGGAAATCCGTTTCAGGAAGCCAGTACCCGTGTGAAAGGAGAGGTGGATGTTGTGGGTGCATTATTGCTTGTGGATTATATTTATCGACAGACCTGTGGCACTCTTGATAGAGCAGGAGTTAGAACTGGAACTGTTTCAAGGTTCATTTTTGAAGCAACTATCCGGCAGAAGGATTCTCTTGTAGCAGAGTTCATGGCTAGTCAGAGGGGGCAGGGCTATAATGGTGACATTTCAGGAACTGGTAATTTTTAACAGGGGCAGAGCCTTACTGATTTCTCTTTTGGACCACCCCTTTTGAATCAATATCATGATGCTGCCGCTGCATTATTGGTGAAAAGATCAAAGGTTGCTGCATGTTTGGCTGAGTTTGTTTCTGGATTGGGAATGCAACCGGATTCTACTGGAATTAGGCATTGCTTAAGCACTTTTGGGCAAGTTATCTATCAGCTTTCAAAAGGAACAAAGCTCACTCTATTGGGTATTCAGAAAATGCCCAAATCATTAAATCAGCAGATTGGTTTAGGTTTCCTTACTTTGCCAGTGGGTAGTTTAAGACGCCACAAGCATCCTGATACACCCACTGAAGCATCTTTTTCATCCGTCACCAGCAACGTAGAGGACAATGTAGCTATTAGATCCATTGGTTTGATGCTTGAGTTGGAGCTTGACGAGAGTACTAGAATCAGAGGTTGGGTTGAAATGCAGAAATCAAGTCCGAGATACTAACAATAGGCTGTAACACTGTCTGATACACCTGAAGATGACATAGGATGGGGTTTGAGCTTGGGAGGGATTATCCAAGGTCCGTCAGCTTGGGATCAATTCCAGGTCGAAGCTTTCTTGAAATTCAATTCAGGAAAGGGGTTCAACTTTCAGCCTGGTTTTCTAAATGTTATGGATGAGATAAACAGGGTTCCTGCTCTTATGTTTCGGTCAAGTTGGTCTTTGTGATTGAATACTGCAATGTTACCGAAACGAAGACCTACTATGTTGTGATTTCCCCAAAGCTAGTTAAAACGTTTCTTCTGTGACTTGAAATTAGGGTTTTGCCAAGACTTTGTATTGCATGGTGGGGAACAGGGAATGTTAGATAGCTTACTCTTTAGCATGGACCTCTAAAATTCTGTTTTTCTTAAAAATATTTTGTTAAAGGTTTCTTTGACAAAAAAAAAATCTTAGCTGTCAGAATTACATAGTAAACTTTGAGGCTCCATCTAAAGTTGGATGTAAAGTGATAATTAAAGAGTAGTGTAACATATTTTAACTAGAAAAGAGAAATAGCATAACAGTAAGTAGCTTCATTTTAAGATAGTAGATAAGAGTGAATTCTACCCAAAAAAAAAGATGAATTAAATCTCTTTCATGATATACCCTAAAGCCATTCCTTTTTTGTTCTTGTGGGAGGGATTGGGGAAATTGTGTCAAAGTGTTTGGGAGTATCACTTGTGCCATGCTTATGTCGTCATTGCTTCAACAACTGGTGTTTTGGAAGTCATGTTTTAGTGGTCAAGCAAGAGGCCATGAAAATCCTGTAATTTGGTTGGTTAGTTCAAAGATGAACAAATTTATAGATGGTCACCATACATCATTTATGATTCATGACTGACTGCCTTCTCCACGTTTGCAACATCAATGAAAAGCTTGTGTTTTCTTTGGTGGGGGGGGGGGGGGGGGGGGGGTTGTGGAGAGGCTTTCAAACCATTTAAAATGTCAGTTGCCAGGTCAGACCATTTACACACAAAAAAAAAGCTTGTGGATAAAATAGCACCTTGACAATCACCGATGTAGAGCTGATTTGAGAGTAGCTCTAATACATGATAGGCTATGAGAAAATCGTTTGAAATGGTATGGCCATATACAACCAAGGCCTCTAGATGCTCCAGTACGGGGGGGACAGATTTGATTTAGATTGAAAGAGCTAAAAAAAACTTAAGTGAGAAAATACATGCATAATTTAGGCTTTGTAACAAGTATGTCTTTGAATAAAGCTGATTGGAGGATAAGGATCTAAGCAGCTAACCTCATTTAGTTGGGATAAGACTGAGTTGTATAGATTGCATAGACAAACTTGGTTTTCAAGGGCTGTCCAACTTTCACCTTCAAGTGGGCATACCCAATTCTCTTGTTGGTGGAAGGACAGACAGCCCAAATAAAACTTTTTCAAGGCATGTGTCTCTTGTACATTGTTCTTTCAGAAAATGATTTTACTGCTGACAATACAAGGGGAGAATTTGCATTTTATTTCCCTTGTTTTCACCCGAAAAAAAAAGAAGAGGATGGTATGCTGGTGATTTATGCAATTGCTTTGCGTGGTCGGATTCTTTTTATCATTCAACCATGCCAAAAAATCCAATACACCTGAATGCCTTCAGCAGTAATATTTTTTTTCCCATGGATAAATGAGATTGAGAAAGAATTATTATGACTGATAAATGACAACTTATCAAGGTTACAACCTAAGTCTGTAAAGATCTCATATATTGCGCTCTTCCATTCGTCTCATCACATTTTTGTGCGGAGTCAGTGAAACTCAAGATCTTCCACTTCTAAAATTAGCGTTTCTTGATTTGCAGCATTGTGCATCCTCCAACTCAACTTTAGGCTTCAACCCCCACCCCCATAATAAAAAAAGGAGTTGCTTCTCTTCCAGGTAAGTCGAGCACATTCAACAAACTTTTCACTCAATCAATGCTTCTGATCTGCTGTTAGAAGAAAGCAACTCGCATTCAGAGTCGAAGTCAGAAGAGTTCACTTGGCTGATGTCAAAGTATTCACGATCATTAAGGAACTCTCCTGCTCCTGTTGGGCAATAGTTCTTCCCCCTCCACACGACAATCTGCTCCTTTTCAAATGTCACAATGACACAAGGAACCAAATCCTGCATCATCAAACAATAGAAACTAAGCTCAAATTCCACAAATTGCTCTCCAAGATACAAATAATGAATTGAAGAGTAGAGTTGAAGAGACAATACTGGAGACCTACATTTTCTTGACCCAGTTTCAGCTCATATTCTCAAACATTTGATTCATAGAAGCAAAAAACAGCTTATGAACTGATCTACCAAAAAAGGTGAAGAAACTGGAACCTTTATCCAACTGTGTGAGAAGGTTCTCCAGCAATGTTTTGGACAGTCAGAATGCAGCATGGCAAGATAACTAAATCTTAAATGATCCCAATGTGGGAGGCTTGTATTAAGCCATCCATCTGCAATTCTAATAATTCAGATCAGGATATACTTTTGTTTGATTCTATAAAGATCTAACCCAATAATACAAAAGGATGCAGCATGGCAAGATAACTAAATCTTAAATAGTTAAATGATCCCAATGTGGGATGCTTGTATCATGATTGAAGGTCACAAAGAAGCCACCCATCTGCATCTAGAGTTTTGAGAGAATCAAGAAACACCAATTTCTCTGACCACTGAACAGATATAATAGTTCAGACTTTTGGATCATCTACAGTGTGAAACAAAATTAATTCTAATAAGCCAGATCAGGATATAGTTTTTGTTTGTTTCTATTAAGATCAAACCCAATAATACAAAAGGCCTCTTTCCTGGTACAAACAGACAGTAGGCTTCCTTTGTCATGGTCAAGTGACATTTTATCAGCTATAAGAGCGTGTTGTTCTCACTTTATTTTTATTTTTGGGTCGGGGGTGAAGGGAATAGATGGCAGTGTGAATTCAAGTATTTGTTATGATAAAATTGGTACATCGACCTAAAGGAATAGGGGGAATGGTAAATGACGATAGTCAAGCAAGATGTGCAGGAGATATAAAGAGAATCGACAAATTTATTTTCATTTTGGAGGACAATTTTTGACATAATTACAAGTTTTGCCCTAACTGTATAAGTGCCTTTGCTGATTTTTCATTGAACATGACTTCATTCAGAATTGAACAAATTTGGCTCTGATGTGGGCTGTTTTGGCAAAATATGTAATACTTTAAAATCAACAAGACAAGTCTAGCTCCAGTCCATTGTACACTGGACCAGAAACATGTCTCCATTATATAGGAGTGTGACACATCAGATAGGTGTCTAGACCAGTGTACCAGACAAGGGCATTTTCATAAGAGAGAGATGCTCCTTTTAATAATTAATGGATGGATGCGTTATTCCATGTATTCACTAGATTGCCCTATGGTCCCTATTAGGTCCTCTCTTTTCTTAGCCCAATTAAAACTATTGCAAACACATCACACCCCCCCCCCTCTCAAACAAAAACAAAAACAAAAAAGAAAAAAGCGTACCTCTCTATTTCAAAACATGTTCCAAGTGATTACATAACTACCCGAAGAATTTTTTTGAACATTAAATCACTACCTCCATGAAGAAAGGTAACGAAAATTACTCAAATTGCTTCGATAAAGTACTTGCATGGCTGTAATAACAAAGTCAAGAAATTGGTGGTTTTGTATCCAGAAACCATTTCCCTAATCTCATCCCCCCCCCCCCCCCAAAACACCTATTTATTATTCTATGGTGTTTTAAACCCATAAACAGCAAGAGTTGATGATTTTTGGGTATTATATGAGTTTTGGGATTTTGTAAGGGTATTAGGATCTGCAATGTGTTAGGGTTCCAAATTCTTAGCTTTTGGGTGTTGCACAAATTGTTTTGGTTTAGAGCATTTCCCATGATGAGAGTACTACTTTTGTGTTTGCTGCGTGTGATTTAAGGTAACCATAACAATTTTTTTTTACTTGTGGAAATTTTCCCATCATCATCTTCGCTTTTTCTCCATTTCAGTTTCTTGGCATCAATCATACAATCAAGTTTCTGCAAGTAGACAAAAAATGTATTGCAATATGTATATATACACATATATGGGTATATGTCATTTACAAAAGACATTCCTACAATTAATAATATACAAAGACTTTACTAAAAATTATTACAGAGAAGACATAAGAAATAACTGTTTTAAACGAAGGAACCACTTTGCTTGTTTATTGGAGATAAAAATAATTATGACAAAGGTTAATTATATATCTTGAGTATATGTCATTTACAAATACATTCCTACAATTAATAATATACAAAGACTTCACTAAAAAAATTATTACAGAGAACAGATAATAAATATCAGTTTTAAACGAAGGAACCACCTTCTTTGTTTATTTGAGATAAAAAAATTATCTCAAATAATTATGACAAGGAAAATTATATATCTTGATACTGAGACAGAGCTGCTATACACATCTGACAACAAAAAGTGGGAGAAGAAGAACAAGAACAAATCTCCTTCCATAGTCATGTGGACGTAAAAAATAAAAAATTTAAAATATTCACCCAAAAAAACATAATGAAACAGTAATTCATAAGACGATAAAATTTCCTTTCTCTCTGGGTCAAAGAGTGGCACTTGCACATTTTACCCTTCAACAGAAATTTCTGCTACTCTACGTCATATTTGCGAAATGCACTGACATGAAGAACTAGCTTCCTCTGAACCCATGGTTAACTCAATTTGCCCTTCTTCCCTTCTCTCCCCTCTTTCTCTATTATACCCAATGACCAATCCATGCAACCATCCAGGAGCTTTTATAGATCTGCTAACCATCTAAACACTCCTTTGCCGCACCTCACTCGGCAACTTCCATGGCAGTTGCCCATTATCAACATTGCCATAAGACTTGGTATCTCCTTTTGAATTGAAAAAAGAAGGATACAGGAACTTGCTGCAACTAACTGCTCAAACCATCCTAGTCATATCATCCTCAGATTTCCAGTACACATAGCAAATAGAAACTCCAGCACTGAAATCACTTTTGTATGTCACCTTGCAGCCGTATCTTGCTGCAACAATCTGCCTAAATTATGACTTTTTTTTCTAATTAAAGCCCGTGACCAAATGACCTCTCCATATGAAAATTCTCTTGGAAAAGGAACAAAAAGAAACACAATCTTTTACTATTTAAGGAATCCTCTTGCAACTGTTAGGTGCAGTGTTTGGTTGTGTGTGCCCATGGCCCAGAAAAGACTGCCCATACAATTTGAACAGAATGAATTAAGTGCTGAGGTACTTCTAGTGTGTTGTGTGGTCGGCACATGCCATGAAAATTAAGAGGTAGTATTAAAGATGGAAGAAAGACCAGACCCACTTTATAAAGCAGAATGTAGGATGACAAAGATCAACACATGCACAAATGAAGGTGGCAAAGATGCTGATGTTGAAATCGATGGCGACAGTAAAAAAGATAAGAATCAGAAATGAATGTGTCAGCAGGAGCTTCAGGGTGGCACCGACCGCCATCAGGATCAAGAAAGTCAGCAAAAGATGGCTCACCACATACAATGGAAGATCAGCGACTGCAGTAGGAGCAATGCTTGCTTAAGGTATTGAGAGTTAAAACAGCAAGGCAGACACAAAAAATTTGGCATACAACATATTAATCCAAAGCACAAGGGGTATTTAGTGAATAAGATGAACAAAATTTCTTGGGGACACAACAAGAGACAAGAATAACTAAAAATCAAATCTCTAACGCCAATGATAAACCGAAATGTATCAAACTGAATTTGTTATATTCACTGAATGTATCTAACGCAAATGAATCTCAAAATATTATAGCAGGGAAGACCACCCTGCATATTAGGGAAAATGGTGCACAATGAGGTGACCACAACTCACCATTCATGATTCAACAGCATATCCTCTTTTCAGCTGAACATCACTGAATTAACCTTCCAATATTCTTCACCTCCTGAAATGGATGGGGAAAACATACCCAAAGGAGTTCTGATCCAGGAGATCTTCTTTGCAGGAGCAATGGGATGGCATTCCCTACTACCTGTGCTATGAATGTTCATTACTATTCTCCTCAATGATCATTTCCAACCTATAGTATGAGATATATGATTGCTACCGCAACCACTACTTTTTTTCACAATAAAAGCATTCCACACATCAAATTTTACACAAAAACACAAGAAAGGAAGACAAAATTACCAACCAAAAAAACATAAAGGAAGACAGAAACTTTTGTACACGTGGACCATATAATTGGCACTGTCAGTAGGGAAGAATGTTGGGGAACTCAATATGGATTCATTCAAGGTCTTAGCTGCCAGGTCCTCTATTCAATCAGATCTACCATACTACTATGGCAGAAGTAAATTGTTGTTATTTTTTCTCACTTTTTTCCAATCTGTTCTCTCAATTTTCAGTTGGACTTGACCAAACCTTAGGTTGAACAAGTTCCGTGTAGACGGAAGTTTAGCAAACCAACCAACATATACACATTAGCCAGCTAATGACATCATTTTGAATACACCTGTTTCCAATCCCCAATGACAATTAGGTTAACCAAGCATGTAAGAACTAAGAAGACATTCTCCACACAGTAATTCTTTCATCACCACAGCCAAAACAGTAGCTAGTAGATAATGTTTCATATCAGAAAACATTCAAGGATCCTGAGCAAGGAAAACCTTTCCAATGTTAAGCCTTACCCTTAGTTTGCAGCCTATTTTCTTGTAGTCACTCCTCTCAAGGCCTTTGCAATCTATACGAACCAGCTCATCAACGAGGAAAGCATCTCGGACCATTGGAACAAGACTACCATAAAAACCATTCTTTGCTGCAGTTTTACTTATCGAGTCAGAAGACATAAAATAGATGAAATAGAAATTAATGATTTCTCATAACATTACCAAGCTTTGTTAAAGGTGAAACTGCCAATCCTCTCTTCCTCATTTCCTTTGTTTCTTCCACTGTTAAGCCATCAATCACAGTTTTGACCAACTTTGGATAAATAGGCTCATGGGGCTTCCACAGCATCAATGGAATCACAGGCCTTTTCTTGGGATTATAATTCCTGCCTCTATACAAGACAACAAGACCACCCTGTCTATGTATGATCTTCCCACCAGTTTTATCCTGGAAAAATATATATAAAATTTATTAGGCAGTTCTAGGAAAGACAAAAGAGAGAGTATTGGAGCTGCTCACAATGAAATAAAATAAGGTTCTCACCATCAAGAGGAATCTCCACATGGGCATACGCTTTCTATCATGTGAAGAACTGTGTTAGCAAAGAATGGTTTTTATGGTTACCCACATGTTAAATTTCATAGGCAATCTCAACTGTATGACCTAGTATGTATTGAACTTTTTCCTCTTGCATTTTCAGCTGCTGAAATGTGGAAGACTGACCCAGCCATTTCAACCATCACTTAGGTAGGGAACCATGTGGAAAAGTCATCTGTCAAATCTCAAGGCTAAAGTCAATCATATGGCCCACAAAGTATTGGATCTTTTTTCAGCCTTCCAAATGTTGATAAATTGACTTGTAGATTGTGCAGTGGGGCATAATGTTTTTTGGCTGAAATATACCACATTAACAAAGGGTTATGGCAACAATGTGCCCAAACAGTTTGGGTGCCAGCCAATGATCAGCCGCATGGTAGATAAAAGATGTCCAGGATGCCTATGTAGAGATACCACTCCATACTGCCCGTGTCGAAGGACTCTAAATTTGTACCACAAGAAAAAGGCTCATAATGGAAGAAGAGTCTGAACGTCTATCATGTTGTTTAGTTTTAAGTTTTAATGTCATGCAACCACCAAAGGGAGGGGAAGTTGACTTCATCAAAAGCATCAAATGCATTAAAAGTAATTTCCTACACAGACTTGGTAATACCAATTGCTAGCATATAGATTGTAGAAGAATCTTCTAATCATAAAATTGCCAATAACACGTCGATAGACAAAAACAACAACAACAACAACATAGCCTTATCCCAACTAAATGGGGTCGGCCAAATGGATCCTTGCTCTCCAATCAGCCCTATTCGATGTCATACATGAAACGAGGCCTAAGTTAAGCTTGTCTTTCCTCACCATTTCTCCTATGGTTAATGTAGGCCTGCCCCTGGCTCGTTTAGTTCCCTCAATCTGAATCAAATCACTCCTCCATACTAAGGCATCCCAAGGCCTCCCTTGGACATGGTCATGCCACCTCAAAGTCTCAAACGACTCTCTCTAAGCTTATCATGAATCGGAGCTACTACCAACTTAGTTCTAATATGGTCATTCTTTACTTTATCCTTCCTAGTTTTCCCACACATCCATCTCAACATCCTCATCTCCGCCATGTTGATAGACAAATAGCTAATCATATTTACCTTTTTAGTTCCATAATAAATGTTAACGGTTGATTGATGATATTTCATTAGCTCGTGCATGATATTTAGAACACTAATGGAAAGAATCAAATGGTGTCACATTGACGAGCACGTGAAAGGTTGCTTGCAGAATGCAGATAGTTTTTTAATAAAACAGCCTTATACAAGGAGGTGAGTTATAGCAAATAAAGGAAGCATTCTATATTGGACAGAGAAATACCTCAAGTTGGATGCACACATTTTTCATGTGAACAGTGGGAACACCAAGACACTTTATCCGGACAGCCTCAGCATGCTTCCAGTGATTATGAATGTCGTTCAGCATGTTGTGAGTCAGACCATCCCTACCTATAATAGAGATCATCAACACCACACATAAGTAAAAGAAGAAAATTGAAAAAGAAAATGGCATTTTTCTTTGTTGTGCTACTTCTGTAAAACAGGCAGTGGTGAAGAAGAACAATTTGAAGCTAAGAGTCCCACCAGAATTGCAAATATCTATGGAGTTCTGACACATTTCTGCCCAGGGATACAATTGGGAAAAGCTGGCCACTACTTTGTGGATCCAGCAGATAAGAATTTGCCGGAGAAGGTAACAAGTCAATGACTCCGTCCCAGAAACCATTACATTGTTTTTAATACTTGAAAAAAATGGTGCATAGACTGAAACAAAGAGAAGATTTGGATGGATCATTGAATAAATTCAGGGACGACTTATTCACCACAAACATGTGCACAAGAAAAAGCAGACGCGAGAAGTGAGATCACAAACATGTGCAGGGAAGACAGCTGCTCCCATCTTCAGTTACAATATAGAAAACAAGAAGTGAGAACACTGATTTACACCAATTCTCCCATGAAACGAAGCCCAACTCGACAAACATGTCTCTGATGGCTTCCATGGTTCCTATAAGATTTTAACAGACGGTTTTAAGCCGAGACCACATCATATAAGGTCCAGGAAAAATAAGTTTTATTCGTCTATGGCTCGAGAATCATAATTTAGAACGTAAGTGCCCAGTAGAAGATGAGGGAAAGTGGGAAGAACAAAGTACCCAGATTAATTTGTCGTTTGGTTTTATTCCTCTGACACCTATCCACAAGAATTTTCCTCTCAGCACCAGTGAGAGGTTCCCCTTGAATCGATTCTCTCCATTTCCTCCTCTTCTCCTCCAACTCCAACTCATCAT
This sequence comes from Telopea speciosissima, assembly GCF_018873765.1. Classification (NCBI taxonomy): domain Eukaryota; kingdom Viridiplantae; phylum Streptophyta; class Magnoliopsida; order Proteales; family Proteaceae; genus Telopea; species Telopea speciosissima. The sequence goes on along the minus strand of NC_057920.1, from coordinate 17,211,164 downwards.
TCTCGTCCACAGACTTCACAGTCGGATCAATAGCAGGAGCACAGACCCCAGTCCAGGGACGGTCAATCCGACCAGGCCCAAAAGGAGAGTACTTGGGCTCACGTAGTCCAATCGGTCTGACCGTAGGACTACTCTCCGTGTAGCTGAACCTGAAATCGAAGGGGATGTCAGAATGCAGCGGCTTTAAACCAGTGCGATCCAGCGAAGAGGGTGGACGATACAAGGGTTTCTGCTTCTTCTTATTGTTCTGCTTGAATTCGTTTCCGGCAGCAAGGTTACGGTTGGGGTTAGGGTTTTCGTGTGGTTGTCCTCCCCCACCAGCGAGGGAGAGTGGGGGTTTGAATGAGTACTCTTTGAGCTTTGAGGAAGAAGGGATTGACGAAGTGAACAGACGGGGTGAACTGAGAATGATGGAGAGCTTATATTTCTGGCGGGAAATTCGACTGAAAAACATTAGAACATCAACGTTCCCTGTTGGGTTTCGTACCTCTCTGGTTTAATGGTTTTACGGAGTAGCGGGAGCTGACAGAACTGAAGAGAGACCAAAACGAGGACAGGGGTTTAAGTATTTAACCCTTTACAGGGTTTTAAGAATCGGGGGTGAATCGGCAGGTTCGGATTGGAATCGGATGATACCGATTCCGATTTCCACCATTCGTAATCGTTTTTGCCTGAGTTGGAATCAGATCCGAATCGGCCGGTTCCTAGTTATTTTCTTTGATTCATAGGGTGATTCTCAATTCCTAAACCAATTCTATTTTCACTATAAAATAGCTTAAAAACAATAGGATTGGACTGATTCAAGTCGATTCGGATCCGATTCAGTAGAATCCCCTCTGAATGATTCGTACCCAATTATAATTATTAAAACCCCTGACCCTTTAGGCGCATACTCAATGCATTGTAGGAGCCAGTAAGGGTGTTAAATGGTCCGGTTTCGATTAAACGGTGTGGTTCTGTTTAAACCGTTTAATAAATGGTCTCAACTTTAAACCCATGATCGAACCATTTATTAAACGTTTTCACGGTTTCGGTTTTAAACTATTCGGTTCGGTTTTCAGCTAACAGTTGTTTGATTTTGGCACATTTATGTATATTTTAGAGTGTTAATCAGTCTGGTTCGGTTTAAACCATTTAATTAAATGGTCTCAATTTTGAAACCATAACTGAACCATTTATTAAACGGTTTCACGGTTTTTTGTTTAAATGATTTGGTTCGATTTCGGTAAACAGTTTCGGTTTGATTTTGACACCCAGGAGGCATATGTATGTAGCTTTATCCCCATTTTTTGTTTAGGGTCTGTTTACTTGTTTGAACCCACGACTGCTAGGTTGCAATAGAACAACTATGCCAAGGCCAGCTCTCTTGATTTCATCCTAAATTAATCTAATCAAAAGACAGGTTTGGGACAAATTATGATCCGTTTGTAAGTTATTAGGTAAATGGTTAAGCCGTTTTTCACATTTGCTTGACATTTTTCTTAAAATAATTAAAGTGAATTATTATTGTTACAAAATTTGTTATTTTTCAAATGTCACAAAGTAGCTATTATATCATGTGGACATATGATATTGTCCATGTTGACTGTTGGATAGAGAGGACATGGTCTAGATTAGCCACATGCATCAGTACTCAAAATATTATCAAGCAATTTCCCAACTTTGAATGAGAACTAACTTATGTATTTCTAAAAACCTTTAATTTATTGTAAAACGAAGATAAGACCCTAAAAACCTCGTATTAGGATCGTCTCCAGCGTGCCCCGTGCCCAGGGTGCTCCCAGGGGGCATCCAGCGATTGAGCTGTGCCGCACACAGCTTGGCGCACACCTAGGGATGTGTGCGGCACAGCCCAACGGTTGGCAGCACCCTGGAGGTGCTGGGCTCCCTGGAGACGAGCTAAATTCAAAAACCTCAAGGGAGTTGCTCAGTTAGTCACTTGGCAAAGACCAACACCTTATAATTAAGAGGTCATGAGTTCAAAACCTTGGGGCCAACCTATCAAAAAAAAAAAGAAAAAGATAAGACCCTAAGATGGTGGGTGAAGCTTCCTCCGCGGGGAGTGGAATCCTTGCTGGCCTGCTTATCAAGGTTTTTGAACATTTTTTCTTTTGGGAGGGGGAGGTGAATAGAAAATAAATTAAGGAAAAAAACAAAGTACAAATAAAAAGGCCCATAAGCAAGACAATATAAAATGATGATACATAAAAAAACCTGGGGGTGAGAAAAATAATTAATGAAACGATGATGCATCAAAGGTCGGGAAGGGAAAACATCAGTAAAAGATGATACATCAAAAAACTAGGGCTTGAGCAGAAATAAAAGGAAGGTCCCAACTAATTGCAAGATACATATTTCTTATTGTGTTTGGGTTCGCAAAATGAATTGGAAGAAGCCTTGATCTCAAAAGAACTAGCTTATCCAATCTATTATATAGTACGCAAAGTGGAAGCCAATTTTCTTTTATTTCTTTCTCACCAAATATAATGAATAATGCAAGCTTATCAATGATGTCTGAGATTGATTTACCACTAAATTTTATTAAAATCCACCCCTATTCCCTTTGAAAAGAAATGATAGTTCTTTGATGAGGTCAACACTTGCTAATGGTCTTTTTCCAAATAGATCTAGAAAAAAGAGAGGAGAAGAAAATAAGTTCAATATTCTCTTAAGAATTCTAACAAAGACAATAGTTAGGTAAGAAGAGATTTCTCTTGAGAAGAAAATCCTAGGTAGGAAGAGACTAAGTCAAAGTACACCAAATGAACCAGACAACCCCTGTGCCAAGGGACATCTTAGGATTTTGATATAATCAAATTCCCGACAGAGATAGAAGAGAATTTCTTTAATGAATTTGAATGCCATAGGACCAAATCACCACTCCCTCTTGGTCTTAACAATGTGAATTTCTTTTGAAACTTATTAATTGTTATGGTCTAGGATGTGCCTTCTAGGGAATTTAATTTACTTGGTCGAACAGATAAAGACCCCTTCTTTGATTAAAGAGGTCCTTGACTCTGCTATGGGATCTCCTATATGGTTTGCAAATTAACCTCTAGCCTCTCTAACTATTGGATCCTCGTTTGGATCCGACCATAACGTTTTACTTTTAGATACTGTCTACCAAACAATCTTTTAAAATGAACAAGAGATCGTTGCTTGGTCATGTAGTCCCTACACCAACATGGGAGTTAAAGAGATTTTTTATTTCCTCTTTTTAAGTCTAAATGAGTGAAGCTAGGGTATTTAAACCTTGTTTCCAAATTAATTGCATGACCGTGCTATGGGTTCTCTTGCATTGTTTGCAGATTGGCCTCTAGCCTCTCTCACTTTTTTTTGGTAAACCTCCTAAAGGATCTTTGAAGACCAAACATATTGTTTTGTATTTATCCAAATCACATTGTGAATCAAATAATTTTAAATATTTGTAGCAATTCTTATAGAAGTTTAGAATCCATCCCAAGTTTAAGTATTTCATTTGGAAGGTCTTGATAGGCTACCTATAAAGCAGAGGTTACCTTTTGTTCTAGTTAGGGAACAATCTTGTGACATTTGTTGCGAGGAAAATGAATCTGATTGGCATATCTTATTGTCATATAAATTTGCTAAACATATTTGGTTTGTAGAGCCTCTAGGATTGACAGAATTCCTCCAGATAAATTCATTGCTTCACCTTTTCTATTTTTTTAGTTGTAGTGAATTCACTGACTTGCATCTATTTTTTCTACAGTAGCTATTACATTTTACTTTAAATGGCATGTTCGTAATCAATGTTTTTTTTTCTGGTCAAAGTCAAATCTTTTTTTAACTATTGCTCATATTAATCGTTGGATTACCGATTTGGGAGTTTTATCCCAAGCATCTATTGTTTCAAATTCGAACTCACCACCCCTTCTTTGAGACATAAAGGTACACCAATGTATATCATGCCTGCCATCACAAGATATACTCATTTTGTTATTTTTTGGAACCTATGACCTATGTAATGGAGTTTCTAGACGGGCCTCTATGATTGCTCATCAAAATAAATTTATCTAGGGTTTTACAGATTTTGGCATAGCAAGATGTTTACAAGAAGCAAAGGCAATGGGGATTCAACAAGGATTGCAAGGGGTAATGGAGGTGAGATTCGCAAAGTAAGACGTATGAATATATATTAGAGATTTGAAAAATTAAATCGAGTCTCATCAACAATCTATGTGGACTTGGGAATTGCTTCCAATCTTACTGACTATTTATGATATGTTATCATCTTTCTCTTTTGTCAATGTTCTACTTAAGTACAAACTAAGTTTATTTGTTATTGAAAATTTGCCGATCCTTGTTCGCGTATAATGGATTATTTGCCTGTCACTTACAGATATTTTGTATGTTGTTTTGTAAGTTTAATTTCATTATTCTTTTCATTAAAAAAAAAAAAAAAAACAAAGTGGGGCCAATAGAACCATAGCTCAGCTTAGATCACCTTGCTTAACAAGCTTAACTAAGGGCTGCATAAATGAGCTAAGCTAGTTTCTATTATTTGCAATCTAATCACGATAATTACTAGTACTCAATTTAGTGCGACTAAGTTCGTACTAAACCTAACAACTATTTTTTTATTTGGGAAAATGTTCTCTACACCGAGGCATAGGCTGCGCCCAAATACATGGGGGTGGGTGAAATGACCGCCCCACCCCCCTAATGGCTGAAATGATGGCCCCACTCCGCTCCCCCTGCGCTGCGCTGCAGAGATCATCACCCTTCTTTTATTTTTGGATAAATGAAATAGAAAATATATTAGAAAAGGCTGAAAAGGAACTCCAAACCTGACAATTGTTGGACTGGCATTTTGTACACAAAACATTTGCAGCTAAGAGATTAACTGAAATGGCCCACGGAGCAACCAAATGCTCATTAGCCCATGGGCCTCCCTAGCCCACTCACACAAACAAATGCTATCAGCATGTCTTGGGTAAGTGGTTCTCCCTCCCATGGATTGAGGTATCGGCTCAGATCGGCCGATTTTGGCCAGATTGGATCGGTATTGATTGAGACCGATCCCAATATCGATTTGATCCAACTGTACAAATAGGGGTAAAAATGTAAAAACCGTATCGGCTGATCCGATCTAGCCGATACCAAGATCATAAACAAAAGTGTCATTTCACCGTCTGATCATGATTTCATGATGATTGACGACTGTGGAGGGAGTCCCTCCGCAGTCGTCAATCTACTCCCTCCACAGTCGTCAATCATCATGAAATCATGATCAGACGGTGAAATGAAAGTCAAAGGCAATGGTAGAGCATATGTAACTATTCAAGTGACACATCAACATGGTGCACGTATAAGTTATAATATGACACTCCTAAGGTGTCACATAATTTGTAATATTTATTTATTTTTTAATGAAAATAAATATTATAATTGTATATATGTATTAGAAAATGTGTAAAACAATCATAATTTTTTACAATGGAATAATGACTAGTTGCTTTTAAATTATTTTTGAAAACCTTTTTATACCATAGTTGGAAAATAAAGTTTTCTAACTTGACTTATCTTTTTAAAAAATTTGGTGACTCGGCCTTGTCAAACGTGGTCAAGGTGAGTAATGTTTTTTCTTATTTTTAACGCAATAAATATGTATAAATTATTTTTTTAAAAACCAAAAAAATAAAGAGAAAAATATAAGAAAACCAGAAAAATAAATAAATAAAGGAATCACATGTCAATGCATATTGAGTTTATACCATTGAACAAGTGAAGAAACACGAGGAGCTGAGGGTTTCTTACTGTTTTAGAATACATATTTACTATTTTACTAAACTCGATTTCTAAGGCTACGTTTGGTAAATGTCGGAACGGTGTTCTTTGCCGTTCTTCCGTTCTTTGAGAACAAAAAAACATAAAATCTTGTTTGGCTTATCGGTTCGTTTTATTGGTCTTTCAGAACGAACTGGAAGGAAGATTCCATCAAAAAACGTCTTTACAGATCGTCTCAGACACGGTCTGTAAAGAACAAGAATGGGATGGTGTAAAAGAAATGCCAAAACCCGTGAATGTCAGATGGTGAACTCGTGAAGGCCTTGCGACCGTTTGGGGAAGAGAAGGAGGAGACAGAGCTCACCTCTACGGCTCTACCTGCAACTCCGTTTTAAGGTTAGAACTCTCTCTCTCTCTCTCTCTCTCTCTCTCGCTCTCTCCCTCTCACTCTCTCTGTCTCACTCTCTCTCTCTCTCTCTCTCTCTCTGTCGTCGCTGTTGTAACTTAGATCTGACATGATCTTAATTTTTCTCCCATTTGTGTCTCAGGAATTGGGTAATTTTTTTCTGTATGTTTTCAGCATATAATTATTCTTTGATTATTCCCAAACCCTTGGGCTGTATGCTGAGAAACTTTGGGATATTAAAGGCCTCCCCTAGGATGCAACTAGACCTGGGTTGGGAGACCTATGGATCTGTTAATTGGCTGCCATTAAAAAAATCACTTCAAACCTGCAAATTTGGGATTTTAGATTGTTGTTTTCCTAATTAATTCATATTTAGCCATCTGATTGAGTTCTAAACTTGGGGGTTTTTATTAGCCTTACCTAATCTTATTGTTACATCTGCACCCGAATTTGCTATTAATTATAATTTCTCTCACTTGTGACGTGTAGATTCTACTGCCGTGTACGCTGGTGAGCTATTTTCACTTGTGGTCAAATCTAGCCACAAGATAGTTGATCAGTTCATGGGCCTGCCTGTGGAGGAGAGGTTCCTTAACCGACAGTGGAGAAGATTTATCGATGGTGATTTCGTCGATCATCCTCCTAGTACTAGCCCCCGGAGTGAAGAGTACCAGAAAGTGTACCCTGTGTCCCCGCACCTAGACACCTCTTTTGGCGATGAGCTTAGCATCGCAATCGGGAAACTCTTCGGGGTAAGATACTGCTCTTATGAATGTTAGTATACCTTCCCCCTCGTTGGCCTTGAAGTGTAGGCCAAAGCCCAACCAATTTCCTTGGGATCCTGCCCTTTACAGCAGCAACGGACGCACAAGCGGACTCACCAAGATTGCTACCATCCGATAGTCCGCCCGTGCTGTTTAAGGTTTTTGGGTGTTTTCCTCATGTGGGACCCACACCCTGTGCCCCGGGCATCCTATATAGGCACCTAGACAAGGTGAGCCCCGCCCTTGGTCTCTTTGGCTTGTGGGTGTGCCATATAGGTGGACCCATTGGCCTAGTAGGCTTTTAATTGAGTTTTGACTCTTAAGGCCCAAGCCAAACAGGGCCTAAGTAGGGATTTGTTATAAGACCAAAGCTTAGCCTTCAAGTCTCATTTACTTCTCCTACCTACCTAAAACGTTGGAGACTTGGAGCATTAAAGGCTTTGGTGGAGGGAAGCTTGAAGGGAGCTGTGGAGGTGGAAGCCAACCATTAATCCATCCTTGAGGTAAATATCCTCACCTATCCCCCTCTCTTTTCCATTTTCGGGTTTGGAAATCGCTTTGGGATCGATTCCAAGCTTGGGGTTTCCCTTGGAAACCCAATAATCCCTAATGAATGCTCCCTATTGAGACTCACATTCCCTTTCCTTTAGTACCTAACTTCATGGCTTGATGACCTAGATGTTGTTCAAGCATGGAAGACCTAGTTTAGGTTGGGAAGAGCCTTGGAGACGGATCCAATCCCTTGAATCCCCTAAGTTCTTTAATGGACTATGTGTTTTGGACCTCCAACGAAGGTTTGGACTCACCTCCCCAACCCTAGGGCCTCTATGGTTCCATGGATGAAGAGCTGGAGGTGGGGATCCTCACAGATTTCAAAAGAATGGCGACGGATCCACGAGCGGATCCACTGTCGTGTTTTTACCTGTTAGTCCGTCCGGTATAACCTAGTTGTTTAACCAAGACGGAGCCACAAGCGGACTCACTGGGTGAATCCGCCTGTAGCTCAGTTCGCTCTCAGGAATGTCTCAGGGTTTGGACGGATGCACGAGCGGATCCATGTTCCGCATCCGCCCGTGAGTCCGTTCCATATATTTTCAAGGTTTGGCCTGGACGGATCCAGGACCGGACTCACCTGGCTGCCTCCGTTCCTGCATTCGCCCCTGCTGTCTTAACCCAAATTTCAAATAGATGGTTGGGGCCCTTCATGGGACCCACCAATACATTTCTAACACTGTTCTCATGCATCCTCAGACTTCAAAATCTATACGGGAGTGCGTGCACCAAGGCAAACCTTACCAAACACACTAAACAACAAGCAAACAAACTGTGAGTGGGCTTTGGGTGATGGTTGGGCTTGATATATAAAATATAACTATATAGATCACATGATGGCTTACACTTGCATTCATTCTTACAATGTTGCATCATTGCATATAAAACCTTGTTGGACAAGAATTGATGAAATGTGGATATGTTTACTTTGCTTCATTATATTGGGTTACGGTGCTGGGTATGCCGGTGTCGGAACCTCAGAAAGTCTTGTTATACTCATTGCTTGCCATCATAATCTATATGCGCCGTGCCGTGCTGGTACCCGGGTACTAGATGGAATGGGACGTTGATGCACCTAGAATACCTCTCGGGACAATAGGACTTGCATGTAGTATATCTGTGGCTAGGATTTATGCTCCCTTATGCTACGACCCTTGCCAACTGGGGTTTATGTGTTGGATAGTCTGAGCACCTGTTGCCTGTGGAGGTGGGGGAGGCCAGGTCAAGGGTAGTGATGGCTATCGGGGTCTGCCACTGGGTGGTCTATGGCTTCTACCAGCGTAGGGTCCCTTGTGATAATTGAGGTTTCACTGGGGCGATAGGATAAGTGACCCTCAGTGTCTTCCGAGTTATCACAGTAGCATATACCATGACTTAGACTATTTGTTAGGTGAAAAATATATTTAACATTATATGCATCATGGACTATGTGTGTTTGTGCATTTCCCTTTCCCCTCACTGGCTCAGTGGAGCTAACCCACTGTGTACACAACTTTTTAGATTTTGATGCAGATTGTGGCTATTTGGCTCGCCTAGCAGTTTAACCGACAGATTATGACAGTATTGGTGCAGAGGAGCTGGAGTTTGTGTCAGATGAACACGGCGACGGTTGCCCCTATGATGATTGTGCTTATGGGCACTGATGCTATCGGAGATTGTCCCCACTTTTGATTCTTTTGGGGTTTTGTGCCCATTATAAACACTTTTTTGTAATAACTAATTGATATTCTGAGTAGTTATGTCATGGTCAGTTGGTGGTCAACTCTAAACTATTATTGTATCACTTAGCCGACTGAACATATTGTAATTGCTATAATTTAATATTGTTTCCGCTCGTATTAACTCTGATAAGGAAGGGAATACTTATTTCCTTTCTCACAAATGTAATCATTTGGGTGGATCCTTAGTTGTTGACTATGGTTTGGGACACTGTGTCATTGATCCTGGTAGGAATTTGGGTAACGCGTGTTATCCTAATCACCCTCTTGACCGTGCTTATGGCCTAAGCTTGGGATAGGGGCATAACACATATAATAGTTCCAAATTCAAGAGGAATTCGTGGGTTTGATGGAGTTTGATTTGAGTTTTACTGTTTCTGAGATTGTTGCCTGTGAGATCGTTGTTATTCAAATTACTCCCAAGCCGTCAATCGGATTGTTCCCATCTTTTAGAGGGTTCTTATCCTTCATATTAACTACTATTTCTTATAGTTTGGCGTGATTCTGTGAAGCTTGAGTTCTCAAACAATTTTCGGGTTACTATCTGAGAGGGTTTTTGACTTGGGATCCATCCGAGATGTTTTTAGAGTTGTTCCAACCTACATGCCCCCGCCCCCCAATCAAGGAGCCTATATCGAGGTAAAAGTGAAGGAATTATGCATGGTCAATTAAAAGAAAATAAAGCCACTGTAAGAAAAATTATAGCTGAGAGTGTAATGGGAATATTAAGAAAACAAGCTAGAGAGATTGGCAGAATGAAGGGTGATGTAGGAGGTGTTGATGTAGAAAGCATAACTTAGGAGAAGAAAGTTAAAACTCAGATGGATGTTATGCTGTCTAAAACATACAAGGAGATAATCACATCATTGAGAAAAAAGAAAATTTCAAAGGTACAATATCTCTCATACAAAGGCCAATGCATCTTTTTTTTGTTTTTTGGTTAAGAAGGCCAATGTATCCACCAACACATGGGGTGAGAGGTCCACCCATAATTTCTACATGAAAATTCTATTCAATCGATGAAATTAATGTCAGTAAAATGCATATTAATTTAAGTTTGTTAAGTAAGAGAGACATTATTTTAATTTATGTTAAATGTGTAAATTTATAAGATATTTTTAATTTAAGTTTGTTAAGTGAGGGAGACATTATTTTCTTATAAGGATGACATTATTGTAATTAATGTCAAATAGGGAAGAACAGATTATACCAAACATAATTTTTGTTCTGAACAACGTTCTTGAGACTGTTACCAAACGGTCATTTTCAGTCTCAGAATGTCGTTTTAGACCAGAAACGCCAAAGAACGTTTCTAGTCAAGAACGGGCGTTCTTTGTTCAGACATTTACCAAATGTAGCCTGAGTAAATCAGCTTTATGGTCTTTTAAAAGACGATTAAACTTGCCATGTCTGTTATGACTTGGGTAAAAATAATGAGTCCTATTTGACCTAGACTATTTATGACCGAGTCTCATCATTTTTTATCCTAACATATAATCTACATGACTCTTGACCAAGTTTTCCAAAATTTTGATTCAACACGGGCGACTCGATCCAGTCAAAACTTGATTTTTCAACTATGTTTTATACCCTTAAATTAAAATTAAAGAACTTTTAAGAATAAGACAAAGGGCAATTAAGTGAATGTGTCAAACCCTAAATACACCTATAGAAGTGTCATTTGAATACTCCTATGTATATAATGGGAGTGAGAATGTTGCTTGGTTGTGTGACCCTACATCTGCGTGGGCCCAACGAGAGTGCGTGACTAGGCATCCAATATAGGGGTGGGGTAATCATTTTGCCACCCTGTGTTTGGGCGTAAGAATGCACAATCAAACAACATTCTTTTTCAATATTATACTAGTAAATTTGCACGTGTGGACATTTATTAGATGATGGGGAAGAATGAGAGGGGTGGGCTAGGAATTGTATAATAAGGGGTTTTATGGAGGAGAAGGTGCGCCAAAAAATCTAGATCATGCGTATCTTTTAATGCCAAAGGAAAGTGAGGATTGAGGAGAAGTTAAAAAAGCTCCAATGCCATCGCCATCGCCATCGCAATGCCACAGGCCCACAAAGCACTAATGGCCATATGTTGTGTATACAAGGTGAGAACAAGTCAAAATCTCCACTACCACCGCAATGCCCGCAAACTACCCACCCCATATAGTTCGTATAGCTAACCTGGAAGCTGAAACATAAATACTCCTACGCCCACTTTATTACAACTGTTTTTTCACTTTCCAAAAGCTCACATTCTCCGCACTAAAAGCTCTCAAACTTTTCTTAAAGGCGTCGTTGCCCTGCCCATCACTATTGAATACCTTTGCTTAGAATTTAAAATATTTCCAATTCTTTAAAGGCTCAAATGACTATCATCTCATCTCATGATCCTCTCTTTGTATTCAGAGAAAGCGATTATTCCATCTAATCATATCTCCAATATCCAATTTTGTCTCATAGTGATCATCTTGTTTCAGTCATTCAAGCTTTAATCAAAAGGTTTCTTATTAACTTCCATGTGATCCACTCCCAAGGGCTATCTCTTCATGCTTTTACTTTAATTAATAAGCCCATCAAACCACATGGGGGTGTCATCAGGCACTATCAATAAATTAATTGCATGCTTAATTTATGGTTAGTACCTAAACATTTGAGCAAATTAATAGAGGACCAGAGAATATAGAATTATTCTTAAGCAAATTAAACTATGTGGATCTATCGATGAGGAGTGTGAATCAAGCTTGTGATTTGAGGAATGTGGAAAATTATTCAGAAAGCAATATATTTTTTTAATAGATGAACTTAGGTATCATTTGGAGATTATTATGTATAACAGAATGGATTAAACTTGACAGTTGTTAATTAGGTTGGGTTAAGAGCCGGGCAGAAAGCATGAAAATTAGGATCTGGATTGTCTACTGCGTGCTGCCCCAACTGTGCCGTGTTGCGTAGACACAGGGCTACACGCAATGATCGCCTTACCCTCATTGGATAAGGCGCTCAAGCAGAAGTAAGGCGACCATTGCGTGTGACCCTATGTCTATGGCTTTGCACAACAGGGTAGTTGGGGCAGCCCGTGCAGTAGAAGGATCCGATCCTGAAAATTAATGTTTTTTCTTTTCTTTTTTAATTTTCTTGGTCAGACCATTCGTTTGGCTCAAGACATTGACAATTCTTGGCACTAATCTCGGAGTGCCATCGATGGATGAACAGAATCTGTCTTCACAAATTTTTTTTTAATTCTTTTGTAAAGATTCTCTCTTCACTTTGGGTGACCGAAAATTTGATCCAATCATGATAATTGATGAATACAATAAAAAACAATGAAACCTGATATCCATTACCCTATAAAAATCCTTATGCGTTGCACAAGTTTTGGTATTGAGATTAGAGCTATAAAAGAGTTAGGTGGAGATTACCTTAAAACATCAAAGATAAAGGAAATAAAGAAACCATTTCTAACATTGTTTAACGGATCTCATACGGGCCGAGTCAAGTGGGATTGATGGAGACTCGTATCAGGCTGACCTAGAGATCCACTAAAATTCGATGGACTAAGCTTAGGGTAACCCTTTGTGCCTAAACTTGGCTGATCGGAAGAAAACTACTGGTGCAATTGGTTGATATTTTACAAGTAGAGTGGGGAGGTCACAGGTTCAACTTTCCTGCGTTCACCTTGTATCACTCAATCGCTCTCTAAGTAGATATAGTGAAATTCCCATGGGGCAAGTTAGGTAGGTAGACCCAAAAAAAAAAAAAAAAACTTTGAGCATATAGAATTAAGTATAAGTTGAGTTTACTTTGGATACTTTACCCCAAATTTTTTTTTTACTTTGGATTGGATCGGAATCAATGTGGGTTCAATCCAAAACCCAAGTCTGATAAATAAATGGGAAAGAGAATGGTAATTGGTAGAGTGCGGTGTGCAGCCCCTGCGTTCAGATACAGGGCAGCGTGAAATGATTGCCGCACCCTCGGGGTCCTTGAAATGATCATTCGTGTTGCATACCAACTTTCTTTCAATACTTCTCTGGTGAGTTGGCCAAAATGTAACAACACGAGTTTGTTGGATCGGAGAGTATCAATCCCAATCCGAGAAGTTGTTGATTAAGGTTGGCTATCTTCTATCACATCGACAAGATAATTTTTTTCGTTAGCGATCTGAAAGAGCAAATCGAGGCGAACGTCCTAGCTGATCACCCTACAACCCTATCTGTAACTATTGGATTGGCTTAGTTGTACGAGACCTCCGACCACTCACATGAGGGATAGAACATTCCACTTGACATAGAATCTTTTCCCATTCGTCGACTCACGTCAACAAATATGCAAGAAAGGTGGGTTAAAGGGCTTTGTTATAATTGTAATGAATGGTTTGTGCTTGGACATCGATGCAACAAATTGTTCTTGATCGAAGGTTATTGCGATAAAGATCGAGGAGGCCACATGGGAAGATCAACGTGTCATTCAACGTCATTTTTCATCCTATGATCTTGAAGACAAGACCAAAGTCTAGCGGGAAGGATTTGTTACGTACTAAGCATAATGTGTGTATAACACATGCATAGGATATGATGAATACTTGCATGACATGTTATGGGGGAGGCATGCACGATACAATTACAAGTTAAGATGCATAGTAGTTATGAGTTTGAATTTAAATACGTAGTCATGTAGTTATTGGGAGTAGAGAGTTACATTTGTAATTTGAATAAGTGGTTATTGGGAGTTATGGGTGTGGTTATTATAGAATTTTTTCTTCTTGGGTCAGAAATGAAAAATTAAATTTAAAAGAAATCGGCAACAGAGAAACTTTGACCGCCTGGGAGATCTACAAGAATACAAGGTAGTTTATATCACAAAAAACGAGATAAATCAAACCTAGAAGTTCCCATGGCAAGGAAATGAGCCTCGAGAAATATGCAAAAAAGAAACAAAAGAAAAATTATTACAAAAAAACTAAAATATTATCAACTATTAACTGTGATGCCTAATTCAAAGTAGATTACGACCTGAAGCACAAGAAAAATAAGGAAGCAATTGGGAGTTATAGGTGTGGTTATTGTAGAAATTGATAACTACTAAGTTTTACTTATTTAGTAAGGAATAATTAAGAATGTACGTTTGAACATTGAACTCCTATTTTGTCTCTTGTAAGATAGAGGACGGTTTCCTCCTAATTAAGCTACATAAACATCTACTCTCTCTCTCTCTCTCTCTCTCTCTCTCTCTCGTGTCTATCATCTATTATCTTGTTCAAGATAGATAAGCGAGGGGAATCTTTGCACATAGCAGAGATGCAATGAGCGAGGTGGGGTGGGGTGGGGAGAGGGACACTAAGACAGAAAAGAGAGACAGAGGTGGGGGATGAATGATCACCCTACTCTTGTCCGAACACTCTGCCCGTGTAGGGTCTACCCTCCTCATTACAGGCACTGGGGGAAACCGGGCCAGACAGAAACTAAAGGTGATAATTTTCTGAGAGGTGGGAAGGGTGAGAGATCACCGTTGCACTCCGTTTCAAATAAAATATACAATGAATGATATTCGATGGTAATCAGTCAAAACCACTCTGTCATCTTATTCTCTTTATCTATTCCGAAACAAGTTAGAATTTCATGTAATGAATAGGAAGGAAGTTTAGAATTGAGCCATAAGCTCTTTTGGCGTGGTTTCTTTTTAAAGGGATCACCCATTGATCGCTAAACAGCATTCTTTATCGAAATCAGATTGAATCAATGGTTCTATACAATCGATTTAGGATTCACTGGGACCCCCATTTACTGTGTCAAACAAAATCGAATGATGGCCAATTGAGACTTAGCATGAGTGTTTGGAAAATGCTCAAGTGACCCATGAGATGGCTATTAGCTCTGATGATTATGCGACACTCATTCTCTTTATTAACCTCTTAGTCAAAGGAACAAATTATTAGATTGTAAATGATGTGGACTGAGAGAAATGACCAATTCTTCCATGATTTAAAGTAGGGGTGTCAATCCGTCGATTCGGGCGGTTTTGGTTTGGTTGGAGTTGGTTTTGGTGTAGGAATGGTGACTTCGAAACCAAATCAATAAGGAAAGTTTGGTTTCAATTCGATTTGGGGTTGTATCGACTTGTTAGTAGGGTCGGTTTCAATTTCAGCTGGTTTGGGTTCAATTCAACATACATATTTATACAAAACTATGGAAATTATTTATTTTTTTTAATGGGTTTCAGGTTGTTATTGGTTTCTTATCGGGTAGATCAATTTGGTTTCGATTTCAACTAGGTTTTGAGCCGGTTTCGGGTTCTTTCGGTTTCCGATGTGGTTTGGTTTTGAAGTTGTAATACCCCAATCCGAAACCTATACAATAAGATAGTGGTATGGTTTGGTCTGAGTCATTTTGGTTTGATTTGGGCCGATTTATTCGGTTCGATCCCACTTTTGATACCTCTAGTTTAAAGAAGGGATAATTTCTTAGATCCACTAGCTAAAAACTTAAATTACAAGATAAGTAGGTTTCGAATTTGTTTTACATCCATTAATTTTAATTTAAAAAAAATTTACTTAATCCCCATAGGTATTGGTCATGTCACTTAAGACGAATTTACGAAGTTTCCTTTCAATCATGGTTTTAGTGCACATCGATACGATATCAGATTGGTTTCAATACAGATCGGTCGTATCAAGATAAATTTACTCTTGATTCTTCTTTAAAAATGAATTTTGTTTATCCTTTTACTCTTTATCGGCACTAAATTACTAATACGATATCGACATAATATCAAGATCAATCACTAGCAAAACTGATACGTATCACCTGATACGGTGGATACAATACCGATACCTCAAACCTTACTTTTAGTTTATTTTCTTTTCAATTGAAGAGACTGTAACTTTGGCCCCCACGTAGTTGCTATAACTTGGCGTGCGATTTCCGGACTCTCATTTTTTGGTCCTACCCTCTTCCATCATCTTTGAACGAGTGTCTCTCTTCCCCTTCCCTGGCTTCCTTGGGAGCCAAGCCTTAATTTAGTAAATTATCTTCTTTTTTTTGTTGGCTCCAACCCCCAAAAGAAAAAGATAAAATCTAAATGTTTTTTTTTTTTTTTTGGATAAAATCTAAATGTATTCTTGTTGTTTTGGTTTCTTTAAAAAGACCTGAATAACTGTTAGAGAATGGGCCTAACCCTAAGAAGGAGAGTTGTGAGAGAACGATCCGATCCGACCCGCGATGATATAGAGAAGGTGCTTGTAAGCGCCGCTAGAAATCAGTTTCCCTCTCGAGTCTTAACTCTTGAGTCTTGAGAGAAACTTCTCCTGGTATGGTTTTTTCTTTTGTTTTCGGTAATTTCCTGTCATGGTTTTGGTTGGTTGGGGTGGGTCCACCATGTGCTTCCTTAGTGGTAACTGCCAAAAGCATGACCACGTGGGGCTGAGTAGTCAGCTTCGAGTATGGTTGTGTTTCCCTTCTCTTTCTGGTGGTGCCCTCGACCGTTTTGTTCTCTTTATTTTACTTACCTAAAATACCCCCGACAAGTTTAATCAGGCAACAAAGGAGAGACATGTAGAAGAAATCGTCGAATATATAAAAATACACATAGTGGGGTTTTTTTTTTTTTTTTTTTTTTTTTTTGGGGGGGGGGGAGGGGAGGATAAAAGGGTGCTTTTATATTAATAAAAAAATAAAGAAAACAGATTATAATCGAAAATATTTTTTTCCATTAGCATCATTCCGTATTAGTTCTTTTTTTGGTAACTGAAGTCCGCACAATAGTTGATCTCTCTTACATGGTGAGTAAAAACTGCTAATTGATTGATATTAGTCCAATCGATAGCAGTCCTCTATTTGCTAGGGTCATTGATACCCTTGGTATTCCATGCCCCAACCTTAACTATTTAGATTTTGGGGAGGAGGAGCATTGCACTGGGTTGCTCCGACTCGGACTTCGATCACGCTCATGAGTAGATAACTCGAAAGGCTCACCTTCTCCATCTCCATTTGCAATCACAGTAAGTTCTAAGTTTTGCAAAGCTGCAAATCTATTGTGTACAGAACCCTTTGTCTCACGTAGAGAGGTTCTTGATTACTAGTCATGAGACCTGGTATTCTCGCCATCAAGTTTGGATCAGAACCATTAATCAAGTTCGGACCAGAACCACTAACCACACTAGTTGTACTTGGCCTGCCAGTAGCAATGGTTAAATCAGAACTGCTAGATGAACTAGCCTTGGTAATATCCATGGCAGTCCTGTTGGAATCGTGAGTCACCACTATAGAATTATTACCTCTAAGATGCATCACTTTTTTCCCAAGATCTCCATTTTGTGGCATGGTAGTTGGGTTAACAACCGATCCAGGTTTACTTTTTTTTGCCACATCATGGATAACTAATGGAGTGTCCCTTCTAATGTGCTTCGTAGTACCATGTGCTGCGCTAAGCTTGCCACCTGTACCCCCACTCTTCATAATAGCGGTTATGCCAGTTGCTCCTGAAGCAGCGCTGGTGGTGGTTGCTTTGCCCTACGGTGGCGCTGAGGATTCAAGCCTTATCGGATTGGAAGAATCCGGTGGTAAGGACTGCTTGCCTCGAGGTCGGCGTCTGCTAGGTGTTTGCCAATGATCTTCAACTTGCATCGCATCTATGGGGGAAACACCTTCTTCTTGGGTCTTGTTTAAGGCCGCAATCGGACACGCTCTATCTCCATGTCCAAAAATCTTGCAATTATTGCACAGTGGAGGCAACCAATCATACTCTACTGGCTGCTCCGCAATTGTCCCATTGTCCTGCAAAATGGGAATCATAGTAGGTAATCCGTCTGAAGCTTTGATGGATACGCAAAACCTTGCAAACGATAAACGCTCCCGATTGGAAGTCCTCCGATCAACCAATGATGGGACATCCTAAAACACTGGCAATACGTCCCAAGGATTGGGTTCCCCAAAACTGAAGATTAAGGCCATAAAGCCGAACCCACAATGGTAATTTAGTCTTCTCCTTTTTAGAGAGGGAAATCTCTGGTGTCCATGGCCTCAAAATCAATGGCCATGTACCCAAACTCCATGGAACTTCATCCAGTATTTGGCGACTCAATTCAGAACCTTGAAAATCGAAGACGAAAATCCCACTTTCAAGTCCAAAGGCTTCAACTTCCCCAACATGAGCCCATTTCTCCTTCACAAAGCTTTTCATCGAGGAGAACGCTGGTTTAGGACCAAAGACATAGCCGACTAGCGCAGCTTCCCATCTGTCCTTCTCCTCAGCCAATTCAGCAGAGCAACAATGTGAAACCTTCTTCCCATCTATCACAGATGGCTCGAAGAAGGGTTTTTCATCAGCACCATCTTTAACCTGTCCACCAGGAAAAAGACTAATCCACGACCGTTGTTGTTCGCTCCCCTGACCATTAGCGTTGATAGCTAATGAGGAGGAATTCGCATCGTGGGACACCGGCGTAGAGACTCCGATGACCATGAAAAAGAAAATCAGAATTCCAGTCAAGAAGGTGACACAGAAGTTCCAAAGGAACGAGGCTGAACCGGCCCCGTCCAAAAGGAACGAGGCCGAAGATGTATGCGAGATCGAGATCTCAGGGATCGTGAGTATGTGGTTAGGCTCATGCGAGCAACAAGGGATCGTCGGGCTGAGCCGCCTAAAAGGTGTGACCCGACCAAATGGGACGAGGATGACCTCTCAAGAAAGAACATAATCACAGCAGCCCCCGCCACAGGAGCGAAGGGGGCCTCAATGGCCCGAGATTGTCATGCATATGCCGCCTAATAAGGCATAATGGGATAAGGGGGTCAACCTTATCCCTGAAATCACTCCTCAATCGCCTAAATCCATGCCACGAAGTCTTCTTTCGAAATAAGGCACGTCTCTGCCCCTAGGGCATCATTCATCATCTATAAATAGCTGGGTAAATTCCCGCCTTGATCAGTTGGATTCTAGCATTATTATCTGCTACTAAGAGGATTGACTTAGGCATCAGAGTTGCTGAACCGGCTCGGTCCGGCCTCCCTTGCTATTCTCTAACTTGCTGGAACAGCCCGCTCTAGCACCAGTTCTTGACGCAACAGGGGCATATTTGGAATATCATGTTCTCGATAAGGATGGAAAGTGGCTGTAGGCCTGGGCTGATGGGAAACAAAACGAGAGACAGCTATGTTTAACGGTAGCGCCAAAAATGGGTGTGACAGGTGGAGAATTGGCTGTTTACGATATAACAGATGTAGGGAACTTTTTTTTTTTTGGTAACTTAACAGATGTAGAGTTCTACCAAAAAAAACAAAAACAGATGTAGAGAACGATCACAAAGTGGTGGTCGTTTAAGGATCTATTTACTATTCAGTGAGGGCGCCCTCATGTGATGTTGATACCTTTTCATCTTCGATCCTAATCCGATTCTATTTTAACGGCAAAAACAGTTCCTCAAAAGAGGGCCCACTCTTAAGTCTTAAGCTCTCAGTCTCAAATAAAAGGATTCTATGAGGTCTGAGAAAAAGGTTGCCGATACGTTGCATGGGTTGATGGGGCAGATTAGCTTTTCTGTTTTTCTCCGTACTGTAAGTTTGGTCCAGTCCAGTTGTCGAACTACTGGAGCATGGCCCATCTCTTCTCATAATTACCCTTGCGTAAATAATCTGTCAAAAAATCAATTTACCTACCCCAAAGGAGTACTTTGGGAATAGAGAATAATTATACTGCCATGGAGGCAGATTCGTAATTATAGTGAAATTTATGGGGTTCCATATTAGTTTGATTCTTAAGCCTTGACGGTAAAGGAAGCTAACGACTTTTAAAGCCTCTGCAGTCTAGAGTGGACCACATCATCCCACTGGAATGACAAAACTAACCCTGCCATTTACGACGTTAAAAAGACAATTTTCCACCGTTTATTGACCACCTTATTTCAAAAAGTCGCAATTAAAATTCCAGTTTAGGAATTTTAATCCTCGATTCCTCCGTGAAGATCGGGGTTGTTTTCGTAAATAAGTTGAAAGGGTGAGGGTTATCTACTATTTGCAGTCTCCACTTCTTAGTACTGGCCTAGTGGATTATCTGGCATAGTTTTTGTACTTCAACTCCTTACAGCAAAATAATTTCTGCAACTGAACAGAGGAAAACTACACGTTGCTGAACTGAGAGAGATAGAGCGATCCAGCTTGCAAGAACCGTCCAAAATCTCTCCTGAAACCCTAGAGAACTCTCTCTCTCTCTCTTCCTCCCCAGAAGTTCTTTTGCGCAAAGCAATGCCTGCAGGTGACAGAAATCAGAACTCTCTTTGTTACCGACTGACGTTTCGAACATAAAAAACAATGGAGAAGAAAAGACGCTGCTGACTTGCCGGGAGAAGAAGACAGATAAATAAAATACCTGTCAAAAGAAGAAAAAGGTTTGTCTTGCAGAACGTGAAATCTTCACGAATCTGTTCATCTTTACCCCACCGATCTTTCTTCCTGGTTTTGTCTCACCGTCTTTGAATGCTTTTTGAGGTTTTCAACTACTTCAACCACTGCATTATCAATAAAAACTACTTCAACCACTGCTTTTATCTATTTCTTATTTTTGAATTCTTTCACAAAAAGTTTGAGCAGTTTGACCCAGAGAGCATTTTTTCCCTAGGAATGCGGAAAATTACGTGCAATGGAACCAAATGAAACGATTTGAGTTTCGGTAAATTTTCTTTCTTTCCTCAGAAATTTTGTGAAATGGAACCAAATGAAACGATTTTCAGCAAACGATTTAAGTTTTGGATAATTTTTTGTTCTTTACTCAGAGTCTTTTTTGGATTTATCCTTTCTTCTCGCAGAAGACAATATATTTCTTTCTTTGAACTTTTTAATTTTATATGGAAATCAAAGAAGAAGCGTATTCCACAAATGTTGAGATTTTGTCGGCTTCATTGCTGAATTTCGTTGCAGGTGACAAAGAATGATGGACGCTTCTCGACCAGTCCTGTTGAAGAATTAACAGGGAAATGCCACTTCTGCTAGGATCTCTGAGAAGGAGTGTTTGATCCAGCTAAAGCTTGAGCTTGGAGATGTTTTGATATCTCTAATTTCGGGGTGTCTAGCTTCTCTAGTTTTATGACTCGGATAGCATTGTGTTTGGTCCTTGCTGAGCTCTCTGCTTCTTCGCTCGTGATACCTGCTCTTATGGAATGTTGCTGAAAATGACTGATGGAAGATCGAAGCTCTGCTTCTTCGCCCGTGATATTCATGAATTGCGTCTCCTTGTTTGAGAATCGCCGAGAAAATATTTTGTGTGGTTGAGATTATTCGACGATATTTCTCTTGCAGAAACACCATCAGCCAGACTTTGGTCGGGAACGATTATCTATTTGGTGGAGTAATTATTATTGTAATCACATTTTTCTGCCCTGTAGATTCGTTTCTTCGAGTCATTAGTTGGATTTGCCGGTGATAGAAGTTGGCTTTAAAGTCGCGAGAACCACTACAGTAGGTTTTAGTATGTGCAGGATTTAACTTAGTATTAAGGTGAAGATGGCGTCCACTTGGGATCAGCTCGGGCAGATTGCTACTGTAGCACAGCTCACAGGCTTGGATGCCGTGAAATTAATTGGCATGATTGTGAGGGCTGCAAGCACAGCCAGAATGCATAAGAAGAACTGCAGGCAATTTGCTCAGCATTTGAAGTTGATCGGCAACTTACTAGAGCAGCTTAAAATCTCGGAGCTGAAGAAGTATCCCGAAACCCGTGAGCCATTGGAGCAGCTTGAGGATGCCCTGCGAAGGTCTTACATTCTGGTGAATAGCTGCCAGGACAGGAGCTATCTATATCTGTTGGCCATGGGATGGAACATTGTGTATCAATTCAGGAAGGCTCAGACTGAGATTGATCGGTACTTGCGGATCGTTCCCCTCATCACCCTTGTGGATAATGCTAGGTTCAAGGTATTCTTCCCCCCCCCCCCCCTCCCCCCACACAATATACAACACAGTGCCGGTTTCCTTTGCATTAGGTATAACGTTCTGTTTTCGCCTTTTCCAAGGGCAGCTTGGCAGCTTTCTTCTTGATACTGGTTTTAATTAACAGCTTGACTTTTTCATTGTCAAATCTGGCCAGTGTAAATTGATTCAACATATCTTTGTTGGTGTTGATAATATATATGTTGTCTACTTCTTCTATACTTCTGAAGATCAACTTCTTGAACCTCAGCCAGCCAATTACTAATGATGGAATAACCTTTTATTCCAGTACTAAGCTCTCAAAACTAAAATTATTCCTCATAAGATCTCCTTTTTGCCACCTATACTGAAATATGCAAACTGAACATTAACTATCTGATATCTTAAACCAACTCCAACTGCCAGATGGATCAGGGTGCTGTCAATTTTTTGTTTGGTTTGGGAAAAGATTGTTTGGGAGGGGGCACTAGGGTGCATGATGTAACAGCCATCAGGTTCACTTCGATCGTGTTCACATTTGTTTAGGACAAGAGTGATGATCCAATTGCAAAGAATGATCCAACATCTAATGGAAGTCTGTAGAAAAGCTAACTCTGATAAAAGATCATGTGAGAAAAGGGGTAATGAAACAGCCTTGTTCCTTTCGTCCCCATTGCTCTGGATTGTAGCCATGTGAACTTTTTTTTTTTTTTGGGTGAATGTAGCCGTGTGAACTTAATACCACCGTGTCTGCTCTTCTAAAAATCCCTACTGGCTTGATGCCTTTGGATAATAAAGATCTAGGGGGAATATAGCCAAAACCTGGGCGCAAAATAGAGATGGACGAATTGGTGATTCAAAGATTAAACTCTTTCCCCTTTTGTCATTTAGACAAGTACTTATCACTTGATTTTCTCTGGTAGATGCCAAACCAGGGCAGATCTCTCCTCGTAATTGTAGTCATTCAAACTCGGATGATTTATCAACTTTATTTGCATTCCTCTTGATTACTTCCACAATCTTGATTTTTCTGATTTATGTTGATCGATTTTCTATCTAAATGCCAGGAAAGACTGGAAGATATTGAAAGGGATCAGCGTGAATACACTCTGGATGAAGAAGAGAGAAAAATGCAGGATGCTATTCTAAGACGGGAAAATGACACCAGGGTGCTGAAGAAGACTCTCTCTTGTTCATATCCAAACTTGGCTTTTGGTGAAGCACTCCAGAAAGAGAATGAGAAGCTCCAATTAGAATTACAGCGATCACAAGCAGACATGGATGTTGGACAATGTGAAGTAATTCAACATTTGATAGAAGTTACACAAACTGCTGGAATTTCTATACCAGAGAAAGATTCACCCGTCAAAAGTTCCAAGAAAGTGGAGACAAATTATTCAGATACCAATGGTGATGAAGGACATTCCTTTGAAGAAAACTATTACACAGGAAATGATACTCGAATTACCTCAAGGTTTATTTTCCTTTAGTTATGGTGAAGCATGCTTCTGAAAGTTGAGAACCTCATATGTGAATTTTAGTTCTTGGAATGTTCTTGCATGACATATTTGACTTTTTGGTAGACTTATGTAGGTTAACTGAAGGCAAAACGTTTTCTGATTCAACTTGCAGATGTGGAGTTTGAGTTTCTGATAGCAATTATGATTCTCAGTTTCCTTCTGTTGTTGGTGTTAATGTTGGCATTATTATTTAGGTTGTGCAACTTAAAAAGCTCAATGTTATCATGTATAGGGATCTTGTGGCAGTGTCAAATAAACACTAGCTTTTGATGTATAAAATGTGGAATACCTGGCAGTCCCACTAGTAAATTACCATGTATATGCTGCAGGGGACTACATTTGTCCAAATACATATTGATAAAGACTGAAAAGCAAAGGTCTGGGAGCCAGGGAGTGGGTTGCCCATTCAGTCATAGTTTTTACACTTAGATAGTTATTATACTGCTTTTCTAACCAAGAAACAAACCCAGGTACTTGCCTAGACATGTCCTGGGCTTTGTGAATTGCTGATTTGTGCCCCTGCTCTCAATGACTGCAGCCATACCTTATCGAATATAGGCATCATTAGCTTTTCCAAATGAAGTAACTAATTATATCATAGCAGAGTTAATAAAATGTAAAACCAAATTACAATGGAGCATATTTGTAGAGTCTTGTTTGCTCAACAATATTTTGAGATTGTAACATGATATTCATAACTGAAAGTTTATTTGAACTTCTGTCTAATATATAACCTAGAAGTACCATTTTTCTTTTTTCTATTTTTATTTTCTTTATCTGGGTCATATAGCATATGCTGTGTATATTATAGTATTAACAACGAATTAGTTTAGATATATTAAATGAAAATGCTCAACTTACAGTCAGTGTCAGACACATGGTCTGATTGTGCTATTTAAGAGTTAAAAAAAAAAAATTTGAGTTTTCCCACTCCCTTATTTACGGGTTTGCCGAAGTGGCTGATCCCATGGGGAACGTTCAGGTAGGACATTTGTGTCTGACAGTGACTGGGACTAGCACAACCATATATTTAATGATGTTGTACATTAAATAGTTTAGACCAGTTCAGGTTGGCTTAGTTGCTTGGCGTTTGCATTTGCATCAGGCCAACACCTAGGTGACCAGAGAGGTCTGATACCTTAGGCTTTCCTTCGCTCTTTGGTAACTAAGGTCACAACTAATTTCTTATGCCTTATAGATCTATTGTCCCATGTTCTTCCTGATATTAATTTGACTTCTATAGTTATTGCTCTTAAACTTGACAAAATCCTTTATGTCCCATTTTTTCTTATAATTTGTGTTGCCTTAAATTATTCTTCTTCTTTTTTATTTACAATAGAATTTTTTATAATATAATAAAATCTATATTTTTTTGTGGTTGGTTACTGATACAATGATAATTTTGTTCAGAAACACTTCTTCGGTTTCATCAGGACGTGATCTGCTGTCAAATAGAGGACCCCATCAACATGAAGAGTGGCATTCAGATTTATTGGGCTGTTGTTCAGAACCATCTTTGTGTATGTTCTCTTTTACCCTTAATCCCTGGTTCTCCTTTTTTAGTGTTATTCATAAATGTAAATTGTGTATCTTCGACCCCATGCCATGCACATGATGTATGTACTCTTTTTCCGCTTAATATCTAGTTCACCTAGATTGATGTTCATCAATGTAAAGTGCAAAGCCCTGCATCATATTGATGGTATACTACACAGAAGAGTCAAGACCGGGCTCCCTAATGGAATGTTTAACTGATCCAATATGGATCATTCAAATTGCCATGCTAACTGTATGATTTTCCAAGGTAAAAGAGCCCATGAGCAGTTCTAGATAAAAATAAATAGGAGCATAGTTCTAATGAAGTGAACCCAAGGACCATATTCTTCTCCAATCTGAGTTTTGCTCAGGTCTCGAATGAAGTTAACCAGAGACATTCAAGATCAGGTTCCTTGGTGTATGCTTTTTGCTGGTGATATTATTTTGGTGGATGATACAAAAGCAGCGATTAACGCCAAGTTGGAGTTCTAGAGATTAACCTTGGACTCAGAATGTTTTAATATTAGTAGAACGAAAATAAAGTATATGGCGTGTAACTCTATTTACAGTAGGACGGATAATGATGTGAAAATTAATGAGAGGGAGATTCCACAAAGTGATTATTTTAGGTATCTGGGCTCAAGCATAAATAAAGAAGGTGATATAGAGGATGATCTTTCACAGAGAATTAAAATAGGATGGTTGAAGTGGAGAGGTGCGTCCAGAGTGTTGTGTGATCGATGTATTCTTTTAAAACATGGACAATTCTATAGGTCAGTCATATATATGATGTGGAATGTTGGGCAATTAAGAAGCATTGTATAGATAAACTCAGTGTAGCTGAGATGAGGATGTTGAGTGGATGCGTGGCAAAACTAGGAAGGATAAAGTAATGAATGATCAAATTAGAGCTGATTTGGGAGTAGCTCTGATACATGATAAGCTACGAGAAAGTTGTTTGAGGTGGCATAACCATGTTCAGCGGAGGCCTTTAGATGTTCTAGTACGGAGGAGTGATTTGATTTAGATTGAAGGAGCTAAAAGAGCTAGGAGCGGACCTAAAATAACTCTGGGAGAAGTGTTGAGGAAAGACATGCATAGCTTAGGTCTTGTATAAAGTATGACCTTGAATAAAGCTGATTGGAGGGTAAGGATCCATGTAGTCGGCCCCATTTAGTTGGGATAAGGCTGAGTAGTAGTTGTATTCAAAGAAATTCTGACCGTTGGGTGGAATGGTTTGTGGATTGGGAAGGATACACCTTTAGGGTACCAATAAATGTGCCCACAGTAAACCCTGGGTAACCAGGAGGGAGGGAGGGAAGGAGGGAATTCTATGGATTATCAAGGGTTAGAACTTTATGGCTCTAATACCATATAGAGATATCAACCCAAAAGCTTAAGCTATTAGGTGGAGGGCCAATTGGTGTATGAAGTCATCCAATGCCCTAGAGTTAGTTGATGTGGTATTATTCCCATACATTTCATTATCCTTTTCTAGAGGACTAAATGCATTGAGTCCTCAAGAAAAGAGAAGAGCATGGTATGGTGTTGGATCAATGAAATCACGAAGTGGAGAAGCAGCAATATTTGAGTGTGACACTGTAACCAAGCCTATGGTATTTATGATAATCCTTGTTCCATGCTCAGCTTGGAATTCTATTGTTCATGGGAGATCCTAATTCGCAACATGCAAGGATAACTACTTTTGAGAAAATGACCCGAAGACTGATCATGGATCTTTTCCTAGAACCCATAATGAATGACTCTGATGTCCTCAACAGGGCTTTGTGTTGATCTACACTTGAGATTGAGGTTGTACCTAAGGCTGACTTCTCCTTGAGACACCTTTTACTTTCCTTTCAATCCTTAGGAAAACACACTGCATATGGTATTGTCTGTCTACCTTGATGAATGGAGGAAGGGAGTGTTCATTACAGCTATTCATATAAACTACAGTTTCTAATTTTTGAGCATGGAATATGTTGGGTTTCTTTCCCTTCTTTTTTTTTTTTTTTTTGGGGGGGGGGGGGGGTGTTACTATGGAATATGTTTGTTTTTGCATGGAGTTGGATATCCTGTTACAGTAACTTATACCCTTTCTAATGTAAGACTAGAACCAGAATAGGTCTAATCCCAGGCAGGATCAAATAGAAAACCCTCCAATAAACAAGAAATCATATGAGGGAACCAACAGAACAATGGGAACTCAAATGAGGGAACAATTTCCTTGGTTGAAGTAACAAATAAAAACCGACAAATTTGTAACCTGTTGAAGTAGCAATGTTCTTGATGTCGTAATCTTCAAGAAATTGATGTGACAATCAGTTTAAAGAAATCTCAGCAGCTTGTAGCACTCTTGAGATCGATTTGAACAAAATTTGGGTTTGGATTCAAGAACCGATGGAAGGGGATGGGGGAATGGAATGGGCATCTCACTCTAGGCCTCTTACCTATCCTATCTCAGGATTTCAACATTGCATAAGCAACTTTTCTATTTATTCAAATTCGTGTACAATGTTGGCTTCCCTTACAAACTTATATAAAAGACTCAAAAATAGACTTAGACACTAAAAAGGAAAGGCCTAACCCAATCCTTAACTAATAAGGTAATCTAAATTGATTAGGAAAGTGAAATATTATATAAAACAGACTCAAAAACAGGACTAACTAAACTAATGAAGTAAATCCCGTTTTCCTACTTTCTACCCATATTTTAGGCTCATTAAATTGGCCAATTACAAAATAAGCACATAAAATCAAAGGCCCAATACATACATAACCCAACCCGAAGCTTATTTTCAATAAAATAAGCCCTTTAGGTGACTTATCTGCATCAATTCCCCCCTGCTTGAAAAAAACTCGTCTACGAGTTTGATAGAGATGCTCCATTGAACCAACAAAAACCTGCCACATCAGCAGACCAGGCTGCCTCTCACAGCAGTTGAATCCCACAACTACACTGGGCTGGTATGGTCTACATCACTTTCACCTTTAACTTGCTGAACCAGTGACAATCTCGAGTTATCATATACAATGGTATTCTTGATGAGATATGCTTGGCAATGATTTTGCTGTGACGTGACATGTCACATTGAACTTTAACCTTTTTGTATCAAAGCGGATATAGCCCATTCTGCATCGTGGGCGAAAAGCCTAGGTTTCTAATGAAATTTTTAATTAAGTGATTTCTGCTACTCTGAAATTTTTTTATTCTCATCTTGGAGGAGATATACTCCCACCATTGAACTTACCATCTGCAATCATTTTTGCATGAGGAGATTTATGTCTTGATTATTTTGCAGGTCTGAAGACATGCTTCTACCCTTGTGGTACCTTTTCTAAGATTGCTACAGTGGCCACTAACAGGCATATGTGTGAGTTAATTTAGATGGTTTTCTAGATCATTTGACTCTTTATTTCCAATTGATTGCCCTTCTCCAATTATGTTTAATTTGATTGATAGGTTATATGATGCAGCTCTTGCATTTGCGACTATCTTCCTACAAAATCTAGTGTTTTTTTTCCAAGAAGTTTGTTTGATATGAAGTCCTTGTTATGATGTTACCAAATTAAAGTTGGAAATGCTGATGTACAAATGGATATTGCATTCCTTGTTAATGTTAGGAAATACTGTTTTCTGTTCGCTCTAGAAGGATGTAAATGAATGATACATAGAAGGGTCCACTATACCTGCCTCCGTTCTATCTGAAGTTCCCATGTTAAACATGACATGACGTGAATATAGGCATTGGAATGTGCGTTGGATTGTCCAAAATGCACATGCATGCGACATAAACAAATGGGGTTTTTATTTAAAGTCCATGCCCTTCTAACTCTACAGATAGAGTTCTAATATGCTATCTTCAAGTGCATACTTTTGTTGCTAAATGTTTCATTTTTGGATACAAATACTGAATGCATCTAATTTTAAATTCCATTGCTTGGAAATCATGTATAGTTGTTACAGTTTGATATCTATTTACCCATACCCAGTTGGTGGATCCATACCAGCCAAGAGCCGTCCTAATATTTAACTTTCAAACAGATCTTTCTCCCAGATACCATACACCCATTCCTGCCCAAGGCTATAAGGATCAGTATCGTAGGATGGATCATTTGGATTGGATGATCCAAACAAAGGAATGGTGGTCAATCCAAGGGGCCAAGGTGGGAAAATACCCTATTAGCTGTTGGTCATCTGATCCAATTATGATGATGATGTCGAAGGACCGATTTGGTCATTCTGACCATTGGAATAATGATGGTTACGGTGTTCTTTCTGTCTTGAATTCCTGACTATAGATACTCCCTTCTATAACTTATGATTGAAATAAATTTATTAATCCCAATTGCAACATCAATATCTGAGGTGCAATGAAATTTTATCAGTGCTATTCTTTGGAGGAAAAAAAAAGATATAATTGGAATTTGATACTGAGAAATGCCTGGCTTTGTTGATCATCAGCCTCAGCAGAAGCCTGTAATGAGCTTATGGCATATTCATTGGTACTGGCATGCTGTTGCTATACTTGCTGCGTCCGGAGAAAGCTTCGCAAGATGCTCAACATCACGGTAATTCCATTTGTTTATGATTCTTCTTTCTTCTTCCTTGCTCTCTCTCTCTTTTGCTCATTAGAGATTGCTGAACCAACCAAAGTAAAGTGAGTAATGCCTATGATGATTTGTTGGTAGTAGGTTGGGTACATCAAATGTGGAGACCTCCATGGCATGTCTGCCATGTGTAGTGAGCTCTACTGATCTGTTGGCTGGTTCAGTTGATTGACATATGGCATACCTCAACCTTGAGGTCAGGGGCTTTCAGCCCAGCTTACCTGCACAGATGCACAGAAGAAACAACAACAAAAAAAGGAGTAGATGGAAGAAATGGGGGAAGGGTTTCAATGTTTCTCATTAGGACCCTAATTAGTTGAATCAAATCAACTCTACTTGCACCATATATTGCCCCTTCTTGGTGGCATGTACTGCTTTCTCCTTGTGAGTCCTGCTCAAAAGAGATTGTCTCACGGGGTGCAACAACATCCCTTCCAGTCCAGTGCAGCATCTGTTACAGCGCTTTCAAGGGTACGTGGAACAACCACTGGCGGTGTTCTGCGATAAGACGAGAAGGGTTACTCTTGCGTGCCCTTTATTGAGCTCCGTTGCTTGCTTGGTAGGAACCCCCTGTCGAGCAGCCTATACTAGAGTTAATCACTTTAAAGTTTTAAACAAAAAAATTGTGTGGTTTTTTTAGATTATCTCTACGAATGATAGCTGGTGGCTATATGTATTGATTTCTCGGCAACATTATATGTTCTCAAACTCTGTACATCTGATCCTTGGTTACATGTCATGTTAATGTGCATTGTTGACAGGGCTGACCAGATCCGCCACGTGGAAAGCTCACTCAACCCATTGTTTTGGTTTCACCCAAAAACCCAATTCATTACTCTAGAATTTTCTAGCATAGTTGTTTTCCTTTCTTAGAGTTTCATTTTTAGTAGATTTGTAATTAGATTTAATATCTTTCCATTTTATCTTTTTCTTTCTCTGTAGGCAGTCAAACTTGAATGAAGAGGCATTAATCAATTTAGCCAATTCCCTTTAGTTTTCTGTGTTCTGTGTTGGGTTAACTTCTTAAAGTATCGAAAAATATGTATGTACCCTACTTTCATTCGATGATGCTATTTTGTACTCTTGGCTTGACAGGGGGGGATTTGTGATGACTTCCTCTCACATTTGATGTGTTGCTGCTGTGCCTTGGTGCAAGAATGGCGAGAAGTGGAGATCCGTGGTGCCTATGGTATGTGCGTCTTTCAATATCATTTCTGTAGCTCTAGTCGTCTTACAATGGGGGAGTTGGTGGGGTGGTTGCAAAAAGAGACTTTAATTAATCATATCATAATTTGTTGATATGAACCAAATTGCAGGCCCTGAAAAAACAAAGACGAGCCCACCTCCATCTCAGTACATGGAATCCTAAAATGATATTTAGAGCATGAAAAAGAATGTTTCAGGTAGTAAATTATAGAATAGAGATTCATTTTGATACTTATTGTAGAGGTAATAGCTGGTTGAATTGCTCCCTGTAATTTGTACTTTGGTGACTTGTATGCAATGATTTGTCCATGTAAAGATCTTTTTACACTGACAGCTGAGATTATGTCATATGTATCATAGTCAAATTCTTTACATGGAAGGGTTGTTTGGATTCTTCATTTAACGCACATGGATTGATCCATGTCTTGATTACATCGACCTTGTCTCAACTACATTGGGTTTATACTTTATATATATAGAGTAGTGGTGTGAGTTCAATGGAGTTCGGAACTACCAAGCTTCTCCAGCAGCTTTACATCCACCAAGGAAATAAGAGTATAGTGTTCTGGACATCCATTACCTTTGGTATGAAACGAATTGCTCTTACGCGGTGTGCGATACTCTTATGCTGCACTCTGGTACGAGACTGATACAATTTTATGAACCTTACTCTCTCGATTGGCAAAATTCTGTTTTGTGAAATTGCTAGCTGGGTCGATCTGCCTTGCTTGTATGGCACGTTTGGTTAGCTGGGGCTTGGGCGTGCATTCGATTCGTAAACGTTTTAGGTAGATTAGCATTCATTTAAATCAAACAGGTATAGCAGCGTTGCAACCAGCACCTTCTCGGCTTCTCTTTTGCCCTGAGAAGGTTTGCAGAAAAATAAAGGATTGATGAAAGAAAAAGTCTGCTAATTTGGTGGGAGTTATAGAGTTAAAATTTTACATTGGTTTGTGCATGTCTTTGGCGAAGCTCGCTCCGTCTAATAATTTTAAGATTTTGAATTGGTTATTCCAACAGTTTTATACGGTGTTCCAGAGTTAGACTGAGTTGAATTAAGTGAAAAGTGATAAACTTTTAAAAGGAATTAAGAAAAAAAATCCGAACTAATTGATTACTTTGAAAACTAACAAAAAATGAGAAAATACAGAGGAAATGAGAAGATACAGAGATTTTGGGAATGTTTCTCACATTGAGCATGAGAAGACAAACTGCTTTCATTTATTTAGAAACAGCAATAGCTTAAGTTACATATTGTGCTTACACGTGGACATGAGGGGACCATGTGGACTATGATGTCAGAAACAGAAAAATTAACAAACTAACTAACAACTGTAACAGACTCAGTTTTATTTCTATTATCCCCCCGCAAACTGAGCAGAGGTTTAGGACCTAAGCCCAGTTTGGTACAAATGCTAGAAAACTCCCTCCGAGGTAATGGCTTTGTAAAAACATCAGCTAACTGCTGTGAGGAGGGAATAAACCGAGTGAGTAGTGATCCAAGAGCCACCTTCTCTCTAACGAAATGGTAATCGATCTCTATATGCTTAGTCCGAGCATGTAAAATAGGATTCACCGTTAAATGCAAGGCACTGATATTGTCACAGTACATGGTTGCAGGCTTGGACTGAGAAACACCAATATCTCGAAGAAGAAAAGATAGCCAAGTCAACTCAGCAGCTGTGGAAGCCATGGCCCTATACTCGGCTTCAGTACTTGAACGAGCAACTGTTGGTTGCTTCTTAGCACTCCAAGAAATACATGTAGAGCCTAAGAAAGTACAAAACCCAGTTGTGGAGCGGCGAGTGAGAGGGCAGCCAGCCCAATCCGAATCGAATAGGCGAGCGATCAAGGGAACTATCCCGCAAGATACGCATTCCATGATTCGAGTACCACCGACATACCGAAGTATGTGTTTCACCATCCTGAAGTGAGAGAGAGTAGGATGATGCATATGTTGACAAACGGTATTCACAGCAAACGACAAGTCTGGTCTGGTCATAGTGAGGTATTGAAGTGATCCCACCAGACTACGATACAAAGTGGGATCAGAAAACAAAACATCTGTGGCAGAGTCGGATGATGTAGAAAGACTCATTGGAGTAGAAATGGGCTTGAGAGCAGTCATATTAGCTCGCCGAAGAACATCAGCAGCATATTTTGATTGGGAGAGAAAAAGACCGTGGTCATCGTGCAAAACCTCAATACCAAGGAAATAATGCAGAAAACCCAAATCCTTCATTGCAAAAGTAGAACCCAATGCTGAAATAAATTCATTCAAGAACAAAGGTTCATTCCCAGTCAAGATAATGTCATCCACATACAGTAGGAGAAGTAAGATGCGACCGTGATGCCGATAGACAAATAACGACGGATCAGACACGCTACAATAAAAGCCATACTCCAAAAGAAAACCGCTGGAGCGATCAAACCAAGCCCGTGGGGCTTGTTTTAAACCATAGAGTGCTCGTTGAAGTTTACACACGGCAGTGGGCTGAGAAACATCCTCAAACCCAAGGGGTTGACTCATGTAAACCGGAGTGGAGAGATACCCATGAAGAAAAGCATTCTTGACGTCAAGTTGCCGTATAGGCCAACATCGGATCAGCAACGGTGAGAATCAGCTGATGGAACCAGGCTTAATAACCGGGCTGAAGGTCTCAAGAAAATCAGTACCTTCCTGTTGATTGTATCCTTTAGCAACAAGACGCGCCTTAAGGCGTTCCAAGCTACCGTCAGCACATAGTTTGGTCTTGTAAATCCACCGACACCCAACAATATTCATTTCTTTGGTTCGAGGAACCAATGTCCAAGTATTATTATGTGCTAGAGCCTCCATTTCCTCAACCATTGCAGCACGCCAACCATCATGACACATGGCAGATTTGATAGATTGTGGTTCTGTGGGAATGGTCACAGAGGTAAGAGCATATCGTGAGTTTGGTTTGACAACACCCAGTTTGCTCCTGGTGACCATATGATGAGAGGAAGAAGAGGACTGTTGTGCAATAGGTGTCTCAAGAAGAGGAGCTGGTTGAGGTAAAGTAGGTTCAGGTTGATGTAAAACAGGTTCAGATTGAGGTAAAATAGGTTCAGGTTGATGTAAAACAGGTTCAGATTGAGGTAAAACAGGTTCAGATTGAGGTAAAATAGGTTCAGGTTGAGGCAAAATAGGTGGATATATGTGGCCGTGTACACTGGAGAACCATGGACCTATAGTAGTAGAATCAGGGACAGACTTTGTAGAGGCTGGTGAGGAAATGGCCGAAGGGATCCATCTCTCAAAGGTACTAAAGTCGACAGTGGGAAGTTCTGGAGAAGTCGGAGTTGGAATTGCAGCTCTTTGAAGCGGAAATACACTCTCATTGAACACAACATGACGTGAAATGTAGACTTTCCCTGTAGAATAATGAAGACATCTATAGCCTTTGTGTCTATCACTATACCCCAGAAAAATGCAAGGGAGTGACCTCTGAGCAAACTTGTTTGGGCAATAACCTCTCAAATAAGGAAAACATTGAGTTCCAAATACTCTCAACACAGTATAATCTGGTTCCTTGGCAAATAAAAGATGCAGGGGAGTATCCATACCTATAACAGAGGAAGGCAATCGATTTATAAGAAAAACAGCAGTGGAGAATGCCTCTACCCAATACCGAAGAGGAATGGAAGCATTATATAACATCGCAAGACCCAACTCGACAATATGCCGGTGTTTTCTCTCAGCAATGCTGTTTTGCTCGGGTGTCTTTGGGCAAGAGATGTGATGGATAATACCAGCCTGATTGAGATGTGCAATAAACCCTGAATCCATAAACTCACCACCACCATCAGATTGAAACACCTTGATCTTCTTTTCAAATTGTCGCTCAACCATTTTTTGAAACATAACAAACACTTTAAAGAACTCAGATTTGCGCCGTAATGGGTAAATCCAACTATACCGAGAGAAATCATCTACAAACAAAGCATAGTATCGAAATCCTTGAACACTAGTAACTGGAGCATTACCCCAAAGATCACAGTGTATGCGAGCTAATGGCTCTGTACTACGAGTAAAAGAAGAAATGAACGGCAACTTAACACTCTTACTAAGTTGACAGCTGCTACAAAGACCTTGTAAGCTATGGGTTACAGTAATGACCCCTTTATTCTGAAGAAATTTTGTAATTTTTCCTTGGGGATGCCCCAAACGCTGATGCCATATATCTGCTGTTGCTGATTTGAATCGATGTGAAAAATAAGCTTCATGCTGTGATTTATTATCAAAAGCATACAGTCCACCAAGTCTACTCCCCGATGCCAATATCTTCCTTGTCTGTAGGTCCTTTATCACAAAACCAGCACCATTAAATTCAAAAGCACAAGGTAAATCCCTAGTGAGTGTGAAACGACGGTAGATTCTTACGAATAGCGGGGACAAGTAGAACATCCTTTAATCGTAAAGTTGTGTTACCTTGCACAATTTCTCCTTCACCAACATGTGTGATTGGTAATTGAGTACCATCCCCAACCATTACAGTATGTGAACCATTATAAGGGATGAGATTTTTAAGGTTACCTGCTGTATCAGTCATATGAGCTGTAGCTCCGGTATCTGGGAACCATGCTGAGTCCTGTGCATCAGCTATGTGCATCGCAGCCAGGGCAGATGGAACATCTCTAGCTTGGAAGTTATTATCAAACCTACTCCAACACTTCAGAGCTCCATGTCCATATTTGTAACAGATTTGGCACCTAATCGGTGAGCCAACATACTTGTTCTGAGAACCGTAAGACGGATTTTGGCGCTGATTTGGAAAGGAACTCTGTTTGTCAGTGGTTTGGTTGAACTGTGACTTGAATTGAGTCTGGCCAGAAGCTTTCTGCTGAGTCTGACCAGAATCTGTATCAATCTTCTTTGGCCATTGACTGTTGCCTTGTGGTTGACGCTGGCTGTATTGAACAAAACCTCTACCATGAGAGGTAAAGGAGTTCTGTCTTGTTTAGGCTTCTTGTTGTGGTCACCATAGTAAGCCATGTGTGAATTCGTCATTGTATCGTTGATGATTACGATTGCGCAAGTCATGACTTAACGTAAGAGGAATCAAGTCGGCATAACAAGGCACCGGTGGCTTTAGCATAGTCGTAGCAAAAGTCTCATAAGCGGTCCAAGATTGGTAAGTAGAGAAAACACTTTCTTCGATCTAGCACAGGTTTGCCGATTGCATTGAGCTGATCACAGATGTTCTTGAATTCCACAAGATATTCAGATAGAGACTTTGCATCGGTTTTCTTGAGAAAATGCAGCTTAGAGAGGAGCTCAAATTCTCGAGCCTCGGATGCTTGAGAAAAAGTCAGAGAAAGTGTCTTCCATAGCTACAGCTGAAGTCCGAATTCCAACGGCCAAACCGAGAACATCTTCAGATAATGTTCCAGTGATCCAGGCTTTAACCAATCGGTCAGTTCGAATCCAGGCCATATAGGCTGGATTTGGTGTTGAGTTACCGGAGGAATCGATTGTCTCTCGATCTGGTATGAGAAGATCCCCAGTAACAAAGCCAAGGAGATCCTGACTTTCTATCAGAGACAAAATTTGAGTCTCCCACAGGAGAAAATTGTTCTGATTGAGTTTAAGAGTTACAAAGTTTGCAACATTGAGGGTGCAAGGATAAGCGTACATAACAGATTCAGAGTTGTTTGTACCAGTAGACATGATTGCTTAGACTTACAGTAAAACAATCGTAGAGGAAAAGATGGAGAAAGATTCAAGATCTAAACAAAAAGATTTAAGATCTTTAAAGAAAAACAGATCGAGAAAGACTCAAGAAAGGAGAAATTGATCTGTAGAGTTACCCTAACATTCTGTAGATCTGCACTTAGAAAGACTTCAGAAGATCATAACCGATCATTGAAGAAGATGAAATCACCATTGTTGTGCGAGAGAAGTTCACTCTTGAAGCTCTGATACCATAACAAAAAATGAGAAAATACAGAGGAAATGAGAAGATACAGAGATTTTGGGAATGTTTCTCACATTGAGCATGAGAAGACAAACTGCTTTCATTTATTTAGAAACAGCAATAGCTTAAGTTACATATTGTGCTTACACGTGGACATGAGGGGACCATGTGGACTATGATGTCAGAAACAGAAAAATTAACAAACTAACTAACAACTGTAACAGACTCAGTTTTATTTCTATTAAAAACTTCAGTCTCTAGAGAATATTTCAATACTAGCACCCCATTTGTTTAGAGGGACTTAGGTGGGGTGGTAGGAAAATATTGATGTGGCATTTCAAAATATCACCAAATTGGAGGGATTTTTAGTTACTATCATGGGAAAAATAATTTTACCTCAACATTTCTACCACAATAAAACCCCATCAACATTGGGGTCCCATCTTTCTAACAATCCCACTCAACCTTCCCCTCTAAATAAACAGGGCCTAACTGTCTGGAGGTTTCGTTTCAAAAAATTGGAATTGGACCGGTTGAATTAGAATAGACCATGATCAATCCTGATCTCAGCCCTTTCGACATTATACATTCTTGGTCCAAAACTCCTACAATTGTAGAGTTATCCGATTTAAGGATTAAAATCCTCTGCAATGCGGATATCTAATGGTGCATTATAGTGTGGTTTGACAGCTTGACATGTGAAAGAAACTTCATCCAACGGTGCGAACTCGATGCAAGGGAGTTTTTTTTTTCTTTCTTCTCAAATTCGGCACCATTAAATGTCGCATCTTCCATGTGTCAAGCTCTCATGCCCATTAGAGTTCACCGCTAGATTAGGACACTACAAATGATTTTTTTTTCCGTCAGCCGATTCTAGGGCTTTTGGAGACCGATTTCGACTTTTTCTGATCCAATTTCCGATTCCGTGTTCTGAATCCTTGAAATTGATCACCACTTTCCACCGCAATGAAAAGTGAAAACCGAACAAACGAATTGCCTCAAATGTTATTTTTGAGAAAAACGACAGACCATGTTGAGGAACAAAGAGGCGAGAGCGAGAGGTTGGTTCCTACTTCCTCCTCGAGGCCTGCCTTCCTCTATCGTCTTTTATCTTCTTCGTTTTATCTGTTCAAGCGAACGAGAGGTCCAAATACCGCTGTTGCTTTCCTATTCTTCGTCCTTCATGCAGTCACCATCTTTCGTGGTTCATATTTGATAAACAAGAAAACTATTATTCAGTGTCCGCGACCTAACCTATTAGATTGCTTTTTCTACTGTTTTTAACACCATTTTCCCCTAAATCTCCCGAGGTCCACTCGATCAGGCTAATCAGCTGCATTTGGAACTCGCAATGTCATTTTATATGATAGCCCGAAGTATATCACATCGCACCTTCAACGATTGTATGAAACAGAGAGAAAGTCTCAAAAAAGCTCTGTTCTCGGTTTCTTCTCTCAGTTCTCGAACTCTCAACTTTCAAACTCGATCGCAAGCTTCCATGGCGAAACCCCTTTCAATCGAGGTGTGGAACCCAAATGGGAAATACCGAGTCATTAGCACCAAATCGATGCCTGGTACCCGATGGATTCGTCTCTTAACCGATCAAGATTGCCGTGTTGAAGTACTTTTTATTCTTCTTCTTCAATTCATCCATGAGTTCTCCTGTTCTTGTTATTTCCGAGGTTTATAGTTTGTCGACTGATCTTCACTTGTCTCAACTTTCAGATATGCACCCAGAAAAAAACCATCTTGTCTGTGGAGGACATTATTGCTCTCATTGGGGATAAGTGCGACGGAGTAATCGGGCAGGTTAATTTTCTTAGTTCTCTCTCTGAGTTCTTCATTGATTGCCAAGGGTTTCGGGTTTTGGGTTTCGATTGTCGTTATTTAATTTCATTTTTGTGTTTCAGCTGACAGAAGACTGGGGAGAGGTGTTGTTTTCTGCATTGAGCAGAGCAGGAGGGAGAGCTTTCAGCAACATGGCTGTTGGATACAACAATGTTGACGTTAATGCAGCTACTAAGTTTGGAGTTGCCGTTGGAAACACTCCTGTAAGTCTTTCACTTGTACTTCTTTCTTAATTATTTGCTATGTTTGTGTACTGCATAGATATGATCACCAGTTTCTTATGATCATAAATCAGCATATACCTTCTATCATACATATTCACTAATTCACTTACACATGCATGTTTTGGTGGAAAGATGCTAGAAAATTAAACATTGCATTAGCTTTTTGATTAATGTTGCTTTGCAGTCTTGACATTGAAATAAAAATCTGAATTTTGAGATCATTCCCTGTTTATTTGTTAGGGAGTACTTACAGAAACAACAGCAGAGTTAGCTGCTGCACTTTCTCTTGCAGCAGCTAGAAGAATAGTTGAAGCAGACGAGTTCATGAGAGCTGGTTTATATGATGGATGGCTTCCTCATCTGTATGATCACATATTCTTCTACACTGGATCGTTGGGTGAAAAGATTTACTAAACACAGATTATAAGTACCAGTCTATGATTTTAGTCCTTGATCCTTTCTTGATAGGTTTGTGGGGAACTTACTTAAGGGGCAGACCGTGGGGGTCATAGGAGCTGGTCGTATTGGATCTGCATATGCTAGAATGATGGTAATCTCTAAAGTGAATGATTAATGTTAGTCCTTCAAAATAAAATTTGGTATTTTAAATTGGTTTGCAACCTTTCACCTGTATTTGATATACCAAAGGAAAAAAATTTAAATCTGTCCTCTGAATT
Organism: Telopea speciosissima; assembly: GCF_018873765.1. Taxonomy (NCBI): domain Eukaryota; kingdom Viridiplantae; phylum Streptophyta; class Magnoliopsida; order Proteales; family Proteaceae; genus Telopea; species Telopea speciosissima. The sequence continues at coordinate 17,171,510 of NC_057920.1, read as the reverse complement.
CTCAGAAAATTTTCTTCTGTTTTAACAGACATTTTGATTTTTAAATGGCTGGGATTTCCATCTCTTTACCCAAATATAATTTTCAGCCTGTTTTGTTGCTTTTGTATCGCTTGTTAAAGATGATCTCTTTAAACATTATGATTTTCTTGACAGATAGAGGGGTTCAAAATGAACCTCATTTACTATGATCTATACCAAGCAACTCGGCTAGAAAAGTTTGTTACAGGTATGAAGGTTAAGATGTACTTGTTTCCTAATATACCTTGGGTGGTGCTTACTTGCTTCTCTTCTGCAGCTTATGGAGAATTCCTGAAATCAAATGGTGAACAACCTGTCACTTGGAAAAGAGCAGCTACAATGGAAGAGGTGCTCCATGAGGCCGATTTGGTGAGGTCTAATATCTTGTGCTTGACTGTGACATTTAAAGCGTTAACAAGTATTCAAGATGTATATTAGATCATCAATCAATGCACATTTACAAATTAAGATTGTCAAAGTGTCCAATTCGCACTACTGTGGTTCTTACAATATTCTAAAATCAGATAATTTGGTTTTAGTGAAATGATTCTGTTGATGCTCTTTACAGATAAGTCTTCATCCTGTGTTGGACAAAACTACATACCATCTGATCAACAAAGAGAGGCTTTCAATGATGAAAAAGGTGAGTTATCTATACAGATTCCTTTTTTTTTTTTCTTTCTATAATTCAACTAAGGAAATACGAGCAACATGAATTGAGAGAAACAATTTTCTTTACAGGAAGCGATCCTTGTGAACTGTAGTAGGGGCCCTGTGATTGATGAAGTGGCTCTGGTTGAGCATCTGAAAGAGAACCCCATGTTTAGAGTTGGTCTTGATGTCTATGAGGTGATCTCCATGTCCATGAGTTTGGATCATTGTTTCAAGTCAACTTTCATGTTTTTACCTTTCCTCAATCCCTTATCGTTCATGGTCTTTTCAACAGGATGAGCCTTTCATGAAACCTGGACTTGCTGATATGAAAAACGCTATTGTAGTACCTCATATTGCATCTGCTTCCAAGGTAAGAAGAGATCCTACAATATTTTCGCAGATTAGAACACCCACAGACATTCTTTTTCTATATCTGAGCCATATCATTAATCAAATGCATCTTGACTTCGAACAGGGCAGTTACATGCATATCTATCTATCATTGTACTGATACTCACCATGTATATGTGAAGTCCTTTATGTGCTGGCTCAATTATGAATATAATCATTTCCTTTTTTGGTTCTTGTAGTGGACTCGTGAAGGGATGGCAACACTGGCTGCTCTGAATGTTCTGGTATTTTACAACCATCAATTGGACACTCTACTCAAGTTTGACTGTTGGAACTCAATTGTCACTTTATGATTTGCTTTGTTGATTTACTGAAGTAAAACACTCTTTATGTGTTTATTACAGGGGAAAATTAAAGGATACCCAGTTTGGTCAGATTCAAACCGAGTAGAACTATTTCTTAATGAGAACTCCCCACCACCAGCTGCTTGTCCAAGCATTGTAAATGCAAAGGCCTTAGGTACAAATTAGAATTTGAAATTTATAAATTTTGTTGATTTACAGGTTTTGTGATTTAGCCTAATCTGCAGTTTTCTTCTCGTAGGTTTAACTGCTTCAAAGCTTTAAGCAAGATACATTTTACATTTCGGTGCCAAATAGAGATAGTTCCGGGATGTTAGTGGCATGGACTCCAGTGCATCTCTCCACTTATATCCCGCCATGTTTAATAGTTTTCTTAAAGTATGTTCTGGCTTCTTTACTTGTCCAACATATGATCCCTCCAGGCTTCCCATCGATTGTGATCCATGTTGTATGACAGTATGAGGAATGATAGTAAGTCCTGACCTCGAGTCTCTGTCTTATTTACTGTGACGCAATAAGTTGTCCTTGATTCTCATCTTATTTACTGTGAGGCAATAAGTTCTGGTCTCGAGTCTCATCTTAGTTACTATAAGGCAACTTAGGTTCTGCATTGTTTGACTTCAGCTCACATAAACGAATAAACGAGTTTATTTGTATCTAAAGATGCACTTTACAACTAGTTTGCTGGATTGACTTCATCTCACATAACCGAATATACGAGTTTTATTTGTATCAAAAGATGCATTGTACAACTAGTATGCTGGGCTAGCGTCGAGCAACGGATGAGATAAACAAAATCTGTATTCCTTACAACATATTTTTCTGGATTTTAGGCATAATACTATGAATATGTATGGCCATTCAGTTGCTTGGGAATGAGTTTTGACTTCAAAATATTGGACTATAACTTCATTTGTCACCCTGCTGGATGATGGGTTCAAACAGATCCATATAAAGGATGCTCATGAAAGGTTCATGTGATGTGAGCCCGTGGTCTCCTCATCATCATTGAGACATTTGGGATTGCAGGTTACATTTATCTTACATTTGTAAAAATGGGATTAGTAGATACTTAAAAGTATCTGTTCACCTTTTTTTCCCTGATTTCTGACAATCCATATTATGATACTGCTTAGGCAACCTGATTGAGGTTACTACAGATGTCTGCTGCCTCTCGTTCGTTATCTTTCTTGAGAAAGAGGCTGTTCTTAAGAGCCTGCAAAAAAGCAGTCCGTTCCTGTTTAGGTAAGGTTAAGGTTGTGTTAGATCCTTCATATCCATGAAATGCTATGCCATGAACATTGTTTGGCTGTCTTGGCCTCAAGAGGAAGTCGACTGCCTCATAAAGCTTCGAGTTCTGTCAAATTGTTCAGGACAGTGTTTTATACCCAGAACTTGCCTGGTGACTGTTGAGTAGTGGCCTTGACCATTTCATATATATGGATACATGCTTTTTAATTTCTTTGTTGCAAGTTGTATGCATTTTTTCATGTGGTCCACTCCCATTCACTACACAGGCATGCTGCCCCCTCCCACCCCACCTACTCCACCCCCCCCCCCCCCCAACCCAAAATAAGAAAAAGAAGATTGGTTTTGACTTTTGAATTTTGTAATGAACATGGAAATTGTTTGCTTTAAAACTAGCCATCGATGCATGAAAACTGAGGTTTAACCAATGCTATATTCTTCCAAGGACAGTTTGCTTTTATTTATTTATTTTTAAATGATTAACTCATGTTGTCTAAATTAATTGAAATCTGTGTCACTGGAAAGGTCTGTTATACTTTTCTTTAACAAATTGGTTGTAATGCAATTTGAAATTGGAAAAAAAAAAAATTCCATTATTTTTATGTTTATTTTTATGTGCAATGTTAGGAAAATAAGACCTCGTAGTTATGCAGGAAATACTTCTATTCTTCAATATAGAACTTAAATTTTGAAGGGATTTTCTTATTGAAACCCCTTAAGGTATCAAATAATTTGAAACTTTGTTCTTTAATGTTTTATTTCTTATGTGGGTAAATATTGTCATTTCACATGTATACTTCAAAAATATACAAGATAATGATAACTTTTGATAATGACATTATGATAAGTTATTTTCATATTATTTTTGAAAGTTTTTATATCGGTGTAAGACAAGGGACAATTAAAAGAAGGTGTCAAGTTCTATATGCATCTGTAGAGGGGTCATTTAAACAGTCGCAATTTTGAAAGATGAAAGGCTGCAAAACTAATGCCTTGGCCTCTATAGACCTCAACAAACACAATGAAAACAATTTAATTATCTATGGAATTGTGCCTTAATTGAATTATATATAAATATAATATGCGGCAATCTATTTCCTCTTCTAAGGAGAATAGAACAATGTTAAGAAGTGTTGTAATTGAGTATAGTTTCATTTTTCACTTATTGCAAACTGGTGGTTCATGGCAATAAGACATATGTGGACATAGAAAAAGGAGTACTCCCATGTTAACTGTGAGAAGAGGGTTATGAAATCAGAAAAATAGTTCTTTATGGCAAAATTCTCCTATAGAATATATTAAGCAGGTAAAAAGTTGAGTAAAAAGGTTTTGTGATTCCATACAACTTCTAAACACCTTCATGCGCATGTTATGTCTTCTTGCTTTGGAATGAGCTTCTTCATCCTTGCACAAGAGTTCCAAACATCAACTACTCGCTGTTCCATTTACAAATTTGCCTTGACTCCTTGGAAAAAGACCCCCTTACTTGAGCTTCAATTTCGTCTCCTAGCAAATCAAGATCAAAAGCCAAAAAAAGTCTCATAAGCACAATTAAAGAAGCCCACCTATCCTCTCCTGAATTAACATCAAAGTTCCCTCCGATGAAAATGACAGGATTATCTGAAAAATATAAACCAAAGATTCAAGAGATTCATAAATTAAGAGAGGGTTCAACTCTTTCAGGGTATTGTGGGGCCAGAATAGAGAAATCCCCAATTCTCCAATCCATTTGTTGATATTAAGTAAGACATTTGAGGGATTTGGTTTAAGATTTTGAAAAACAACCCAATACCTATGTAACCAAATCAAGTACAAAGAGATTATAATGACACTAAAGAACCATGAACAATCTAAGGTAGAGAAAAACTATAATATATATAAAAAGGGGAAAAAGAACTCTATGGGGGGAGCATGGCCCTTGTGCCCAGACATAGGGGTCAAAATGACCGCCCACCCCATGAAAGGTGGAAATTCCTGCCCTGTTGATGTTTCTCTGTGTTTTCTCATTGGCCCTGCTCATGCGCAAGGGCCATACTCCCCCACAGAGAACTTAACCCCTATTAAAAGATGCAATAGTCCATAATAGAGGCAAAATTAAGGGTCTCAGTCCTAAGGCTAAGTTTTGACATACATAAGTTAGGTGTCTAGCTTTGCAAATGCCTAATTTTTTATCCACCATATTAATAACCAACTGAAGAAGGTTCCAAGCTTTAGATCGATGGTGGATTAGATTTGTACCAAGATAAACTATAAGTCTACTTAATTTTGGTTTTTACTTAATTAACTAATATTATTGAAGTGAGATATCCTTCTTCTACTGAGCACACGTTATTGTTGCCCTCAATGAGGCAACGGTGATGTGTACAATTAAATTATCCTCTGGTCCGGCTTTCTTCCAAACTATTCACACCACGTTTTAGTGTTATGTTTTTCCCAGAGCTTTTCTTGCATGTTTAGACATATTTTATGTTTAAATTTTGTTTCGTCTTACATTTTGATTTCTCATCATCTAATCCTTGGCTTCAATGCTGCCATATCATTTTGTTAGATGATTTAGGATCCTTCCATTGCATTTCATCGAATTTTTCACTAGTCTTGGGTCTAAGCCTTTTCCCCACCCTTTTCTAGTGCATGGCTAGATTGTGTGACATTTTTTGTCTTATTTTATGCACAAATTTAATGAATATAATTTTACATTTTTATGATGTTTATGCCTCTAATATCCATGATTGACATTTCCAACATGCTTGATTAATTTAATGCAATTCTGTAATTTCTAGCATGAACATGATCTAGTCTAAGTTTAATGTTATGTTGGATTTGTTATAGAATATTCAAGCATGTTTAGTAAACTAAACATGAAACATGCAGATGGTTAGACAAAAGTATGTTGATTTTATTCCTCGTTCCATGTTTTGTAGTTTACTTGGTCCATAATTAGTCAGCTTACACATAAATCACCAACCTAGGGTTGAAGACCGGTTTTAACCGGGTGGACTGAGGTGTCTAACACCTTCTTCGGATTGCAACCTGACACGAACCCTAACTTTGTTGGACATATTGGCACTGTATGGAGGTGTCATTATTGGCAACCCTTCCTAGATGGTGTGGAGTGTTCCTGTTCATGGCGATGCATGGTAGTTGTTGTGGGTCCCACATGCCAGTGGTGAGGTGGATAGTTTGTTGATGAGATGGTTTGGTGCTTGGTTATGTGGCATGTGTTTGTTGATGTGGAGGCATGATGGCATGTCATGTAGCTGGTGAAGTTGCTGAGTTGGTAGCCAAGTGGATGAGGTGGCAACTAGGGGACAAGCACACAGGGTAGTAGGCATAGGCTGACGTAGGGCCATGGCATGCGGCCACGCCCGCACAGGGACAGCATAGCATGCGACCATGCCTGCACACAACAGGCAGTCCATGCCCGCATTAGCTTGCCCACCGACGTCCCCATGCACAGGGCCCTGCGCATAGAACATATTCTTGGATGGTTAAAATTTGGCTAAGGCATAGCATGCTCGCCAATGATTCGATGATTTGTTGTAGAGAATGCCAAAAAAACTAAGCCCTCGCGAAGTCCAAAGTTTGTGAGGGTATGAAGTCAGTATTTTTGCATGTTGCACCAAAATATCACGAAGGCGTAGGCGAGACGTTATAGATTCCAAATCGACAGATTCTATAAAGCAATGACAACGAGATCCAAATCTGACGGCTCGAAGTGAATCGCCTTTGAGGCCCGACTTGAAGACATAGATTCCTTCGGTTGGCTTGTCATTCGTAGAGCACTGGAAGATTGATACTCAGCAAAGTATCGAAGTCGTTCAGTGCTTGTGTTGCACACGCATACGATGAGCCACACTTAAATCCCATTTGCTTGGCCCAGGTACTCGCTATTCAGTGACGGAAGAACAACGATCTAACGATGAAGATTGCGCTCGCCTTTTGGAAGGGCAATATGACAATGGAAATTCGAGCCACCAGCTCATTACAAAACGATTTGTCACAAGAATCTGCTAGATTCCAAATGAAGGGCATCCGTGCACTTTCCCTATACAAATCTGACGGCCATAATTAAAATTGTTATTGTGACTTTATTTTAAGCCCTTTTTGGATCTAGTTTTTTGTTGTGATCTCGAAATTCATGCAAGAGTCACTAAGCTACCAAAAGAGAAGGAAGGAGTGTAGAAAACCCTATTTTGCTAGAGAAGGTATTTTGGGTTATTATGGAGGCTACTTTGATGATGTGAGTGGATTCAAAGTTCTATTTGTACATCGAAGAATTAGTGTTTATGGGATCACGTAATGCAATTTGTATCTAGGTTGTTGTTTAGACTTGAAATTCCTAGTATGTAATTATAATTGGGTTGGATTTGTAATTTAAATATTCCATTATATTGTATGTAGGTGTGTAAATGAATAGTCGAAATATGTTTCCGTATTTGTGTTCGTATCCGTTTAGCACTATCCGAATCCGTCCGAAAGCTAAACGGATGCGGATATGGATAGACTATAGCTATCCGAAAAGCTATATTTACATGTAAATAGATAAAATATCCGATATGTATCTGTGTCCGTATCCGTTTAGCACTATCCGAATCCGTCCAATAGCTAATCGGATGCGGATGCGGATATAGCATTATCCGAGCCGAATCTGATCCGTTTACAACCCTAATTGTATGGGGTAGCAGGTGGGTGCTTGGTAGGATTTTGATTAGGGTGGTAGCCTAGTTCTTGTAGGATCAAGAACAGAAGCAGGAATCCCAAAGATCCCCGATTTATTGAGTATTTATTTAAATCTGTGATTACCACTGAGGAAAACGATTTACTGATGTCATTGCCTTCGGTAAAGGAAATTCATAATATTGTCTTAAAGTGTTGGGATTTCTGTCCAAGCCATTGTTGTTACTTTTGTACATAATTTTTATACTGATATTATGTTGATTATGTTGCCTTTTGGGACGAATCACATTTGAATTACTTTGGTCCCTAAGAAGGTAAAAGCTCTCCTCCCAAAGGATTTTAGACCTATCAATCTTTGTACTATAGTATACAAGATTGCGTCTAAATTGATTGTTGTGAGGCTTCGGGGATTTCTAAAGAGATCCATCTCTCCTTTCCAATCAACATTAATTAAGGGATATAGATTTCAGATAATATTGCCCATGAAATTATTCACTTTATGTGCCATTTTAAAGCTAAACAAGAATGAGTGGCAATTAACTTAGACATGTGAAAAGCCTATGATCGTCCGCAAATAGGTTATGTTTGAGGTTTCTTTTAGTTTCCAAGGTTTATTGAGCATTGGTGTGATATGGTAAGTTATCTATTATCATCTATTAGGCACTCCAATAAAACCTATGGATTTGCTTTTAATTTTTAGAGCTTTCAAAAGGTACGTAAAGGGTGTCTGTTAAGTCTTTTCCTATTTATCTTGGCTATGGAAGATTTTTCTCAATTAATGTCTATCTATAAAAAAAGGGTGTACTTAGTACACAAAACTCCCGCCACAACGGGGTCTGGGGAGGGTCATAATGTACACAACCTTACCCTGCTTCATGGAGAGATTTTTTCTCAACAAGAAACATGAACACTAAGTCGCAATGGAGCAACCTTATTGTTGTGCTAAGGTCCGCCTTCTGACTAATGTCTATCTATAGGGACACATGTTTTATGTAGGAGCCAATTTAAATGATGTGTTGATCTTTTAGGCTATTCTCAACCTTTTTTAGTGACCTATATAATCAACCTATTAATGCTGGTAAAATGAGGTGCTTTTCAATAAGATCAGTACTCCTTCTGCTCTTGGAGACCAAATTTATAAACAGCTTGGCATAAAAGAAATGTCTGTTAACTCCCTTTACCTTGGTTCAACTCTCTTAATTACTAGGAATAAATGTAAGGTTTGATTGGTATTGTTCAAATGGTTCAATCTAAGCTTGCAAATTGAAAAATATCTCTGTTAATACTGGTAAAAATGATAGGCGTTTCAATAAGTTTTGTATTCCTTCTACTCTTGGAGATCAAATTTGTAAACAGCTTGGCATAAAAGAAATGTTTGCTAACTCTCTTTACTTTGGTTCAACTTTCTTAATTACTAGGAATAAATGTAAGGTTTGACCGGTATTATTCAAATGGTTCAATTTAAGCTTGCAAATTGAAAAATATCTTTGTTATTTCAGGTTGGTCAGTTAATTACGTAAGAATTATGAGCTTAATTAATTATTTAGATTGATTAGTTAGTGAGAATCAAGTTACACAGACCGGTTCGATTCACTGACCAGTTTAGGGATATGTTAGCCCAACCCATTGTGGTTTAAGATTTAGGTTCATGATAGTATTATATATATTATGTTTTGGGTCCCCACATCCCTCATTCTATTCTTTTCCATTTTATCATAAAAGAGAGAGAGCAAAATGAGGTTTGAGGTGCTGTGAAAGATCTAGAACAAAGAGGAGAAGATCATGAAGAGCTGCATCAAGATCATCTCCAATATACGAACGGCGCAAGGTATGCCGAATCTTCTCAGTTAATTGTTACATCGTATTCTAGTTTCATTGTATGGTTTGAGATCTGAGTTTCATACCAAAGATTATTTTCTAACAATTGATATCAGAGTCATACCATACGGGACTAGAATCGATGTTTGATAATTTAATTATCATTAATTAAGAGGGAATCAAGTTTCAGCCATGGAAGGTTTGAAGCTTTTAGCCATGACAACCATTGTGTCACGTTAGAGATTGGAATTCAACTCTATGTGATCCTTGCTCACAGGGATTAGGTGGCGCTGGATTTTAAGAGAAAATCACTCAATCAACATCAGTAATCTTTGGTTTCTTAACGAATAAATTATTCATCACTAATTCCCTCTCCGACGTTTTCCTCTTGCGTCCAAATCAAATATCCTTTCCTCAAAACCCTAGAGAATGGAGTTCCGCCATATCCACGTCCATCAGAATGTTGGGTTAGGCTTACAGTGTGATGAGGCATAAAACACCCCACCTATCAGAGGCTGCCACGTGGCCGACCCGACCTCAATCCGAGAACCGAGTCGGGCCGAGCAGGAAATTGGGCCGACCCCATATCCGATAAGTCACCTGACAAAGCCTGGTTTGAGCGAGCTGGCCGGTGACTGCGGCCGAGATTATACGGGTCAGCCAGGGACTCCTAGCCGACCTCATGGCCGAGACCAACCTCCTCTCGGGCCGACCTCCATGGCCGACCTCACGGGCAGACCTCGTAGGCCGAGCCCTCCTCCATTGAGGCTCCCATAGCACCCCACCGGGGATCTCCGGTCCACGTCAGCACATCCCGAGAATCACGGGATAAGGACCGAGCCACGATCCCAACACAACACAGAATCACACTCTACATGGACTCTTACCTTAATAAGAGTCCGACCCCGAAAATAACTCTCCACTCCGCTCTACGCGAGAGAACCTTCCGAAAGAAGGACTCCTACCATACTAGGACTCTCCCAACCGTCTCATCTCCTCCTTACTCTATAAATACCCGGTATGGAGCTCTATTCCACATCTTGCTTTTTAGTACGCGATTCTGTGTCGCGTTGAAGACCCGACTTGAGCATCGGAGAGTCCTAGGCCGAGCCACACCGCCCTCTTGCGCTCATTGCTTGGTTTTTGCAGGTTCATTCACGGGCGAACCAAGTACCGGAAGTTTTCACACGCAACAGATTTGGCGCCGTCTGTGGGAACGACATCAGCAAGCATCGTCGTTTCTGCCAATTCCTAGAACAATAATAATGGTGCATACGAGGTCAGGGCAGCATGTCTCTACTTCCGCACGGAGGAGCCGCAACCCGTTCTGCCGACGAGACGATCACCGCCCCGAAGCCTCTCGGTAGGGGATAAACAGAAGACCCCCTAGGGCAGGTGGTGCGCAGCCCATCACGGGCACCATTCCACCTCCGTAGAGTGGGAATGGGGGAGGTGCACTAACCACGGCCGGCTAGCCGGTACAGCCGAATCAAGTTTGGACGGGAATGTCCTACCGCACCGCCACCCTTGCCGGAGAGTTTGGACCCGTAAGCCCGGCAAATAATCGACAGGTTATGGATTTACAGCTGCAGATGCTCCACACCAACGAGATGCTGCGCGCCTTCATGAACCGAGATGGCCCGAGGCGGGCTGATGGGTCAGCTGCGCGCGCGCCCTCCGGCTCCGCCCGCGCTGAAAGAAACTTGCAGCAAAATGAGGGCCGGCATAGGGCCGAGCCAAGTCGGGCTGCGTCCTCGCATCCGTCTCATCAGAAGACTCCACCTCCACGCCCCAGTAGAGGCTCTCGACGGGGTGAACAAGAACGTCGCCAAAGCCCGCGAACAGGGCTTGAAATTGAACCAGCCGGCTCTGTAGCAAGGAGGTCGGTATTTTCTGGACGGATCGGAGAGGACGAACCGCCGAGGATATTCCGAGAACAAAGGAAAGACCCGGTTGAAAGGCGCGCACCGAGACACGGAGAAGGATCGCGTCATACTCCCCGACGTCCGAGCTCACCTCCCCGAGAAGAACAACAGGGGAGTCCCCGAGGGTCCAACTTCCAAGAAGAAAAAGAACAAGGAAGGACGGTGAGGACCGAGCCGACCGAATGGCCGACTACAGCGGGATGACCGATCCTATCAACCCCGGCCGAGGAGCCGGTGGCCAAGCACGAAACCGAGCCGAGAAGCGGCTACGAGACTTGGCCGAGCAGTGGAGGGGTTGAAGAAACAGCGACCCGACGCCTACTCTTTGGTTGGGCGTCACCCTTATCCTCCCGAGATCATGACCGCGCCGCTACCACACGGTTTCAAACCTCCCCGCTCGACAGGTATGACGGGACGACCGACCGACGGATCACATCAACTACTTTAATGCGATGATGACCATGTACGGGGAACCGAGATCATTTCTTGCCGAGCCTTCCCTCGCATCCCTCAAGGGCGCGGCGACCTTATGGTTTTCCGGTTGCCGCCAAATTCCATAAAAAGCTTCGCTCAACTCGCCGAGCCTTTGTCACGCGCTTCCGAGTAGTATGAAACATAAGAAGACCACGGTCAACCTCCTTAGCGTGAAGCAAAGGCCTGACGAGTCGATCCGAGCATTCGTCTCCCGCTTCAACAAGGAATCCTTAGATATTAAGGATTTGGATGAGGCCACGGCCCATACGGCTATGAGCAACGGATTGGCCGACATGGACCTTATCAAGGACTTGGCCCCCGACAAGAAACCTGGCCGAGCTCTTGGAGAGGTGCAACGAGTTCGCAAATATGGCCGAGGTCCTCCAAGCCCGGAAGGGCAACGAAGGTCGCACCGACAAGAAAAGGCCGACAACAGACGATCAAGAGAAGACAAAAGGCCAAGGACGGATCGCCGAGCCGACAGTCGGATCGAGCTCGAGCCCCGACTACACGCCATTGAATGCATCTCGCAAGGAGATCTGATGCAAATACAAGATGGGGGTACATCCGCCGACCCCGACCGATGCAAGCGGGGTCATCTCGGAATCCCAACAAATATTGCCAATTCCATAAGGACAACGGTCACGACACCAAGATTGTTATCACCAAAAGAGAAATCGAAGAGCGATAAAAGCGGGCCACTTGAAGAGATATGTCAAAGGAGGCCGAGAAGATCGTGGAGGTCGGCGCGGATGACCGAGATCGAGAAGAGCCGAGCCTAAGGCCGAAACCAGGCGAGTTGAAAGAGACGATGACAAGGTCCGAGCCGAGAAGAAGGAGGACGGATCCGGACCGAGCAATGATAAGGGAGCCCCCATATACACTATCCTCGGGGGCCCGGCAAGAGAGTACTCCAAAGGCTAAGGCAAACGCCGCTTCGTCGGAGTAGCCGAGATGCCCGCCAAGAAACTCAAGCCGGCGGTGACGATTTCCTTCACGGAAGCCGACCTCGAAGGTATAAGTTTACCTCATGACGATGCTTTAGTGGTGCGGTAGAAATTGCGAACAGCACAACCCGTGTATTGGTCGATACCGCGCATCCGTGGACCTTATGTCATTGGAAGCGTCATCGACAATTCGGCCGGCGACGAAGCGCTTAAGCCCGAAGGAACCTCGCTTCACGGGTTCTCGGAGCGGCCGCGACTATCAAGGGCTCGATCGATCTACTAGTCACAATGGGGCAAGCTCCTGCCAGCGACGATCCAAGTCAAATTCATGGTGGTACGGTCGGTAGTGGCTTTCAACGCCATACTCGGCCGTCGGTCATTGACCGCCCTCCAAGCCATCATCTCCCGACTCACTTGAAGATGAAGTTCCCCACCGAGAACGGTGTCGGCAGGTCCGAGGCGACCAAAAGAAGGCACGAGAGTGCTACGCTACCTTCGTCTAAGCAAAACAAGGGTAATGTTCGAGGAATGGCCATGTGCGTCGAACACCTCCCCGAGGATCAGCGGGATGAGCTTATCGAGAGAAGAGGGCGACCCGTGGAAGACCTGACCCCACTTCATCTCGGCCAAGATGACCCACCAAGGTGGTCCAGCTCGATCACTACTAAATAAAGATCAAAGAAGGCGCTCGGAGTTTTCTTAAAAGCGAACGCCGATGTCTTACTGTCGGGCCGACATGTCGGGCATACCTGGACATATAGCCGAGCACCGACTCCATGTAGATCCGGGTCGAAACCAATCCGGCGTAAGAGAAGGAACTACGCACTTGATCGGCAAACCGCAATCAAAGAAGAGGTGGAGAAGCTTCACGATCGGGATTCATCCGAGAAGAGAAATTCCCGACCTGGTTGGCTAACGTCGTCATGGTCCCTAAACCGAACGGGAAGTGGAGAATGTGTGTCGACTACACCGACCTCAACAAGGCCTCGCCCAAAAGATGAGTACCCACTACCTCGGATCGACCTCTTGATCGACGCCACGGCAGGTCACGAGATGCCGAGTTTCATGGATGCGTACTCGGCTACAACCAAATCATGATGCATGAGGAGGACGAGTCGTACATGGCCTTCCGAATGACCAAGAGAATTTCGCTACAAGGTCATGCCGTTCGGATTGAAGAATGCCGGAGCAACATACCAGCGTCTCGTGAACTATATATTCCGCGAGCAGATCGGAAAGAACATGGAAGTCTACGTGGACGACATGTTGGTGAAAAGTTTGAAGGCCGAGCACCACTTGGCCGATTCGGGAAGAAGCCTTCGCGTATTGAGGAAGAACCGATGAAGTGAATCCCGCCAAGTGTGCATTCGGCGTAACCTCGGGAAAGTTCCTCGGCTTCATGGTCTCTGTCGAGAGGCATTGAAGCCAATCCGCAAAAATCGAGCCATCCAAGAGATGAGTCCTCCAAGGACGATCCGAGAAGTACAAAGGCTAAACGGACGTGTGGCGGCGTTGGCGCGATTCATGTCGAGATCGGGCGACAAGTGCCTACCGTTCTTTAAGGCCCTAAAGAATATCCGGAACCCAAAAGATTTTATCTCGGTCATCCAATGCCAAGAAGCTTTTGAAGAGCTCAAGAAATATTTGGAGAACCCGCCTCTTCTCACCAACCTGAACCAAAAGAGAAACTTCAAGTATACTTAGCCGCCACTCCGTAGCGGTCGGTGCGGTGTTGATCGGGAAGAGAGTCGAACTCAAAGGCCGATATACTATATCAGCCATGTTCTTGTTGATGCCGAGACAAGGTATTCCGGGTTCGAGAAAGTAGCATTCGCCCTAATCACGGCTGCAAGGAAGCTAAGGTCGTACTTTCAAGCTCATCCGATAGTGGTGTGACCGACCACCACTCAAAAAGATATTACACAAACCCGACGTTTCGGGACGGCTGATTTCCTGGCGCTTGAGCTAAGTGAATATGATATAAGCTATCGAATCGAGGACGGCGATAAAGGACAAGCCCTGGCCGACTTCATTGCCGAATGCACGGGGCCCGAACATGAGGTGGGAGAAGGAAAAACATCCAAGAGGTCGGTGCAGGCCGACCCGATTTGGACAATGAATGTTGACGGCTCAAGCAATTCCGGAGGAAGCGGGGCCGGCCTAATTCTTGTGAGCCCGAAGGCTTTCGGTCCAATATGCCCTAAGGTTCAAGTTTCCCGCCTCAAACAATGAGGCTGAATATGAAGCCCTTCTAGCTTGGACTTCGAGTCGCAAAGCTATGGGCATAAAGCGGTTGAAGGTGCGAGGAGACTCCCAACTCGTGGTCAACCAGGTCAACGGAGACTATGAGGCAAAAGACGAAAGGATGATAGCATACTTGGTCGAGCCCAAATCTGATCTCCGAGCTCGAACACTTCGAGATGACTCGAATACCGAGAGAAGAGAATGCCACGGCGGACTCCTTATCTAGGTTGGCCGAGGCCGACCTCCAATATCCGAGCCGGTCAAGATACATAGAAATATTGGAAAAGCCATCCTTATAAGACGAAAGCATAAAGCACATTGAAGAGGATGGGCCGACCTGGTTGGACCCCATTGTCAACTACTTGGAAAATGACCTGCTCCCGGGGAATCGAGACGAAGCAAGGAAGGTCAAGATCCGATCTTCCAAGTTCTCGATGATCGACGAGTACTCTACAAAGGGGCAATCTCGGCCCCTCTTCTACGATGTCCGGGACCGAAGGGGGCGAGTATGCTTTAGCCGAGGTGCATGAGGGAATATGCGGGAGTCACATGGGTGGCCGAGCTCTTGCATACAAGATACTTCTGGCAAGGATTCTATTGGCCAAGAATGCAAGAAGAGGCCATGAGATACGTGAAGACGTGTGAGAAGTGCCAACTGCTCGCGCCAATCCCAAGCCGACCAGCAACAAAATTAACCTCAATGCTGAGCCCAATCCCATTCGCTATGTGGGGAATGGACATTCTTGGAGATTTCACCCCGCATCGAGAAACAGAAATACGTAGTAGTGGCGATCGATTACTTCACCAAGTGGGTCGAGGCCGAGCCCCTTGCCACCATCACAGAAGAACATGGAAAATTTTTTCCGAGATAAGGTCATCTACCGGTTCGGGCTACCAAAGTTCTCATCACCGATAATGGCGCGCAATTCAACAACCCGCCTTCCGAGAATTCTCCACAAGACTTCCACATTGACTTCCGACCCATCTCGGTAGCTCACCCACAAGCAAACGGACAAGTAGAAGTGTCCAACCGAACATTACTTGCCGGCATTAAAAGGAGGTTGGATGAGGCCAAGGGAGATGGGTGGAAGAACTCCCAAGCGTCCCATGGGCATATCGGACAACCTGTAAGAACTCCAACCGGGAGAGTCCATTTCGCCTCGCTTATGGGACCGAAGCCCTCGCACCGTTGAAGTTATGGCTTCATCATATCGAGTGCTCAACTTCGATGAGAAGACCTATGAAGATGGGATGCGAGCCAATTTGGACTTCCTCGATGAAGTCCGAGAAAATGCCCTACTCCAAACGCGGCGTACCAACAAGACGGCAAGCTACTATGATTCAAGAGTCAAAGAGCGGCATTTTCGCCAAGGGGACCTTGTTCTCGTAAAACTCAGCGCATCCCGCCGAGACAACAAGGAAAATTAGCACCCAACTCGAAGGCCCGTACATAGTCTCCAAGCAAATTCGCCCGCACATATCGCTGGACTCAGGGGCAAGAAGGTACCGAGACCTTGAACTCGGAAAATTTGAAAAAGTTTTTTCAATAATTGAACATGCTTGTATTCGGTTTCGGGCGACATTTGATTCAATAAAGTCTTTTCTCCAACACTCAACATATTGGCAAGCTCCCAAGTCGAGTCGTAAGACCGGTCCTCATAGACCAGGCCGACATCAAAGACCGATCCTCATAGGTCGGCGCCAAGTCATAAGACCGGTCCTCATAGACCAGGCCGACATCAAAGACCGACCCTCATAGGTCGGCAGCCAAGTCGTAAGACCCGGTCCTCATAGGCCAGGCCGACATCAAAGACCGACCCATAGGTCGGAACTACCATAAGACCGGTCCTCATAGACCAGGCCGACATCAAAGACCGACCTCATAAGTCGGGCAATGTCGTAAGACTGTCCAAATAGACATGGCCGACATCTCGAGGGCCGACATTCCTATTTGGCCGAGCCTAACGAAGTACTAAACCACGCTAAGGCATTATGCTCGGCCAAGAAGGATATTCGCCACGCGTCCGCTTATATGATAGCCTCTCCAATCGGATCGAAAGGAAAGGCGGATTAACAACCAAAGCGAAGATCGCATTGACCGACAACGCTGTGGGCATGGATAAAAAAGAGACGAGTTCCTAAGCTCGGTTAATGAAACGACTCGCAGCTCGGCCACAAACGAAACAGACACGCAAGAAAAAAACCGAGGGCGCCGAGTTCAAATACTTAGACAAATTTTGACAAAAATAAGTCGTTTTATTCATTGTAAGCCGACTGATCGGCACGGTTACAAAAGAGGCAGCTCGGCCCCACACGTACCAAAAAAAAAAAAAAAAACATTTTTACATCTCCGCCTCCTCGGCGTGGGACTTGGAGGCACCCTCGAGGCGTCCACTCGTGTTGGGCTCGAGCGGTGGTCTTGAGGTCCAGCCTTCCGAGGGGCGACGTCGGTTGAAGCAGTGCCTCCGGGCTGAGCTTGGGTGACCTCGGCTCCCTCCTCATCTCCCATCTCCCGCAAAAAGTAGTCGCATCATCGTCAAAGCGGAGAGATTGAGATCGAGATACGCCTTGATCTCGCCAAAAGCTCACTGCTTTGTTTCAAAGCCTTCGGCGAAGGGAGGCTTCGATCTCGTGGCGTATATCGGCGTTCCTCCGATTGGAGATAGTCGCTAATCGCCGCTCCGAGCCGTGGCCGATCTTCCTTGGCCTTCTCCTTCACCTCGGCGAGCCGAGCCTCGCAGAGCCCGGACCCTTTCTCTCCGCCTGCCACCTCGGCCTAGAGCTCTCCACTCGGCCTCGGCGCCGTGAGCTTCTCTTGGGTCTCCCGACGCCTCGAACGGCATCCCGGGCGCTCCTCTCGAACGGCATCCTGGGCGTCCCGATAAGCCTTCTTGCACTGGACGTCCAAGGAATAGTTCTCGTCGGAGCCGCTCAAGCGGAGCATGGTCTCCACCGCTTGGCGAACCCCTACAAAAAGCATGAGAACAAAAAATCGTGATCAACTACACATATCGATCATAGGCAAGAGCCGACAAGGAAACTTACCATGTTGAAGTCTTGAAAAAGGGTGGAGAGGAGCTCGAGGTCGACAACGCCTCCAATTTCTCCTTGTCGTGGGAGCCGATCGGCATCCACCACTCCTTGGCGTGAGCGGTCGATGTCAAGGCCGAGTCCCCGGGAAGAGGCGCCAGTCGGCCTCACAGGGACGTTGTTGGCAAGCCCTCCCCGTGACGTATCGGGAGATGTTGGTGGGGAGGCCACGGCGGAAGGCCGCCACTTGTCGTTAACCAAGAGCTTTTGGCGTTTAATGTCTCTCGGCGGGCTCCTCTCGCCTTTTCGGCCTTTCCTTCCTCGGAGACCCGACCGACCCGTGTTCTTCTCGGCCTCCGCACCGACCACCACGTCCGATGGTCCCGCATCACCCCCTTTCCCTTGAGGCCTTGGAGGACTCTCCCCGGGTCTCTTCTCGGCATTCTTCTTCTTCCTATCTCGCGATAATCTCGGCCCTCACCGAGCCGTGTCCATGGGAGGAATGTGGCCGACCACCGCAAGAGAAACCGAAAACATGGGAAACAAGTCGAAAAAGAAAAGAAAACTAAGTTAAGGGGTCGGCTCGATAATCGAGATAAGCTCGGCAAGGGTTCCTACCAGGGGTCATATGCCAACTCAAGAAACCCCTCGTCTCGGCCGGAGAACATCAAGGGCGGGACGCTGGGGATCAGGTCGAGCGAGGTCATCTCGTTCTCGGCCGTGGGTAGTACCCTATTTACATAGTTCAGGTTCATCTCCTTCCACTCGGTTCGGAGAGGGCTGTTGGGAATGGAAGCTAAGAAAAAGCGGGGCTTCCAAGATTTGTTGAAGGTCGGCGTCGACTTAAACTTGTGACCGCCTAGAGCCGCGCTTCCCCGATCGGCGGCAAATAATACCACCCCTTCTCGAGACTTCTTCAGAAGAAGAGCCGAGAAAAAGGGCCACGCTAGCACCTCGGCCCATCTCGCAACAGGCATAGAAACCATAGACGGCCAGCCAGGAGTTCGGCACCACCGACCAGAGACAGTGGAAGTGGTCCAGATTTGGTCCACCAAAGGTTGAGAACGGGAGTCGAAACGCATACTTGAAGGGCGTCTCGCATGAGCCACCTCGCGCGGGCTCGATGAAGCAGTGCCATCTCCCGGGATTAGGAACTCTGAGCCTGAATGTCCTCGGGATGGCATAGGTTGTCCTCGTATAGTCGAGGTCGGCCTCGTGATTGTGCTCGAACGGCCGACACGCCTTCCTCGGGCTCGGGGCGTCGTCAGACGAGCTTTCGAGCCAACCCCATCTCGACGAATCTCCCTCACTTGATTCCTCATCGGATGAGGACGACCCGGAGTTCTCGGCCCGGCTGCGGCTATGGATTGGGCCGCGTGGTCGAACTCCATAGGTAACGGGCTCGGCCACCTCGGCCGACGAAGCTCCACCACATCGGGCTGCCCGAGGTCGAGCCCAATAGGTCTATGGTGGGGAGCGGACGGGAGTTCTCGGCTCGGACTTGCGCCCTCGCCGCCCTGGCGAGCAGTTCCCCCCATAGGACTACTACCAATCGACATATTGGGCGGAGAAGACTTATGGTTGAAGAAGAGTTGAGCGGGAACGAAGCGACGGCCGAGTCGATCACGAACGAAGCTTCACCGAGTCGGTCACGAGCAGACAAATGACGAGATCTATCGAGTTGACGGTTCCAAATCGGCCGAGAAGTCAATAACTTAGAGTAGTGAAGAATGAATAGTTAGGAGTCGCCTATTTATAATCCTTGGGTTTCACCGATCCAACGGCCGACCGAGCTCGGCATGATCCAACGGCCCGCATCAAAGGACGTTTGAATTCCCGAGCCCGCCATAATGACTCTCGACGGCGGCACGGACACCCAACCGTCGGTCGTGCGTGAAATCGCGGCAATAAATAATCTCGGCCCAACCGCAAGAATCTTCCCGACAAGCGCCAGAAATTTCACTCATCGCGCCGAGCCGACACCGATGAGTGGGGGGCTGTGATGAGGCATAAAACACCCCACCTATCAAAGGCTGCCACGTGGCCGACCCGACCTCAATCCGAGAACCGAGTCGGGCCGAGCAGAAATTGGGCCGACCCCATATCCGATAAGTCACCCGACAAAGCCTGGTTTGAGCGAGCTGGCTGGCTCGGCCGAGATTATACGGGTCAGCCAGGGACTCCTAGCCGACCTCATGGCCGAGACCAACCTCCTCTCGGGCCGACCTCCATGGCCGACCTCACGGGCCGACCTCGTAGGCCGAGCCCTCCTCCATTGAGGCTCCCATAGCACCCCACCGGGGATCTCCGATCCACGTCGGCACATCCCGAGAATCACGGGATAAGGACCGAGCCACGATCCCAACACAACACGAATCACACTCTACATGGACTCTTACCTTAATAAGAGTCCGACCCAAAATAACTCTCCACTCCGCTCTACGCGAGAGAACCTTCCGAAAGAAGGACTCCTACCATACTAGGACTCTCCCAACCGTCTCATCTCCTCCTTACTCTATAAATACCTGGTATGGAGCTCTATTCCACATCTTGCTTTTTAGTACGCAGTTACGCTGTCGCGTTGAAGACCTGACTTGAGCATCGGAGAGTCCTAGGCCGGAGCCACACCGGCCCTCTTGCGCTCATTGCTTGGTTTTTGCAGGTTCATTCACGGGCGAACCAAGTACCGGAAGTTTTCACACGCAACACAGTGTTCGACTGGGCTGGTGAAGTTTCAATCAACGTAACTGAACAGAACTGTACAAAGATCCAATTCAACCATATGGAATTGGAATATAACATAAAATCCAGATCTACAGTTGGTTATCTAGACACTTTTAGAGAAGTTGTTATATTCGAATCTCGATATGTTTTATGATTGATAATTGATAAAATACATCAAACAACTGAAGATATAATCAACGTTCGCTGGTGATTTTGGGGCCATCGGCGGCAATGGCCTAGTCCCTTCCTTATATCACTATAAAAAAATAAGGCAGCAGTCGGTAGGTTGATTTTCAGCCAAATACTTGATCAGGCATAGTCTCTGAGGATTGTCAGAAGCATTCAAGTTGGCGGTATGGCTAACCATGGACTAAACAAATCGATGCATCACGATTTCATGTTTCATAGAACGATCTAAGGTTCTTCAATCGTGGTTTTGAGGTTGGGGATGAGGTCTGGATTATTTGAAAGGAATATTTCAGATCCTTTGTATTAAAATTAAAATAAAATTCGATTCCTTGTAGAAATTGGTTTCCCAAAAAGGAATTGGACACTTATGTGTTTTTTTTTTTTATTGAATTAAGAAAATGAGTTTTATGAAAAAATCTATTATGTGTCAAACAGAATATATTTTTTCTATTTTTGAATGTAATCATGACACTATTGTAACAGTTGTCATGATTTGCTATATTTAAATATAAAAAATTTGAAAAAGTTTGAAAAGTGGTTTCACAGGCTTTAATGACCTAAAGAAGTTAAAATTTAGGACTTTGCTTTTATCCTATTGATGTGACAAAGTGTCGTCGTATAACTTATATATATATATATATATAATAAAGAGGGTTAAATGTTAACTCTATTTAGGCCGAACCAGATCAAACCGAAAGTCAAGCCGACCTCATTAAATTAATCCAAAATTGAATCTAACCAGACTGGCCTGAGTTCTCAGGTTGACCCAATTACCACATGGGGATCCGAATTTTTTACCCATCGGGTTGCCGGTGACCTACCCGAATTCGGTGCTGTTGTCTGGTGGTTAATTGGCATCGACCAAAATAAAATAAAATAAAGGAGGGATTGAAACAGAATTTTGTTCCAGACTAGAAAATGTGTTCCAGAACTATTTTGGTACTATTCTAGAATCATTTCTGTTCTAGTTTTTTTTTTCTCTGAATTGTTCTGAAAAAATTTGTAAATGTTATAATTTTGTTATATGGCTTGTTCATGTGCAATTTTATAGCCTATTTTGTTTATAATGTCTAAGAAACATATTGAAATGTATGTTTCTATACATATATACATATCTCCAATAGGGAAAACATGATAAGATTGAGTGGAATCCACCAAAGTGGTACATTCAGTTCGATTGTGTCTTTCCTTAGCAGTAAAGAGATGACATTTTCTCAAAGGTGATGTCATTAAGTATGATGTATATGCACATCTATAAGAACAGACATTGACTTAAGAGTTCTTTTGCCCAAAGACGATTGAATTTCCAAAAATTGGTGTTTTTTTTACAATAAAAATGATATTTTTCTAAAGGTGATGTTATCAAGTTTGTGGTGTATGCACATGAATAAGAAGGGGCATTGACTTAGGGGTTCTTTTGCCCAAAGGTAAATGAATTTCTAAATGTTGATGTTCTCTTCAGAGTTAATGCAAGGAAATAAGAAAACCAGTAAATTCCTATCCTAAAGGATAGAGATACAGTTGAAATTGTAACTCCTGTTTAAAACACATTGCTACTATTGCTTTCTTTAATATTATGGTTTAAGTTTTTAAATAAAAATGCATTGTGTTGTTATTATTGTCCTTGTAGAGTAGCTATTCCTTCCAATTATTTGTCTTCCATCCTAATTTTTACTAGGGATAACTATAAAAAAATGGATGAAAGATTTGAAACTGCATTTGGGTCTTTTTGACTTAGATTTGGCACTTAGAGAGCCTAAACCTAATGCTCTTATAAACAAAAGCACCACTGAGGAGAAGACCAAGTTTGAAAAATGGGATAATATAAATAAAAAATGCATACTGGTTGTGAAAAAGGCAGTTCCTGAAACCATACGTGGGAATGTGAAAGTCAAAGACACTGCCAATGAATTCCTGAACGCAATTAAGGCAAGGTTTGAACTTAACAAGAAAGTTGAATCAAGTGCATTGATGAGTAAACTAATGAATGCAAAGTATGATGGGAATGACAACGTTAGGGAATACATTTTCGGCTTAGCCATTGATGCTGCTAAGCTGGGGGATCTTGGCATTAAAATTGCTGATGAGTTTGTTGTGCACATTACACTGAATACTCTCCCTAGCCAATACAACATTCTTCAAACCACCTATAATACACTAAGGGAGAAGTGGAGCTTGGATAAGCTTATTTCCATTTGCACCTTGGAGGAGAGCAAACTGAAACAGAACAAAATTGAGAGTGCAAATGCGACTTTCCGTAAGGGATCTGGTGGTGGACCAAACAGAAAGAATAAGAAGTCACATCAGTTTGATCAAATTACTAAAGGTCCTTAGGACCTCAGTAATATAGAATGACATTTGAAAAGGAATTGCAAGGCTAGGAAGGCTCAGTTGAAAAAGGAGAATGACTCTGAGATTCATAAACATGAGAGTACTAATCAAAGATGAAGTAAGCATTTTCGTACAAATTGTGGTTGAAGCCGTATGAGTAGTTAGGATTTATCTTTTAGATATCTATGTTGATTTGGCAAACATCCTTTTGTTCCATCCACAACTCCACGAGAAGAAATTAGATTTCTATTTCTAGAATTTACTAAAGTTAGACATTCTTTTTAATAAAGATGGCTTCACCTTTTCCCATGATTCACATATTTTTGGCAGTGGTTGTTATTGATTCGTTTGATATGCTTGATTAGTGGAAGCTTTGTATCATATTGACTATTTTATTTGTGTTTTGAACCTTAGTACGTATATTTGGACACAATTTGATGGATATTTATTATATTCTTTATTTGATTTATGCATTTATCGTATGCAAAACTCTTCTGTAATTGATTTATTGATTGATCTTTTGTGGTTTCATTTGACCACAATTTAAAAGACGATTTTACCACAGTTTATAGGTAGTATTTGCCACAATTTATAAGCGATAAACCACAGTTAGATACTAACACAATTTAGAAGTGGTAAGCCACAGTTAGATACTAACCCCGGATTAAAGGTGGTTTGCCAAAGTATAGATTAATATCAAAATTAAGAATCTGTATGGAATGACATTCGTTTAATTACAGGATATGGCACTATTTTCATGTTAATATCTCACAAGGTTCATGTTGGTAAATCCATTTATGTTTGTAATGATAGAAAGTTGTATGCCGTATGTTATGATGTATCTTCTGATATCGTTCGATATTAATGGTTTTTTCAATTGAATCAAAGCAATAGTGGTTAATATAATGAGATTATATGGCCACACCAATTTAAAAGACATCTTTATAATTAATGTAGCCCAAGTGGGAGATTGTAAGAATTAAAGGCTCAATTAATTATTTAGGTTGATTAGTTGGTGAGAATCAAATTACACATACCAGTTCGATTCACTCTCTAGTGTAGGGATATGTTGGCCCAACTCATTGGGGTTTAGGGTTTAGGGTCAGAACAATGTTATATATATACGATGTTTTGGGTCCCCACAACCTTCATTCTATTCTTCTCCACTTAACCACAAAAGAGAGGGAGCGAAAGGTGGTCTGAGGTGCAAGGTACGCACAATCTTCTCAGTTAATTGATAGCATCATGTTATAGTTTCACTATATGGATTGAGATCGAGGTTTCATCCTAAAGATTATTTTCTAACAAATTATGATTAAATGTGTGCTTTGTTCTGTTTCAAATTATCTAATGTCTTGTTTCTTAGTTTCAAAAAGCATTTGTTCTACATTAGAGTATATCTTTTTTGGTAAAATTTTAAATTAGAGTATATCAATGCTGAATTCTGAGGTGAATATAATAATAGGAGAAAATTTTCACTCATTTCATGGGTCTAATATTGCAAATCTAAATACAAAAGGGGCTTTGGATTCATGTTGAGCTTCATTCATAATGAAAGTCTCTTAATCAATCTAGGGTGAAGACTTATAAAAAATCCTTAAAGTCAGTGGAATAGAAATTTAAAAGCAAAATACTTTTGCCATAAGAGTCCTCTTGCCTTTGACTTCTCCCATAGGAAATGATCATGGGTTTGGAATGATATTTTTCATATAATCTTTAGATTGAAAAAATATTTTGGTTGGAAGATGGAAAATAGGATGTCTATTAGAAGGACCCTTGGTGGCTATGATGGTCCCATGTGTACCTTGGCATAGACTGAACCAATCTTCCCTCTATATTTAAATTGCTTTATCCATTAGTTGTAAGGACTTGGAATCTTCCTTTGCTAAACTCTTTGTTCCCCAATCATGTTATGTCCCTAATTACTAAGATCCCTTTAGCATTGATTGAGCATCAGAATTTTCTTTTTTGTCATTTATGAGGGAATTAAAGGTTTTTTTACAACCAAAGTAGCAACTCATTATTTGTGTTTTTATTGCTATGTTGTATGGACTATTCAGGCAATTTATAACCCACCTCATTCTTTGAATGTTTGGAATGTTGTACGGAAACCTAAGATACACACTAAATTTTGAATTTTTCTTTGGAAGTTACTGAATGGATGCTTATCTACAAGAGACAAGCTATGCCGATTTCCAGACATTGATGATAGGTGTTTTTCTGTAACTCAGAAAAGGAAATTGCATGACATCTTTTTATCTCTTGCCTATTTTCTAAAAGAACCTGGGTAACATGTTTTTTTTTTTTTATAAATTTTATGAGAAGAGAAAATATATATATTAAAAAGATGATAATTTTTATACTGGTCATAAACATGCGGTAGGTCAGTTAAAGTGGTTTTCTGGGCAACATGTTTGTTGGGTTTAAGAGTTGAATTCATTTATGCCCCATCAAGCCATCCTACTCATGTTTTTTGAAATTTATTTCAAAACTCGTAGTAGGCTAAAAAGGAAATGAGTCCTTTTTTATCTGCTTTTTCTATCACCTGTTATTTCTTATGGGCTGCTACGAACTATTGTCTTGTTTTCAAATCCAATCCTAATACGTTAATGATTAGGAGAAGCATTGATCAGTGGATTTCGTACTCAAATATTTTATAGTCCCGTTGTGATTTTGTGAATCCAAAGGTTCCGATATTATCTATATTTGATTTCAAGGCTTTTTTTTAAGAGCAAATTACTCAGACCTCCCCTGGTTTTACTGACAATTCAGTGAACCACCCCTGCCTTTCTGACAACTACTCAGACCTCCCCTGATTTCCAAAATGGGCTTCACTTAGCCGCAGTCCGTTAGTTTTTTAATGATAGGTAACGGATAATTGCTCAAAAACTAAAAAAATAGGTTTTAACCTAATATGAATTTACCCTATTACCCTTAATGAATAGATAACCTAAAGAGCAAACCCATCGTCATCTCTAACTTTCACAAGCTCTCAACGAAACCGAAACCCTAACCTGCAATGGATCAATTCACTCACCTCCCATCGTGCGTTGAGGTTTAGGGGTGGATCATCTTCTGGGACTGAAGCATCATCATCTTCTGGGACTGAAACATTGTCATCTTCTCTGGCCAAAAACCCCATCGATTTCAGTGATTTACGGTGGCATGAAATGACAATCATCTTCTCGGACTGAACCATTCTCATCTTCTCTGGCCAAAAACTCCAAGGTATTTTGTTCTCCTTATGAATCTATCTTATTCATTCATTTATGCTACTATGAACTGATACTCATCCCTCTCTTGTCAGACTGAAAACCCCAATTAAAGCACTCATCGGTTTTGAGTTGATACTCATCCATGAACCAAGAACCCAAGCTTAGCCCCTTACTGTAAGGTAAAAACCCCCCATTTTTATACTCTGTTATGATTTATCGAATCAATTTCTCTTCCCTTCTACCAAAAAAAAAAATAAATCAATTTTTCTTTCCCGTATCATTTCTTAGCTCATCCATAATAGCTCAGCCCTTTATTGTAAATTAAATCCCCCACACCATTGGTATGCTATGCCATACTCTGTTATGGAATAAAAAATTAACCGTAGAAGTCCCCCTTCCCACCCCAATTTTATGCTCTGTCATACTCTGTTATGATATTGAATGTAATGTCATTAATCCAATAGCTCAACCGTAAGTTAAATCCCCCCACCCCCTATTTTTATGCTATGTGATGCTATTAATCCATGTGTATTTTTAGTGCAAGTAAAACATTGTGAATTAACTGTGCATTCTCAAAAAACTATCATGTCTATAATTTATGATGAGTTATATGTATATCTTAACCATTGCAGGCCACTATTTGAGTACTAGTTTGAAACAATATGGGTACTGTATGCAAAATAGTTTATCATTACTATGGGAGGACTACAGAGAGATATGTAGACCTAGATAAATATGGATACCTTGATATGGTATATGATGTCTACATTCAGTCTTGAGACATATCCCTAAGGGAAAAATAGTGACTTTCCAGATGAAATTCATGTTACCTGATATGATTCAAGAGATGGAAGTGATGTGTGATATGGATGTGTTAAAAATGTTTTGTGTGGCTGAACAATTGGATGCAGTTGAAGTAATTGTATACAATGTGCAAGCTAGTGAGGAAATAACAAATACTTGGACCATTAATGGATATCCTGATGATGTGGTAGGTAGGGATGCGGTAAGCAGTTTGGCAGTTAGAGAGGATGAGTTTCTATCAACTATGGAGACAACCAGAACTGATATTCAAAAGCGAGGTGGTCCTAGCACCATAAGACCTAAAAAATATACTGTTAGGAGAGGTGGTGCCACTACCATGGGTAATAATATTGTGAGGTTTAATAGTAAGAGTATTGGCACAGTTGGTGCAAATACTGAGACTCCTTCTACTATCAAATCATCAAGTAGAAGATGTGCTAAACTTAGTGATACTGCTGCGGGTTTTGAGCATGTTCCGACTGCTAGCAAGTGTGCTGGAGGTGTTGGTGTGGTAAAGGTGTCAAGTCAGAGTACAACCACTATAGGGGATACTAATGCTAAAGGGGGTGGACATGTTGATTCAAGTAGCCAAACTGCTGCTATACAGGAAAGTAGTGCTCAAGGGGGTGGAGAAGATGATTCAGGTACCAAGGATGCTATTGATGATTAGGGCTTTGAAATGTCTGATCCAGATGATGAAGAATGGAAAGAGGGTTTTGAGGATGAAATTGAAACATCTACAGATAGTAGTGATGGTGAGAGTGATGGAGATTCTGAGCATAGTAAATCAGAAGAGGTAGAGAGTAAGGATGAGTTGTCTGATTACCAGTCAAATGAAGAGGAGGGATTAAAGGGGGTAAATCAGGAGGGTGAAAGAATTAGCTTGCAAGTTGGATAAATTTTTACTGATGTTTATGCATTCAGGGCTGCTCTTGCTGATTATTCTATTCAAGAGGGATTTGAATTTCTGAGACAAAAAAATGAAAAGTCAAGGGTTACTCTAATTTGTAAAGGTGATGGGTGTATGTGGAGGTGCCATGCTTTACCTATTGATGAGGTGGGCACTTATATGATTAAAACATATATCTCAAAGCACACTTGTGTCAGAGTTAGCACAAATAATAATGCAACATCAACATGGATGGCCAAAAAACTTGAGGACAAGTTGAGGAGTGACCCAGATTTGAAAAAAGAGACAATGAAGCAGTTGTTGAAAGACAAATGGCAACTTGAGCCTCACAAAATGCAATATTATAGGGCTCGGGTTCGTGCAAAGGAGTGGATTGAAGGATCACATGCTGAGTCATATGCACTTTTGCCAAAGTATGGAAATAAGTTATTAGAAAAAAATGCAGGGAGCAATTATGTGATAGAATCTGAATTGAGAACAGTGCTATTGAAAGAAGTAAGACTATTCAAGCGCCTGTTTATCTGCTTTGAAGCATGCAAGAATGGATTCTTGAATGGGTGTAGGCCATTTATAGGCCTAGATGGCTGCCACCTTAAATGACCATATGGTGGTGTGTTATTGGTAGCAATTTCAGTTGATGGGAACAATGGATTCTTCCCTGTTGCTTTTAGTGTTGTTGAATCTGAATGCAAGGATAGCTGGATCTTCTTCTTAAAACACTTGCATGATTCAATTTATACAGAAATGGAGTTGCCTATCACATTCATGACTGATAAACAAAAGGTATGATGAGTAAGGTTTGCTCTTGTTTTAGATCAATTTTGGAAACTAATTTGTTTATGACTTGTACTATACATCACATAAATTTTGATCAATTTCATTTTGTTGTTTTATAGGGACTCTCCCAAGCAATAGCACAGATATTTCCATATGCCAGCCACAGGCATTGTGCCAGACATCTGTACAACAACTTTAAAGTGAATTATTCTGGTGCACTATTAAGGAGCCATTTCTGGGCTGCTGTCAAAGCCTACAATCCCATTTAGTTCCAGAGGTCAATGAATGCCATGAAGTCTCTCAATAAGGAAGCCCATGACTGGTTGATGAAAAATCCAGTATCAGCATGGGCTAGACATGCATTTGACCATAGGATCAAGAGTGACCATGTCACTAACAATATGACAGAGTCTTTCAACCAGTGGATAGGACAGTCAAGAAGCAAACCAATCCTTACCTTGATTGATGAGATAAGGTTGAGATTGATGGGTAGGTTACATAAGAGATATGAAATGGGTGTCTCATTTGTGGGTAGGGTGACACCACAAATGAAGAAGAGATTGGACATAGTACAAAGTGAGTCCAGATTTTGTACAGTTTATCCTGCATCCACAAATCAGTTTGAGGTACAAGTTTGTAGTCAATTTGGAGAATAGTTATTGTGATTGTGGAGTGTGGGGTGCTACAGGACTACCTTGCAAACATGGTGCAGCATCAATTAATTTTAAGAGAAAAAAGATAGAAGATTACTGTGATGAATATTTTACAATAGAAACATATCTAGAAGCACATCAGACCATGATACACCCATTACCAGATGTAAGCCTCCTATTGGATGATGATAATGATGGCAATCTTGTCTTGCAGCCTCCACCATTGAGGAGGTTACCTGGTAGACCACACAAGAGTAGAAGAAAGGAGCCTGGTGAACAATCTTCTCAAGATATTAGGAAGTCCAAAAAAAGTATCAGATGTGATTTCTGTAAGGAAATAGGGCACAATAGGAGGGGTTGTCAAAGAGCTCCAGTAGTTGAGAAGGGTTCTTCTTCTAGGAAGAGGTCAAGGTCCAATGTATTATTCCTAAAACTTTTTAAACATATTCTAACATGTTATGTTTTTATGTATGTAATATAACAGGGGCTGCCAAAGAGCTCCAGTAGATTAGAATTTGAGCTCTTAGAATTTTGTTGTTGAAACTGATTGAGAATGGACTTTTACAGGGAAAGCAGAAGAGTAATAAACATTATGAAACCAGCTCATCTCAAAGGGTGACAAGGTCAATGGCAACTTCTACAACCTCAGTTGTCACTGTGCAAGAGCATAGATTAGCAAAAATGGCTACCAAGTTAGCCAAGAAGAAGGCAAGGAGGGCTGAGAAAGCTGCCCATGGTCCTCATGAACCTGGACCATTCTGACTTCCTGATGTTGATGTGCTGCTGTTAGGATGATGGTGCTGCTGCTGGCTGCTGCTGCCATCAGGTATGATGGTGATAGTGCTATTGCGTTATGATGGTGGTGGTCTTTGTTCTTGTTGTGGTGGTGATGGTCCTGCTGCTGCTGCCATACCTTGTTGCGTTGTGTTTTTTTGTTATTTTGTTATTGAGTTAATTTGGTGAAACTATTGGGCTTCTATGATTGTTTATGGAACAATATAGATGATGTGTGCAAAACAATTTAATGTTTTCTTTGTGTTTGAGAAGTAATGGAACAATATGGAGTTTATGCGTATTTCACAGGTCTTCATTGTCCAATACCATTGTTACTGTCACTGCTTGGATGTATTTGAGTTGGAGTAGGTGATAAGCATATTTATGTGTGAAATCTTAGGGCATAAATCATATATTTTACCACATTGGACAGAGTTACTCGGTGCTTTCTTGTGCTTTTCAGGTTTTAGGTGAATTCTTGAGAAAATGGAAGAGATGATGCTAAAGAAATGTTTTTAAGCTGTTTAAAGGTGTTAATGGCTTGGATGTGTAGCCCATCGAGTCAGCTTCGCAACGGTTCAAACGGCACTTGATTCCGAGTTGAAACGAAGAAGTTACGGCCGTTTCCGTAACGGCGCGAAAATGGTCTCAGGGGGTTTATTTATAATTATTGACAGTCGGCCGGAGACAAAGTGAAGCGAAAGTTCATATTCTAGGGGCCTTAACGCAATAACCAGAAGTTATATTTCCTGTACCCGAAAGATTCCATTTGGAGGGCTCTGGACAGTCCAACTTCAACTTGAGATATCTTGGGCTCCCGAACTCCAAATTGGACGAAATTTGGGTCTATTTTGGGTGATTTTCGTAAGGAACACAATGGTGAGGCCTATATAAGCACCCCATGCTCCACGTTTTCTGAAGGACAGAATGTGTATTTTATTTATTCTTGAAGGAATCCTAGTCATCACCCTTACTCTCTCTCTCCTCCAACTTCTCAAGGGCACTTCAAATTCTATTTGGGATAGATTTATATTTTCTCATCTATGGAAGGTTGAAAAATCAAAGATGCTTTGATTTTATTGCTTGGAGAAGATATCTACAAAGAAAAGGAAGCACTTGTTAGAATTGGAAGTTTATTTTTCTAGAAATGGAAGGTCTATGTAAACAATCTTCTCTTCTTCTTCTTTCTATTTTTTTTTTTTTCTTAGGATTCAAGGCATTGTAAAAGAGGAAAGAGAAGAGAATATTCTCTTTCTTAGGGAATATTTCTCCTACACTTCCATCTTCTCTCTTCTCCTCTCTTCCACCTATAAATACCCCCTACCTCTCTTGTAAAAATTTGCTCATTCACTTAGTGAAATTTCTTCTCTTCTTCTCCTTCTAATTTATGATTTTTGGGTTTTCTAAGTTCTAGTTTGCTTTTATAATTTTTAGTTAATGCTTATAATAGGTTTAGTTTATGCTTTAATTTCAATTTAAGTCTTCAATTGGGTTGTAATTTCTTAATTCTAGTTTAGGTTTTAAGCCTTCTAGTCTAAGTTCTTAAGTTGATGACAAGACTTGAAGATTTAGAAGAGGAGGCTATGGTAAGTTTATGCAAGTATTCAAGCTTTTCATTTACATTCATGCAAGCACATCCAGGTTTTACTATCTAAACTCTCAATCTCATTCTCCATCTCCTCTATCTCTCTCTATCTTCTTCTTCTTCCCCCTCTATTTCTTTTATTTTAATTTTATATGGTTGTGGTTTATGGATGCATTTTTATTCCCTTATTTCTTTTTATGTGGTTAGTATGTGTGGCTGTATTTTTATTCCTTTCAATTCGCTTTAGTTTGATAGGTTAGATGCTCATGTGTTAGGACGCCGATTTAATCCCTTAATTTTGTTAGATGCTTATGAGTTAGGATGCATTGATTTTCGTTAGTTTAATTAGTTTAATTTAACACTTTAATTTGGTTCATTTTGCATTACTTTTAAGTTAGTTAAATAGAGTGGCGTATATCTCCTCGCGTTCGACCCGTAGCTACAATTGACCCGTACGCTTGCGATTTTATTTTAACTCAAACAAGTTTTGGCGCCGTTGTCGGGAGATTATTGCCCATTTTATTTATCTGATTTTTAAGTAGTTCAAGTGTTTTAGTTTATTATTTTCTCTTCTTTTTTTTTTGAAAAAAAAAAAAAATCGTTTTGAAAACCTCTTCTTGTTTCTCTTCGTTTCAAATAGTGTGTGCCCAATCTAAAGTCCTTCATATGCTCCAACCCTCCATTTTTTGGTGTCCCTCATAGGATTAAGTTACCTATGGCGCTACATCTTGACTTGGTTGGATGGATTGGCATGTGACTTATCTTTGGAGGTGACCACTCTTGATAACAGAAAGCGACATAGTGAGAGTGTTGGAAACATAAACGTATAGTAGACCTCCATTCTACATCGAGAATCCATATTGGAGTCGCACGTAGGTGGCTATAGAAGACTATACGGGTTCCCTTGTTGTCAAACTATATGGCATCCTTACACTTTTGAACCATTGTTTCGATTTTTGAGGGATAGAGATGCACTATCTACCTTGGGGTCCCTCTTGTTTCTAGTTTTTTTTTTAAGTGTTTTATTTTTCTTTAATTTTTCTAAAGGAGACCTCATATCTATTTAGGTGGCTAAGGTGTGGACTCGTGATTCAAGTAATCGTCTTATTAGAAGACCACCTCCTCTACCACCTTTGACCATGGGTGACCAACAACCCAAGACTCTTAAGGATAGGTTTTACCCCACCAGGGCTGCACAACCTTCATGCATTAGTCCGCCTTTGTTGTTACAGGGAATAACTATGAACTCAAGACCAACTTCATCAAGATGCTACCCCATTTCCATGGGATGGCTAATGAGGATGCATATCTCTTCCTTAGGGAATTTGAGGAGGTCTCGTGTTCTAATTAAGGTTCGAATTTGACGATGATGCGATTAGGCTTAGGTTTATACCCTTTGCCCTGAAAGACCAGGCCAAGAAGTGGCTCTATGGACGCCAACAAACTCCATTAATACATGGGATGAGTTCACCATTGTCTTTTGAGAAAATTCTTCCCTCTTCACAAGACCAATAAGCTTAAAAGTGACATCCTCCAGTTCGAGCGAAACCACATGAGTCCTTTTCTAAATTCATGGAAAGATTCAAGGACCTCCTCTTAGAATGCCCTCACCATGGTTTTGACTTGTGGCACTATGCCAAATTATTTATGAGGGTATTGATTATCGGACCAAGCAACTTGTAGAGTCTATGTGTCCAAGCAGGCTTTACTTCTTTTTCGAGGAGAATGATGCATGGACATTCTTAACCAACTTGGCGATAAGACTAGGGAATGGGAATCTTCCCAAGAGGTGAAAGGACCACTAAGGGGTATCTCATTGAGGGTATGCCAACCAAGGAGGCCAAACTTGATAGCCTCATAAAACGGTTGGAGTCGATAGTTCTTAAAGAGTCTATACCAGTTAATCCGGTCAACCAGGTCAACCATGCGTCGATATGCGTTGGTGTCAAACCCCTGGACACCTTTCGAGGAATGCCCCAACACCTTGGTGGGCAATTCCAGACACGAGAATGTAAGTGCTCTCTACCAAAATAACCCATATAGCAATACTTACAATCCGGGATGGAGAAATCACCCCAATTTCTCATGGAATCAAGGGAACCAAGCAGGCCCATCCAACTTTAACCATCAAGGCCAGGTTGGTGCCCAAAGGACCAACTATGCACCACAAAGCCAAGGAATGTCTCCTAACCCCTTTCCCCTCGTCCTCATCCAGGACCTTCTATTAATTCTCGCTAGGCCTCCTCTCCTTGCACCTTATCGCAACCCCGGGGTTTACCAATATAGGAGAGGCAACAAGACTTAATGAGATGGACAACAAGATAGCTCTTCTCATGACAAGCCACAATAACATGGAAAAACAACTCACCCACGACTTGTCACAATCCTACATGAGAGGGAAACGGGAAGTTACCTAGCCAACCGAGCCAAATCCTAGGCATCGGGTTCATATTCAAAAGGTACCCAAGCTCCTCCAACCAATGTTGCACAAGGCCAACAGCACCAAGGGCCCTCTAGACGAGGTAAATGTTGTTTATGCTTTAAGGAGTAGCCGTGAGTATCAACAGGCTAGTGCACCTCGGTCTTTATCATCTCATACTCCGTTGACTCTCCCCCTTACGAAGAGGCCATTGAAGTGCCTACAGGTTTCAAGTTCGTCGATGAACCTAAAGATATACCGGATGATTTGGTTGAGGAAACCAAAGAGGATTCTGTTGAGGAAGTTAAAAAGACCAACCCTGAAAGAATTTATACCCCACTTGCCCCTTTCCCAAATAGGTTGGTTAGCAAGAAGTCTCCTTCTATGGAGAAGATATTGGATGTGTTCAAACAGGTTCGTGAATATCCCCTTGTTGGATGCTATTGCCCGGATCCCGCTTATGCTAAAGTCCTCAAAGACTTATGCACCCAAAAGCGAACCACCAATGTGCCCAAAAAGGCATTCTTGGCTGCTAACATTAGTTCTCTAATCTCACACCCGATGCGACCAAGCATAAGGATCCGGAAGCCCCACCATCTCTTGCACTATAGACCATACTACTATTGATCATGCCTTATTGGACCTTGGTGCAAGTGTGAACCTCTTACCCTTTCATGTCTACCAACAATCGGGATTGGGAGAACTGAAACCGACCAAAATTACTCTTCAACTTGCGGATCGGTCGGTTAAAGTTCCTAAGGGAATGATTGAGGATGTCTGTTGAAGGTTGGGGAATTTATTTTTCCTGTAGATTTTATTGTTTTAGATACCCAACCCCGCCAACTTCAAGGACCAAATCCCAATCATATTGGGTAGACCATTCCTAGCTACCGATAATGCTTTAATCAATTGCGGGAATGGTCTCATGAAATTATCTTTTGGCAATACTGTTGACTTCAATGTGTTTAGGTTGGGCAAGCGACTGACATGGATGAAGAGGTGCATATGCTTCAAGGATTTCTCGATGATATTGATACGTTCTTTGAGATTGATTTTGATTCGGGATTTCAAGAATGTATGCAAGAATTAGAGGGTGTTGATGATACTCCCTTATCCGAGGTCCTGGAGCATCCAACCACCTTTGGAGCCCCTTGGACCCCTATCCACTTTCATTCCCAAATCCTCTATTATTGAGCCCCCACATTAGAGTTGAAGGCATTGCCCTCCAACCTCAAGTATGTCTTCTTAGGACATGATCATACTCTTCCGTTATTATTGCTTCGATTTGACTTCTATTCAGGAAGAAGAGTTGATTAAGCTTCTAAAGGACAATAAGGAAGCCATAGGTTGGACCATGTCGACATCAAAGGTATTAGCCCCTCCATTGTTCAACATCATATACATCGATGGAGAGTTCCATACCTTCTAGGGAACCCCAAAGGAGGGCTAATCTGTGATGAAAGAGGCAATCAAGAAAGAGATCCTAAAATGCTTGGATCATGGCATCATTTATCCTATTTCTCGATAGCCAATGGGTGAGTCTGTGCGGGTTGTGCCTAAGAAAGGAGGACTCACTGTAGTTGAGAATGCTAATAATGAGTTGATTCCAACCCGTATCCAAACAGGGATGGAGAGTGTGCATTGACTATAGGAAATTGAATGCGGCAACTTGGAAGGACCACTTCCCCTTACCTTTTATTGATCGAGATGTTAGAGAGACTAGCTGGCCATGAATATTATTGTTTTCTTGATGGTTATGCAGGCTATAACCAAATTCCTATTGCTCTAGAGGACCAACACAAGACCACTTTCACATGCCCTTATGGAACCTTTACTTACCGGCGTATGCCTTTTGGGCTTTGCAATGCCCCCGCTACATTCCAAAGGTGCATGATGAGTATCTTTCTCGATATGGTAGAACACTTCCTAGAGGTGTTTATGGATGATTTTTCTATTCACGGCTCTACTTTTTCTAATTGCTTGCATCATCTCTCTTTGGTTCTTAAAAGATGCATAGAAAAGAACTTGGTCCTGAATTGGGAGAAGTGCCACTTCATGGTAAAGCAAGGTATAGTTCTTGGTCACATTGTGTCCAAAGAAGGGATTAAGGTTGATAGATCTAAGGTGGACCTTATAGCCAATTTACCACCACCCAAGAGTGTGAAGGACATTCGATCTTTTCTTGGCCATGCAGGTTTTTATAGAAGATTCATCAAGGACTTTAGCTTGAGATAGCTAGACCTCTCACCTCTCTTTTGGCAAAGGACTGCCCATTTGATTTCTCTTAAAGTGTCATGATAGTTTTGAGCAATTGAAAAGAGCGTTGACTTCAGCCCCCATTATTCAAGCTCCAATTTGGACAGTTTCATTTGAACTTATGTGTGATGCCTCTGATTTTGCTATAGGGGTTGTTCTTGGGCAAAGAATCAATAAATTGCCCCATGTGATTTATTATGCAAGTAGGACTCTTAATGATGCACAACTTAATTATACCACCACCGAGAAAGAATTTTTAGTCGTTGTGTTTGCTTTAGAGAAGTTTAGGCCCTACTTGGTTGGATCACATATGATTGTTTATCCGACCATGCGGCTATCAAATATCTTGTGCGAAGAAAGATGCCAAGGCTCGCCTCATTAGGTGGGTCCTTTTGTTACAAGAATTTGATCTTGAAATTAGGGATAAGAAAGGGTGTGAAAATTTGGTTGCGACCATCTATCCGGCTGCCTAATTCCTATTGTTGATTCTCCGGTCAACGAGAATTTTTGATGAGTATCGATGGCGTGTCTAGTGAACCTTGGTTTCTTGACATTGTTAATTATCCGGTTACGGTGTGACACCGCACATTGGTCCACCCAAGATAAGAATCGTTTCTTTTCACAAGTTAAGTATTTCTTTTGGGATGATCCTTATCTTTTTAAGACCGCCGGATCAAGTAATCCGGAGATGTGTCCCCGATCATGAGCAACAATCATCTTATCTTTTTGCCATGATCGAGGCTTGTGAAGGCCATTTTGGGCCTAATAAGACTAGACCAAAGTTTTACGGTGTGGATTTTATTGGCCTAGTCTATTTAAAGACGCTTTTACTTATTGCAGGGCATGTTCTTCATGCCAATCCTTAGGGCGTCTTACTAAGAGAAATATGATGCCCCTCAACCCAATTCCGGTGGTTGAGGTGTTTGATGTATGGGGTATTGATTTCATGGGGCCTTTCCTAACTCTTTTGGTAACGTACATATTACTTCTTGTGGACTATGTGTCCAAATGGATTGAGGCGATTGCTTGTAAGACCAATGACCACAAGGTGGTTGTGAAATTTCGAAAGAGAACATCTTCTCCCGTTTTGGTACTCCCCGGGCTCTCATTAGTGATCGGGGCAAGCATTTTTGTAATCGGCCTTTTGAGGCCCTCATGAAAAAGTATGGTGTCGTCCATAAGTTGGCCACACCCTACCATCCTCGGACCGTGGCCAGGTTGAGGTTTCAAATAGGCGAGATCAAGCAAATTCTTGAGAAAACCATCAACCCGAACCGCAAGGATTGGTCTAACCGATTGGTAGATGCGTTGTGGGCCCATAGGACAGCCTTCAAGACCGATCTTGGTCAATCTCCGTGCCGTCGGTGTATGGAAAGGCATGTCACTTACCTGTAGAGATTGAGCACAAGGCCTTTTGGGCTATCAAGAAGCTTAACTTTGACCTACGCACCGCAGTGCCCATAGGAAACTCCAACTATCCGAGTTGGAAGAGCTTAGGAATGAGGCATATGAGAATGCCCGAATTTACAAGGAAAAAACCAAGGCTTTCCATGATAGGCACATTTTGAGAAAATCTTTTGAGGTAGGCGAGAATGTTTTGTTGTACAATTCTCGTTTGCATATCTTTCCGGGTAAGCTACGTTCTAGATGGGATGGGCCCTATATTGTTCAAAAGTTTATCCTCATGGGGCTGTTGAAGTCCTCAATCCAAGTACAGGAGCTACTTTCAAGGTCAATGGCCAAAGATTGAAGCCGTACATAGAGATGCCTACTCCGAGTTGGCGAAGAGGTCATGCATCTCCATGAGCCTCTTTACCTTGACCCCGATATCCTGGTATGTATCCCCTCCCTTGTCCTTATTCTTTCTTTTACTCGCATGCATTGAGGACACCGCATGAATTAAGTGTGGGGGTGTGTTGGACTTTAATTGTGAATTTTGTGAATTTTGATTGTGGCGATAGTTTTTGGGTATGTGCATAAGTCTCTTCAAATTGCAAAGCAAGAGTGAGAGGGAATTAGGTGCCCTCCTAGCATGCGAAATAATAAAAAAATCCTTTTTCAAGGATGGTAGTTGGTTTGTATCCGGTGATGGGGATTGAGTTTGAAAATATGAGTGCTACTTCATGTGATGGTTAAATTCCTCTATGTGTTTTATGGACCCTTTGATCTTTTGGCTAGTAGTTGAGACCAATTTGTTTGTGGCAAGGCAAGGCATGAAAGTGGAAGTGAATGAAAAAAAGAAAAAGAACAAAAACAAGGAACAGAAAAGAAAGTGGAATTCCTTAGGACTAGACAGGCACTATGCCTCATGAAGCGGGTGACTTGATCGAAACTCCTTGGAAGGAAACTCAAAAAAAAAAAAAAAAAACTCTTGCATCAATGTCTCAATGTCTTATGGATATATGCAAAAGCGAAGCTACCAAGTATTTGGGTGACGGTGTATGCTCCACCATGTCATTCGAGAAGAGCGATAGTGGAGTAGAAATCGAGTTTGTGGTTGAGAAAAAAAAACTTTTGCCTTAATGCCCGAAAAAAAAAAAGTATGGTCAACATTACTCAATGCCTAAGTCTTTGGTTCCATCGATGCTATGGGGGGTTTACTTGAAGGTGAGTAGTGTTCAGAAAATATGAGGAGATCCCTTGAACTTGATGCATGCTTGTTACTTGAATTGATGTGGGGTAATAAAATTCAAGTGTGGGGGAATCTTGGGCTCCTTGATCTTTAGTTGAGCACTTTTTGGGATTATGTGCACTGTCCTACTTATGCCATGATTTCACACGTTTTTTGGATCATGCTTGTTACTTATGACACAACTCGTCCACTAGGGGTAACCTAGGGGTTAAAAGGCTTGTTGCACATGCTAAGTGCAACCGTGATTCCTACGAAAATGAGTTAGGATTTT
Source organism: Telopea speciosissima (assembly GCF_018873765.1). Classification (NCBI taxonomy): domain Eukaryota; kingdom Viridiplantae; phylum Streptophyta; class Magnoliopsida; order Proteales; family Proteaceae; genus Telopea; species Telopea speciosissima. The sequence continues at coordinate 17,132,222 of NC_057920.1, read as the reverse complement.
CTGCATTCTAGGTTAGTTTTTGTTTTTGCTTTACTTGAGGACAAGTAACGTTCAAGTGTGGGGGAATCTGATAAGCATATTTATGTGTGAAATCTTAGGGCATAAATCATACATTTTACCACATTGGACAGAGTTACTCGGTGCTTTCTTGTGCTTTTCAGGTTTTAGGTGAATTCTTGAGAAAATGGAAGAGATGATGCTAAAGAAATGTTTTTAATCTGTTTAAAGGTGTTAATGGCTTGGATGTGTAGCCCATCGAGTCAGCTTCGCAACGGTTCAAACGGCACTTGATTCCGAGTTGAAGCGAAGAAGTTCTACCGTTCGTAACGAAGCGCGAAAATGGTCTCGTAGGGGTTTATTTATAATTATTGACAGTCGGCCGGAGACAAAGTGAAGCGAAAGTTCATATTCTAGGGGCCTTAACGCAATAACCAGAAGTTATATTTCCTGTACCCGAAAGATTCCATTTGGAGGGCTCTGGACAGTCCAACTTCAACTTGAGATATCTTGGGCTCCCGAACTCCAAATTGGACGAAATTTGGGTCTATTTTGGGTGATTTTTCGTAAGGAACACAATGGTGAGGCCTATATAAGCACCCCATGCTCCACGTTTTCTGAAGGACAGAATGGGTATTTTATTTATTCTTGAAGGAATCCTAGTCATCACCCTTACTCTCTCTCTCCTCCAACTTCTCAAGGGCACTTCAAATTCTATTTGGGATAGATTTATATTTTCTCATCTATGGAAGGTTGAAAAATCAAAGATGCTTTGATTTTATTGCTTGGAGAAGATATCTACAAAGAAAAGGAAGCACTTGTTAGAATTGGAAGTTTATTTTTCTAGAAATAGAAGGTCATGTAAACAATCTTCTTTTTCTTCTTTCTTTTTTTTCTTTTTCTTAGGATTCAAGGCATTGTAAAGAGGAAAGAGAAGAGAATATTCTCTTTTCTTAGGGAATATTTCTCCTACACTTCCATCTTCTCTCTTCTCCTCTCTTCCACCTATAAATACCCCTACCTCTCTTGTAAAATTTGCTCATTCACTTAGTGAAATTTCTTCTCTTCTTCTCCTTCTAATTTATGATTTTGGGTTTTCTAAGTTCTAGTTTGCTTTTATAATTTTTAGTTAATGCTTATAATAGGTTTAGTTTATGCTTTAATTTCAATTTAAGTCTTCAATTGGGTTGTAATTTCTTAATTCTAGTTTAGGTTTTAAGCCTTCTAGTCTAAGTTCTTAAGTTGATGACAAGACTTGAAGATTTAGAAGAGGAGGCTATGGTAAGTTTATGCAAGTATTCAAGCTTTTCATTTACATTCATGCAAGCACATCCAGGTTTTACTATCTAAACTCTCAATCTCATTCTCCATCTCCTCTATCTCTCTCTATCTTCTTCTTCTTCCCCCTCTATTTCTTTTATTTTAATTTTATATGGTTGTGGTTTATGGATGCATTTTTATTCCCTTATTTCTTTTATGTGGTTAGTATGTGTGGTGTATTTTTATTCCTTTCAATTCGCTTTAGTTTGATAGGTTAGATGCTCATGTGTTAGGACGCCGATTTAATCCCTTAATTTTGTTAGATGCTTATGAGTTAGGATGCATTGATTTTCGTTAGTTTAATTAGTTTAATTTAACACTTTAATTTGGTTCATTTTGCATTACTTTTAAGTTAGTTAAATAGAGTGGCGTATATCTCCTCGTGTTCGACCCGTAGCTACAATTGACCCGTACGCTTGCGGTTTTATTTTAACTCAAACAGTAGGACATTCACATGAACAACAGGTGTTTGTTTTAAAATAAAAAGGAGAAGTAGTGCATGAGTTGCTGCTGCCACATGGATCTTTAGAATTTGGATGCCACATGTTATTGAAGTGTATGCGACTTTGAACACTAGTGCACTTTGCCTAGCAAGTTACTTTGCTTGGAGTTTTTATTTTTCCAAGCAAGATTCCGGACCTTAATGGTAATCTTCTTGCATGGTATTTAAATATAGAAAATCGATTTGAGAGTCCGTGAGGAGAAGTAACCTGGGATTCTGCATTGGCAGTAAGGGTTTGATATTATATCTAAATTGGGTTGCTGTTATCTAAAATTTAGAAATACAGCAAGGGAGTGATAAGTATAGATCAAAATCCGAGGAGGTCTGTAGCTCAATCCCATGTTTACTGATGGCAGCCAATAATATCTCTTTTTTTAATGAGATAAGCCAATGATTAATGTCATTGGATCTCACCATTCATGTCAAATATTTCAGAAACAAAGCTAAGAGTAACTCTTTAACCACAAACAAGGAACCATTGCATTAAGAAAGTAGGGGTTCTTACATCCTTTAAACCACAAAAAGATAACAAAGCTGACAATGAACAAAAGTTTGTTCAAGGTTCCCATCTTCCCTATTTCAAATTTTTACAATAATGACCACAACCATAACAACAAACCAAACTATCATGATCTTCCCAAAAATCTGTAGTGTTTCATTAAACGTCTCCAGCTTCTTCACTCTGCTCTTCAGACTTTTGAAATCTTCTAGACTAACTTCTCCCACATTTCTTGGTGCATTCCTAGCAACACCATTTTCCTCTCAAGCATCAATAGTCAAACCATATTCCCCTGGTGAATCCACGGGCATACACCATGAAAAAAACCCACAAATGTCATCAGGACATACATAGTAAGCTTGTTTGGGATTTTAGCTGACTCAGAGATCTTCACAGCAGCCCTTTTTTGACATTTGCATTTGATGTTTATATATTTCCCTTGCCTACACCTGCTATCATTCACACTGGAGCTTGACATCATACCTGCATAAATCATGCAACTCAGATGATGTACTAGTTCAACATCACTATGTTGCAATTTGAAAAGAATTTTACATGGCTCAAAAATCAATTTCGGATAAAAAAAAACCCTAGTTTCATAACTAATAAGGAAAATGCAAACATGATTTTTTAAATCAGACTTCACAAAATGGAATGGAGCTTGCTGGAATGTGAGGGACTGCATGTATTGGTAAAATAGAACGTTCAAGCTTGAAGTTGGGGTGATTCTTAGCTATATGGGTTGAAGTTCAGATGGAATGAATAGCAACAGGGTAGTAGAAGGGAGTGAAGCAGCAATGTAGGTGAAGTTGCAGTCGTCGGAGGTAAGAACAAGGTCGTCAGACTGATTACCTGTCGATCGGTGATGGAATGAGATCAATTTCAGTCGTCAGAGAAGAACTTCCAGTCGTCCCTCTTCTTCTTCAACCCCTATTGTCTCTCCTTTGCTCAATTCAGATGGTGTGGATAATGAGAATATGAAGTGTAATGGTGCTATATAACTAAGGGTAATTTGGTCAGTGAATGCATATTTTTAACGTTGTTAATGGACTGGGGCTAAGTGAAGCCCATTTTGGAAATCAGGGGAGGTCTGAGTAGTTGTCAGAAGGGCAGGGGTGGTTCATTGAATTGTCAGTAAGACCAGGGGAGGTCTGAGTAATTTGCTCTTTGTTTAAAACCAAGAGTTTTCACCATCAAATGATGGAAGCTCTTTGAAAGAAACAAAAGAAACAGATTGGGCAGTTGTTGTAGCATGTGATAAAAACTTTAGGGAAAAAGATCTCTGTCCAGGAGTGTGGCCTATGCCAGCACTCCCATGAGTCTATCTCTCTCCTCCCCATGTGAAAAGACACCTCTCTGCCCTTGTTTTAAGGAGGAGAGAGATAGACACATGGGAGGTCTGGCATAGGCCACACTCTCATATAGAAAACTATTTTCCAAAACTTTATTAGCAATCTTATGAATTTCAGTTTTGCAGGGAGTGTATGAATCCAAGGTAAGGGCCGTGGTCCATGGACTTCAACGAGCAAGGGAATTAAGCGCTACAGTCATGGACGTTTGGACTGACTAGTAGGACTTCGTCAATTGGCTGAAGGAAGAAAGCATGAAGAGCTCTTTCAGGATTTCTATTTCATTTTATTTCATACTTGCTCTTTAATGAGCACATGGCTAATTTGATGGACAAAATAAAAATTTCATGTTAAAAAGAAAACACCACCCTTCTTCTTCTTTTAATGGTCTCACCACCCCCATATCAGCACAACCACCCCACCGCCACCGCTACCACCACCACCACTGCCAGCACTACCCATTGCCACCATCACCACCTTCCTAACCCAGCCCTGCCCTACCGCCAACCCCAGCACCCTTCCCAAACAAAATTAAGAGAATCTATTCTCAGAAATTGACAATTTGGATCCTCTACTGTCGAATTGCTCGGCATGACCGTGCTGCCTAGACACGGTGAGGGGTGCAATGACTGCCTTACCCCTGTGTCTTGCTCGAGTGAGGGTAAGACGATCATTACAAGTCTCACTGTGTCTGGGCAGCACGGTCCTGCGGGGCTGTTCGGTAGTAAAGGATTTGGATCCCAGAAATTGAACTATGAATTTTTTTATTCTTAAAATATTTCATATTGATACAACTAAAACAATTTCAATTTCTTAACAAAAAATCTATTTGTGGACTATTTTATGAAATCGTTCCGAATTGAAATAAAAATCATACCAATAGTTTTGTAAATTTCTTCTTCATAAAAAAAAAAAAAAAAAAAACAAAAAACTGTAATACGGTATAGCGGTTTCCAGAATAAAATAAAAAAAATAAAAAAATACAATAAAATCCTAGAATAAAAAGGTCTCCCCAATCGAGGAGATCTATAAATTAGGGCTAGGGCTTCTTTCTCCAGTATTTTCTTTGGCTGTTTGTTTTGCTTTCTTTTCCTCTTCTTCCAAGTTTTCGTTTCGTTGAGGAGCTATCTTCGTTTCTCAGCTTAGCGATCATGTCGTTGAAGACGGTGACTTTGAAGAGTTCTGATGGCGAAACTTTTGATGTCGACAAAGCTGTCGCCCTTGAGTCTCAGACCATTAAACACATGATCGAAGACGATTGCGCGGACAATGGGATTCCTTTGCCCAATGTCACCGGTAAGATATTGGCGAAGGTGATCGAGTACTGTAAGAAGCACGTTGAGACTCCCAATCCTAACGATACGAATGTTGACGAACAACTCAAGAGCTGGGATGCGGAGTTCGTCAAGGTTGACCAGGCTACACTATTCGATCTAATCCTGGTCAGGTTTTCTCCTATATAATTTCCTGTTTTCGTTGCTTGAGATTTTGCAGATTGTTTACGGTGACCCATAAGGTTTTGATAGGTTCTCATGGTTTGTCTACGGTGGATTATTAGGTTGTGGTCGTTTATTGTGGCTTTGCGTTTATCTATCTATCGTTCTCAACTACCTGTTTAGGGTTTCTAAATATTTTTTGATTGCTTATTGTTTCTTTTCGTTTTCTTTTTGCCTTTGGCCCTTCGACGGTAATGTTTGTCTGATTAAACTAGGGTTTCCGGAGTAGAAATTTATTTGGGTCTTCATAGCTGGGAGGTGTTGTTGATATAATCATTCCTTGCTTAGGACATTTAAATATTGCTGTGACCTGATTAATATGTTCCAAGAGAGACAGTATCGAGCGGGGATCGTTGAAAGCAATGATTTGGGTATTGCTGTAGGAAGTGTGATCTATATTTCCTTTTGTGGGGCTGCTGTGATTGAATAGCCGTTTGGTAGTATCTGGTACGTAGTATTACACTATTATGGGATCAAATATTGTTAACATATACGGGCGTTCTCTCTTATATAGAGAGAGTACCCCCCCCCTCTGCTTATGAGGAAGGGTGTTTTGAGATATTCTTAATAAGCCCATAGAATGTATAGCAGTTTGGTTAGAACTCACACTGAATTGGCTGGTTCTTATTGTGATGAACTTGGAATAAAACGTGTGAATCCCTTTCTTATGTTCTTCACCATAAACTATCCTCACTAGTGAATATTCTATCCTCACAATTGAAGTATGTAATGGCAGTTCCGTAAATAGATGGGAGTTTAATCTAGAAGAGAAAGGAACAAAGGGGAAAGGGTAACGAATAAGGTGGGGATGCCCAAGCTTGGAATGGAAAACAATTTAATGGCAAGCGAGATAAATAACAGAGGGAGGAGAAACATGGAAGTGATGGTTAAAGAAGATAAAATCGAATGGGGAAAGGGCTATCATCTTCTACCTCCAGCCTAAGCAAAGAGGCAGAAAACCAGTAGCTTTGTGAAGAAGAGAACTCCTTCATTAGAGCTTTAATGGTTTTACAAATTTGGAGCAAGGGTCTCGACTCCAAGCCTTTTGATTCCAAGTGGTAGTTACTAGATACAGCAACCAACTGACCAAAGAATATTTTCCAGAGTAAAAGCAGGCGGTGGTTAGTGGTTACAGGACTGGTCTGAAGCATGAGGAGACAAGGCATAACTTAAGGATTGATTGAGGAAGAAATCTTAGGACTTTGGGTTGCCTTAAGGTGAGGTTTCAGTTGCCCAAATCTCCGGTTCAAAGGTTGAGCATTTAATTAATTCTATCGATTAAAAAATTATTCCAGGTATACCACCAGAAACAGAACAGCAGAGTAACATTAAAGAAGAAAAGAGATGGTGGGGGGGGGGGGAAACTGTGCCTGGAACAAGAAGATGACTGATGAAGCATTTATGGGGGCGAAGGGACTGTCTCGCTGAGAGAGTGGCACAAACGCGTCACTCATGCACTCATAATTCAATACTCAATTTATTCTCATTGTCAAAATCTACTTCCACAATGGGGATTACAAGCATTTATGGGGGCGAAGGGACTGTCTCGCTGAGAGAGTCGCACAAACGCGTCACGCATGCACTCACAATTCAATACTCAATTTATTCTCATTGTCAAAATCTACTTCCACGATGGGGACTACAAGCATATTTAAAGAAAAATAAAAGACTCCTAAAACTAAAAACTAACTGTCAGCTGGGAAACTGAATAGGGAAATTCAAGCAGTTAGGAAACTTGAAATCCTACGTACCTAACTCTAACTAAAACTCCCAATTAAAAATTACGCAGAGTCCCAAATTATAATACAATCCTAAAATGTCCTACTAGAATAAAACTCAAATTGGACCCGGATCATCTTCGTCTGGATTTCCAAACGGGTAGGGCTGACCAATGGAAGCGCTTCTGCATCAGAAGCTTTCATGGAAGCCCACTGACCAATGAACCTTTTTTTTTCTATAGCACATGCTTAACTAAACACCCACGGAGGGTAGAGAGAATGCCAAGGTTAATGTAGGTTGGCAGGACTTAGTTTGTCATGTGAGGCAGGCAATGTTGGTGCAAACCCAGGTTGGAATAACCTTATTTGGTTGCTTGTGGGCCCACTTAAGTGTGTGATAGTCAAATATTTATTAGTGGCAATTCTGTAAATAAACTGAAGTTGCAAAGAGATGGCAGGATCATAATTTAATGGAATCAACTGTATAAAAAGAAACAAGTGAATCGACTGTAATGTATTAGTGAATGGGGGAAAACTAGGAATTAGAGAAAAAATAAGGACATACCAGATTAAAAGATTAGGGGAGGGTATTTTGGGAAGTTAACTTAAAAGGGGTTAATATAGTGGGGAAGGGGAAAGAATGAGGAATTCGACCAAAAGGGGTGGAATACCTGGCTTGGTTCAGGTGCCGGGATCCCACTCGAATGACCATGGATTGTTCTGAAATCTCAGGTGAGCGTTTGCAACTGAAAGCTCTACTTGAATCCTCCAGGTAGGCACTCGAAACTGCAGGCCGAAAAGATGTGGGAGAACCTGGAACAGTAACCTAGCGATAGATGTTACTGCAGTTCAGTTGCAGGTTTCAGCTCACAACAGAAGGGGATTTTGAGGTCGATCTTCAGAGGTTTGAGTCATCTATGAGTGTGCTTCCATTGATCCAAAAATCAGAGCCAATTGACAAAGATTAAGGATTCAGCAGAGCTTCCTCTTCATTCTGGTAGTAAGGCCCAGCAGAGGAGGAAACCAATAAGCAGTGACAACCATGAACAGTGGAAGCACGGAATGAGAAGAAAAAAGAAGGTGTCGCTGGGAGAAGAAAATAAGAGAGAAAGGTGAAGTCACACAAGGTCATGCAGATTCACTTCGAACAAGAAAACCCAATTCTTTCAAATCTGATTTACTATACCTTAATTACATGATTATAAAGAGAACTCCTTTACATCAAAATAGAAACCTAACAAAAATGGAAACCAACTGAAAGAATAAACTAGCAAACTAAGCTATTTCTAAGAAAAAGAAACTACCAAAAAATTCCTACGTATTCTACCCAACCTTCTAAAACAAAGAGAATTAAATAAACATTAAATGGGAATAATTCTTCTATGTGACCACCAACCCTTGCCAGACCAGAAAACTGGTTTGGAACCAATACTAAGCTATTTCTAAGAAAAGGAAACGACCAAAGAATTCCTACATAGTCTACACAACCTTCTAAAACAAAGAAAATTAAATAAACATTAAATGGGAATAAATCTCCTATGTGACTACCAACCCTTGCCAGACCAGAAACTGGTTTGGAACCAATCCTCGGTTTGGGCCTCCAAAGTGGTTCATGTTTGTCCTACCAAGCTAGAGCAACTGCATCAAACATTGTTGACTGCTGTTGTAGAATCGCTTTGTCAAGATGGTGCTGAAATGACAATAAGTTAGTTTTTGCAAATGTAACTCATTTTTTTTGTTCAATTTCCTTGAATGAACCTTGTATTTGGGTGCTTTCCATTGTCTTTAAACAGATTGCCTGATTCTTTTGAAGATTCTCATGTTAGGGACGCTGTTCTTTTTTTTATTTTTTTTTTGTGTTAATATTCTACAAGACATTGATGTACTGCTTTTAGTTGTGTTCTGTTCTGTTGAATCATCTATATATATATATATATATATATATATATATATATGTGTGTGTGTGTGTGTGTGTGTGTGTGTGTGCAGAAAAGGCACTTTATTGCCTCTTGATATCAAATTGAAGTGACAAATGCTGGAACTGAATAAATTTTGGTTCTTCGGTTTCTTCAGCTGTTCCCCTTCTTCTTTGTGATGTTACAGACCCTCTTTGAAGCCATTTAGAATATTATATATTGTCTCATGGTTAATATTGGTTACTTGTGAAGTAGTTCCATTGGAAATATTCTTCCATAAAATCTTTTAGAACAATTATAAATAACCTAGTTTAATTAATACAATCTGCTTGTTATTATGTGTTGTGGGACTGAAGTGTTGTGTATTAATTTTTTGAATATGTACATCTGGATAGAGACTAATCCCGAACCAGATAAATACAGTAGGAGATTATCTTGAACAGGAACTGAGTAGGGTATTACATTCCAGCGTAAGGAGAAATTCTATGCCTTGGACTAGGGTATTCAGAACAAACACAAATTTCTGATTGAGAGTAGGTTTAACCCTGTTGAACATGTCTGCAAAGGATTTCAGAAGTCGAACAAAGAATCTGTCCTGCTCAGGCTATTCTTAGTAACAATGGGAAACAGGGAGTAGATCTGAAACTTAGAACTCTAGCAACTGTAAATCAGAATTTAATAACAGAATTCCAGAGGATATTAAACCAAAACAGACGTGCAACTAGTTAGATATTAGAATAGAACATAACAGAATTTGAAAGGTAAAACATGGGTGCTGTGCAGCAGGTAGCAGAAGAATGGAAAAATCTGGCCTGTTTGTATAGCATGAATGGAATAGAAAGATAGAGGGGCAAGGATAATATAATCCACCTAACTTCTACACTCTGTATCCAATGCAACAACTATTGAATCCACAGCAGTTAAGTTTCAAAAAACTGAACTACTATATAAATTAAGATCTATGGGCAGGCCTATGATGTTTACATCCATTTATAAAGTGGAGGGAGGAAGAAGACATTTTTGTCATTTCCTTTTTTAATATCTTGTTATTTTTCACATATTTGCAAAGATAGTAGCATTATTTTCTATTTAAATATCAATCCTTTTAAAATTTGAAGTAAGTAAACCTTTATTTTACACAAAAGGCCGCCTTTAAAATTAAAATTATTAGAATGAAACTTTAATATTTATACCCAACCCCTCTTTTGTATGTGCACGAGTAGGTTGCTGTCTGGCCACCACCTTGGGTTGCCTTGTTGCTGTGATAACTATGCATAATTGTATATTATAATGAAAATTCTTTGAACCAAAGGCTCAACACATATGTAATCTAACTCCAGATGTACTTCCACTAAAACAAGCCCATTTATGTGATTTTTCTGCATCAATTCCTCCTGTTGAATAATCTTGTCCTCAAGTTTTGAAGTGACAATGAGTCAGCACCACCCAATCAACTTTCTTTTTGAAATAAAGTTTTTGCTTCTGTTGAACAAGAAGAATAAAATCAGTAACTTTTAAACCCTTCTCGTCTATAAGAAGAGATGGAACTCAACAAGCTCTTTGGTAGTGGAAACACCATCTTAAACTTTAGTGGATTCAAGTTGATTAGCCTTGATTCTGTCAGCCTCAGTTTCATCTTTTGTGCAATGGAATAGCTCATCAGCTCTAAACACCGCTTGTTTCTTTATTGCATCAGCAACCACATACTCTTTCTTAGTAGAATCTTCTGTGTGTTGACCCTCTTCCTTCCTAGGGACTCTAGTGTCAAGTCTCTAGGATCAGTAATGGTCCTTTGGTGTTGCTCGACAGCAGATCTGAAACTAGAATTCTAATAATGGTCCTTTGGTGTTCCTAGGGGCACTAGTAGAATCTTCTGTGTGTTGCTCGATTATATAAACCTTTGAGCTAGTTTTTGAACTATCTCAATGAGCTGGTTGATGGAAGCTTGTAGCTGTCCAGTAGAATCCATGGCTCTGATTGCAAATAATGAAGACTAATCCCGAACAGCAAACTCCAGTAGGAGATTTGCTTGAACAGGATCACAGAAGAAAAGGAGAAATTTGATGTCTCAAACTAGGGTATTTAGAACAACACAAATTAGATTAAGAGTAAGCCTGACCCTGTTGAACAGGTCTGCAAAGTATCTTGGAAAACAAACAAAGAATCTGTCCTGCACAAATTGAATAGAAAGATGGGATAATAGAGTAGGAATCCACCTGCAGTGTTTTTGGGCCACTTTTCCAGTAAGGAATCGGCCATAGCCTTTACTTGGAATCCACCTTCAAAGCCAGTACAAATAATAAGGAAGGGCGTCTTGCTCAATGCCATGGTTTCTAATTCGAGTTTCTCTGCCCCCGGCCACCGGGAGTGATTTGGTAAGTTGAGGTATGAGCCAGATAGATGCAGATCCAAGTACCCGCAAGAAGTCGTCGTAAAATTAGGCCCTAGTATTTGAAGCCTTGGTTTATTACTTAGTTTATTTCAGCTTTAGTTTTCCTGTACTAAGTTTATTTTTCAGTTTTTATGCAACTTAAATTGAACCGGTTCAGCCTTGGTTCAATTAAAGTGATTAATTCTTATTGGTTGTTAGTCTTTATTTCTTATTGGTAGGATTAGGAATCTTTTAAGTTTTTTTTTTGTTTTTAATTAAGTGTCACACCCCTTCCACGATTTTAAGAGGGAGGTGTTTAGATTGTATTAGGATTTGGGCCTATGGCCATATTATAAATAAAGAGAATCGTGGGAGGCTCCCCCACAGTTCAGATTAAAAATTTTCAGTTATGTTTGCATGCCATTGCTGCTGCTCTTTGCTTCTGTGTGAGTGTGCCTTGTGGATCTCAAGGTGAAGGGATAGGTGGACCTCCAATCGACTCCTTGCGTCTGTTAAGATCGGGAGGCTCTCTTCTCTGCTTTCAAGCTGCTTCTATTGGATCTCTGCAAATCCAGTAAGTTATTTTAATTTCCTGCAACTATCCTTCTTTCCTAATCCTCTACAACCTACCCTAACAGCCCCCCCTCTTGTTTTGAATTCCTTAAACCCTTGACCACTTACATCCTTCATTCACCATTAAATTTCCTCCATAAGTAAATTACAGCACCCTCTCACCAACCCTGTACTCGATCCAATTCCCAGTCCCTTCCCTCCTTCAAATCCTAGAAACTATCATCCCCCCACAAGCTTCCGAAACCGTAACTCATCTTAAATCTGTCCAGTTTCATTCTTCCATTAGAATCCCACCATATTTGGACCATAGCTCCTTCTTAGCACCCCACACCCGATCCTATCTTCTGGCCTATCCCAACAGCTAAACCCTAATTCACCCTCATCTCCATTAAAACCCAAAACCCTAAAATCTACCTAGACCTAACCAGACATCAGAATTCACTCAAATCACATCCGAACCATCCCCTCACTGCCCTGAACACTCGACCAGAAGCCCTTCCCTGAATTCCTATCCTAAACCCTAGTTTCACCTATTTTTCTATTTCCCAAAACCTGAAACCCTAACCCTAATTTTCTAAATTTCCAATCCTCACTCAAATCTTACCAATCCTACATTACTGGACTCCTAAAAATCTGCTTAGTTTAATCAAATAAGATGTAACCCTTTTACCCTAAACCTAACCCTAATTCTGCCCTAATTTCCCAATTCTGTCCCAATCGGCCTGCAGATTTGTGAGATCCTGATTTACCTGGCTCCTAGTAGACCTTTGTTTATCTAGGACTACATTATAGAGAACATTACTAAATCCACAACAACAACTATTGAATCCACAATTGCAAAGTTTCAGAAAGCTGAATTGGTAGTTAACTTCAAATCAATGGGGAGTGAGGGTGTAAATCTGGACGGTTATGGGTAGTCGGGATGGATTCTGATTGGTTCAAGTCCTATGGGCCAGAACCAGAATTCTGATTAGCTAATCTTGATGCAGATTCATGTCTGAACCGGCGTGACCCTTCTGGCAGTCTAGACCGAGATGAACCAGGTCCATTTGGGTTTTTGGGTTCAATAGGATATTATAGTTATTTATTTACGGGAGAAAGAACGCTGCCTGGTCGCACCCCCTACACCCTCTTACATGGGCACACGAAAAGACCATCCTGCCCTTGCTGTTTGACACCATGCACACTTTGCCATTGTCACAGCCGCAGGCATAGTGGCCACGCGACCAAGCAATGGTCTCTCTCCCTTTATTTATAAGAAGTGAAATAGAAAATTACTACTAAGACCCAAGTTAACTAGTTAATAGATACTGTATCCCTACGGCCCCACCCCACCCATTTTTTTTTCAAAAACATTTCACTAGCCTTTGGGCTTGACTGGAACCATGCAACATGCTTACCTGCTTATGTATAGGCAAAGTGGACACTAATGTATTTAACGGATGGGTTCTGTTCACAACAAGAGCTTGTGGGACATGTCGCATGGATGGGATCTTACCTGAGATGACCAACTTTATCATGGGATCCCAGCCGATCCAAGGGTTACACAACTGTTGTCATTAGAATTTTCCTTGGAAAGAAATATTTGATTATAGAGCGGTAGTTGGTTATGGAAGTACATGCTTGTGTGATGTTTGGCCTTTCATTGTTGTTCCCCTATGTAGGCATGGACAAGTATTACAGTATATTTTTTTTTTGTAAAAAACTGAATTCAGATGGTGGATCAAGTGGTTTGTTTCTTTGTAGAGTTTTGGTTTTCGATTGAACATGTACTTTGGGATGGATGATCTTGGTGTCATCTTCACAGCTTCATGTTGGTGATGTTCAGTTCTGTTTTGTTTACAGGCAGCCAACTATTTGAATATCAAGAGCCTGCTAGATCTGACATGCCAGACTGTTGCGGATATGATCAAGGGAAAAACTCCAGAAGAGATCCGGAAGACGTTCAACATCAAGAATGACTTCACTCCTGAGGAAGAGGAGGAGGTTCGGAGGGAGAACCAATGGGCCTTTGAATGAGATTGTTCAAAGGATGCTGGATATGAAGTGGGTTTTGTTGACATGGGGTTCTTGGTTGGGGAGGGCTTGGGTGGTTTCGATTTAGGAAAGACTTCATTTAACATTTATTTCAATGCTATTGGAACTTCTTTTTCATGTAAGTGTACATATATAGTTGATTGGTCGTTTTGGTTGTGGATAATGGTGGGGTTGTCATTATACCCTCATGTTTATTTACCAATCGGAACCCATTCTACCTTATTTCACCTTTGGTTCTACTCTTATGTGTTCACTGCTGCTCCTTTGTTCCTTATCATCCGTCACTACAAATGTCATTTTAATGAGAGAGCTGGTTGCATTTCTAGTTTTGGTTCTTTTAAATGTCATAAAATTTTTACAAAAAAAAGAAGTCAGAATTGATATGACCATGATAGATGGTCCAATACTCTGAATTGACGAGTAGCCCCTCTAGATGGGAAGAATATTCCTGATGAGAAGTAGTTTGGTTCCATCTGCTAGACCTTGAAGAATTCCCAAAGGGCTGGCGTATTCAGGTACAATACGTTGTGTCTCTGCAGTTATCTTTTTCTTACCGTTCAATAACCAGTACCCCTATAGTGATTCTTGATACTAAGAGAAACTACGGGGCAACCAGCCATATTAGCTCATAGGCTTCTTTTGAGGATTCTGGACTGAAGAAATAATTGATAGCTTGTGTTTCTGTCGTATCAATTATCATTTCAACCATCAACTTCTATCATAATGATATCTATACTATCTAATATTGTCATAATATCAGTGAACTTCTTTCTTTTAACTGAGGAAGAATTCGGGTGAAATCTAAAGGCTGGATTGTCAAGTTAATCAAATCCCTGCACTAAGTATTAAATAATTGCAAAATGTGGTGGGGGTTCCAATCCACATTACTTGTAACCAACTTTTTTCTTTATCGCCAGTCTTGCACCGAACCACATATAAAACCTTCAGTCCTATCCCCTAAAGATGATGCCCACCCAAACTATTTCAGCCAAGTGACATAGTAGAAGAGAAGAGCATCCCACTGTGTTTCCACCTCACTCTTCCACAACTTGCACAGTGTGTGCAGCAAGAGAGGACCGATCCTCCTTCGAAATAAAAGACAGTTTAATTGATTGACTCCGCTGGGCCTAGTGCTTTATTGGGATTAAGATTCAAAACCACAACCTTAATTTCTTCAAATGAGGGGACCCTAATCAGAGCATCATTTTCATAAGAGCAGGAAATAGCTCTCGGAAGGGGCTTAGGATCAGTCTCCCAACCAAGATCAGACATGTATTTCGGCCTTAGTAATTGCGGGAAAATAACAAGTATTTCGATCTCCATCCCTCACCCAATGGTCTCTAGATTTCTGTTTCAAGAAGAGTTCCTTGGTTCTAAGAGCACTCATAGGTATTAATGAAATTGCTCAAGGTAAACCTTAAAGAATTGGTATTGAGCTTTCAAAAAAAATGAGAGAAAAAAAAAAGCAAATAGGTGAACATTTTGGATCCCTTTTCTTGCTTGGTGAGGTCTAATTTGGGGTATAAGCAATTGATTGAGCTAAACTCACCAAGTATAAGAAGAGAGTGACCAGAAACTAATGAAAACTTAGTTATAGAGAGTGAGTAATAATATGCATCTTGGAGTGGAAAAGGGAAATCAAGACTCAAACATGAAATGCATGATTTGATGTTTTTAACATCGCAGAGATTATTAATGCAGTCCAACAATTACCCTAAAGGTTGGTTAAGTCCAATTTGTTTTACATTCATTTCTTTAACTCCAACATCTAACTAAGCCCTCCAACCTTAATGACAAAGGGAACATTGAAATCAACCACTGGTAACCACAAATGGACTTCGAACCTTGTATTTTCCATTGGTCCAAGTAATAGACCCAAATGCATCAACTTTTAATGGAGATGATGAAGCCAATGAGAAGATCATCTGGTAGCTCAGCTTCTTATTGCCCTTCATGAACTGCAGTTTATCAGGCACTACCTTGACATCTAATCCAGATGGTGCCACGATGCTTGCAACATAGGTTGTGACCTCATCAGGACCAACATTTGTGACCCTTCTACTCACTTTCTTGCTCTCTTTCTGACCGAGTTTGGAGATGGCAATAGATGGGTAGTTGAGATTGGAGATCAAATCTGTGCTGGAATCAGCTGGGCAGTCGAAACCATCAGGAATCACAGATGCAATATTCTTGATTGTGGAAAGCTTGTACCCATAATTACACAAGAAGAGTAAGTAGTCTTCTGTATCAGTTTCATACAATAGCCCTGGTTGTAATGCTCCAGATGGGATCATCTCTCCTGCACCAAAATCGTAAGGTGTGCCCACTAAACCTGAATCTGTTGTAATCGGCGCCTTTTCATTGTTTGTTTGAGAAGCTACACATCAGCCATGTGTATGTAACAATGTCTAAGTCAGTAATTAGTTATTACAGTTTGGTTTGCTAGAATATTGGACTTGAAACTGTATAGATTCAAACCTGTTGTCATGATGGCTGATTTGATAGCAGAGGGACCCCATGTGGGGTTATTAGATTTGATTGTAGCCGCAATACCTGAGACATGTGGGCATGCCATGGAAGTCCCAGAGATCAAATTGTATTTGGATGGCTTCTGCCCTTTTGGGGCTTCTGAAGTATCATTGGTTTCAATCCATGCTGCAAGGATGTTCACACCTGGTGCAGCGATGTCCGGCTGCAGAAAATTTGATAGCCCACTTAGCCATGCTTTTGCAGAACAGTAAATTAGAGGAGAGACTCCAGAGAGAAGGAGAGAGAGAGAGAGAGAGAGAGAGAGAGAGAGAGAGAGAGAGCTTGCCTTGAGAATGTTTTGGATAGGAGAAGGGCCTCTGGATGAGAAGTATGCAACAATAGGTGCTGGCTTATACTTGGTCACAGACACTGTTGGTAGAATGGTTGCAACTGGATTTCTTCAGAAACCCAAAAATACATCAATTTGAACATTCATATGAACAGAACCAAAGTTACAAAAGACTTGATTAGTTTCGTGTTGTACCTGGTTGATTTAATGTAGGAGAGGATTCCAGCGAAATCCTTGGAAGAGATGGCAGTCATGGGGAAAGAACCAGTAGTAAGAGCCACCGATCGTTCTATGTCATCAACCACAACAATTCCGAGCCCTCCTAAGCTCTTCACTCCATCTGATTTCTCTCTTTTGGAATAGCTTCCATCGGTTTGATCACATAGAACAATCTTCCCCTTGATCTTAGCACCATCCAATGCATACGGATCGCAGCTCCTGAAAAATTGTGCAGAGAGAGAGAGAAACCGTAAGAAATGGAAGCCCAAGAAGAACCAGAGAGGAAAGATGGGCTCAGTTTTAATCTACCTCGCTTCATCCTTCGAGCTTGATTTCGATTTCGCCGACAATCCATAGATCAAGGGATAGGTTGGAGACTTTTGGAGGGTAGAGAAATTTATGCCTTCACCCTACAGAAACAGAAGCAGTTCTGAGCATGTTTTTTAGTGAAATCTTGGGCCTGGAACAGGGTTTTAAGACTCGTGAATCGGTTCGGGGAATCGACCTATTAGGATTAGTATCGGCCGTAATCAATCCCGATTTCTATTGGTCCGACATGGTTGATCCAAATTCAAAAACCCTACAATTTCCCTGTTTTTGGATATGAGGAGCGATGTGGGCTGCAATGATCGATTCTCTATTTTAAAACCCAAAAAAGGGTTCTAAGAATCTGGAATCGGGAATCGGGAATCGGGAATTGGATTGTGAAGGCCATAACCGAATCTGATTTCCACCGATCAGACACGGCAGATTCACATCCAAAAACCCTAAAAATTCCCTATTTTTGAATCCAAAGACCGATTCTATGGTTATTCAGCACCAATATGGGTCAATTCAGAATCGAATCTGACCGATTTCGTCGGATTCCAAATTTAAACCCTGCTCAAAACTCTAGTAAAACTCAAAACCTGATTCATTCATCTACATTTTACCTTGAACACCTTTTTATTGCCTAAGACGCAATCGGACTCAAAATCCCTATCAATGGTAGTGGCAGCAACGGTCAGGATCCATGGAGCAACATTGACAACCGTTGATAAATCGGGCCCTTCGTTCCCACCTGAGCAAACCACTATGATCCCCTTCTCCACTGCATGGAAAGCTCCAATTGCGAGCGGATCGGTACTTAAATCCGGCCTCAGAAACGATGACGTACCCAGCGACAAAGATAGCACGTCGACTCCGTCGCGTATAGAATCATCGAATCCTGCTAGGATTGAGGATCCACTGCAACCGTAGGATGAGCATACCCTGTAAACGGCGATCCTTGATCCAGTGGACCCACCTTTGGCTGTCCCCTCCGCTAAGCCATAATAAGATGCATTGGCGACTGAGCTGCCTGCTGCCGTTGATGCCGTGTGGGTCCCATGCCCGTTCGAATCTCTTGGTGATTGACTGTCATCGTAGTGTCGTGCACCTATGAGCTTCCTATCCTCCCCGCACCCCCCCAAAAAAAAATAAAAAAATCTGAACGGTTAGATTGGAACAAATAATTTTAGTATGAGAATCTACGGTGTTGTTACCTGTTACAGTTGGAAGCTTTGAAATCTTCGGCTTCCATGCATGTCCCCTTCCACCGGGTGGGAATCGGGCCCATATCCTTGTCTTGGAAGCTCTTGGACTCGGGCCATATTCCTGGTTCATATTTAGGTTTAAGTGATAACCCGACCCGATAATATTAGGAATGAATGTATTATTCTATAAGATTAATTAGACCTGTATCGAGGAGGCCTATGATGGTGTCGGACGAGTTGGACCCATTAGTGACTGAGTCAGAATCAGGAGTAGAATCGGTTTCAAGATCGGTTTGATAGTGTAAGAAGTCCCATGATCGAGTGGTATGGAGCTTTAAGATGGGGTCCACGAAAACCGAAACGACTCCGGGCTTTTCAGCGATTCTCTGAGCTTCCTCAGCCGTTAAACGGGCGGTGAATCCTGAGAAGCCATGTGTATAACTGTGAAGTAGTGATCTTTTCACGTCCTCTTTCCTGATAAAATTACAGAGATACCCCATACATTAATTATAAAGAAAGACCATAGTCCATGGTTACGCTGACGATTTGAGTCTGGTCTAGTTTGGGCTATATGGTTCCACCGTTTTAATATTGACCCAATCTGAAGCCCAAGCCCATGATCTAAGTCAATTAAAAGTAAGAGTTGGTTTTCCTCAAGCCACATCAATGGTCATCATTGGCATTGGAACTTGGAAGGGTGTGTGGGAATACTTGTGGAAGGCACTTTTAACCCTAGATTAGTGGAGTTTTGTTTAATCAAAGGTCAAGGAAAGCTTTCTCCTCATTGGCTAATAATGGAAAGAAAAGGGTTTTGCCAGGTGGAGGAAGAGTTACCTTGACCTTATAAGGTGAGTGAAAACTTTATCCTCAAAAATATTTAAGGGAAAGGGTTCTGCCAACCCACTAAATCATATGAGCCTGCCTCGGTCTCTCATTGGCTTTAAGAATGATATAAGACCATAATCATCAAAATACATGGATAAATTTGGTTGTTGTTGAAGTGTCACTAGATGATAAAGGTAGGGGTGTTAAACGGTTGGTTTGGCCCGATTTTTTTTTTAGTTGAATCAGTTTTGATCTGGGAATGAGTGAGACCAAAATCAAACGGTAAAGGAACTTTGGTTTTTGGCTGGTTTCCATTATTTTTCAATTTTTCAGTTTTGGGTTAATATTGATTGAAATCGGTTTGATTTAGGGCTTCAACCACAATGAAATCTTACATTCATAACTTGGCTTTCTTTGGTATAATTTCAATTTGTATTTATCTGACCTATTTTTATTTTTACAGATGTTTGGGGTAGTTTATGGACCTTATTTTTATTTATTACAAATTAAAATAAATTATAAATTACAAATTACAAATAGGTGAAGAGCTATTTGTAATTATGGTCAGAAACCATTTATATTGATTTTTTCGCTCACTCCAAGGCCCACCGTTAATGACTCACTCCAACGGCAGTCAGAGGACAACTCACTACCATCCCTAGATCACTTTGGAAATATGGAGTCAACAAGACCGATGTTATTAGAATCAATCATTTCTAATGCATCAATTATTCGATGAAATGCCTCAACCATGGTTGGTGTTGTGAACTGCAATCATGTGTGTCTATTGTAGAAATTGTTTTGAGAAATAAGAAAGTCAAACATATTTTTATTTTATTTTACAAAACAATTATATATAAGAGTAACCAAACAGGCCGGATTTGTTTTTTGCCACAAATTGTTTTGTAAATTATTTTCGATAAATAAGATAAAAATGCAAATACAAATCATACCAAAGAGAGCCTAGTGAGGAAAGATTTGTAAAAACAATTTTAAGTCATTAGCTTCCTCAAGTCAAACGAGTAAAAAAATAAATAAGAATAGAAAAATTGATTTGATGTGTTGATGTTGTAAACAGAACAAAAGGAAAATAATTAATATTGAAATCAATCATTGTAAGGCTCATAGAACTGAGCTGAATCTTCACCCTAATTGTACATTTTGATCCTTGACAACCCAAGTTCTTGTATGTAGAACTATAACAAAGCTGTAACGCTATTAAGGCTTCATCTAAAGTAAAATTAAAGTTTTGTAATCAATACCATCTAACATAATTATAAAAAGTAAAAATTTATTTTTTTCTTTTCTTAAACCAATTAATTTTACTAAAACATTCTTGACTGTTTGTAAATAGAATGCAATAAATAATTAATTAACCTTTTCAAAACCGAAGCGAGAAGTCGAGCTTGATCATCTCGTACCGAACCCTGGGAAGAAGAAGCAGCTCCCATGTAGACGATATAGGTGTTAGTAGTAGTGTTACCATCCATGATTCTTGCTCCAGCCTTCACTCCAGAAGATAAAAGAAGAAAGAGAAACGATGAAAAGAGTAGATAGCAGAAGGAAACTGGGCCTTCTTCCATATTTGCTATTGATGATCTTTCTAAGCCTGTGAAGAAGATATGGTGGCATGGAAATAATTTATAGGAGAAATTAATGGTTGGGGTATTTGTGGTGGTGGGTGGAAGCCAGACAATGGTGGAGAGAGTGATTGAGAGATTAGTGAGTGACTGACCTTGGTAAGCGCAAGTCTGGGCTGCTGGGTGGATTCGTGAGAGAACGCAGTGGTGCTTACACACCACAAGAGCACTTTTAAGCCACCCAAAGTGTTCTACCCAAAAACAAAAAGAAAAAAAAAAAAAAAGCCACCCAAAGTGCGCCACCCTTTGGGATTTGGATCCTCTGCGGGCTCGGGTTGAGTGGCTATCATGCTGTGCTCAACTCACAAACCGTCACGTGGATTTCAAGTCGATCAATCCAATGGTTGATAGATGACGGTTAGATATTTTTTAATTTTGATTGATAATTTTGAATTTTAAATTGAGTTCATTCATCAACCATTAAATCGACATAAAATCTACGTGGCGGTTTGTGATGAGTTGAATGCAACATGATCGCCGCTCAACCCCAGACCACCAACAGATATGGTTTTGGAGATTTAATGGAGATGCAGAAATTGATAATGATAGAATGCCCTTCTAGACGTCTCCTTCATCTATAAAGTAGAGTGACTTGTTTATTTATGGTCAACTTCCCACAATTGAAAGTTTGACCATATTTTTAATTAATTATAAGTGGATCTTAAAATGTTATATTAATTATAGCGGTTTGTCCATGAACACCGAAACGACTCCGGGCTTTTCAGCGATTCTCTGAGCTTCCTCAGCCGTTAAACGGGCGGTGAATCCTGAGAAGCCATGTGTATAACTGTGAAGTAGTGATCTTTTCACGTTCTCTTTCCTGGTAAAATTACAGAGATACCCTATACATTAATTATAAAGAAAGACCATGGTCCATGGTTCATCTTAGTGGTTTGCCAACCTACTAAGATGAGCCTCGGCTTATCAATGGCTTTAATAATGATATAAGACCATAATCATCAAAATAGATGGATAAATTTGGTAATTGTTTAAGTTTCATTAGATGGTAAGGCTTAGGGTTGTCAAACAATTAGTTCGGCCTGATTTTGATCGGGTTGAATTAATTTCGATCTAGGAATGAGTAAGACCAAAACCAAACGATGAAGAAACTTTGGTTTTTAGAAGGTTTTTGGTAGGTTTCGATTTATTTCAGTTTTTTAGTATCGAGTTAATATTGACTTAGATTGATTTGATTTTGGGTTTCAACTGCAATGAAATCTTACATTCATAACTTATAGGTTTTATTTGGTATGATTTCTATTTGTATTTATCTGTCCTATTTTTTATTTTTACAGGTGTTTGTGTATTTTATGGACCTTATTTTTTTTTATTATAAATATTTTTTTTGTAAGAATTTATTATAAATTACAAATAGGTGAAGAGCTATTTATAATTTATGGTCACAATCCATTCATATTGATTTGTGCGCTCACTCCAAGACCCACCATTAACGACTCACTCCAACCACGGTCAGAGGAGAACTCACTACCATCCCTAGATCACTTTGGAAATGTGGAGTCAAAAAGATCGACGTTTTTGGAACCAACCATTTCTAATGCATCAACCATGGTTGGTGTTGTGAACTGCAATTAATCATGTGTCTATTGGAGAAATTGTTTTGAGAAATAAAAACGCCAAACATATATATATATATATTTTTATTTTACAAATAATTCTATATAAGTGTAACCAAATAGGATCAGTTTTTTTGCCACAAATAATTTTGAAAATTATTTTCAATAAATAAGAAAGAAATGCAAATACAAATCATACAGAAAAGAGTCTAGTGATGAAAGATTTGTAAAAACATTTTAATTCATTTTCTTTAAGTTAAATGAGTAAACAATTAAAAATAGAAAAATTGATTTGATATGCTCATGTTGTAATCGAAACAAAAAGAAATGACCAATAAAGGGAAAATAACTAATATTGAAATCAATTCTTTGTAAGGCTCATAGAACTGAGCTGAAATTTCACCCTAATTGTACATTTTGATCCTTGACAACCCAAGTTCTTGTATGTAGAACTATAACAAAACTGTAACGCTATTAAGGCTTCATCTAAAGTGGAATTAAAGTTTTGTAATTAATTAACCTTTTCAAAACCGAAGCAAGAAGCCTAGCTTGTTCATCTGGTACCGAACCCTGGGAAGAAGAAGCAGCTCCCATGTAAATGATGTAGGTGTTAGTAGTACTGTCACCATATATCTATGATTCTTGTTCCACCCTCCACACCAGATAATAAGAGAAGAAAGAGAAACGATGAGAAGATGATTAGATAGCAGAAGGAAACTGGGCCTTCTACCATCTCTGCTATTGATGATCTTGTTAAGCCTGTGGTGGCATGGAACTAATTTATTGGTTGGGGAATTTGTAGTGGTGGTGGCGGTGGGTGGAAGCCAGGCAATGGTTGAGAGAGTGATTGAGAGTAGTAAGTGACTGACCTTGGCAAGCGCAAGTCTGGGCTGTTGGGTGGATTTGTGCGAGAATGCGGTGGTGCTTACACACCACAAACGCACTTGGAAGCCACCCAAAATGTTCTATCAAAAACAACTAAGGCAAATTTCACGGACATCCCTTCGAAGTGTTCAATATGTTACGGACTTGTCAAACTTTGAAAAATGATCACAGATACCCCTTATTTTATGATTTTATGTCAACTTAGTCCACTCGGTTAAGCCTATGCAATTAAGTTGCTGTTAGCTCTTTTATAATGGTGAAATTACCCTTATCACAGGATTAACCTCCCATCATCTTCTTCAATCGGACGGTGGGGCTTCTTCTTCTTCTTCTTTCTCCTCTTGCAACTCCTTTCCTGCAACTCCACCCCCACGGCCCACCCTGCTCCTTCACCCTTGTATCCCTTTTATAATCCACTTAACCCAAAAGCGAACCAGCAATAATCTCTACCTACCTCTGCAACCTGCGTGCGAGAGGGTGAAAGACTGAAAAAGAGCACACAAGAAGCACAGGAAGCATGGGCACTGTGAAATTTCAGGCGATAATGAGAGAAGGAAAGAGAACAGATCTCATTCATCCATCCACATGGCTAACTTTTAATTCTTATCTGTTTCTCATTAACCAGTCAATTTGATTCTTTTCAGATGATTTTAATCACAAAAAAGTGGAAATAAAAGTTGGCACATGACAAATCTGCAGAGAGATGGTCAATTACATCATCTATGTAGAAGGCTTTTTACAATTTGAAAGACGAAGAAGCTCTACAACGAAAGACACGAAAATCAAATCTTGGCAAAATGGACTGCAACAGAAGCTGTGCCGTGCGGGCTTGCACAACCACCGCTCCTTCCTTCTCCACCAAA
The DNA here is from genome assembly GCF_018873765.1 of Telopea speciosissima. Lineage (NCBI taxonomy): Eukaryota > Viridiplantae > Streptophyta > Magnoliopsida > Proteales > Proteaceae > Telopea > Telopea speciosissima. Next base: position 17,108,106 of record NC_057920.1, on the reverse strand, counting down.
ACCCTCGCCATGATTCTATCGTACCCACCTTCGTCCCCGGCCGCCACATACTCAATCAGCGCCACCTGCATCGGTCCCAAGCTCAGGTTATACACCGTCGATTCTCTGTAAGACCCTTTGTAGATCTTCCCCTCTACATCCATGAGCGCCACCCTAGATGGGCACCCACTGTAGGGAGCATGTGATTAGTTGGCCGCCTCCAGGGCTGCGCATTTCAACTCATTCTGTTGATCTGCAACATCGCCGTTACTGATGAGGTTGTTCTTGTGGAGCTGGTGGTGGTTGTGGTCATCGCCGTCGACGTCGATGAAAACGAGAGAGTTGTGGTGTGGTTCTAAGAGCAAGGGGACATCTTTGTCGAGGAGATCGTCGGGGCCGAATCAATGAGGGAGGAAGTTGGAGAGAAGTCGGAAGGAAAGGGCTTCGTCATCTTCTTGATGGTCTCCTCCGCCGTTCTCGGTGGATGTGACGAGGGTCTTGATCTCAGAGGCACCGTGGATCTCTTGCAAGAACTGGCGGCAATGGCCACATGGGGCGGATGAGACGGCGATGTATTTCAGTTGGGTTTCACCATGGATGGCGGCGTTGGTCACCAGGAACTGCCCCGCGTGGATGGAGTGATGCCTGAGAACTCGAGGTTTGCACCTACGAAAAGCAAAGAAGAAGTGGAATGAGAGTTTTTTATTTAAATAAGTGGGTAAAGTAGACATTTCAATTTTGGTTGCTAAGTGTGCTTAACGTCAAGGGAAAGGTTGCCATTTTGATCAAGTTTAGCAAATCCGTGACATATTGAATACTTAAAAGAGGTGTCTGATGAAATTTGCCTAAAAAACAAAAAAACTGGCCACTCAAGTGTGCCACCCGTTGGGTTTTGGATCTTCTGTAGCCTTAGTTTGATCGAACGGCCATCATGTTGTGCGCAACTCACAGACCGTCACATGAATTTTATGTCGATCCAATAGTTGATAGACGGTAGCATGGTATTTTGAATTTTGACTAACAATTTTGAATTTTGAACTTTGAATTGAGTTCATCTACCAATCATTAGATTGACATAAAATTCACGTGGCGGCCAGCATGTTGAGCGCAACATGATGACCACTCAACCCCTGACTGCTGAGGATCCAAATCCCACCTGTTGGTCTTACGCCAACAGAGATGGTTGATTTTGGAGATTTAATGGAGATGTTGAAATTGATAATGATAGAATGTCCTTCTAGACGTCTATGTGACCCATAAAATACGGTGACTTGATTATTTTAAGGTCAACTTGCCACAACTGAAACTTTGATGCCATTACTAATTAATTATAAGTGGGTCTTATAATAGATATATTTACATAATATGTTGTTTATCTAAACGTGAATCAAAGTTTTATATATGAACTAAATTGGAAGTACAATTCAATTATGAGCTCATAGGCTTCTTGTACAGTGTGCAGCAAGAGAGGACCGATCCTCCTTCCAACTGAAAGACAGATTGATTGATAGACTCCGAAAAGAACCCTGATTGGAATAACGGACACCGAATCTCCTCCTAATAAATGTTAGAATCTATAATATATGCTCGTAGAAAAACCATCTGGGTCTATTGCTTTATTGGATTAATATTGAAAACCACAAACCTTAATTTCCTCAAATGAGGGAACCCTATTCTGGACCTGGCTTTCCTCCAGCTATGGCGGGAGCTGAAGGATCCAGCCCAGCCAAAACCAAGGGGTTGGTCATTTCATAGTGAAGGGCTTGCATGTGAAATGATCCAAACACCTCTGATCCCAGTCAAAACCAGGGGGGTTGGTCATTTCATAGGGATGAATCCACCTGTGAAATGATCCAATCACTCCTGTTTTGGCTGAACTGGATCCCCAGCTTCCGCCACGACTGAAGGAGAACTAAGTAAGAGTAGAAAAGATATTTCGAAGGGGCTTAGGATCAACTAGGTAAGCTGAGGACATGGATTTTTGAAATAATCTGCAAAAATCAAGCTTATCGCATGTGGATCTGTCTTCCAAGCAAGATCAGTCATTGATCCCTAAAACATAATTTTCTTTTAATTTTGACCTTAGTAATTGTGTGAAAACAACAAGTATTTCGATCTCCATCCCTCACTCAATGGTCTCTAGATTTCTGTTTCAAGAAGAGTTACTCGGTTCTAAGAGCACTCATAGGTATTAAAGAAATTGTTCAAGGTAAACCTTAAAGAATTGGTATTGAGCTTTCAAAAACAACTAAAATGTTTTTAAAAGAGTTGACACTAATGATGTGATAATGAACTTTCAAAATTACAGTAAAAAAATTTGTTAATATAATTCATGTAATAAGAACACTACAAGGAAAAAGCGCTTTTTGCGGCGTTTTTTAAGTGTCGTCATAGCTTAAAAAAAACGCCGCTATATGATTCAGCGGCGTTTACTAGTAAACGCCGCACATATGTCGTCAAATGTACCACCGAAAATGTATCACGGCGTTTATGCCATATGCCCGTGTAGATATACTTTCGCCGGCGTTTACTAACAAATGTCGCCATATATAATTTATAACGGCGTTTTTTGAAATGTCACTATAGATTATAAGCATTGGTATAATTATGATTTATTTGCGGTATTTTTAATAAACGCCGGTAAATTTTCTAAAAGAAACGCCGGTAAAAGGCACATACTTAGCGGCATTTAGTAAGAAACGCCGCTACATATAGTATTTTAAAAAAAATTTTTATTTACCTAATGCTTTAACCTGATATTTTTGTGGTGCAGATCCTTTAACCTGTTCTTAACCTATTGATGTGAAGAGACATAAGACTTCCACATAAAAAAAGAAGAAGAAAACATTCATCCCTAAAAACAATGAAATAATGACAGAATCCAAAATAGTTTAAGTTTACTTGTACAAATGACCGTTTGAAACTTAATTACATTTAGTCTACCTTACCCCAAAGGACACTTACAACCTATGAGAAATTATTAAAATTCAAAAACAAAATAAACAATATTTGTACTTTGCTCTATGTCTTCAATCAATGAACACCTTAGACAAGGAGTGCTTTGAATCACCAAGCAACTCCAGTAAACACACAAAATTTAGCAATAACTCATTGACAATAGTATTCAAATGGACGTTACCTGCAGCAATATAACCATGTACCAATCTTTATTAGCTTGATCATGTCGAAAAAGTGTCTAGTTTGAAATCAAACTCGCAATAGGCAGTACCTGTAGCAATATAACCATGTACCAATTTTATCAGCTCATATCGGCATAAAGTATCATAGAGAACAAAGAAGTAGAATCTACAATGATTGATACACCATCTCAATGTCACTGTATAGTTCAATCATATCTTCTGATGATATCCCAAAAAAAACAAACTAAAAAAGAACTACTGCAGACACATTTTTGCTAACTTTCAGCTAAGAAGCATGGCCAGATTTTCAATCCATCATCTATATCCAATTTCAACCAAAGAACATGCCTAAACTATCATGAAAAAAATAATGCTAACAGCTATATCTTTAAGGTTGAAAATAGAGTTCCAAAAATACCCAAGTTTGAAAAAAGAACAAAAGAAATCCTAAACCAAATGGAGTAGGTTCCCTACTTGAGTTAGAAAAAGATAATAAAGTCAAAGAACCCAGAAAACTACTACTTCCTTGGCTGAAAATGCTCGTTGTTTTTCTATTCTCCTTCTCTGACCTTCCTCTCTCTCATCTCATATAACTCTGCAGCAATGTACATTGACCTAACAAGGAAAACATATAGACACATTTATTCGAAAGTGAAGAAAATAAATACAAACCAACGATTAAAAATAAATAATGTGGAGAAGGAAGCCATGTTTTTTACAAAATTTGTTCCATGAAACAACTTCTTCATGACTGAACTGCCATGCAAAGTTCCACACCACACTACAACACCTATCTCTGCTTGTTTTCGGAGTTTCTAGAACATTAAAGAAAAAAAAAAAGAAGAAACATGTATGAATCAAACAAATTTCCATGTACCCTAGAGTTGCATTGGGGAGCCAATAGCAATGGGGAGTGCAGTATACAAAATGGGAATTAGAATGAAGAGAAGAGTAATTATTGAGAAAGAACCATGAACAACTCTATGCCATCAAGTGAAGTTTGCTACACGGAAAGCTACTCATTTAAAAACATCTAGACCAATATACAGAAGAAGAAAAGACTATCCATTACCTCATCAACATCTCCATTGTCATTATAAGAATAATAAATTAGTAGGCCAAGAGAAAAGTATGAAGTCAAATTCAGATTACCGTAGATGTTGGATCATAGGACATCATGTTTTCATCCCCAGGAAACTACATGGATAGTGTTCAATCATTACTCCACCACCTGAGCCATTTTAAAGACCTTGCTGATCCATTCATAAAATGAGACTTTCTCATGGCGGATGAGGAAACAAATTGCACTCTTTCATCATACTCGAACCAAATATTAGAAAAGAACCAAAGAAGGAGAGTCATGAACACATATTTTCACAAAAGCACGAATAGAACTTATGGATATTGTCAACTGAACAGAAAATATTCAAGAATCGAGAGAGAGAGAGAGAGGGATTGACAAACCTAATTCATCGCTGGATTTGAAGTCTATACTTATATGTTCTCCATAACGCAGTTTCCTACGGCGTAATATAACTTATTTCTCTAGACAAATTAGATATTGTGTGTCTAAGCACGTGACGTGCTGATATGAGAATTAGAATTGACAGCGTCTCTAATGTATCTTAGTATAACTTGAATCCAGAAGACCACTCATACAATTATGCTAAGAAACTGAAGAAGTAGTCAGTATTTAGAAGAACACTAAGAAGTGCCAAATCATATCCAACGGGCCAAGTCATAGAATTGTTCATAGTCACAACCAATGGTAATTCAACTGGGGGAAGAAATGAAAGAGAAACCAAGAACTACCATAAAAAAAAATTAAATTTAAATCTAAATATATTTGAAGTCTAGATAACCAAATAAAATCAAATGAGCAGTAGCTTGTGGCCGCCATAAGCAGCCCATGGCCATGGTACAGTAGCTAAGGCCAAGTTTGCTGCAGATACAGGGTTCAAAAAGAAAAAAAAAAATTAGTTTGAAATGCATGCCAGGCTGCTGCACGAGCAGTAGCTTGTGGATGCCATAAGCAGTCCATGGCCAGGATACAGCAGCCATGGCCGAGGCTGCTGCAGCTACAGGGTGCAAAAAGAAAAAAATGGTTTGAAATGCATGCCAGGCTGCTGCCTTTTGCAGACAGCCATGGTGTCCATGTGTGCAAGGCCCAATGGTCAAGAGGCCTAAGGGAGTGAGGATGTGGGCCGCATGAGCCTAGGTGGCCTGGGGTGCAAGGTATCATGGCAGCAAGGGCCAGAAGGGGCTGTGGTTATGGGGACTGGTGCTTGAAAACACCCAATGCCGAGGATGTGTGATATAGTTGCAGCAAAGGCTGCCTGGGTTTAGCGTGTAATGCACCTGTTGGTATGTATGCAAAGTGCTGCCGGCAGTGCATCAGAGAAACCAAGAACTATCATAAAAAAAATCCAAATATATTTGAAGCTCAGATAATCAAATAAAAACAAACGATAATAACAAACAGACAAAAAGGGAGGAAATAAAAATAAAACTCATAGCAAATGAGATATCACAAAGAAACAAACATAGCAGGAACCAGGGATGAAAAAGAAAGAGACAAATTTAAACCAAACTAAAAAACTTTGATTGTAGCATGGCCAAAGAAAAGCCAAAAAAAAGGAGCTCAAATACAGATGAACATGTGCAATTTCTTAAAAAAGCAACTATAACAGGGTTTGACAAGAGACATTGAACCCCATAAGCAAGTCCAATACTGTAAAATGGCCAAAAAAAATTATAACACCTATGTTCTGCCCAGCTTCTTGAAGTGCTAAAACCTCTTTCTTGTGTTGTTTATCAAACAAGGGAGAGATTTTTTTTTTTTTTTTATCACTTTATCTCTCTATTATTACTATTTTTTACTATATTTTGTGACAAAATAGAATCCAGCATGTGGCCATATGGCTATGATGCAACAGATAAACCAACTACCAGTGGTTAGAATACAAACCCTTGTAATTACATATTGACTTTTTATATTTTTTGATAAATAATGATTATATCAAAAGCGAAATGAAATTACATCAAGATAAAATACACTACTACCCACTACAATGAACAGCTGGAAACAGAATCAACAGCAAACAAGACCAAACAAAGATTAGTTAATAGGAAAAGAAAGAGGCCTACCACAAGATTCTTTTATTATAATTTTATTTACCAGTCAAGTCTTATTAAACAAAATTTTGATAACAGAAGAGAACTACTACTAAAAGGAAGGGGAGAAAAAGGAAATAACTTTCCTTTTCAAAATAAGACAGATTGTGTGATTTTCTTTTGACAAATAGTGTGCTGTCCAAATGGCTTAATTCCTAGTGGGTTTTCCCACCCCATTTGATCCCACAAATATATATGTATTTAAAATACCTAAGAAGCAGTTATTAATTCAAAAAATATACTGACTATACAAAATCTGGAAATCTAACCTCATTTTCCTTCATAGCACTAAGTTTATAAAAGAATAATTCAAACTTCAAATACTTAAAATCCTTAAAGAAAACAAATGGCGATTTCTTCAACAGAAGATTAAGATAAACTCCACCTGCTGAAACCTTTCCCCTCCACCTGCTGAAGCCTTTCCCTGGACAAATATGTACAAGTTCTAAGAAATACAAATCCCAAACAACCCCTTGAAAATCCAAAAAACTTCTAACAAAAACCTCCTCCAAGTGCTCATTTCTTTCACCACAGCTAAGTCATTCAATGAAGCATCAAAGATCCTGTCCACTGCACTGAATTCAATGTGAACCAAAAAAATAGCAGCTTCAACTACCATTTTAATGAGCTAATAACAAACTCTAAGGTTTTCACAGTACCAAATGGTTTCTAATAACAAATTCTAAGGTTTTCAACTACCATTTTGATTTATAGAAGAAGAACATTTTGTTAAGACTCCAATATTCCATAAGAGTAACAAAGTTTTAGCTTGTCAATCTTGTTCCTACTGCATATATTTGTGTTTTTTTCCAAATTTTTGTAAAATTAAAGATTTGAATCCCAATTATTAGCCATTATAATGACTAGTTTTGACATCAATATAATTGTAGCTCTTAAATGGCATATCATTTAATAATTTCTTCAATTTAAAGAATAAAAGTTCATAAGATTCCTATTCTGCATCATTGGTATCCAAAATATGGATAAAGAAATAAAGCTAAAGAGAAATCAGAACCTCTATCTTTGTATTCAAACTTTTTGTTGAATTTGCTTTCCCAAATCCCAAAAAACTCTCCAGTCATTACAAAGGGCAAGAGACACAGTAGGATTAAACCAGAGACTGTAATTAACGCAAGCTCTGTCACCCACCGTATGTCTCTGCAACAGTTGATCAACCTCAGTAACTCATGCTCACTCCCCATGGTGGTAAAAGAACAAACTCAAAAAAAGCAAAAGCATTTAAAGGAAAAACGAAAAGGAACGGAAATGATTCAAACAAAACACAAATATACGAGCAATATATAGATTTAATCCGAGCAAAAGCATTTATGAAAGAAACTTGATTCAAAAGAACAAAGACCAGTAATAGTATTAAGTTCCAAAGATGAATTAAACAATTAACTGAAAGTAGCAACCCAATCCATAGAAGATCAGGAAAGGCGAAAGAGAAAATGAAAATAAGGAACCAAACCTTTTCTGTACAGGGGACGAGCTTCCGAAGCGTAGCGAGATGAGAATTAATCCTCTCCCTACGCCTTCTTTCGGCCTCGCTATGGCTCTTCAAGGCCGCAAGAGCCTTGGCTTCAGGTATCGTCTTCTGCCCTAATCTCGTTGGAGCCTTAACAAGCCCCCCCTTCTCACTGTCCAGAACCAACGAAGACGACCCACCTCGACCCATTAGGGTTCGCAACCCACCAACATGTTGTGACTATGAAAACTTATCGAACAATCTTGGAAAATCAGTAGAATAAGCATCGTGTGAATTCCAGGAGAAAGAACCTGAGAAGGAACAACAGAGCAAAACTTACTAAGTACCTCAGAGTAGGAGATATTCCTCGAGCAGGGAGGCCAAGAGCAACACCAACGTCGGCTACAGCAGGCTGGAGCTCCAGGCAATGGTGGCCGGAGCAACATCAACCCTAGAATCCTCCCCTTGATCCTCAATCGGTTGTTTTAGCCCCAAATGGTCCACAACAGTTGCAGCGGGAGCAAGGTTGAAAGAGATTTGAGAGAAATCTCAGAGAGAATGTGAAGATTAGATAGGGAGAGAGGGACGGTGAGAGATTGAGAGAGATTTGAGAGATTTGAGGGATCGTGATAGATTGAGAGAGAAACATGAGAAACATGAGGGATTGGGATTTGAAAGTTTAGAGAGGGTATCGATCAATTAGCGCGCGGCAAGAGGCACGAAATGAATAGGCCTTGGAGTTTTTTTGTGAAAAATACTATTATATTAAGCGGCGATTAATAAAAAACGTGGTGATATTGTTTTCCATATAACGGCGCTTTTCCCTAAACGCTCGAAAATAGATATAAGTACGTGGGTAAATATAATATGATACTATGGCGTTTATTTGTAAACGCCGTTGTATTGTTACATACTCTGGCAATTTAAAACAAACGCCCCCAAAGATGTATGATACTACATCACTTTTTCCTAAACGCCCGAAAATACATACGGTAGGTGGTAAATATAAAACAAACGCCCCCAAAGATGTATGATACTACGTCACTTTTTCCTAAACACCCGAAAATACATACGGTAGGTGGTAAATATAGTATGATACTACGGCGTTTACAAATAAATGCCGTTGTATTGTTATATACCCTGGCAATTCAAATCAAACGCCCCCAAAGATGTATTTGTAGCGGCATTTACATAAACGCCATGATTTCTAGGTATTATACTTTCTATACCGACGTTTGTTAGTAAACGCCGTCGAATATTTATATATGCCTGCGTTTACCAATAAGCGTCGCTAAGACCCGTCTAAAAATGCCGCGACAAACCCTTTTTCTTGTAGTGGAAGGAACAAAAAAAAGCAAATAGGTGAACATTTTGGATCCCTTTTCTTTGCTGTTATTTGCTTGGTGAGGTCTAATTTGGGGTATAAGCAATTGATTGAGCTAAACTCATCAAGTGTAAGAAGAGAGTGACCAGAAACTAATGAAAACTAAGTTATAGAGAGTGAGTAATAATATGTATCTTGGAGTGGAAAAGGGAAATCAAGACTCAAACATGAAATGCATGTTTTGATGTTTTTAGCATCACAGAGATTATTAATGCAGTCCAACTATTACCCTAAAGCTTGGTTAAGTCCAATTTGTTTTACATTCACTTCTTTAACTCCAACATCTAACTAAGCCCTCCAACCTTAATGACAAAGGGAATATTGAAATCAACCACTGGTAACCACAAATGGACTTCGAACCTTGTATTTTCCATTGGTCCAAGTAATAGACCCAAATGCATCAACTTTTAATGGAGATGATGAAGCCAATGAGAAGATCATCTGGTAGCTCAGCTTCTTACTGCCCTTCATGAAATGCAGTTTATCAGGCACTACCTTGACATCTAATCCAGGTGGTGCCATGATGCTGGCAACATAGGTTGTGTCCTCATCAGGACCAACATTTGTGACTCTTCTACTCACTTTCTTGCTCTCTTTCTCACTGAGTTTGGAGATGGCAATTGATGGGTAGTTGAGATTGGAGATCAAATCTGTGCTGGAATCTGCTGGGCAGTCGAAACCATCAGGAATCACAGATGCAATATTCTTGATTGTGGAAAGCTTGTACCCATAATTACACAAGAAGAGTAAGTAGTCTTCTGTATCAGTTTCATACAATAGCCCTGGTTGTAATGCTCCAGATGGGATCATCTCTCCTGCACCAAAATCGTAAGGTGTGCCCACTAAACCTGAATCTGTTGTAATCGGCGCCTTTTCATTGTTTGTTTGAGAAGCTACACATCAGCCATGTGTATGTAACAATGTCTAAGTCAGTAATTAGTTATTACAGATTGGTTTGCTAAAATATTGGACTTGAAACTGTATAGATTCAAACCTGTTGTCATGATGGCTGATTTGATAGCAGAGGGACCCCATGTGGGGTTCTTAGATTTGATTGTAGCCGCAATGCCTGAGACATGTGGACATGCCATGGAAGTCCCAGAGATCAAATTGTATTGGGATGGCTTTTGCCCTTTTGGGGCTTCATCATTGGTTTCAATCCATGCTGCAAGGATGTTCACACCTGGTGCAGCGATGTCCGGCTGCAGAAAATTTGATTACCCACTTAACCATGGTTTTGCAGAACAGTAAATTAGAGGAGAGACTAGAGGGAGAGAGAGAGAGAGAGAGAGAGAAAGAGCTTGCCTTGAGAATGTTTTGGATAGGAGAAGGGCCTCTGGATGAGAAGTATGCAACACTAGGTGCTGGCTTATACTTGGTTACTGACACTGTTGGTAGAATGGTTGCAACTGGTTTTCTTCAGAAACCCAGAAAAACAACAATTTGAACGTTCATATAAACAGAACCAAAGTTACAAAAGACTTGATTATTTTCATGTTGTACCTGGTTGAGTTAATGTAGGAGAGGATACCAGCGAAATCCTTGGAAGAGATGGCAGTCATGGGGAAAGAACCCGTATTAAGAGCCACCGATCGTTCTATGTCATCAACCAAAACAGCTCCGAGCCCTCCTAAGCTCTTCACTCCATCCACTTTCTCTCCTTTTGAATAGCTTCCCTCGGTTTGATCACATAGAACAATCTTTCCCTTGATCTTAGCTCTATCCAATGAATCCGGATTGCAGTTCCTGAAAAATTGTGCAGAGAGAGAAACCGTGAGAAATGGAAGCCCAAGAGGATCCAGAGAGGAAACATGGGCTCAGATTTAATCTACCTCGCATCTTCTTTCGAGCTTGATTTCGATTTCGCCGACAATCCATGGATCAAGGGATAGGTTGGAGACTTTTGGAGGGTAGAGAAATTTATGCCTTCACCCTACACTTGGTGAAACAGAAGCAGTTCTTAGCATGTTTTTTAGTGAAATCTTTAGCCTGGAACAGGGTTTTAAGACTCATGAATCGGATCAGTGAATCGGCCTATTTGGATTAGTATCGGCAGTAATCAATCCCGATTTCTGTTGATCCGACACGGTTGATCCAAATCCAAAAACCCTAGAATTTCCCTGTTTTTGGATGTGTGGAGCAATTTGAGCTGCAATGATCGATTCCATGTTTTAAAACCGAATAAAGGGTTTTAAGAATCGTGAATCGGATTGTGAAGGCCATGACCGATTCAGATTTCCACAGATACCATGGTAGATTCACATCCAAAAACCCTAAAAATTCCCTATTTTTAAATCCGAAGACCGATTCTATGGTTAGTCAGCACCGATAGGGGTCGATTCAGAATCGAATATGACCGATTTCATCCGATTCTAAATTTAAACCCTGCTCAAGACTCTAGTAAAACTCAAAACCTGATTCATTCATCTACATTTTACCTTGAACACCTTTTTACTGCCCAAGACGCAATCGGACTCAAAATCCCTATCAATGGTAGAGGCAGCAACGGTCAGGATCCATGGAGCAACATTGACAACCGTTGATAAAGCGGGCCCATCGTTCCCACCTGAGCAAACCACTATGATCCCCTTCTCCATTGCATGGAAAGCTCCAATTGCGATCGGATCGGTACTTAAATCCGGCCTCAGAAACGATGACGCACCCAGCGACAAAGATAGCACGTCGACTCCGTCGCGTATAGCATCATCGAATCCTGCTAGGATTGTGGATCCACGGCAACCGTAGGATGAGCATACCCTGTAAACGGCGATCCTTGATCCAGTGGACCCACCTTTGGCTGTCTCCTCCGCTAAGCCATAATAAGATGCATTGGCGACTGAGCTGCCTGCTGCTGTTGATGCCGTGTGGGTCCCATGCCCGTTCGAATCTCTTGGTGATTGACTGTCATCATAGTATCGTGCACCTATGAGCTTCCTATCCCCCACCCCGAAAAAAAAAATAAAAATCTGAACGGTTAGATTTGAACAAATAATATTAGTATGAGAATCTACGGTGTTGTTACCTGTTACCGTTGGAAGCTTTGAAATCGTTGGTTTCCATGCATGTTCCCTTCCACCGGGTTGGAATCGGGCCCAAATCCTTGTCTTGGAAGCTCTTGGACTCGGGCCATATTCCTGGTTCATATTTAGGTTTAAGTGATAACCCGACCCGATAATGTTAGGAATGAATGTATTATCCTATAAGATTAATTAGACCTGTATCGAGGAGGCCTATGATGGTGTCGGACGAGTTGGACCCACTAGTGGCTGAGTCAGAATCAGGAGTAGAATCGGTTTCAAGATCGGTTTGATAGTGTAAGAAGTCCCATGATCGAGTGGTATGGAGCTTTAAGATGGGGTCCACGAACATCGAAACGACTCCAGGCTTTTCAGTGATTCTCTGAGCTTCCGCAGCCGTTAAACGGGCGGTGAATCCTGAGAAGCCATGTGTATAACTGTGAAGTAGTGATTTTTTCACGTCCTCTTTCCTGGTAAAATTACAGAGATACCCCATACATTAATTATAAAGAAAGACCATGGTTACGCTGAGGATTTGAGTCTGGTCCAGTTTGGGCTATATGGGATCCACTGTTTTAACATTGGCCCAATCGGAAGCCCAAGCCCATGATCTAAAGTGCTTGACTTCGGTATCATTGGCATTGGAAGGGTGTGTGGGAATACTTAGTGGAGTTTTATTTCACCAAAGGTCAAGGAAAGCTTTCTCCTCATTGGCTAATATTGAAAAGAAAAGGGTTTTGCCAGGTTGAGGAAGAGTTACCTTGACCTTAAAAGGTGAGGGAAAACTTTATCCTCAAAAATATTAAAAGGAAAGGGTTCTGCCAACCCACTAAATCAGATGAGCCTCGGCTTCTCATTGGCTTTAATAATGATATAAGACCATAATCATCAAAATAGATGGATAAATATGGTTATTGTTTAAGTTTCATTAGATGGTAAGGTTTAGGGGTGTTAAACAATTAGTTCTGCACGATTTTGGTCGGGTTGAATCAGTTTCGATCTGAGAATGCATGATTGAAACCAAAATCAAACGATGGAGGAACTTTGGTTTTTAATTGGTTGGTTTCGATTTATTTCAGTTTTTCAGTATCGAGTTAATTTTGATTTAGATCGGTTTGATTTTGGGTTTCAACCGCAATGAAATCTTACATTCATAACTTGTAGGTTTTCTTTGGTCTGATTTCTATTTGTATTTTTCTGACCTATTTTTATTCTTACAGATATTTGGTATAGTTTATGGACCTTATTTTTATTTATTATAAATTAAAATAAATTACAAATGGATGAAGAGCTATTTGTAATTTATGGTTACAAACCATTTATATTGATTTATACTCTCATTTCAACGGCAGTCAGAGGACAACTCACTACCATCCCTATATCGCTTTGGAAATATGGAGTCAACAAGACCGACGTTATTAGAACCAATCATTTCTAATGCATCAATTGTTCGATGAAATGCCTCAACCATGGTTGGTGTTGTGAACTGCAATCATGTGTCTATTGTAGAAATTGTTTTGACAAAATAAAAACATCAAACATATTTTTATTTTATTTTATAAAACAATTATATATAATAGCAACCAAACATGATCTTTTTTTTTTGCCACAAATTGTTTTGTAAATTATTTTCGATAAATAAAATAGAAATACAAATACAAATCATACCAAAGAGAGCCTACTGAGGAAAGACTTGTAAAAATACTTTTACGTCATCAGCTTCCTCAAGTCAAACGAGTAAACAATTAAAAATACGAAAATTGATTTGATGTGTTCATGTTGTAAACAGAACAAAGAGGAATGAACTCCATAGAGAAAATAACTAATATTGGAATCAATCATTGTAAGGCTCATAGAACTGAGCTGAATGCAATAAATAGTTAATTAACCTTTTCAAAACCGAAGCAAGAAGCCGAGCCTGATCATCTGATACCGAACCCTGGGAAGAAGAAGCAGCTCCCATGTAAACGATGTAGGTGTTAGTAGTAGTGTTACCATCTATGACTGTTGTTTCAGCCTCCACTCCAGATGATAAGAGAAGAAAGAGAAACGATGAAAAGAGTAGATAGCAGAAGCAAACTGGGCCTTCTTCCATCTTTGCTATTGATGATCGATCTTGGTGGCATGGAAATAATTTATAGTAGAAAGTATTAGTTGGGGTATCTGTGGTGGTGGGTGGAAACCAGGCAATGTTGGAGAGAGTGATTGAGAGATTAGTGAGTGACTGACCTTGGTAAACGCAAGTCTGGGGTGCTGGGTGGATTAGTGAGAGAACGCAGTGGTGCTTACACACCACAAGAGCACTTGTAAGCCACCCAAAGTGTTCTACCCAAAAACCAAAAAAACTAAAAAAATAGCCATCCAAAGTGCGCCACCCGTTGGGATTTGGATCCTTTGTGGTCTCGGGTTGAGCGGCTATCATATTGCGTTTAATTCACAAACCGTCACATGGATTTTATGTCGATCACGTCGATCGATCCAATGGTTGATAGATGACGGCTTGACATTTTTTAATTTTGAACAATAATTTTAAATTTTAAATCGACATGAAATCCACGTGGCGATTTGTGATGAGTTGAATGCAGCATGATTGCCGCTCAACCCTAGGCCACCAACAGAGATGGTTTTGGAGAGTTAATGGAGATGTTGAAATTGATAATGATAGAATGCCCTTCTAGACGTCTCCTTGATCTATGAAGTAGGGTGACTTGGTTATTTATGGTCAACTTCCCACAATTGAAACTTTGACCACATTTTTAATTAATTATAAGTGGATCATATAATGTTCATGACCAGAAAAAAAAAAGTGGATCTTATAATGTTAGATATATTTATATATGTTGCTTATCTAAACGTGAATCAAATTAAATATAATATAATATAGGGAAAGTTTCACGGACACCCCCTGTAATTATGCAATATATCATGGACACCCTAAATCTTATCAAAATATCACAGACACCCCTTATTTTATGACTTTGTTTCAACTTAGTCCACTCTGTTAGGTCTGTGCAGTTAAGTGGTTGTTAGATCTTTTATAACGGCAAAATAACCTTTTCCATAGGGTGATCTTCCCATAATACCCTTAAGGTTAAAACCCCAAATAAAAACACCATTCTCATCATCGTCTTCAATTCAGCTCAAACTCTTACAAAGTCTTCAAATGCTTCCAATGAAGATGAGGCAGAAGAAGATTCAGATAAAGAAAGCCTTCAAATGCTTCCAATGAAGACGAAGCAGAAGAAGATTCAGATAAAGAAATCCCTCTCTGCTCACATCCTACAAACCCTAAACCTTCACCTGAATGATGTTGCTGAAACGCCCCACAACTGCTGCTACGCCACCACCGCCGAGGCGAAAAGGCACCAGAATCAGAGTTTGGCTCGTTGTGTCGAATTGCGGAAAATCTCCTAAATTTCAATTATTTTGCTCTTGAATTTTAGTTTCCTTGATGAAATCTACTTATTGAATTATCAATACGGGGTTTCGATGATCCGTTTTCCATTTAACAATGTCTAAGCTGAATATATGATGCAATTAAAGACACCAAATAGCCTGCCTGCTGCTCCCTGATCTGATGGGCGTGATACATCTGCGAGCGAGCGACTCCTGTAGTGGTTGTAGTTTAGGAATTGAGAATTTGAAATGATGGTGTCGCTCTTGCTACATGATTTACGAATGCTTGGAGTTGTTACTAATCGGGAAATTTAATTTGCTTTCAAAGTTAGGATTTGGGATTTTGCCTCCAGAGTTCTCTCTATTCATCATTAATTATAGAAACAACCAATCCCATTAACGAGGATCCAGATTCCCCTCGATAACTCTCAACCCCCTAATCGTCAGGATCTTCTCTTTTTTTTTGTTGCTTTGTTAAAGCTTTAGACGAATGGAATTGGATGATGACGGTTGCCTACTTGCCCCACCTTTCCGATGAACACTCTTTTGACTTTTCTCTGCCCTTTGTTTTTTTTTTTTTTTTTTTTTTTTTTCATTTTCTTTTTTGACAAGTGAAAGTATGAAGGAACGTCCCTCTCAATCAATTGCAAATTGCAATCGTAAAAAATATGGCTCTTACACGGCAACTTCTGTAGTTTTTCGCTCCTAAACACCGCCTACAATTGCCTTGTCTTTCTCAAAGCTTATTGGAATTCAGAAATGGAGTGTGTGGACAATAAATAAAGAAAGGGATAAAAGACAAAAAGCAAAAGAATCATTGATTTTTATGTTTAGATTCCTCTGCAAATACTTATCCATGTCATATTACTTCATATAGTGGCATCGAATTCGGATTTGGCTTCGGATTCGGAAGTCGGTTCAAAATTCAGCCGCCAAGATGATGTCCAAGCGTGGAAGGAACATGGTCATGACGTGGAGCTAGGGCAGAAGGAGTTGAACCAAGTATTTCCAAACCAGTCTCAAGCAGTGGGCCCGGTTTGTTCAACGAGTTCAGTATCTCAAGAGGAGGATCGTTTAGAAGTGGTTCTTTCACCAACTTCTGTCACAAGCTCCGATAATGGTAGAACTGCAGTTGTGGTTCACGCTACGATTGAGCAAGGTGATGAAGCAGGGGGTGAAGCTCCTTTCACAAAAGTGTCACGACGCCGGCAAGTTCGGATTCGGAATGTGGAGCAGGCGATTATCCCTGGATCACGCCGTCGACGTCGCCAGACTAAAGTTGGTTTGGTCGCGGAAACCATAAAAAACTCTCGTAGCGAGGTTGAAAAGGAGTTAGGAGTGGGGTTGCAAAAAAATTCATCTCCCTTTTCACCAAAGGAAGAGGCTCTTTTGACCCGTGTGACTTTTGATCGGCCTGGTGTATATGCTGAGATCCCCCGTCGATCGAATAGGATAATAACCCCCTCGGTGCGGCTCACGAATCCCCCGTAGTCTTATTATTTCTCTTAGCTGAGCGAGTGGCATGTTGGCCTCACCAATATGTTTTTTAGGATTGAATCCCTTGTTTAGGCTTTAGCTTTCTTTGCTTTTGTCTGGCTTTAGGCTTGTTTGCCCCCTTTTCATTCTTCAATAAAATTTATTATTATTAAAAAAAAAATTAATACTTTGAAAAACAAAAAAATGGTGTATCTTTGATTATTGTTTAATTTGCATATAGGCTAACAATCGTGGATGTGGGATGTTCCAATGGATTGAAGAAGGAGGCCCTTCCTCTAACGACATGGCGAATGAAACGACATCTCCATCACCTTCCTCAGACTTTGTGGAAGGATATTTGAGAGGAGCAATTAGAAGCTCCGAGAATCAAACGAGGTTGTTGAACATTGAAAGACGTCATTGAATGTATCACTAAAATTGACTTGAACAAACGTTAACAATGTTTTGGTTTGGACAATTAGTTATATGTTATCTGTTATCATGAAGTGCCATGTACGTTTCTTTTTTTTTTTCCTGTTCTGAAAAACTAGTAATAGTCAAATGTGATGTCTTGAGCCAGAGAGTGCATTGGTGAAGTGGAAGTGGGAGTGAAAGTTACCACATCATATATGTATTTAAGGGATTTATAGAATGAATGGAACACAACCGTTTGAATTGACAATGTTAACTTATTGGAGGTTGGTGAAGAAAGATGACCATTTACATTCCAAGTCAAAAATGACTTGTACTTGGAGAAGTCCAATTAAAAGTGATATTTTCCATGCAAAACTAGAACAATAAACACCACATGGAATTGTCAAGACTTCTATTTTGGGCTAAAGCCTCTTGCAAGTATTTTGAAGGAGGGATAAGATGCCTCACCTTCTTTCACAAGGAAAATTGGACGAAAACAAAATTTATTTACTTCAAGCATCCAGGGAACTTTTTTTTCTAGATTCTGAAGTTTTGAGGAATATAAATTCAACTTTTTTTATGCTTGAAAGGAAGTCTTTAGGTTCAACAAGCATACTTTTATTTTCAGCTTCTTTCTCTGCCATTTGCTTGTCGTCAAGGGAAAGTGGAACTACAACAGTTGTGGTCCTTGATGGTTTCAAATCAGAGGACTTCATTTTTGCTCCATTCAAGAGTTCAACTTCTATAGCTATACTCCTAGCAGATGGAATAGCAGGAGAGCTATTGATTAAATATGAATCCAATACCCTATTGTGGTTTTCAAAACGTCTTATAACATCATGATTGTCCAACCCGTCATGGTTCAACCCTTACCATCTTGAATAGAGAACTGATTATCAATTGGATGGAATATGCCAAAATAATCCCATGGTGGAGTCTCAGGTGGAAGGGGAGAACCATGAAATGGTGACATTTCAGGCCTTTTATTGATGTAGATTTAATCAGAAGCTAAATTAAAATATTAATTCTCGTGGAATCCATAAATAACTAGACTACAAAAGCTCAAATGTTAGATTGAAAAACCAGAAATACAAATATCAGAATTCATAAAAGATGGAAAATGCCTCAAAGTCTTATCCATGAACCAATCAAGAGCACTTAGATAAAACTCCGCCCAATCCCGGCAACCTTGCTTTCTGCATTGTTTGTCATTTTGACAGCACCACTATCACATGCATGATATGTAATAAATTGATCCCTGACTGAACACATATGAAATGAACAACCAGAATCTAAAATCCAATCTGAAGTATTCATACCTGATGATGTTGTGAGAAGGATATCCCCATCATCACTCCAAGACTCTTCCACGATACCAGCAATGGATGATTTATTTTCTTTCTTGTCTTTTTCTTTTATATTCTCCTTACGCCTTGGACAATTCTTCATTATATAACCTTTCTCCTCGCAATAATAACATTTTATTTTGCGACCTTACACTTTGAGCGACCCTTGTACTTGCCAAATTCCTCCAGTCTCTCATTTGATTTGCCTCTACCCTGACCACCACCTACAACCAAGGCATTACCCTCCTTTGACACCCCATCATTTTCTGAATCTTCACGCACCACCTGCGACGATCCACCGACCCTCGCTCTGATACCAATTGTTAGGGATTTGGATAGAACTCATCCTCAAAAGCTATCCGTTAACGAGAGGGTGCCCAAGTAGCTATTAACTCATCCACATCCCCATTCATATCCAATGTGAGACTATTTTCCCACCTACCGCCTGGAACCCTAATAATCTCCCCTTCCACGCGAGAGCTACCAATATCTTCCCATCTCCCCCTCCACACGGGACCATTCCGAGATCACACTGGGTTTCCACGCCCTGGCTTTACCCCAAGTTTGGCCCTACCATACCTTGGCATTGCCATAACCTTGACTCTGATACCACTTGTAGGGGACAAATGCACAACCACGAGGAAGAACCCAAGCAAACAATCACACAACGCAAAGAATTTACCGTGGTTCAACAAGGTTGCCTACATCCACCCAAGAGAACTAGAGATTTTCATTATTTCCTGAAAAACTCTGTATACCACTCTCCACCTTACAAAGTGTTCCTCTTTGCTGGTTCACAGGGTTTTCCATATAGAGACAATATTTAGGGAAACCCAAATCCTTAATCCCCACACAATTATAATTTTACCCCCGTACATGTAATTGGCCCAAAACCCCTCCCAATTACAAATACATACTAATTACAATTATGTGAATCCACAGAATACAAGACACACCAAACCCCACCACTAATTGGGGTATAAACAACAAATTGACCTAAACTCAGCAAGTATAAGCAGAGAGTAACCAGAAACTAATAAAAACTAAGCTGTAGAGTAAGTAATAATATGTATCTTGGAGTGGAAAAGGGAAATCATGACTCAAACATGAAATGCATGTTTTGATATTTTTAGCATCACAAAGATTATTAATGCAGTCCAACTATTACCCTAAGGCTTGGTTAAGTCCACATTCACTTCTTTAACTCCAGCATCTAACTAAGCCCTCCAACCTTAATGACAAAGGGAACAATAAAATCAACCACTAGCAACCACAAATGGACTTTGAACCTTGTATTTTCCATTGGTCCAAGTAATAGACCCAAATGCATCATCTTTTAATGGAGACGAAGAAGCCAATGAGAAGATCATCTGGTAGCTCAGCTTCTTATTGCCCTGCATGAACTGCAGTTTATCGGGCACTACCGTAACATCTAATCCAGGTGGTGCCATAATGCTTGCAACATAGGTTGTGTCTTCATCAGGACCAACATTTGTGACCCTTCTACTCACTTTCTTGCTCTCTTTCTGACCGAGTTTGGAGATGGCAATAGATGGGTAGTTGAGATTGGAGATCAAATCTGTGCTGGAATCTTCTGGGCAGTTGAAACCATCAGGAATCACAGATGCAATTTTCTTGATTGTGGAAAGATTGTACCCATAATTACATAAGAAGAGTAAGTAGTCTTCTGTATCAGTCTCATACAATAGCCCTGGTCGTAATGCTCCAGATGGGATCATCTCTCCTGCACCAAAATCGTAAGGTGTGCCTACTGAACCTGAATCTGTTGTAATTGGCGCCTTTTCATTGTTTGTTTGAGAAGCTTCACATAAGCCATGTGTATGTAACAATGTCTAAGTCAGTAATTAGTTATTACAGATTGGTTTGCTCAAATATTGAACTTGAAACTGTATAGATTCAAACCTGTTGTCATGATGGCTGATTTGATAGCAGAGGGACCCCATGTGGGGTTCTTAGATTTGATTGTAGCCGCAATGCCTGAGACATGTGGACATGCCATGGAAGTCCCAGAGATCAAATTGTATTGGGATGGCTTCTGCCCTTCTGGGGCTTCTGAAGTATCATTGGTTTCAATCCATGCGGCAAGGATGTTCACACCTGGTGCAGCGATGTCCGGCTGCAGAAAATTTGATTACCCACTTAGCCATGGTTTTGCGGAACAGTAAATTAGAGGAGAGACTAGAGGGAGGGAGAGAGAGAGAGAGAGAGCTTGCCTTGAGAATGTTTTGGATAGGAGAAGGGCCTCTGGATGAGAAGTATGCAACAAGAGGTGCTGGCTTATACTTGGTCACAGACACTGTTGGTAGAATGGTTGCAACTGGATTTCTGAAGAAACCCAGAAAGATATCAATTTGATTGAAAGACATGATTAGTTTCATGTTGTACCTGGTTGAGTTTTTATTTGGTAAATACCTGGTTGAGTTAATGTAGGAGAGGATACCAGCGAAATCCTTGGAAGAGATGGCAGTCATGGGGAAAGAACCCGTAGTAAGAGCCACCGATCGTTCTATGTCATCAACCACAACAATTCCGAGCCCTCCTAAGCTCTTCACTCCATCTGATTTCTCTCTTTTGGAATAGCTTCCATCGGTTTGATCACATAGAACAATCTTCCCCTCGATCTTAGCTCCATCCAATGCATCCGGATTGCAGTTCCTGAAAAATTGTACAGAGAGGGAGAAACCGTGAGAAATGGGAGCCCAAGAGGAGCCAGAGAGGAAAGATGGGCTCAGTTTTGATCTACCTCGCATCATCGTCCGTGCTTGAATTCGATTTCGCCGACAATCCAAAGATCAAGGGATAGGTAGGAGATTTTTTGAGGGTAGAGAAATTTATGCCTTCACCCTACACTTGGTGAAACAGAAGCAGAGCAGAGCATGTTTTTAGTGAAATCTTGGGCTTAGAACAGGGTTTTAAGAATCGGGAATCGAATCAGTAAATCAGCCTATTCGGATCAGTATCGGCTGTAATTGATTTCTATTAATCCGATCCAAATCCAAAAACCCTATAAATTCCCTGTTTTTGGATATGAGGACCGATTTGAGCTGCAATGAATGATTCTGTGTTTTAAAACCGAAAAAGAGTTTTAAGAATTGGGAATCAGATCGATGAATTGGCATGATCGATTCAGATTTCCACTGGTTTGACACGGCATATTCACATCCAAAAACCCTAAAAATTCCCTATTCTTTGATTCTGAAGACCGATTCTAAGGTTTTTCAGCACCGATATGGTCCGATTCAGAATTGAAAATGACCGATTTCAGCCAATTCCCTATTTTAAAACCCTATTCAAAAGTCTAGCAAAACTAAAAACCTGATTCATTCATTTACATTTTACCTTGAACACTTTGTTACTGCCCAAGACGCAATCGGACTCAAAATCCCTATCAATGGTAGAGGCAGCAACGGTCAGGATCCAGGGAGCAGCATTGACAACCGTTGATAAATCGGGCCCATCGTTCCCACCTGAGCAAACCACTGTGATCCCCTTCTCTACTGCATGGAAAGCTCCAATTGCGATTGGATCGGTAGTTAAAACCGGCCTCAGAAACGATGACGCACCCAGCGACAAAGATAGCACGTCGACTCCGTCGCGTATAGCATCATCGAATCCTGCTAGAATTGAGGATCCACGGCAACCGTAGGATGCGCAAACCCTGTAGATGGCTATCCTTGATCCAGTGGACCCACCTTTGGCTGTTCCCTCCGCTAAACCATAATAAGATGCATTGGCGACTGGGCTGCCTGCTGCCGTTGATGCCGTATGGGTCCCATGCCCGTTCGCATCTCTTGGTGACTGTGCGCTGTCATTGTAGTATCGTGCGCCGATGAGCTTCCTATTCCCCCCCCCAAAAAAAATCTGAACGGTTAGATTGGAACAAATAATTTTATTATGAGAATCTACGGTGTTGTTACCTGTTACAGTTGGAAGCTTTGAAATCTTTGGCTTCCATGCATGTTCCATTCCACCGGGTGGGAATGGGGCCCATATCCTTGTCTTGGAAGCTCTCGGACTCGGGCCATATTCCTGGTTCATATTTAGGTTTAAGTAATAACCCGACCCGATAATGTTAGCAATGAATGTATTATTTTATAAGATTAATCAGACCTGTATCGAGGAGACCTATGATGGTGTCGGACGAGTTGGACCCATTAGTGACTGAGTCAGAATCAGGAGTAGAATCGGTTTCAAGATCGGTTTGATAGTGTAAGAAGTCCCATGATCGAGTGGTATGGAGCTTTAAGATGGGGTCCACGAAAACAGAAACGACTCCCGGCTTTTCAGCAATTCTCTGAGCTTCCTCCGCCGTTAAACGGGCGGTGAATCCTGAGAAGCCATGTGTATAACTGTGAAGTAGTGAACTTTTAACGTTCTCCTTCCTGGTAAAATTACAGAGATACCCATACATTAATTAAAAGTAAGACAAGGGTGTTTATTTAACAGGTCATGGAAAACTTTCTTCTCATTGGCTAACATTAAAAAGGAAAAGGGTTTTGCCAGAGGTGGAGGAAGACTTTCCTTGACATTAAAAGGTGAAGGAAATTTAACCATTAAAAAAGAAAGTGAGAAAACTTTAGCCTCAAAAGTATTAAAAGGAAAAGGTTTTGCCATCCGACTAAATCAGATGAGCCTTGGCTTCTCAATAGCTTTAATTTGGTTATCTTGTTAAGTTTCATTAGATG
This sequence comes from Telopea speciosissima, assembly GCF_018873765.1. Classification (NCBI taxonomy): domain Eukaryota; kingdom Viridiplantae; phylum Streptophyta; class Magnoliopsida; order Proteales; family Proteaceae; genus Telopea; species Telopea speciosissima. The sequence goes on along the minus strand of NC_057920.1, from coordinate 17,084,606 downwards.
GTAAGGCTGAGCGGTGTCAAATGGTTGGTTCGATCTGATTTTGGTTGGGTTGAATCAATTTTGAACTAAAAATGAGTGAAACCAAAATCAAACAATGAAGGAACTTTGGTTTTTGATTGATTTTGATTTATTTCAGTTTTTTAGTATCGAGTTAATATTGATTTAGATTGGTTTGATTTTGGGTTTCAACCAAAATAAAATCTTACATTTATAACTTGAGGATTTCTTTGGTATTGGTATGATTTCTATTTGTATTTATCTGACCTGTTTTTATTTTTATAGGTGTTTGGTGTAGTTTATAAACTTTATTTTTATTTATTACAAATTAAAATGAATTACAAAATACAAATAGGTGAAGAACTATTTGTAATTTATTGCCACAAACCATTTATATTGATTTATATGCTCACTCCGAGGCCCACCATTAACGACTCACTCCAACGGCGGTCAGAGGACAACTCACTACCATCCCTAGATTACTTTGGACAGGCAAAGCCAACAAGACCAACATTATTAGAGCCAATCGTTTTTAATGCATCAATTGTTCGATGAAAAGTCTCAACCGTGATTGGTGTTGTGAACTTCAATCATGTGTGCCTATTTTAGAAATTGTTTTGAGAAATAAGAATGTGAAACATATTTTTTTTACTTTACAAATAATTCTATATAAGAGTAATCAAACAAGATCTATTTTTCTGTCACAAATTGTTGTGTAAATTATTTCCAATAAATAAGACAGAAATGTAAATACAAATCACACCAAAGCGAGCCTAGTAAAGAAAGATTTGTAAAAACGCTTTAAGTCATCTTCCTTAAAGTTAAACAAATAAAAATAAAAAATAAAAAAATTGATTTGATGTATTCATGTTGTAATCGGAACAAAGAGGAATAAACTACAAAGAGAAGATAACTAATATTGATTTCAATGGGTTGATAAAATTTGTATTGAAATCGTTGTTTTATCATTGTAAGGGTCATAGAAGTGAGCTGGATTTTCACCTTAATTGAAACGCTATTAAGGCTTCATCTAAAGTGGACATCTACCATGAAAAAGTATAATTATCAAATATAATAAGAGTTTTAAGTAAAATTACACAATCATAATTATAAAAATTTATTTTTTTCCTTTTCATAAATCAATTAATTTTACTGAAAAATTCTTGAATGTTTGTAAATAGAATGCAATAAATAATTAATTAACCTTTTCAAAACCGAAGCAAGAAGCCGAGCTTGATCATCAGGTACCGAACCCTGGGAAGAAGAAGCAGCTCCCATGTAAACGATGTAGGTGTTAGTAGTAGTGTTACCATCTATGACTGTTGTTTCAGCCTCCACTCCAGATGATAAGAGAAGAAATAGAAACGATGAAAAGAGTAGATAGCAGAAGCAAACTGGGCCTTCTTCCATCTTTGCTATTGATGATCGATCGATCTTGGTGGCATGCAAATAATTTATAGGAGAAAGTATTGGTTGGGGTGTTTGTGGTTGTGGTGATGGTGGTGGTGGGTGGAAGCCAGGCAATGGTGGAGAGAGTGATTGAGAGTAGTGAGTGACTGATCTTGGTAAGCGCAAGTCTGGGCTGCTGGGTGGATTCGTGTGAGAACGCAGTGGTGCTTACACACCACAAAAGCACTTGTAAGCCACCCAAAGTGTTCTATCAGACAAAAAACAAAAAAGCCACCCAAAGTGCGCCACCGGTTGGGATTTGGATTCTCAGCAGCCTTGGGTCGAGCAGCTATCGTGCTGAACTCAACTCACAGATTGTTATGTGGATTTTATGTCGACTCAATGGTTGATAGAAGACAGTTGGTAATTTTTAATTTTGAATTGAACTCATCTATCAACCATTGGATTGGCATAAAATCCATGTAGCGGCCTATGAATTGAATGCAGCATGATGGCCATGCAACCCCAGGCCAGCAACAGAGATGGTTTTGGAGATTTAATGGAGATGTTGAAATTGATACTGATAGAACGCCCTTCTAGACGTCCAAGTGATCCACAAGGTACAGTGACTTGATTATTTATGGTCAACTTCCCACAACTGAAACTTTGATTTCTTTTTTAATTAATTATAAGTGGGTCTTATAATATTAGATATATTTATATATGTTACATATCTAAACGTCAATCCAAGTTTTATATATGAACAAATTTGGAAGAAGAACTCTTCAATTATGACACGTTAATTAACGTTTGAGATTATCCTAAACCATGTAATTAGTGGATAATTTGTTTGGCTGTTTGCAGAAAAGGGATTGATTTGGAAAATAAAATACTACCCATAAGAGAAAAGGGAATGCCCCTTTGTTAAGCATTGATCAATCAATCAATCAATCAAGATAGCTTAAATTAGTAGATAATTTGTTTGGCCGTTGGGTTTTTTTTTTTTTTTTTTTTTTCAATGTCCAGTCTTTTGATCGTTTTCCATGAGAATGATCATCTGCACGTATCAATAGGTGAACGTAGAGCCAACCACTTATCCTATTCTCCTTGCCTATTTGCGAAAGTTGAATCATCAGGAAGAAGTTTTATGGCAGCAAAAATCAAGAATTGATTGGATCAGAAATGGGGATCGGAATACGAGGTTCTTTCACTTAACCACAGTGAAGAGGAGAGCCAGAAACTTCATTAAATCAATAAACTCTAATGGAGTCACCTTCACAGAAGAGGACATTGGCCGGGAATTAACCTCATTTTACCAGGATTTGTACTCAACTCAATTCCCTCCTCAGGCTGGTCGTTATCTTGATCAAATAAGAGATAGAGTGACTAATGATGATAATATTTCTCTTACAAGCCTAGTAACTGATGATGAGATCTTCAAAACTGTCATGTCAATGCCATCAAACAAATCTCCAGGACCGGATGGATTTTCGGGATTGTTTTTTCACAAAGCTTGGGATGTTATTGGTGGGGACATTTCAGAATGCATTAAAAGCTTCTTCAGGTCAGGGAGTGTCTCTCTACAAATGAATCATACCTTCATTTCTCTCATTCCTAAGGTGGATTATCCTTCTTCAATAGGTGAATATAGGCCGATCAGCTTGTGTAACTTCACTTATAAAATTATTTTCAAGATTATGGTGAACAGGCTTCGCCCTATTTTGAACCGTATCACTTCTTTCAATCAAAACGGTTTTATTAAGGGTCGTCATATTCAAGACAATGTTCCCATCTGTCATGAGCTTCTTCACAAGATCAAGAAGACCAGAAGGGGCAGAAAAGGTCTCTTTTTCATTAAAAATTAACATGAATAAAGCCTATGACTGGCTAGAATGGTCCTTTCTCAGAGAGTCTCTGCTTGCCTATGGCTTTGACAGTGTTTGGGTGGAAAAAGTTATGTTTTGTGTGGAGAACACTCGTGACAATTCAAGAGAATTTGGAATGAATTGGAATGTCCTCTGTTTGAGGTTCCATTGTCCTTATATAAATTGGATTAGCAACAATCATGCCCCTAATTGTTGGGTATAATCAACCCCTAATCTCTGGCCATAATCAACCCCTAATTGCTGTGCAATATTTATGCCCATAATTACTGGGCCGTTACCTATTATAATTACATTGTATATTTGCAAAGATATGACTGAATCTGTCTCTCCCCCTCAAATTGATGCGGGGAATTCCCAAGCATCAATTTGTTTACAAGAAAGTGATGACGATCGCCAGTGAGAGCCTTGGTGAAGATATCATCCAGTTGGAGATTTGACGACACATGGGGAAGAGAAATCACAGTTCGATCATAAACATCTTGAATATAGTGACAGTCCACTTCAATGTGCTTCGTACGTTCATGATAAACTGGATTTTCTGTAATATGAATAGCACTCATATTGTCAGCATGTAGAGGAGTCAGACTCTTTTGAGGATAACGAGCTCAGCCAGAAGTCCTCGGTATCCAAGTAATTTCAGAGCATGCTGTAGACATGGCTCGGTATTCAGCTTCAGTAGAGGCTTTTGAGACACGTTCCTGTTTTTTGCATTTCCAGGAGATTAGAGAGTTCCCTAGGAAGACACACCACCCTGTAGTAGATCGGCGAGTATCGGGGCATCCAGCCCAATCAGCATCGGTATATGCAGTTAAGTCCAAGGGTGAATCTTTGGGAAAGAAGAGTCTGCGATCAACTGTCCCATTGAGATAGCGAATAATCCGCTGAACTGTAGCAAGATGAAGATGTCTAGGATTCGTCATGAACTGACTGACCAAATTAACAGCATAGGATATGTAGGGTCGTGTGATAGTAAGGTAAATAAGACTCCCTACTAATTGCCGATAGCAGGTAGGGTCTTCAAGCAAAGCTCCTTCATTCTTGTGGAGTTTTAAATTGGCTTCCATAGGTGTAGTAGCATGGTCAGATTGTGTGATACCAGCCATATCTACTAGATCTTATAAGTACTTATGTTGATTGATAAAAAAACCTGTATCAGAGGGATGTACTTCCAATCCAAGGAAGTATGTAAGATGGCCAAGGTCTTTCATCTGAAAAGATTGCTTCAAGGCTGACTGTAACTGGTGAACTTCAGTAGTATCACTACCTGTAAGTAAAATGTCATCAACATAGACGAGAATAATAGCAACACCCTGTGAAGTATGCCGCAAGAATTATGAAGGATCATATTGACTCTGCTGAAAACCATTGTCCAGAATTGTTTTTCAAAATTTTGCAAACCATTCACGAGGAGCCTGTTTCAATCTGTACAAAGACCTTTTCAAACAACAAACAGCTGTCGAAGATGGGACTTGCAACCCAGGAGGAGATTTCATATATATGGTCTCATGGAGATTGCCGTGAAGAAATGCATTCTTGACATCCATCTGCAAGATAGACCAAGACTGGGAGGCAGCAAAAGCAACCATTAGACGAACACTAGTCATTTTAGCAACCAACGCAAAAGTCTCATGGTAGTCAATGCCATACTCTTGCTTATTGCCTAATGCGACAAGACGAGCCTTATACCGTTCTAATGATCCATCAGACTTCAACTTCACTGTGTAGACCCATTTACAGCCAATAGGAGTAACGCCAGAGGGACATTGAACAATATCCCACGTATCATTTTCTACCAAGGCATTCAACTCTTCCTGTATTGCTTGTTCCCAACATTCTTGTCCAACAGCTTGTTTATAAGATGTAGGAACAAAGATAGATGATAAAGATATAAAAAAAGAGGTAGAGTCACGATAACGATGAGGAGGTCATGTTATTCGAGAAGACCACCAAAGTGGTGGCACCTCAGTAGATACAGGATCAGATGGGGGTATTTCTGGTTGCTCAGAAACCAACTCTGTTGAGATGTCAGGAGGAGGTAAAAGAGCATTTTGATGTGGTATTTCCTTTTGTGGGTAGACAACACCCGGTTTGTACCGGTCCAGAGGAGATGGGTCTGGAGAGTTAGTAAACAAAGGCAAAATAGAAGAAGAAATAACTTGTGATAAAGATGAGCTTTGATAAAAAAAAAAAACACATTTTCCAGGAAAAACACATTACGAGAGATTCAAATTCTTTTAATACAAGGGTCATAACAACGAAATCCTTTTTGTCCAGTAGCATAACCAAGAAAAACACAACGAGCAGATTGAGCAGTAAGTTTGGAACGTTCATTTGGAGGAAGATGAACAAAGCAAGTACATCAAAAAATATGCAATAAAGTATAGTCAGGTTGTTTTCTAAACAATTGAGAGTAGGAAGTATCATTACCAATTCTTTTAGAGATTTGACGATTGATTAATGAAATAGCAGTTCTAACTGCTTCATCCCAAAAAGTAAGGGGAACGGAAGACTCCAGAAGCAGAGCTCGTACAATATCAAGAACATGTCGATGTTTTCGTTCGGCTACCCCATTTTGCTGAGGAGTATGAGGACAAGATCTTTGAGAAACGATTCCTTTTTTTAAAAGAAAATCTTGGAATTCATTTTTCATGTATTCTCCCCCTAAGTCAGAACGCAAGATTTGAACACGAGAAGCAAACTGGGTTTCAATTAACCATAGCAACAAAATATTTAAAAATTTTAAAGACTTCTGATTTAGCATGTAATAAGTAAACCCAAGTAAACTTGCTGTAATCATCAATAAAAGTGACAAAGTACTTATATCCAAAGGAAGAAATAATTGGTGCATGACCCCAAACATCCGAATGAATCAACTCAAAAGGTTGGGAAGAAACATGAGTGCTATCAGAAAAAGGAAGAAACTTACTCTTAGCCAAACAACAAATACTACAAATATTCGAAACAGCAGTTTTGTTTGGAAGCAAACCAGAATTAAACATAGCCAACAGTTTATTTGAATGTGGATGCCTAAGTCTACGATGCCAAAGTGTCCACAAATCAGATTTATTACCAACATGAGAAAATGAAAAAACAGATGAGATAGGTGCAGAAGCATCAATGGAAGCAAGTGTTGGGTTCTCCAGGTTAACGGGAAAAAGCCTATTGTTCTTATGCCCCCTCCCGATCACCTTCCCAGTTGTCAGGTCCTGGATGAAACAACCAGTGGGAGAAAATAAGACATTAAAGTTATTTTCGACCAGTTGTCCAATAGAAAGCAAATTTGTAGATAGATGAGGAACAAAAAACACATCTTTGAGAGGCATAGAACCTAAATTAATATTACCAACAACATTGATTGGAAGTTCAGTTCCATCAGCGGTACGAATATTTAAGGGACCAGAATAAGGAGTAGAAGACGATAAATTATTTAAAGTCCCAGTCATATGATTGGAGGCTACTGAATCAAAATACCAAGTACGAGTATTGGAAGAATGGTTACCTGAAAAACCCATAGACGACAATGCTTGAATAATCATTTGTTGTATGGATTCAGGAGTTGCGACACTAGACGAAGATTGTGGAACAACAGATTCAAGAGTAGAAGATCCTTCAGTAGAAACTGATTCTGTGGCTGTAGCATGATAAGCTTTGGCATTATTTCAATTCTGTGGACGACGATGACAATTAGTAATAATATGTCCTTCCTTCTTACAGTAATTGCAGAATTGTTTCTTGCAATCCCTAGCAATATGGCCATAATCCTTGCATGAATAACACTGAATAATCCGAGGATCTTTATTGCCTAATTTTCCTTTGGCTGTAAAAGCTACTTCTGTTGCCCCTGTTGGAGGATGATGCTGATCAAGGATTATTTGAGAAGGCCTTCGTTGTTCTTCACGGATCAGCTCAGAGAAACAGTCATCAAGAGATGGAGATGGAACATGACTCATTAGATTCGAACGCAAAAGTTCATGTTCACTTCTAAGTTTCATCAAGAACTGATCTCGCATGTTCTTTTCTTGTAGTTTTTGAACTACTGGAAGCGCAACATCAGGAACATCAGCATAAGTAAGAGAATTATATTTCAGCCATAGATTCATAAATCCAGAATAGTATTCTTGGATATTCTTTTCTCCTTGTGAATATTCACCAATTTCAATATTCAATTGAAATTTTCTAGCATCATTCTCTTTATGATAAAGTTGTTTAAGAGAGTTCCACATTCCAGCAGCCATCTTATAGGCCCTTAGATTCAGACCAATGTGCGGAGCAACCGAGCCTACTATCCAGCTCATGACTTTGGCATTGTTTTTGTTTCATTTTTTTATTTCAACATTGTTAGAAGAATCAGCAGGTTTTGTTTCAGTTTCATCAACATAACCCCATAATTCATGGCCTTGAATAAAGCATCGGAGAGTAAACTCCCATAAAAAATAGTTGTTACCATCAAGACGGACAGAGAGATCAATAGTTTTGTCCCCAAACATGATGATTAGATTGAAGAAAAAAACTTCTAAAGAAGCAATCAATATCCAAAGAACAAGATCTAAAAAAATTTCACTGTTTAAGATAATGCCTTGTATTGAAATGCTGCCAGAAAGGATGAGCCAAGAAAGACACCACACGGTAGAAACAAATCTGCAGAATCTCCTCTTGTAGGAGCCAAAAATCAGAAGAGCAAAATCTAGAAGACTGCTCACGAAGAAAAGAATAACCAAAATGGACTTCTGCATAGAGAAGTCACACACACAACAATGAAACTTGTGTAGACAGGTTTACCCAAAAATGAATCCACAAGGCTCGGATACCATGACAATTCAAGAGAATTTGGAATGAATTGGAATGTCCTCTGTTTGAGGTTCCATTGCCCTTATTTAAATTGAATTAGCAACAATCATGCCTCTAATTGCTAGGTATAATCAACCCCTAATCTCTGGCCATAATCAGCCCTTAACTGCTGTGCAATATTTATGCCCATAATTACTGGGCCATTACCTATTATAATTACATTGTATATTTACAAAGATATGACTGAATCTGTCAACTCGAATGGGAATATTGCTTAATGGGTCTCCGCTTCCTTTTTTTCGTCCATCCAGAAGTATTAGGCAAGGGGATCCTTTCTCATCCTACCTTTTTGTCTTGTGTGCTGAAGTGCTTTCTACCAAGCTGGCCATTGCAATGCAAGAAAGATATATTAAAGGGATCCAAATTAATAGGGGCGGTGAAAGAATTTCACATATGGCATTTGCGGATGATCTCATTCTTTTTGGGGAAGCAACTATGGCAGAAGCTCGAGCAATGAATGGGATTCTAGAGGAATATTGCAGATATTCAGGGCAGACCATCAACATCAATAAAACAAGAGCACACTTCAATAACAACGTGGACTCTGCAATCAAGAGACAGCTCAGAGAATTCTTTTAGATCAGTCCATCTTCCTCTATTGATAAGTCTCTGGGGATTCCATTTGTGGGAGGAAAACTTTTCAAAAATCATTGCTCAGAGTTGCTTGCGAGAGTCAACAAAAAACTTCAACATTGGAAAACGCAATTCCTCAGCCTTGTAGGTAAATTAGTTTTGGTCCAGTCGACATTGTCTGCCATGCCATTGTATGTAATGTCTTGTTTCAAGATTCCTGCATCAGTTCACAAGACATTGGATGCTACAAGTAGGAATTTTTTCTGGTCTAATGGCAGTAAAAAGATGATTCCAACTATTTCTTGGACCACTATTTGAGAGCCTAAGAGGTACGGGGGCCTTAACATTAAGCAGTCAGCCTCGATGAATCAAGCATTACTAGCTAAGAAAGCTTGGGAACTAATGACAAATCATTGTTCGTTGTGGGGGAGATTGATGAAAAATAAATACTTCCCAAATTCGACGTTCCTTCATGCTCAATGCCCATCTACAGCCTCCTGGGGTTGGAAATCTATTTGTTCAACAAGAGATCTCATTTGAAAAGGCCTTTTCATTCAGTTAGGGAATGGGCATTCTATTGATCCATGGCTTGATTATTGGATTCCATCCTTTCCTCCATCTATCGCTCCATTTCCATTGCTCATGGGAGCTCCAAAGAAGGTTGCGGATTTGATTGATTTTCGAACCAGCTCTTGGAAAAGGGACTTAATATTTTATTGGTGGCCCCCAGATGTTGCATTCCGTATCTTATCGATTCCTATTCCTATCTTTCTTGGAGATGATAAATTTATATGGGCAGCAACATCTAATGGCTTGTTTTCGGTGGCTTCGGCATACAGCATCGCTATGAATGGCTTTTCACATCATAACGACTCACTCTGGCTCAAGATCTGGCACATCCCTTCTGTCCCTAAGGTGCAACATCTTGTATGGAAAATTCTTCATAATAAGCTTCCTCTACCTGATCCTCTCAATAATCGGGGGCTGATTCTGAGTCCGTTATGCACTCTCTGCATGGATCATAATCAATTTATGGAGCATCTATTTAGCGGTTGCATTAAGACTCGGTACGTATGGCATCAAGCGGGGTTAATTCATCTCTTCAGGAATCAACCATTTAGCTCGGCTTTACGCATTCTCATCAAAGGTCAGAACAACTCAGAGAAAGACAGCATCTTGTTTATTGCCTTTTGCTACAATATTATTTGGAACATATGGATCAGTTATTGGGATTAGAATTTCTGACAGCAAATCTTCAATCCTAATGAGATTGTTCTTAGATCCATCAGAGGAGCCGAGGAGGTTGCTAATCAATTTTATTTTGCTTCGGTCAACTCCAGAAGATTGGTCCGCTCGTTTTCGCCGCCTCAGCAATTTGTGAAATTCAACATCAATGGAGCTAGCTTGGGTAATTCGGGCAATGCTGGGATTGGGGGAGTCTACCGAGACTCAAACTCTAATTTCATTTGTTGCTTTTCGGAAGGAATTGGGTGGAATTCTGCCTTGGTGGTCAAAGCTTTGGCAGTCCGAAAGGCATTGTTGATGGCTCAGTCACTCAATTTAAGGAAGGTGATCTTTGAAACAGACAATCTCTTAGTGATGCGTCTTCTAAGCGGCTATTCGGAAACTATTCCTTGGCGAATCAGGACTATCATCAATGATTGCTTCAATTTGGTTACCGCTTTTGATGACATTAGGTTTTCTCACTCTTTAAGAGAGGCTAATGCGTTGGCTGACTCTTTGGCAGCGTATGCAACGTCTTCTCAATTAGTTTCAAGCTGGTTTTCTTCTCCCCCTCCCCAGTTTATTTCTCTTGCTTTGTATGGTGACTATATTGGAACATTGTTCCATCGTTAATAAAGTCTTTTCATCAAAAAAAGAAAAAGAAAAAGGGGAGGAGTTTTTATGGAAATAAAATTAAAATGTGATTGGCTCTGACATGTATGTTCACCTGTTGATATGTGCAGATTAACCGAATTCGTTTCAAGAATGGATAATCCATTTGGAACATTTATCCATTGAGCAATGGTCCTTCCACTCGGCACTGTCAGATCACTAAGGTCGATTTTCGTCCCTGCTTGACAGGTGGGTATTGCAATCAAGCTCCCTCCTACCTTTGCACTGAGAGGGCCAATCTCCATCCGGCTCAAGAAAATCTTTTCATGCCTTCGTTACTTTTTGGGAGGCCTATGCCCCATAGAAACTGTCTACCTGAGTTTGTCCCTTGGCCAGTAGGTTCTGACACAAGGTTAGAATTCTAGCTCTTCGAGAGTGGTATCTCACTGATGGTTTGGGCATCCCGAAAGGAGGCCTTCTTCACCTTGCACCTAAGCTGCGCAGGAAAGGCCCAAAGGCAATCCTAGGGAATAGTAAAGCTTCATGTGTGGCACGTGGCCCCTATGCCCAGACACAGGGCCCCTATGCCCAGACACAGGGCTGCTCAAAATGATCGTCGTATCCTTATGAAAAGACGAAAATACCTTGAAGGCATGACCATCATTTCGTGCGGCCCTGTGTTGAGTAGAGAGAGAGAGAGACTCATTTCATTCGGCCCTGTGTTGGGTAGGGGGAGAGAGAGAGAGAGAGAGGGGGTGGAGTAGTACTAGAGTGGAGTCTGACAAGGGATTCATTACTTTGGAGAAATTATCAGAGACTAGTAGAGCACTGACTCATCCGAATTTTAAATGTTTTTGGGTCATTTGAGTTTGTACCACCAGCTAGTTTCTTTGTTGATTGGAGGAGGAAGAAGGCAAAGGACTAGGATTTCTCGCACGCATTGCAAATTCCCAAATTCTTCGACTGGAAACTAAATTAAGAATGGAATTTTGCTGTTTGGAGCAGTTTTGGACAATGGCAAATTGCTTTGAACAGAAGCTGTAAAGCATGGACCTGGCTTTCCTCCAGCCATGGTGGGAGCTGGAGGATCCAGCCCAGTCAAAACGAGGGGTTGGTCATTTCATAGTGTGGGGTCCGCTTGTGAAATGACCCAAACACCCTTGTTTTGGTTGGGCTGGATCCTCCAGCTCCCACCATGGTCGAAGGAGAGCGAAATTGTTAAAGCATTGTGTTTTGGGTTAATGATCCAACAATTTCGTTCTCTCATAGATGCTTACATTCTTTGCTCTCCCTCTTCCACTTCTATTTCTCATTTTCCACCTTAAGGGAACCGTAACCATCGATAATCTGATGGAACTGCTACGACGACTGATTTTGTCAAACAATATATTGTTTGGTTTAGTTTGAATTTTGAACATAAAAGCAGAACTCTAAACTTAAAAGCGGAACTCTGAACTAGGGTGTCAATCCGTCGGTTCGGGTTGAATCAGTTTTGATGTGATAAGGGTGAGTCTGAAACCAAACTAATAAAGAAAGCTTTGATTTTGTCAGTTTTGATTTGCTTTTGACTTCTTATCAGGTTAGTTTCAATTTGAGTTTGGTTTGACATATTTATTGGAAAAATGTTTTTCTAATGAGTTTTAGTTTGGTATTGGTTTTAGTCCGATTTTTTTTCACCTAACTTGGGTTTGATTTGGGGCATAAGCAACAACTTGACCTAAACTCAGCAAGTATAAGAAGAGAGTAACCAGAAACTAATGAAAACTAAGCTATAGAATAAGTAATAATATGCATCTTGGATTGGAAAAGGGAAATCATGACTCAAACATGAAATGCATGCTTTGATGTTTTTAGCATCATAGAGATTATTAATGCAGCCCAACTATTTCCCTAAGGCTTGGTTAAGTCCGATTTGTTTTACATTCACTTCTTTAACTCCAACATCTAACTAAGCCCTCCAACCTTAATGACAAAGGGAACAATGAAATCAACCACTGGCAACCACAAATGGACTGTGAACCTTGTATTTTCCATTGGTCCAAGTAATAGACCCAAATGCATCATCTTTTAATGGAGACGAAGAAGCCAATGAGAAGATCATGTGGTAGCTCAGCTTCTTATTGCCCTTCATGAACTGCAGTTTATCAGGCACTACCTTAACATCTAATCCAGGCGGTACCATAATGCTTGCAACATAGGTTGTCTTCATCAGGACCAACATTTGTGACCCTTCTACTCACTTTCTTGCTCTCTTTCTGACCGAGTTTGGAGATGGCAATAGATGGGTAGTTGAGATTGGAGATCAAATCTGTGCTGGAATCTTCTGGGCAGTTGAAACCATCAGGAATTACAGATGCAATTTTCTTGATTGTGGAAAGATTGTACCCATAAGTACATAAGAAGAGTAAGTAGTCTTCTGTATCAGTCTCATACAATAGCCCTGGTTGTAATGCTCCAGATGGGATCATCTCTCCTGCACCAAAATCATAAGGTGTGCCCACTGAACCTGAATCTGTTGTAATCGGCGCCTTTTCATTGTTTGTTTGAGAAGCTTCACATCAGCCATGTGTATGTAACAATGTCTAAGTCAGTAATTAGTTATTACAGATTGGTTTGCTCAAATATTGAACTTGAAACTGTATAGATTCAAACCTGTTGTCATGATGGCTGATTTGATAGCAGAGGGACCCCATGTGGGGTTCTTAGATTTGATTGTAGCCGCAATGCCTGAGACATGTGGACAAGCCATGGAAGTCCCAGAGTTAAAATTGTATTGGGATGGCTTCTGCCCTTTTGGGGCTTTTGAAGTATCATTGGTTTCAATCCATGCTGCAAGGATGTTCACACCTGGTGCAGCGATGTCTGGCTGCAGAAAATTTGATTACCCCCTTAGCCATGGTTTTACAGAACAGTAAATTAGAGGAGAGACTAGAGAGAGAGAGAGAGAGAGAGAGCTTGCCTTGAGAATGTTTTGGATAGGAGAAGGGCCTCTGGATGAGAAGTATGCAACAATAGGTGCTGGCTTATACTTGGTCACAGACACTGTTGGTAGAATGGTTGCAACTGGATTTCTGAAGAAACCCAGAAAGACATCAATTTGAACATTCATATAAACAGAACCAAAGTTACAAAAGACTTGATTATTTTCATGTTGTACCTGGTTGAGTTAATGTAGGAGAGGATACCAACGAAATCCTTGGAAGAGATGGCAGTCATGGGGAAAGAACCCGTTGTAAGAGCCACCGATCGTTCTATGTCATCAACCACAACAATTCCGAGCCCTCCTAAGCTCTGCACTTCATCCACTTGATCTCGTTTGGAATAGCTTCCCTTGGTTTGATCACATAGAACAATCTTCCCCTTGACCTTAGCTCCATCCAATGTATACAGATTGCAGTTCCTGAAAAATTGTAGAGAGAGGGAGAAACCGTGAGAAATGGAAGCCCAAGAGGAGCCAGAGAGGACAGATAGGCTCAGTTTTGATCTACCTCGCATCATCGTCCGTGCTTGAATTCGAATTCGCTGACAATCCAAAGATCAAGGGATAGGTAGGAGATTTTTTGAGGGTAGAGAAATTTATGCCTTCACCCTACACTTGGTGAAACCGAAGCAGAGCAGGCAGAACATGTTTTTAGTGAAATCTTGGGCCTGGAACAGGGTTTTAAGAATCGGGAATCGGATCAGTAAATCAGCCTATCCGGATCAGTATCGGCTGTAATTGATATCTACTAATCCGATCCAAATCCAAAAACCCTAGAAAGTCCCTGTTTTTGGATATGAGGATTGATTTGAACTGCAATGAATGATTCCGTGTTTTAAAACCAAAAATGGTTTTAAGAATCGAGAATTAGATCGGTGAATTGGCTATGACCGATTCAGATTTCCACTGATTCAACACGTCAGATTCACATCCAAAAACCCTAAAAATTTCTTTATTTTTTTATTCTAAAGACCGATTCTAAGGTTTTTCCGCACCGATATGGTCCGATTCAAAAGTGAAACTCACCGATTTCGGCCAATACCCTATTTTAAAACCCTGTTCAAAACTTTAGTAAAACTCAAAACCTGATTCATTCATTTCCATTTTACCTTGAACACCTTTTTATTGCCCAAGACGCAATCGGACTCAAAATCCCTATCAATGGTAGTGGCAGCAACGGTCAGGATCCATGGAGCAACATTGGCAACCGTTGATAAAGCGGGCCATTCGTTCCCACCTGAGCAAACCACTGTGATCCCCTTCTCTACTGCATGGAAAGCTCCTATTGCGATTGGATCGGTACTTAAATCCGGCGTCAACGATGACACACCCAACGATAAAGATAGCACTTCGACTCCGTCGCGTATAGCATCATCGAATCCTGCTAGGATTGAGGATCCACGACAACCGTAGGATGCTCTAACCTTGTAGATGGCTATCCTTGATCCAGTGGACCCACCTTTGGCTGTCCCCTCCGCTAAGCCATAATAAGATGCATTGGCGACTGAGCTGCCTGCTGCCGTTGATGCTGTATGGGTCCCATGTCCGCTCGCATCTCTTGGTGACTCTGCGCTGTCATTGTAGTATCGTGCGCCGATGAGCTTTCTATTCCCCCCGCCCCCAAATCTGAACGGTTAGATTGGAACAAATAATTTTAGTATGAGAATCTACGGTGCTGTTACCTGTTACAGTTGGAAGCTTTGAAATCTTTGGCTTCCATGCATGTTCCCTTCCACCGGGTGGGAATCGGGCCCATATCCTTGTCTTGGAAGCTCTCGGACTCGGGCCATATTCCTGGTTCATATTTAGGTTTAAGTGATAACCCGACCCGATAATGTTAGCAATGAAATTATCATTCTACAAGATTAATAATTAGACCCGTATCGAGGACGCCTATGATGGTGTCAGACGAGTTGGACCCATTAGTTACTGAGTCAGAATCAGGAGTAGAATCGGTTTCAAGATCAGCTTGATAGTGTAAGAAGTCCCATGATCGTGTGGTATGGAGCTTTAAGATGGGGTCCACGAAAACCGAAACGACTCCGGGCTTTTCAGCGATTCTCTGAGCTTCCTCAGCCGTTAAACGGGCGGTGAATCCTGAGAAGCCATGTTTATAAATGTGAAGTAGTGAACTTTTAACGTTCTCCTCCCTGGCAAAATTACAGAGATACCCATACATTAATTATAAAGAAAGACCATGGTCCATGGTTATGCTGAGGATTTGAGTCTGGTCCAGTTTGGGCTATATGGGTTCCACTGTTTTAACCTTGGTCTAATCTGAAGCCCAAGCCCATGAGTGCTTGACTTCGGTATCAAATCAATTAAAGTAACACAAGGGTGTGTGGGGACCAGGTAGGGATGTAAATGGATATTCGTAAATCCGTATTCGATTCGCATTTGTATCCGTTTAGGAGAATCCGAATTCGTCCGAAACTAATCGGATACGAATATGATAATCCCCCTATCCGACCGATTATTATCCGATTCGTTTAGCGATCAACGGTAATAAAATATCCGAAATATAACTATGTGTTTGTCTATCCTTTTAAGTTACCTTATTGAATTTTGTTATCTTATTTTTATAAATTTATAAGTTAAGATAATGTGATTCTTTTTCTAGATTTGTTATTGGTTTATATATATTATTTTATGCAATGTGTTACATGGAATTACATATCTATTAAAAAATCAAAAGTAAAAAACATAAGAGAATAAAAGACTAAGAAGAGTAGAAGAAATGGTAATACCTGAACTCTCAAGTTTCAACCCTAACCTTCATCATAAAAGCATAAATATGTCAACGGATAGTCGAAAAATCGTATTCAATCAGTATTCATATCCATTTAGGAGAACCGTATTCAAAAAATCATTATCCGAAAATTATTTGAATCCGTCCGAATATAAACGGATACGAATATGATAATGCCACTATCCGACTGAATTCGATCCGTTACATCCCTAGGACCAGGATCCTTTGCAGTACCAACGAGGCAGCAGTGCACATCCGATGGCACAGCAGAGACCTGCAGTGCCGCCCCGCCAGTACTACAGAGGATTTTAATTCGTGGGAATACTGGTGGAAGGCACTTTTGACCCTACATTGGTGGTGTTTATTTAACAGGTCAAGGAAAATTTTCTTCTCATTGGTTTTTGCCAGAGGTGGAGGAAGACTTTCCTTGACATTAAAAGGTGAAGGAAATTTAACCATTACAAAAAAAAAAAAAAGAGAAAACTTTATCCTCAGAAGTATTAAAAGGAAAAGGTTTTGCCAACCCATTAGCTTTAATAATGATATAGGAACATAATAATCAAAATAGAAGGATAAATTTGGTTATTGTTAAGTTTCATTAGATGGTAAGGCTTAGCGGTGTCCAATGGTTGGTTCAGTTTGATTTGGATTGGGTTGAATCAGTTTTGATCTAGAAATGAGTGAGACCAAAACAAACGATGAAGGAACTTTGGTTTTTGGTTGGTTTTGATTTATTTCAGCTTTTTAGTATCGAGTTAATATTGATTTAGATTGGTTTGATTTTGGGTTTCAACCAAAATAATATCTTACATTCACAACTTGAGGGTTTCTTTGGTATTGGTATGATTTCTATTTGTATTTATCTGACCTGTTTTTATTTTTATAGGTGTTTGGTGTAGTTTATAAACTTTATTTTTATTTATTATAAATTAAAATAAATTACAAATTACAAATAGGTGAAGAACTATTTGTAATTTATTGCCATAAACCATTTATATTGATTTATATGCTCACCCCAAGGCCCACCATTAACGAGTCACTCCCACGGCGGTCAGAGGACAACTCACTACCATTCCTAGATTACTTTGGACATGCAGAGTCAACAAGACCGACGTTATTAGAACCAATCGTTTTTAATGCATCAATTGTTCGATGAAATGTCTCAACCGTGATTGCAGGTGTTGTGAAATTCAATCATGTGTGCCTATTTTAGAAATTGTTTTGAGAAATAAGAATGTCAAATATATTTTTTTTACTTAATTTACAAATAATTCTATATAAGAATAACCAAACATGATCTAATTTCTTGCCACAAATTGTTATGTAAGTTATTTCCAATAAATAAGACGGAAATGCAAATACAAATCATACCAAAGCGAGCCTAGTAAAGAAAGATTTGTAAAAACGGTTTAAGTCATCTTCCTTAAAGTTAAACAAATAAAAAATTAAAGTTAGGAAAATTGATTTGATGTATTCATGTTGTAATCGGAACAAAGAAGAATGAACTACAAAGAGAAAATAACTAATATTGAAATCAATGGGTTGGTAAAATTTGTATTGAAATCGTTGTTTTATCATTGTAACGGTCATAGAAGTGAGCTGGATTTTCACTCTAATTGTAACGCTATTAAGGCTTCATCTAAAGTGGATATCTACCATGAAAAAGTATAATTATCAAATGTAATAAGAGTTTTAAGTAAAATTACACAATCATAATTATAAAAAAAAAAAAAAAAATTTCTTTTCATAAACCAATTAATTTTACTGAAAAGTTCTTGAATATTTGTAAATAAAATGCAATAAATAATTAATTAACCTTTCCAAAACCGAAGCAAGAACCTGAGCTTGATCATCTAGTACCGAACCCAGGGAAGAAGAAGCAGCTCCCATGTAAACGATGTAGGTGTTAATAGTACTATTACCATCTATGACTATTGTTTCAGCCGCCACTCCAGATGATAAGAGAAGAAAGAGAAACGATGAAAAGAGTAGATAGCAGAAGCAAACTGGGCCTTCTTCCATTTTTGCTATTGATGATCGATCGATCTTGGTGGCATGGAAATAATTTATAGGAGAAAGTATTGGTTGGGGTATTTGTGGTGGTGGGTGGAAGCGCAAGTCTGGGCTGTGGGGTGGATTCGTGAGAGAACGCAAGTGTTCTACCCAAAAACAAAAAAAAAGCAGAAAAACAAAAAAAAACCGAAAAAAAGCCACCCAAATTGTGCCACCCGTTGGGATTTGGATCCTCTGCGGTTTCCGGTTGAGCAGCTATCATGTTGTGCTCAGCTCACAAACCGTCACGTGGATTTTATGTTGATTGATCCAATGATTAATAGATGGCGGTTTGACATTTTTTTATTTTGAACAATAATTTTAAATTTCAAATTGAATTCATTCATCAACCAATGGATCGGTATGACATCTACGTGGCTATTTGTGAGTTTAGTGCAGCATGATAGTCATTCAACCCCAGGCCACCAACAGAGATGGTTTTGGAGATTTAATGGAGATGTTGAAATTGATACTGATAGAATGCCCTTCTAGACGTCAACTTGATCTATAAACTTGGTTATTTATGGTCAA
This sequence comes from Telopea speciosissima, assembly GCF_018873765.1. Lineage (NCBI taxonomy): Eukaryota > Viridiplantae > Streptophyta > Magnoliopsida > Proteales > Proteaceae > Telopea > Telopea speciosissima. The sequence continues at coordinate 17,065,765 of NC_057920.1, read as the reverse complement.
TTTCCCAAAATTGGAAGAACTACTCTTCAATTATGACACGTTAACGTTTCAGATTATCCTAAACCATGTAATTAGTGGGTAATTTGTTTGGCAGTTTGCAGAAAAGGGATTGATTTGGAAAATAAATTACTACCCATAGAAGAACAGGGAATGCCCCATTATTAAGCATAAAGTTTAATATTGAATAATCAAGATAGCTTAAATTAGTAGATAATTTGTTCGGCCGTTGGGGGGGGGGGGGTTTAATGTTCAGTTTTTTGATCAGTTTCCATGAGAATGGATCATCTGCACGTATCAACAGGTAAACGTACATGTGAGAGCCAATCACCTGTCCTATTTTTGTCATTTACAAGGGGAGGAGGGGTTTTTATGGAAACAAAACTAAAATGTGATTGACTCTCACATGTATGTTCACCTGTCGGAACGTGCAGATTAACCAGACTCGTTTCGAGAATGGATCATCCATTTGGAACATTTATCCATTGAGCGACGATCCTTTCACTCGGCATTGTTAGATCACTAAGGTCGATTTTCGTCTCTGCTTGACAGGTGGGTATTGCAATCAAGCTCCCTTCTACCTTTGCACTGAGAGGGCCAATCTCCATCCGGCTCAAGGAAAACTTTTCATGCCTCCGTTACTTTTTGGGAGGCCTATGCCCCATAGAAACTGTCTACCTGAGACTGTCCCTTGGCCTGTAGGTTCTGACACAAGGTTAGAATTCTAGCTCTTCGAGAGTGGTATCTCACTTATGGTTTGGGCCTCCCACAAGGAGGCCGCCTTCACCCTCCACCTAAGTTGCACAGGAAAGGCCCAAAGGCAATCCCAGGGACCAGTAAAGCTTAATGTGTGGCACATGACCCCTATGCCCAGACACAAGGCTGCGCAAAATGATAGTCGTGTCCTTATGAAAAGACAGAAATACCCTGAAGACATGACAGTCATTTCATGCGGCCCTGTTGAGTAGAGAGAGAGACTCATTTGGTCGGGTCCTCTATTGGGTAGAGAGAGAGAGAGAGAGAGAGAGGGAGATGGAGTAGTACTGGAGTGGAGTCTGACAAGGGATCCATTACTTTGGAAAAATTATCAGAGACAAGTAGAGCACTGAGTCATCTGAAATTTAAATGTTTTTGGGTCATTTGGGTTTGTACCATGCACCAGCCAGTTTATTTGTTAATTGGAGGAGGAAGAAAGCAGAAGACTAGGATTTGTCGCACGCATTGCAAATTCCCAAATTCTTCGACTGGAAAACCGTTTTAGGATAAATTAAGAATGGAATTCTGCTATTTGGATCATTTTTGGACAATGGAAAATTGCTTTGAACAGAAGCTTTAAAGCGTGGACCTGGCTTTCCTCTAGCCATGGCGGGAGCTGGAGGATCCAGCCGAGCCAAAACGAGGGGTTGGTCATTTCATAGTATGGGGTCCGCTTGTGAAATGATTCAAACATCTCTGTTTTGGCTGGGTTGGATCCTCTAGGTCCCACCACGGTCGAAGACGAGCAAAATTTAGGGCTGTAAGTTTGGCCATGTCGGTCTGAACTCGCCTTGGCCCATCCTGAGCCCAAACAGGGCTTGGGCTAAGGTTTCTGGCCCTGAGGGCGGGTTAGGGCCAGAAATTCGTGGCGCTGAGTCAGGGTCAGGTTGGGTTAGGGTTGAGATCTCGGGCTCAGTCCGACCCTGATTTTTAACCCTAATGGCCCTGAAGAAAGTTCTTTATTTATTAAACAATAGAAGGTATTATACATATAAACAAGTGTGTGCAGCACTTTTTTTTTTTTGTGGTGCATAAAAGCCAATTGCTGTAAGGAGGTCTTGGGTTCAAGCCTTTTGTTCCACATCTTCCCTACACTTGTTATTTTAATTTGCTTATTGCAGGGCCAAGGTCAAGGCCAAAAGGCCAAGCCTGACCCAATCAGGGCCAATCAGGGCGGGCTTGGGCTGGGCTTGGCCCGTCAGGGTTCAGAGTTAGGGTCAGGGTATTTAGGCCCTGAGTCAGGGTCAAGGCGGGCCTGGGCCTGGGCCCAGCTAAGGGGACTCAGGGTTGGGCTAGGGTTTTAAAAAGCCCGGCCCAACTTGACCCTATTGCAGCCCTAGCGAAATTGTTAACGCATTGCGTTTTGGGTTAATGATCCAACAATTTTGTTCTCTCACAAGTGCTTACGTTCTTTGCTCTCCTTCTTCCACTCTGGTTTCTCATTTTCCACCTTAAGCAAACCATAACCATCGATCATCTGACGGAAGATGGAACTGCTCCAACGACTGATTTTGTCAAAAAATATATTGTTTGGTTTAGTTTGAACTTTGAACTTAAAAGTGGAACTCTGAACTAGGGTATCAATTCGTCGGTTCGAGTTGAATCGATTTCAGTGTGATAAGGGTGAGTCCAAAACCAAACCAATAAAGAAAGGTCTTTTTTTTTTTTTTTTGTCAGTTTTGGTTTGCTTTTGACCACTTATTAGGTTTGAGTTCGGTTTGACATATTTTTGTATGGATATTTATGGGAAAAATGTTTTTCTAATGAGTTTTAGTTTAGTATTGGTTTTAGTCCAGTTTTTTTTCACCTAACTTGGGTTTGATTTGGTTTGAAGTTCTTATTGATTTGTTATCAGGTTGGTTTTTATTTGATTTGGATTTGGTTTGACATATATGTATGTATGCATGAAAAAAAATACATTTTTTTTAATAAGTTTCAGGTTGATTTTGGGTTGTATTGGTTTTTGTTTTGGTTTCAGTCTGATTTCTTTCACCCGATTTCGGTTTCGATTTTGGTTTGTCGTTTCGGTTTGGTTTCAGGTGAGCAATACCCCAACCTAAAGCCAATTCAATAAGGATCGGTTCTGACTAGGTTTTAAAACCCTTAATAAGAACCCATGCTCTCACAGGCACGAGCATATCCATGTTGTGTCTAGTTTTTAAAAGAGTCCCTTACTCCTGTAAGTTAAACCGGGATCATTGTCGGCTCCATTTTTCGGGCAACTCCATTTTCCCAAGTTCCTCAAATAGGAGGTAGAAATGACCACCCTATCCCTGCCCGACCACACTGCCTGGGTGGAGTCCATGTGAGAATAAATCGATCCGAATAGGGATAAAATCCCAAAAGCCAGGATCTCCATAGGGCGTTCAAGAACACAATCAAATAAATAATAGAAAACAGGGATAGAACCACCAACCTTGTTTCGCATCCATAGTGATGATGATTGCAACGAAAAATAAAGAACAAAGATCTAGGTGCTTCCCCTCTATTCCCAAAGTAACTGGCCTGATGAGAATACCGTATGCGCAGGGACGATGAACACTAAATATCTCCCTCTCTTTCCAGAATGCACTCCTCAATAGTGATTGAGAATAATTAGTTGTTATATGAGTAGAGGGGGGATCTAGCTCTTCTTATATAGTAATCCCTATAGGGTCTGACTCATCACAGTCCCAATAGGAATCTATCTACCCACACTAAAGCCAGTCCACATAAGATTCCTAATATAACTCAATGACCCCCTTAATTAGACCAATACCATAATTAGCCTGAGTTTTACTTTATTTAATATTAGTCCATATTAGGGAATATAGTATTATATTCCAAATATAATTCTAACATTCTCTCACTTTGACTTATATTAAATCACTCATTTTTAAAGAGATTTAAAAACAGTTTTGACCAAAACAAATCACAGGCTAACAACCCTTTAAGAAAATTTTATGTGCATATTTTTAAAAATAAGTTGGTCTAGAGGTCGTATTAGAAAATCAATCCTATCCCATAGAGTTTTAGACACCGAATCATGGCGGTAACTGCATCTATGATCAAGCGACACAGAGCCTTCCATGGTCACGAGAGCCCTCAACTCTACTAACATGGATGTAATGTGGTAGTGTGGCAACGAGATAATACTCACATAGTGATTCCTTATGTATTATCAATTTGTCAGTCCAAAATTTCTCTTCTTTAAATGGCGCAGGCTCACTAGCGAAATAATCTTTATGATTCCAACGAATCTGTATGTCTCATCAGAAATAACTCGAGTTATACTTTATATGTCACAAGACATACCTTTAGGCTAATAACTTAATGCCCCAGCCTTGCTTAAGGTTAACACATTCCTTAAGACTTTAAAACCAGAAATATATACATCATGTCAATGAAAAAAACACCCATGTGTTTAAAAGAAACTGCATGCAATAATAATTGATATATATAAGCCAACGGTAAAAATTATAGATGAAAAGAAACTTCATTTTACAATGGAGCAAAAAACAACTCCCACTAACCAACCGCATCCCATGATGCACCTAAGCCCATGCTTATGACATGCCTTTTAAAACAGAAGGGTGAATACCTTAGGTTAGGGGATCTATAACCATATCAACTGTACCAATGTGCTCTACTGCAATGTCATATTTCTTTACTGTCTCCTTTACGGTCAAATACTTAACCTTCATGTGCTTAGACCCTCTAAGTTCTTTATTGTTGTTTATAAACAACACAGCAAAGCTGTAATCACTATATATCTGGATGGGTCTATCCACAAAATCTAAAAAATGGTCAACTACTTTATGAGATTCCTGAGTCAAATAACCTGAGTAGCAACCCCATGGAGTGCTACAAATTTTACCTGTTTAGTCAAAATGGTTACCAATGTTTGTTTTGTACTGATCTATGATACTACCCTTCCTACCATCAGGAAAACATAACCAGATGTGGACCTCCTATCATCCTCACAGCCAGCAAGGTCGGAATCTATATGACCCACTAGCTTGAGTTCAGGAACGTGTCTTTATGTTGCATATAATCTTTTGTCCCCTTCAAGTACCTCAAGACTTTCTTGGCAGCAACCCAGTGACTAAGACCAGGATCTTACTTATATCTGCCAAGAAGACCCATCACAAAGATAATATCCGGTTTAATACAAACCTGAGCATCCATGATACTACCTAGTGCACTAGCATAAGGCACCTCATTATTTCATCATTTTCAGCTTTATTTTTTGGTCATTGTGTTGAGCTCAGTTTGTCACCCCTGAGAATAAGAACATTCTCAGGTTTGCAATTCAGCATACTGAACCTCTCCTGAATACGATCAGCATAAGCCCTCTGAGAAAAAACTTAAGTAAATGGCGAGAACGATCCCTATGGATCTCAATGCCAAGGATAAAAGAAACCTCACCAAGGTCCTTCATGTCAAATTCACTAGATAATAGTTGCTTTTAATTATGTAACATCCCTAGGTCACTGCTAGGAAGCAGGATGTCATCCACATAAAATATGAGAAAACATAATTTGCTCCCACTAACCTTGTGATATACACATTGATCCACTTTGTTTTCTACAAAACTAAATGAAGTCACGACACTGTCAAACTTCAAATACCACTGCTTGAAAGCTTGCTTAAAACCGTAAATAAACTTCTTGAGCCTACACAAGATGGTCTGAACCATCCACCGTAAAATCCTCAAGTTTAAATCAACAAGCTCCCAAACAACATTATGTTTCATCGATTGCACCTCATCTCTCATCACATCTAACTACAAATCTAACTAAGAACTAGAAACAACGTCCGAATAAGTAACTGGATCAACCACACAACCAATGTTGTAGTCATGTTCTCCCCCAGATAGACCTCATAGATAGAAGGTATTTCTGAATTTCTCTCCCTGATGGATTTTCGTAATGGTGCTACCACTGCCTCACCCTGAATCTGAGGAATCTCAGCTGGAACTGCATCAATGATAGAATCCTCAACCATATCCTGATTAAGAGGAATCTCATCAGGTGCTACATGAATGTCAAGGACCATATCAATATCAGGCACCTAAACTCCAGCGGGTGTAACCAATGGCGTAGTATGCCCCACATCCGTCTGAATAGATAGAAGAACAGGTACTAATGTACCAACCATGTCACTATCTTGAACACTCTAAGAACAATCATTCTTTTCGGTCACATCAAATTCTAGAAACTTCGCTGTTTATGAGTCCATAATCCTAGTGCCTCCGCAGGGATTATAAAATTCATATCCCTTCGAATGATCTGGGTAGCTAATAAAATAGTAACGAGTAGTCCTGGGATCCAACTTGTTCAAAGTCGGATAAAATAGTTTTACTTCTGCAGGGCACCCCAAACTCTAAGATGGTTTAAACTAGGTTCAGTAGCTACATGGTTAAGGATATAAGGAGTAGTTTTCAAAACCTCTCCCATAAGAACTTAGGTGAATTTGTCTTACTGACCATACTCCTCACCAGTGCAATTATGCCTTTCAGCGACACCATTTTGTTCAGGATTTCCTGGCATAGTCAACTGACCAACTATCCCAGAGTCCTCTAGGTATTTGGTAAATAGGCCCTTAAGCTGTCCAACATCGCCATGTCTGCCATAATACTCACCCCCACGATCAGATTTAACAATTTTAATAACTTTCCCCAACTGTTTCTCAACTTCAGTCCTAAAAATCTTGACGTGTCAAGAGATTCAGACTTTTCTTTAATTAAGAACAGATAGCCATAATGGAAATAGTCATCTGTAAAAGTGATGAAATAAAAATTTTTATATAATGAGGCTGAATAGAGACCACTAATGTCAGTATGAATGACCTCTAATAGGTCAAAACTATGGATTACAGTTATCTTCTTTATCTTGGTCATATTTTCCTTACAACAGTCTACACAAGTTTCTTGATCACTTTCAAGAGTAGGTAGGATGTCAGACTTTATCAGCCTTTTCACTCTTGCCTTAGAAATATGACCTAGCCTCTTGTGTCATACTGTGAAGGACCGTTATTTAGGTAAGGGTCTTTTGGAAACAACGTTTTTAACTTTATAGGAGGCGTAGTTATCATTGGGAGATAAACACAGTCTGTACAATCCATTGGACATAATGTAGGAACCAACTTTACTTGAAACAAAAAAATGGTAACTACCAATGTCCAATACTGAAAATGAAATTAAATTTCGCCTGAAGGACGGTACATAAAAAGTGTTCTTTACAATTAAATTAAAACTAGAAACTAGTAATAAAATGATATCTCCCACGAACTTTACGTCAACATATCCATCGTTTCCTATGACAAACCTTGATTCATCCTGATTTGGCCTCTTTCGATTTATGAATCCCTGTATAGTAAAAGCAACACAGTTAGTTGCCCCGCCGTCTAGCCTCTAAGAACTGGATGAGGCTTCTAATGGATTGGATTTACAAACAAAAGCCAAAGAATTATTACCTAATAGCTTGGGTTTTAATAATCAAGTTTTGTATTTGTTGCAGTCCTTCTTTATGTGACCCTTCTTCTTGCAAAAGAAGAAGCGATCACTCTCTTTCTTGAAAGAGTCTCTCTTAGGTCCTAAATTGTTAATCTGATCGTATTCTTTATTGGCAGACTTATGAGTAAGATTTTTAGACTTTTCACTCTTATGGGATTTGGAAGTAACAAGGATAGTGTGGGGTTTATCTTTCTTTAGTTTCTCTTCCTCAAATATAACCCTAGAAATAAGGTCATTAATACTCCAGACACCATCCTGGGAAAAGTAGTTGATTTTGATGATATCAAACTCAGAAGGTAAGGTATTAAGGACTTGATGAACAATCAAGGCATCAGGAAGAGCAACATTCAAGGCTTTGATTTTGGTTTGATAGTCAACCATCCAAACAATATAATCCCTAACACCCCCAGAACCATGATATTCCATATTAAATAGCCCTTGCAGAAGTCCCCCAATCTCAGCATTCGATGAGACTTGGTATCTCTTGGAAATTGCATCCAACAACTCCCTGGTAGTACATTTATCAGGCAGACCACTCTTTAGCTGTTCCGGTATTAACCTCTTTATAGACAGTACAGCTAAACGATTACTCTTTTCCTATGCATAATGCACAGATCTTTCATCATCAGTACTATCATCTGTTAGGTCCATTGGTTTATCTATAACAAGGGACGTATGCACATTCACCATCTCTATGGCACACATAATGTCTTCTTTCCACTTTTTAAAATTTGACCCAGTAAGAATCTCAATAGTGACCATGTTATTGTTGACAGAAAAAATGACTGCAAATTTAAACAATGAACAGTACAATAATCAGCATGATGCAAGTATAGCCTGAAACCTTATCAGCTAATGAGAATTATATACACATCGTTGTGAAAACACTTTTGGGCTAAATTCCCAACATGCAATTGTAAAAATCCCTACATACCAGTGGCTATGGGAATATAACTCAACTTTCAAAATCCACCACCTTTGGGTGTGCAGAATTCTAGGGTCAGCCTATTCACATGCATACTGTATATGTACCCCTTCAAGTACCAATACATGATCACCACCTTTGGATGTATGACCACACATCAGAGTTGAAGGACATCCCACAACTGTATGAGACCGGTGTTTCACAAATCCAACAAGGAATGTCGCTTTGGTGACTGCATCCTGTCAAACCCATGGAACCCTCTCTTGGGATTTTCCAAAATTACTTACATCCTTAAACAATTTTTGTGTTATTTTATAACTTATGACAAGGGGCTTAATGTCTCAAAATTAACACAAATATGCCAACAGTATTGTTCATCAAAGTAGGTATTCCAGCAAGTCAGAAAATTGGTTCGGTTCCCAATGAAATAAATCGATAAATTTTAGAAAAGGGCATGCATCAAAAGAATATCAAAAATATTTAAAATATGCATATTTGATCAAAATAGAGGATACCATTGTATAGAGCACAGAAAAACAGAGCCAACGTAAAAAACGGGACCCCAAACGGAGTCTCGTAACCCCTAGAAAACCCGGTCAAAGTTTTAAGCCAAAAGTGATTAACTGTACTGGTTTGTCCGGTCCGTATGGTCAAACCGGTTCAGTCAAACCCGGTTCAAGACCAATCCAACTGGGTTCCGATCAACTCGAACGGGCAAGTTTAAAATTAGTAACAGGCGCACGATAGCAAAACCCTCAAAATCCCTTTTTTTTTTTTTTTTAAACTCAACCGGAGAGTGAGATACACTCGCCGTTGCCGCCGACGACGTTCCACCCACCAAAATTCTCAGCGTTCCAAGCTCTACCACCCTATGTCCCCTGTTTCGATTTTCGTCGGAGAAAAAATCCAATAGAAAGCCAGTGTCCGTACGGGTTTTGCCAAAATTTGAAAAAACCCTAAAAAACTTGATTCGAAACAAAAAACTTTCGATTCCCTTAGCAATATCTATTATTTTGAATCTATATAGGTTTATGAACGGATCTATGGAAGCTCTGATACTACATGTGAGAATAAATCGATCCGAATAGGGATAAAATCCCAAAAGCCAGGATCTCCATAGGGCGTTCAAGAACACAATCAAATAAATAATAGAAAACAGGGATAGAACCACCAACCTTGTTTCGCATCCATAGTGATGATGATTGCAGCGAAAAATAAAGAACAAAGATCTAGGTGCTTCCCCTCTATTCCCAAAGTAACTGACCTGATGAGAATACCGTATGCGCAGGGACGATGAACACTGAATATCTCCCTCTCTTTCCAGAATGCACTCCTCAATAGTGATTGAGAATAATTAGTTGTTATATGGGTAGAAGGGGGATCTAGCTCTCCTTATATAGTAATCCCTATAGGGTCTGATTCATCACAGTCCCAATAGGAATCTATCTGCCCACACTAAAGCCAGTCCACATAGGATTCCTAATATAACTCAATAACCCCCTTAATTAGACCAATACCATAATTAGCCTGAGTTTTACTTTATTTAATATTAGTCCATATTAGGGAATAAAGTATTATATTCCAAATATAATTCTAACAGTTCACCCCCCCTCTATTAGAAGCACTTGGGAAAATGAAGCGGGCAGAAAATAGAACAGACAATTTTCAAGCTATCGGTGTTACGTATGAAAACATTTGTAGCTTTGTTACAAGTTATGCGAGAAGTTGGGATTTTCAACCCTGAAAATAGCCAACACGGATTGACATTCAAAGAGATACACGCAAGAATCGAATGAGAAAGTAACATTGTAGAAAAATCTCTCTCATAATGACTTAACGTTATGATTAGACAGTGCGAAGAGTGAATATTATCATTAAGTCTTGCCCTATATTGTTGAAGGTTCAAAATTACGTCTATAAATGGATCGGATTCGGCTAAAATACGAATCAGATGTGATCAGATCTGGATATTTCTTGGTCAAATACGGACACCTCTAAACGAATTCGGATGAATTCATATGCGGATCGAATTCGAATTTTTGACCATCTGTTTACATCTCTACCTTGTGTAACCCGAACCTTCCTCTCCCTAGCTTATACAATTCACTCTCAATCCATACCTGTTAGATCATGATTCTCTTTTCCTCATATTCTTGTTACTGTTGAATCTTCAAAAACCCTCAAGATCATTATTTATTTAATTTTTTATTATTAAATATTCGGGCTTTTTTTTTTCTTCCAGATATCTCTAAATGAATACAGATGTCCCTAAATGGATACGGATGCGAATCGAATTCGAATTTTTTGTTATCCATTTACAATCCAATTCAAAATACCCTTCTCCAGTCCAATTAGATCGAGGGTCATCTCCTATGGATGAAGCGATTGTCTGTGCCCTATAAGTTATAACCTTTCCAAGTTGTATAACGGTTGGTCTGCTACCAAAATCTTTTTTCTTTGTATCTTTATTTTTTCAATAAATTATTTTTCATATTTTGAATGGAACTATCCCATTCAAATAAGTTGTAAATATAGACAATAGGAGTATGTATGGCAACCATTCCGTTTAAAAAAATTGATTCTGAGTCAAAAATTGATTTTTTCTGTTTCTGAATTTTTGAAGTAATTCTGTATCAACAAATGTTGTATGATGAAAAAATTGTTTCTGCTATTATAGAGAAATAAAAACATGCATGGATTCATGGTTTCTTCCCCCATGAGGATGCTCCATTGGATTTATAGCAAGAAAAAAATGCTGGAAGAATTTACCAGATACTAAGGCAAAACCGTGGGAGAAACCCTAACATAATGTAGGTTGCCTATTAAAGTTTCAGAAAAATAGAAGAAGAGGTCGGTTAGGTTAGAGGTGTGGAATGGAGAGTGAGAATTCAGAAATAAAAAAGAAAATAAATCGGACAAAGAAAGGATTGAGGGTTAGATTTCAGTGGATGGAGAAGAGGGACGGTGAGGTTTTGATTATGAGATTGGGGTGATCAAAGAGAAAATGGAAAAGGGGTTTCAGATGTTGGATTTGGGGTTATGGGAATAAAAGGGGAAGAGGGTGTTCAATGGAGGTAAGAGGAAAAATAAAGGAAAGGCAATGAGAATCCGAAAGAGAAGAAGAAGAATTGCAGTGGCTGCTTTCTTCCCCAGCTCAGGAGAGCTCGACAGGTCCATTCTATGAATAGTCGAAATACTGCTTTAATTTATTAAAGCGTAGGAAACAGAGAAGTATCAGATGAAGGAACCTATCCACTAAAGCCAAAAGGGAATATCATATCCAAATACAGAGTATTTCATTCTACTTATGCAGATCTTGAGGAGGTGGAGGAGGGGCGTCGTCCGTAATGAAGAATCAAGGTTTCTTTTGGGGGAGAGTACTTTCCATCTCTTCATCCCCAAAAATTCTGAAACTTCCCCAATTGCAGTCTTTGCTAATACTCTTTGTAATGGTTTGGTTTAATTTTCACTAAGCTTTGCTCTCTCTGTTTCATCAAACCCTTCAATAATCCTCAAACCATGACTTCCGACTATAAAATAGCCAGCACCGTCAGTGGCAAGATGGCTTGAGCCTATGGCAGTTGCATACTCAAACGCGAACGTAGAAGAAAGAAACCAGAGAGAAGTCGAGTTGCAGGGAGGTCTTGTTATGTTTTGATGGTAAATTCTATCAATGCCTCTGATTCACTTAAGTCAACTTGTTTCATCGAAAAATTGGTATAATGGATTCTAAAAGCTTTCTAGAATTCATACCAAACAAAAAAAAAAAAGTTTGCCAGAATCAATTCTATTAAACGGTCCATTTCAAAAAATCATAGAAACGGACTAGACAATCCCTACATAATCTGTTTCAATTTTGTCCCCAGAATTAAAATTAAAACACTAGAATCCATTTTTTGAAAGGTTACCATACATATCCTAGATGGCCTATTGGACATCCCATCAAAGGAAACCTTTAAGTCTGGCCCTAATGTTTGCCACATGAAAACTGAAATAATAGATGGGGTAAGAGAGCAAATTTTGTGGACAAATACGATTTGATTAATTGATATGCCAAGTTTGAACTCTAAATGATATGTCCATGTGGCATGTATATGAGAATAAATATTTAAAAATTTAAGTTTCACAAAAAAAAAATATTTTACATTGCTTAATAAGCCTTGTTTAGTTAGGTGTGAAGTGAGATAAAATAAAATTTTTACTTGAAAAATATAATAATAAAAGTGAATAAAAGCGAGTTAGTGAAAATAGCCATAAATGAAACCAAACCAATACACTTCATATTGAAAATCAATCTTCATATGCTTTTCTACCAAAAAAATTTCATATGTTTAGTTGTAATACAAATTTCTGTGGATCTCAAATGTTTTTTTTCCCTCTTGGTAGATGCTATTTTACTTAAATTCACTATTTTTTTTTTTTTTGCAAAAGTACAACTATAAAATAGTCAAATCTACTTACTTTACATTTTAATATTTACATATTTCTCATATTTATTTAAAAATATATATTAATTTTACATCCAACCAAATACACTATTAGAAAGTTTCAGGATTGAATGCAATCCAAGAGTGGGTGAATTAGGTTGTAGTTACATTAAACAAAATATACAAAAACAAACTAATCCTAACATCACCCAATGACATATGATGGCGTGTCATTGAAGATGTTACAGGTTACTTGTTGTAAACTAACTGCAAGAGGGAGATTGAGAGATAGAGATCAACATATGTGCAGTGTACCGAACCAAAACCGTACTGATTGACATCCTTACCCACACTACATAGGCTAAGGATTTCCTTTCAAGCTACATAGCTTCCTCACAACAAAGATGTCTTCTTCTTTCAAGCCTGATATTGTAACCACTTTTAGCATAGCATGATCAACATAAGATGATTTTACTTTTGAACTATTCACATTGTAACACTTGTTCTTAGCCCTTCTCAAGAATGATATAGACACTATAGCTCAGTCACATAGCAATAACTTTCTCAAGATGATGTACACAATGAAGTTTGATAGGTCTTCTGAAGATGATGAGTCGATTCAAGCTCGTTTGTTGCTTGTTGTTGATACTTCACATCCAGTGACCCAATCTTTTTACAGAAAAATGAACCAACTGTTAAACTAGCAGTTAGAGTCAAGGTCAGTTCTTCTTTGAACATTTGAATTCCACAGTTATTTTCAAGAGAAACTAGTTGTTCAAGAATTACTTATACTTCAAAATAGTTGAAAACATAAATTCATTTTAGTCTCTAATATTCAACATACTATTCCCAAAAACTATATATTGGAGCTCCTCAACATCAGTGAAGATATTTAAGAGTTCCACACAAATGGTTAGAGTCCAAGTGATTATTTATAATGAGTCAAAGACCTTCAACTTTTTAACCACACAACATTTATTACCATATCACAAAAGACCGCATGACAATCACAGAAGATTGCGACTATAGGGACTCAAGATTGTCATTCTGGGATATATACAAGAGCCGATCACAGAAGACCGCACGATCGTCCATCTAAGAATATTTAGTCTCAATTACTCTCGAAAATTCACGAAAGATCACACAGAAGACAACAATGGTCGTTCACTGACACAAAGCTTTAAACATCGATTGCCTGTGAGTTATAATTTACAATATTTTTGGTCTTATAATTAAGGTCGGTTGTCTGTCCCTATTCACAAAATATCGTGGATAGTAGACTTAGACATCTCTCTACGACAAACTACCTAGTTTCTTAGTTTTTCCATTAAAGTCTGTTTTTTTATGTCATCATCTTGGTGCTTTTACATCTTGTTGATCAATTACATTATATTAGAAATATATGTCGATATATTTAAAAATCCTAATTTAGTTCTTTAAAGAATCCTTCAACTTGACATTGCTTTCATCTCATTGATCTTTCAAGCCATGAGAGACTGTCCTATGTATGTGGAAGATCATCTTCACCACTTCTTCATTCAATCAACAATCTACATGTTTTGTTCTTCTTTCAATTGTACCTCTTCAGTAGCTTGTGTATCACTAATCTCTTAGCACATTAGCACATATGTTAGCACACCCAAACACACATCACACAATGGTCATATCCAAAACACATAATATATAAATGAAAATTTTCGACTCCAAAACAAGTAAATCATACAAAAGGAAAACTATCAAGTAAAATCAACAAAACCAAAGTGAACCAATTTTTCTGAAAATGAACAAGCTCGCAACTTGTATAAGCCAAATAGTTGTGGTCCAGAGAATTGAATAGCCTTGAACCTACAGTTCAATCTAGAACATTCTTTCAAGGAGGCAGTTTGGTTTTTTCCACCCACGGTCAATGTAGAATCCCTTGACCGAAGGATTTAGATGGTGTGCATTGGGTTTAAGGAAATAATACAATTATCGACTTCGTATTATACGGTACAGAATATTTATGACCCTGTATGAGTGTACTTTTCCTTCACCCACGGAGTAGGAAAACTTTCTTCTTCTTTCAAATATATATGGTGAACATTTGACACTTTCAGATTGATGGTATTGATGGGTAGATAACATTCTCATTGTCTTATTCAATAATGGCTTCAACAAATTGTGTGTGGTGGGAGAGGAATTGAAGAAGAGATCTCAGGGAAGATTTGCAGGATTGTGGTTTTTGATTTGTCATTTTGCTAGAAGTCATGGAGTGGCAATGAAAGTTTTGTTCGTGGAAGGTTTTAAGAACATTGCTTGGCTGGTAATTTTGTTTTTGGACCCCATGTTCTCGGGTTTTGTTGGTTTTGGAGTCATGCAATGTTTGCATTTCGGGTTAACTCCAACAAAAGTAAATCATATAAAAGAAAAACTATCAAGTAAGATCAACAAAACCAAAGTAAACCAATATTTCTGAAAACAAACAAGGCCGCATCTTTTATAAGCCTAATGGTTGTGGTCCAGAGAATCAAAATAACCTTGAATCTACAGTTCAATTTGGAACATTATTTCAAAGAAGCAGTTTTGCTTCACCACTGTTCATGGAGAATCCTTTGACCGTAGGGTTTAGATGGTGTGCATTAGATATTAGGGGATAAGTGCAAAGCTATTATTGACTTCATACTATAGGAGGCGGAACATTTATCACCTTATTGAGGGCGGAACATTTATCACTTTAAATGGGTGTACTTTGTCCTCACCCACGGTGTAGGAACATTTTTTTTCTTTTCTCAACTATACATCATGAACATTTGACATTTTCAAATGGATTGTACTGATGGTACATAATATTCTGATTGTCTTTCTCAACTGTCTTCAACAATTTCTTGACTAGAGAGTTTCAAACCACCACAAAGATATGCGTTTAAGAACCCGAATCGTTATCACCTCCAATTCCTGGGGGTAAGGTGGTCATTTCCACTCCTATGTGAGGAATTGGAGTGGGCAGTGAATTGGAGGTGATAAAAATTCTTAAGAACCCTACTCAAAATACCTGTCTCTTGACTCCTCCCATGGTTTATAGGAAACCTTGCCTTGTAGTCATCCGAAGTGATTTTGCTTCAAATACCCATAAATATCAGGATCTAAGAGCTGCAACCAACAGAATTAAAAGATTCAAAAAACAGCAATTACTTTAGGACTGTTAATAAAAATTTCCGTTGCCGGGAATCGAACCCGGGTCTCCTGGGTGAAAGCCAGATATCCTAACCGCTGGACGACAACGGATTGTTGATGTTGGTTGTTGTATTTTTCATTCACTTAAATTGACTAGTTTCTTTTATATTATAGCAAAACTTCCTATCTGCTTTATCTACCCCATTGGTTGGCTGTTGGACCCTCAATAGGAGTTTTTGATTCATCAATCATTACATTATTATTATAGACAGCACTAACAAAGATAAAACGACAAAAGTAGACAAAAAAAAGATTGATTCATCTTCTATAAGAAGTAGGACAAGCCTAAAGAAGAAATAATAAAAAAAACCAAAGTTTTTTGGAGAAGAAAAGGAACAATCTGCTTCATTCTCTCTTGTACTTGTCATCCCCTTCTCTCATAGAACACCTGATGACCCTAAATGTACTTACTGGGCGGAGAGGCACAGCGAAAATGAGAGATGATAAAGAACTGGTTAGAGACGAAAAATACATTTTTACCCTCAAGAAATCAGTAATAAAGCAAAAGATGAATGGTTAAATAAAGAGAGTTTTTGTTTTTTGAGGTTTTAAAAAAAAATTGAACTATTTTCTTTTATGGGAAGCAGTTTTCTGCCGGGAGTGTGGCCTACGCCAATACTCCCATTTGTCTATATCTCTCCTCCTCAAAACAAGGGGATAGAGGTGTCTTTTCATATGGGGGAGGAGACAGATAGACACATGGGAGTGCTGTCATAGGTCACACTCCCAAACATAGTTTTTGTTCCCCTTCTTTTATATTGGGTTTTATTGTCCGTAAGAAAAAGAAGAAAATTTGTTTTTATTGTTCCATTATGTTGTTTTGGTCACCTACTTGTTAGATTAGATGTGTCAAATTCCATTTTTGATATAGAGCTTGAGATCTTGAGGTTTTATTTGTCCACAAAATTTGGGCTCCATTTAATCTATCATATCATGTGGTAGATATTTGAGCAAAAAAATGAAGGTCATGTTTTTGGTATTTAAGATTCTCAAGGTTCTTGAAACAGCTTAGTTTATTAATTGTTTTGATTCATACCTCACACACTCCTTTTATTTTATGTTATTTAGATCATCAGAAGTTTCTATTTTGAACGAAAAAATAAAAAAATGAGGTGTTTATTTAAGACCCACAAAGAAGGTGATATAAATGATGATGTTTCGCAAAGAATTATAGGATGGATGAAATAGAGAGATACTACTAGAGTACTATGTGATCGACCATCACATTCCTTTAAAGTTTAAAGGAAAGTTCTATAAAACTATTGTCTAACCTGCTATGATGTATGGGGTGGAATGTTGGGCAGTTAAGAAGTGTCATATAGCGAAGTTATGTATTGCAGAGATGAAGATGTTAAGATGGATGTGCAGCAAAACTAAGAAGGATAAACGGAGGAACGGATGTATTAGAGCTGATGTGAGAGTTGCCCCAATCAACGACAAGCTCCGAGAATGTCGTCTGAGGTGGTTTGGCCATGTACAACGGAGGTCTGGGGATGTCTCAGTAAGGAGGAGTGATCTGATTTCGATTGAAGGAGCTAAAAGAGCTAGGGGCAGGCCTAAAATGACCATAGGTGAGGTTGTGAAGACATGCATAGTCTGGGTCTTGCGCCAAGTATAACCTCAGATAGAGCCTATTGGAGGGCAATGATCCACAATGTTGACACCATGTAGCTAAAATTTTCCTGATTTCTGGGCGATCTTCTTTCCTCTTACTTCAATTCTCTATTGCTCACTTTTCTTATCTTATTTCTTTATTCCTTTTACTTTTCATTCTCTTTGTGTGGATCTCAGTTTTTCCTATTTTGTTTTGAAAGAATCCATATAGCCGACCCCATTTAGTTGTGATAAGGCTAACTTCTTCTTGTTGATTAATTAAGACTAATTGAGTAGAAGAATTTATGTAAATTTTTTTTGATTGAGAATTTATATGTAATGTGACATACGAATAAATGAACAGGTTAAGCATATAAGGAAGAAGTTAACAAATTAAGGTATTACAGGGAATTGTAACAAAAGTTCAAGAGACTTGAACAACAACAGAATGAGTCCACATACAACAATCTTATGAAAATATGTAAAACCATAAGAAACACTAACATTCCACAGAAATAGTCACCGAAAGCCTCTATGGGACTTAACTGGGGAGAGGGTCTTAGCTTCTAAGCGGGCAGAAGCGGGCAGCTCAAAGGAATCTCTATTATGTGGCAGAATAAAAAACTATGAGAGAGTGGACAGTAGTTGCTGAATTGCAATGGATGTGTATGAAAATTTTATAGGAATACATGCAAATATATGAACTGATATTTAATTGGAGGGACGAAGGTAGTGTTTGGTATGCATTCGAAGTTGATTTCGCATTCTCAAATGACAAAAATAGTTCTTTTTATTACTCAAAAATAAGAAATTGACCTAGAATGCATACCAAATACAACCGAAGTTTTCTTTCTTGGAGCATACCTTACGCTCCCAAGTCCCAATAGTTGTGTCCAGTTCCCTTCTTCCCCTGTGTAATGATCTCCGTGCCCCTTCAATTATTTCAATAGGGGGACTGTGAGTGGGTGTTTTCTACCGGTGCAACTTATACTCCCGAACAAAAAAATATTCTTCTTTAATTGAATTATATTTTGAAATTTGACAGACAAGAAGAATTATATTTTGAAATTTGACCGATTATGTTTTGAAATTTGACTCTCTCTCTCTCTCTCTCTCTCTCTCTCTCTCTCTCTGTATCTAATTGTCAACATTGTTAGTTTTTTTGATGAGATGTCAACATTGTTAATATCACCCTAAAGGAAGGAGCAGCTTATGCATAACCGTTCGGTACCAGAGACACTTATCAATGTACAAGACTAACCTAGATCTGAACTCTTTAAAAACAAAAGTAAGAGTACAAAGAGGTAGGTATAAGAGGTTGCTTTCTCTTATTTTTTTAATAATAAATAAATATACTAAGAAAGAGCACTATCTACATTGTCTCCATTTTACACTCACTGTTGCCTCTTTTTTGGTAAAGTTTTGGGATAGTGTTTTAAATATTAGTGGAATAGAGTTTGCCAGCTGCCATCATCCAAAAAAAAAACAAAAAATCAGAAAAAAAAAGAGAGACGTGCCAGCACATGGTTTTAGTGCACGGTATCGAAATAGGTATCCGCAATACATAAAATCGATACGATACTGATATGGTATCAGTTTGGATCGATTGTATCAGACCAAATTACCCTTGCATTTCCTTTAAAAATGAGTTTTTTGATCATTTTATCCCTTGTTCGTACCGTGCTATCGATACGGTATCAGCACGATATCAATATCTCTAAATAGCAAAACTGATACGTAATGCCCAATATGGGCGATACGATACTGATACTTAAAACCATGGCCAGCAGACCCAGCACCACACGAGAGTGGCCTTAGCCCTTACGTTATGTACAACTGAAGTGGTTATTATCATTCTATGAAAAAAAAAAGTGGTTATTATTATTAGAAAATGAAGTAGTTATTGAGTCTCTCGACTCATTGAGGTTTGATTGGATCAAACTTGTCTACAGCCTAGGGTCAGAACAACTATCATGCTGCACTCAACTCATAGGCCACCATGTAAATTTCATGTCAATCCAATAGTTAGTGGACGAGTTCCTCAACGGCCTAACATTTTTTAAATTTTAAGTGGCAATTTTGAATTTTGAATTGAGCTCGTCTACCAAGTATCAACCATTGGATAGGCATGAAATTCAAGTAACGGCCTGTGAATTGAGCGTAGCATGATGACCGCTCAACCCGAAACCACAGACGACCCGAATCCGGCTTGATTCCAGTTCCACATTTCGGCCTAATAAGTAAACGGTCTGGATTGACCTTGGTCATGGCTAAGACAAACAGAGCTGCCGTTTTGTCAGTCCCACTCAGATAGATAGTTTGTTGTTGGGGTCATCATCTGAGTGGCTCCGATATTTATTATGGAAAGTTATGCAAGTAGGATCCAATCCAAAAGGCACACGTGTCACGTATTTACATCTCACGTTTTGGATTTACTAACCTACTCCATGAAGACAGTATTGTTTGTCCTTAGCGTTCTGTTTTAGTTCCACGCGCTACGCTCGCTAATTCACAACCGTCTTGGCAACTTTGCAAGTATTAATATGGATGGGGCGTAAGGCGTAAGTTTCGCGATAAGCGCGTCATCCTACGAGCGCGTGAGATTAAGGTTCCTGGTCGTCGCTCCTTCCAACAGGACGGCAGTCCACAGCTTAAACAAGAAAGAGAATAATATGCTTTGTAGAGGCAAAAGTACCAGTTGCTCTCCGAAAATGCCTATTGGTTGTCGGAGTCGAGAGTCAGGAGAGTTGTGATCTTCCCCAAATTCCAGTTGGTCTCCGACAAGCCGCCCTGAAAATGGCCGATTATTTGCCATTGAAGGGCGAAGATGGAGAAGAAGAAGAAGAACAACAACAACACAAACCAATCCCAAGGACAAGAAGTACCACTCGTCTCGCCTCTCTCGACGTTTTTCGTGGTCTCGCCGTCTTTGTGCGTGAGATCTTCCTTCATTCTCCTAATCAACCTTTCTCTTCTCTGCTTACTCGTAGAAACTGGAAACCATTTCTTCTCTTGTTTCTTCGTTGCTGGAACTCTTTGTGGTTTCTTTCTGAGAGCCTTTGGTGATCTTTTGATGTTTTCTTTGTTCTCTGGGTTTTGAGCTTGTTTTGCGTATTGAATACGGGTAGACACGAATGCTTTACGGTGCTTCAGCTTCGGAATTCAGAATTCTGTGCACTACGATGCTTAGACACAACAGTAGACGATACTATTACTAGATCATAGGTCTCTGAATCAGATTGGGCGATTTGATTGATCAGAACTGTTGTTCAGTTCAATCCAGTCGTCAGTTTTAACTATCTGAGAGTTGGTTAGTATTGTCCGGAGTTGCAAACTGCGGACCTAGGGACTGGTTCATGCTTCAGTCTAACAACACTCACAAAAAAATCAATAAGAATCATAAGGATTAGATGGTGTAAAGTTATGAATGTATAATCTTACTGTCATTTGGTATTTAGGTTACTATTTTATTTAAAATGGAAAAGTGGACAATTTTTTTTCTTCTAAATCCAACCAGTTAAGCTTTTCACTACCAGTAATTCACATTTGCTTGATGTTATTCTTTTGCAGCTCATGATATTCGTTGATTATGGTGGCTCAGTTCTACCATTTATTGCTCACTCTCCATGGAATGGTGTACACTTGGCAGATTTTGTGATGCCTTTCTTTCTATTTATTTCTGGCGTTTCTCTCTCACTTGTTTACAAGGTATCTGACTATTTAATTCTTGGACATATATTTATTGAGTAGAAGATTTTAGAAATTGTTCTTTATGTTGAATGATCATTGCTTCCTGTGAATTTCCTTCTCTTTTTTCTTTCTTTTTAGATTTCAGTTTCAGTAGCTTCCACCAGTTTTTTATATATTTTAATTTTCCACTTCAGTTGCTTGCCTGGAGTTAGAAATGTGACTGCATGGTTGTGAAGCATTACTTGTCCCGGACTCCAAGGGGTTTACAGTCATTATTGATTGATCATTTCTGATGTGCCTTCACTGAGGTATTTAGTAGAGTAGTTGACAATAAAGTTTCTTTTCTTAATTGCAGAATGTATCGAACAAAGTACAAGCTACATGCAAGGCGATGATGAGAGCGGCAGAACTCTTTCTTCTTGGTATTTTTCTTCAAGGTAATATTGTGTATACCCATCAATTGCAGTATTTTTCGGTGAAATTCAATTTGAGCTAGCAAAATTAATCATTTCAAATCAAGTTCTATACTTTGAGTCATAATAGTTGGCTTAAAAAGGTCATCATGGTTCAGACCTGTCTTTTTATTATATGGTGATTCTTTCCTTTCACCGACATTTTATCAGGATTTGATCATATTTTTGAAACTCGTGAAGTCACAGAACACCCTTCTAGTAATGAAATGATGGATTAGTTCCTAAAGTATAACCATACCATCTTTAGGTGTCAATGGTGTTCCTCATAGTGTCCTTGGGGAAATATATGTAAAAATATGATTAGGTAGTGCCAACTTGGTAAAAAGTCTTTTAGAGTTTTAGGCAACATAGGACAAAACAGCCAAATCTTCGTTAGATTGGTTGTTATTTGCTTTTGGTGCCTTGATATATGACATTGCTGTCTATAAAATTGATGATTATCTATCTTGCTGATCTCTAAAGCAATCTGGAGAGAATCTTGAAACTTAACGGGCTTGAACTTTTTTTTCTTTCTAGGTTGGTATTTTTCCATAAGTTGGGAGGAAAAATCAAATATGGGTAATCCTCATCGCAGCATATAGATGAGAATCATGAGATACTTGAAAGTATAAGGAACTTGAGTAAGTTCTCAACTCAACGATGTTGCTAAAATATGCATACATAAAGAACTAAATGAGGATGCTGTATGTACAGTCCCTTGGAGGACTGTCTTAATCTATTTCATGGTCACTTGACCATAAATTATCTGTGTAATAAGTAAAATTAGCAGGTTCAGGCATGATGTAGCAATTGATGCATTGTATCTGAGCCTCTGCTGTGCTGGTGCTCTTCAGAAAAGGATATAGTCTTCTTTAGAAAGAAGAGTTTCCACCTGGAGTTTGCAACTATGGGCTACCTCTATTCCTTAGTGAGAATCTTGCCTTTTAAAGGAGTTATTCTTGATTTAGGTTAAGCTCAGGCAAAAGGCTATTAAAGTTATGGGAAAAAGTTTATAAGGTAATGCTAGATTCCTTAGTGATACCATAACACTGAAATCTATTACATCCAATGAATCTTGCTAGATCAACCTTGTGTTTTATAAACTTTCCTACAGCAGTACAGTGGGCATTCTTAAACTTCTTGTACTGCCAGTGATGATATCTCCCTCCCTCAACCCCCCCCCCCCCCAACAAAAAAGAAAAGGTTTGATTTGTTTCATTTATATTATGGACATCTATTGACCACATACATATTGTCAATCATTGAAGGATATCGAATAGTATGGTCACATTATTCTCCTCATTTTAGGTGGTTATCTGCATGGATTAAATTCCTTGACATTTGGTGTTGACATTGAAAGGATCCGTTGGCTTGGCATTTTACAGGTATATTAATATGTTGATGTACATCTATATATTAACATTATAGGTGTGGAATTTGTTTATCATCCAATTTTATGCAAAGTGTGACTAGAAATCATCTCAGGTAATCTAGTGGCACAGAAGGTGAAATGTCATTCATATAAAAAATTTGATTGATGAGAGGAATTATTTTCTTTGGAAGTTATATAGCATAATTATCATTAAAGATAATTTTATCCCAGTTTTCTGGAAAAAAATTTTGAACTTTAAATGGGTCTACTACTTGAGTCGTATGTATACACTTGGTGTCAATGCTTCCACTCATAATTGCTTTGTATTTTATTGTTCAAGTAACCCGCACCAATTCAGTATTTTATATATGCTAGCATTACCTTTTGTTTTAGTTTTTCTTTTGGTGCCACTGCTACTACTGGTTTGCTCCATTATCCAGTTGACATATTCTCATTGATCTCTGTATGCTTGGTAATCTGGATCAGCACTAGTCTTCTATTTATTAAATCCAAAGAACATGTCCCAAACATATAGATATTTCTCCCATGTGTTTGTTTATAAAGTATGTAGGACCAACTGACCAAGAATAAAGACTATTCACTATTGACCATTGGTGCAACGGTAAGGTTGCTCCATTGTGACCAAGTGGTCATAGGTTTGAGTCTGGAAACAGCCTCTTTGCGAAATCAGGGGTAAGGCTGCATACATTATGACCCTCCCCAGACTCCGCAGTGGCGGGAGCCTCGTGCATTAGGTACCCCTTTTTACTGTTGACTATTGGTATCCTTACTTGATCGTGAGGGACAAGGTCTTGACTAAATCCAGTGTAGCCATTTCCAAGAAGTACTTAGTTACTAGTTAAACTGATGTAAGACTAAACTCCCCACACTCCCTGCACGTGTGGCAGTACGTACTGCGGACATGTGGATACGGTGAAAACCTGCTCTGATACTGTGCAAAGTTTCCATCTTAAAAGTTCGAACTGGTAGGTGGAGGGACTCCCGGGTGTATAAGGGGGGATGTAGGCTAATCACTAGCCGATGTGGGACTAAACTCCCAACAGATATTACCATTGTTGTTATTATTGTTATTACTATGATTATTATTTCTATTTTCCTTTTTGGTAGCTATTTTGGGATTAAATCCTTCACCTGAACCCAGCCAATTTGGGATTAAATCCTTCATCTGAAGCCATTGTTCATGTCGAGAATTCATCAAGGCAATGATGATACTAGTTGGTTTTTTAAATGCCCCAGTGGGTACCTTTTTTACTCTCACTTTTCTTCTATTGGCTTACCCATTCGATACTAAAACCTTTCAAATGGAACATAGGACTGAATTTACTAAAATACTTGAGAAAATCTTGGCAATTTGGCATTGAATCCTAAGGTGCATCCTATTTTACTTTGCTTCCTTTGGGCTTCTCACATAGAATACTGAATCTGGTTGGCTTTTCAAATGGTACTTGAATAGCATAAAACTATCAGTAGATCCATTCATCCATCATTGTCAGATCTGTTTCTTCCATGTTTAGTTTACGGGCTACAAAGAGAAGTTCTTCTGAATTCTAAATGTTGCATGACGTCTTTATACTGTTTTGAATTCCTCTATTGACTCACTTTTTCCATTTTTACATGTATTTTACACAATAGAATGGTGAACTGAAATTTGTATTGCTTAATTGGTGACAGAGGATATCTATTGGATACATAGTTGCAGCTTTATGTGAAATTTGGCTATCTAGAAGGCAAAGGGAAGTAGCTCTTTTCAAGAGCTATTATTTGCATTGGTAATGGGGTAATTTCTGATATTCTGTTTCCTATCATAACTTCAAAAATGTTGTTGTTGTATTTAGCTTCAGCATCCTTTTTAGCCATCTCTTTTTTCAAATGCCTTCAGTTACTGGAGGTAATGGCGACAATGAGACAATTTTCACTTTTAGTTTTTGAGTTTTTTGTTTTGTTTTGTTTTGTTTTGTTTTTTTTTTAAAACTTTTTCCTGAATTCATTTTTACATTTTGATATAGTATGTTACTATTTAAAATATTCACAGCACATGAAATGCATAACACATTACTTTTTCCCCAAGTATAGACCTTAACTTCCCTTGGGTATTTTTTTGTTACTCAAAATATGAAATGAAAAAGGGCATACCCAGTGCACGAGGCTACCGCCACTGCAGGGTTGAGGAGGGTCATAATGAAATACGACCTAAAATTTTTGGGAAAGGGGGCTAGGTCTAATTAGAAACCCTTGTTCCCATGCCCTCATAATCAACACATGGCATGTTCAAGTGGTTAAAATGGCTGTCTGGTTTCATTTAAGTTCTTCTCCAATATTGAAGAAACCTTTTTGACTGAATGATGGACCTTCTGTATGGTCTGCCTTGTTCATGCCTATAAACATAATTGCCTTTAAGGAACTCCATGATTTGCATCTTGAAGATTTTATTTTATTTTTGTTTCTTTAACCACAAGTGAGATATTACTATTTTTGTGTTCTCTTTAGTATATGACCAATCAAATCATATTACTTACCTTCAATGAAATCCGTTGTTAGATGAAAATTTCTTACTGACTGCCTTTTCCATCATGAGTTTCTTGAAGTGATTGGAATCTGAGATGGTCAATCAATTTAGTCCTATTTGTAAGAAAGGATTCACCTTTTTCCTTGTATGTGTGAATTATGTTTATTTTTTTGGCAGGTGTGTTGCATTTGCCATATCAACCATATATTTGGGGTTACTATATGGTTTATATGTTCCGGATTGGCAATTTAAACTGTCAGAGTCAACCTCCTTTGTTTCTTTCTCCAATGATGGTGATGTTGTTAACACGGTAAAAACATTTTCTGTACTATTGTATGTGGATCAGGCAGCTCTCTAATATGTTACACTTACCCCTTTTTTAGAGTGAAAAGACAACTCTGATTCACTTGGTTTCGCTTATCTGGTTATTTGTATTCAGCATTTAAGCCTGTTTAATTTGGTACTAGTTATAGATTAATTAACTATTCATATACAAGAGAAGGTCCATTTTTTGTTTAGCAAATGACATGCTAAGTAATGACTAACACGACTAAAGAAGGAATAAATGCAAATAGAACTGAAGCACAGCGGCTTCTAGAGTCCTAATTCAAAGTAAGTTCCAGTAAGACAAAGTATATGGTGTGCGGATTCAGTAACGAAATTGATTTATTTAAGAGAAATGCCCAAAATGAATATTTATGCCATCTTCAATTTTCCATGATGGAGATATAGAGGAGGATATAACCTGTACAAAGTTGGTTGGGTGAATGCTCTTTCAATGTGTCATGATTGAAGCTTACCTATCAAACTTAAGGAAATTTATATAAGACTTAATGAAACTAACAACAAAGAAATAAGATGTCCGTAGGATATTCGAATGAATGCAGGATGTTGAGAGGAATGAGTGGCAGTACTACTGGGATAAAATCAGAAAGAATGCATATGAGGGAACTAGCAGATACTCTCAATAGGTGATCATAAAAGTGTCAGTTTGATTACATGCATCAAAGACCAACGTTGGGAGCAGATTGGGATGGTTTGGCACCAGTACGAGGTAGTACACCTCCTTATTCTTGTATTTATATGAACCTTCTTATTATGAAGCAAAAGTGATCATCAGATTCATGAACCCATCCACATGAACTGAGGGGCATTCGGCATTCCCTCTCCTAGAGCTTATCTGGGCTCAAGTAATGAGTTTTTACTTTGCAGTTTTCAAGTTAATACAATGATAAGGGATGCATGTTCATGGCCCTAGTTGAATTTGTATACATGAATTAATCTTGAAACATATTAATCCCTTCCAAGTAAATACTAGTGTATTATTTTTGTTTTCATTTCACCCAGTTTCGGTTCCTTCCTGCAAAAGCTTTCTATAATGGCAACAGTGAGTACAATAACATTCTAGCTGCTTGCTCCAACTCTGATTTTACCCATAGGCCATAAAACTTTTCCTTACTATGTCTCAAAAATTCTATTTTAGTAATCAGCATGGACTTGTTGATATTGTTGTCTGGTAAATTTCTTTGTCTTCTGAGATTTACAGGACTCTATTCATTAGCCTTGTCTGGTTTTAGGTGAAGTGTGCAGTAAGGGGTGACCTTGGACCGGCATGTAATTCAGCTGGAATGATTGATCGCTATGTTCTCGGTGCTGATCATCTATACCAGAAGCCTGGATACAGAAACTTGAAGGTATATATGATCGCTATGTTCTCGGTGCTGCTAACATTTTGCATTTTACGTGATGCCTAAACAACATTCATAGTGCATAGAAGATACCAATATATTTTTTAAGTTGGTAAACTTGCTTTTGTTTGATATCACAACCTGGTTTTAAACCCGTATTTTCCACTTATTAACTAAAAATATCTGTTCTATAGGAATGCAGAAGTTCCAAGAATGGCCAAATCTCTGATAGTTCACCTTCATGGTGCCATGCTCCTTTCGACCCCGAAGGCATTTTAAGGTGAATAACTCCGCATTCTGGGCTTCATGTGATAAGTCTGTTACTCCCTGCTTTGGAGTTCAGTAACTCTGTGAGGGTTGCCTCAATTCCTTTCCATAGTTCTCCACCCAAGCTTACATGTTTGATACTTAATTAGTGGATCTAATTGAAGTTTTTATAAAGTGAATTGTGATCTTCTTGATGATTCATAGAATAAGACAATTTCATTTTATTGAGTTTTTGAAGCTACAAAAACGAGTAAAATGTGGAGCAACCAGAAATGATAGATTCCACCTAAAATAGGAACTGGAAGATGTTTTCACAATGCTGTTCTGAAGGATTAACATTATTGACCAAGTGCAGGATTCTTCAGGCAAGATTTCAAGTTGAAAAGGATTGTCAGGAGAAAAAAGGATACAATAGGAACCATACTGAGGTTTAAAGGGAGATACAATGGATTTCTTTTTTCTTTATCTTTTCTTAATTTATACCTAGTGGTCCTTGTTACAGAAAGTTGTAATCCAGTAGTCCAATAAAACCGCTTGATAAAATCTTCGAGTACTATTCAAACTCAACTGAGCCTTATCCCAACTAAATGGGGTTGGATACATGGACCTTTTTTCGCCAATCAGCTCTATTCAAAGCCTGGAACTAGTCCTAAGCTATTCATGTTTTTCCGCACCACTTATTCTAGATTCATTTTAGGCCAACCCCTGGTTCTTTTAGCCCTTCCGATCTGAATCAAATCATCCCTCCTTACTGGAGCATTCAAGGGCCTCCGTTCCACATGCCCATGCCACCTCAAACAACTTTCTCACAAGTTATCATTCATCGGAGCTATTCCTAAGCTGTAATTTGTTCATTACTTATTTTATCTTTTCTAGTTTTACAATTCATCCATCTCAACATCCTCATTTCGACTACACTAAGTTTGTTTGAGTTCAGCAATGTGTCTGGAGTGTTGTATGATCAATGTATTCTATTTGTATATTTCATGTAACCTTGTGTTCGTACATCTCTCATGCCTGAAAATCCCTAATTAAGTTACTAAAGACCTAATGGAACACACCCCTTATCTTAGGTGGTTTCATTATGTGACTTAGCTCATTCCCGACACAATAAATCTGTGTCGTAGACGTCCGTGCTCCTGCGTAGACGTCCACTGGACTAGCGTAAAATGTCCACACCCTCAGACCGACTTCCACACTTTTGTGCAAACATCTAAGCTTGAGTTTGTGTAATTCATGGTCCGCTGGTGGCAGACGTCCACTCCCCTGAGTAGGCATCCGTAGACTAACATAGACGTTTGCCTCTCTTCTATTGTTGGATCCATAATTAAGCCTATGGATCCTTGAGGATTGGTGAATCTTTTTATATCCTGTAGCTTTGGGTCATGGCTCGAGCCAAGGATCACAACCTCGTTTACCCATCCTCTATATTGTCATTTTCCTTCCGTCTAAGGCATAGACGTCTGGGCCGAGAAGAAGGTTTTTGTGCCCCCTTACCAGATGTCTCACGCTGACGTCTGTCCAACGGTAGCAGATGTCCACACTCATGTGCAGACATCTGAATCGACGTAATATTCCTGATACATTTTTTATTGCTGGTGTGTCTAAGGAAGTGTTTGGTTCGAAGAACCAATTGGTGGTTGCATTGATATTGGTGAGGAACCAATTGGTGTTGCACCAATGGATCCATTGTCCTGACAGATTAACTGTTTGGTTACCCTGAGTCTGTTAGTTGAATCATCCTGAAAAACTGTTTAGTTACCCTGAGTCTGTCAGTTGGATTCTACTTGGATTTATATGAAAAACTGTTTGGTTTCCCTAATTCTGTCAGTTGGATTTAGATTGAATTTGTATGAAAAACTGTTTGGTTCAGATAGATCCTATCATGACATTGGCTACTCTATGGCTAGAAAATGAACAATTATAAAAAATTTTGCATACAACTAATGTTTAAACTTGAATTAAAATAGGAGTTAATAGAGTTCTTATCCAACAGTTGTCATTGTCATTCATTACATGAATAAAATATAGATTTAAAAAGTTGTTATACTATTGTGACATCCTAGTGCCTCCTCCTAGACATCATCACTTGTTAAGGTCCAGTTTTTTGACAGCATCAAGGACGTCCTCCAACTCCCTTGTATGTTGCTCCAACATCCTTGCTTGACCTTGAGAAGCATTGATTGTTCCCCTGAGGTAACCTTGTATGTATTTTGTGTCCGCAAGTGGTGATTGTGTGATTGTGGTTTGAACTTCTTCGGTATTTCTACATTTGTTGTTAGGAGACGAAGGTTCTCCCTCTTCTATTATTTTAAATATCCCACAACCACGATTTTGTGCCTGAAAATAAACAAAAATTCCAATTTTTGATTAAAAAACGATTTTAAAGGGAATTCTTTATCAAAAGAAAAAGAATCTAAAAAAGGAAAAAAAAATAAAAAATGAATGTTGATTCATACTGAGGTGGAATGGGGACAACACCAAAAATCACTCCCTATTGCTGGTCCACTAGTACATCTCCGCACTTTGCATTGTCCTTCTCCATAATCACACATTCTAAAGTGATCCTTCCACAAAAAAAAATCATTGTGTAGTTGACACTTGTAGAACTTTCTTCCTGGATTACGCTTAATAGTTGATGTCATTATAATGCATTTAGCACCACAAATTTCACACCTAGCCACATTGTTATCCATCTATCCAAATCCAAAAATGAACACATAATAAGAATTTGTCAATGTAGATGTAACCATTGTTCTAGAACTCGTTTTGTTTCGGTGTTTCGAGCTGATTGAAATATCTGAAATTTCGGTCGAAATTTTGTGTTTTTTCTGGTATGTTTCGGTAGGTCATTTCGGTGGGTTTTAGGCCAAGTTAAGGCCTAAAATTTCATGGAAACCCTATTTTAGGCTATATAAACACATTTAAATGTTCAAATTGCAAAAATAGTCATCCAAAATGGTGTTTTGGATTTGCACCATTGATTGGCAATGTACAGTCAAACCCTAATGTATAACTTAGTTAATTACACATACACATTGTACATTAAACAAGTAAATTGATTTGGAACTAAGTTGGAAACATAATGACTCATAACTCATAACTCATAACAGTCATAACTCATAACTCATAACTTAAGTCATAAATCATAATATGAAGTACATAAGACATTAAGTCAATAACAAGTTAACAACTTAAGAGTTAAGAAGATGATATCAAAAATTCAAAATCACAATATCCCCAAATCCCTAATTATCCCCTACAAGTCAAGTAGTCATCATTCATCAAGTGACTCAAATGTTTACAAATTTGTTAATAATAACTACTCCGCCGTCCAGGATCAACCCCACTCATGGTCTGCTGGAGCCGACATGTATTGCTCTTCGACTGTAGGACAAATGAATGCCACGTCATAGTCTGGGAGAAGATGCGAGTGTAGTCATCCACAGTAGCCATGTAAATTGCATCATCAACATGCTGAAGGTAACCTATCCTAGGATATAGGTCACCAAACTGTGAAGAAGTACTACCCACTGATCCACTATGATATGAGTCATATGACGGCTCTGGGAGCCTGTATGGGTAAGGGCTGTACGGCTGCGGCGCCGGCTGGTGGGTTGGGTAGTAAAAGATGTCATCCACAAAAGACGATCCACTATATCCCTTTGAGTGGGAGTCATACTCAAAACTGGGAATGGATGGAGAAGATATAGGCTCCCGCCCCCAAGGGCACTGCCCAGCCTGCCCTTCGCCATATGGATGTGAATGAGATGAACTATGCTCTGATTGTGCTGGAAATGGACTGCTTTCTATATGGAAAGATGGGGTACGAAAATGCCCACTCGATCTGTTGTCTCTATCGCCAAGACTCAGTCCACCAACAGAGCCAGATAGGGTATTAATGTCCATAAGCTCAGTCTGCCTACTAGTACCACTACCATGGCTACCAGGACGGGACTGGCCACGATGCTTTCTCGAGTAGGTCGAGGTGGACGATGTGGGCCGTGTTGGGGCACGGATTGCCTCTTGCTGCTCTTCTACCACAAACGGGACTCGAGTTCCCTCATATGCTTGACCACCATCACCATCATCATCACGTCCATCATTACCTCCATCATCACCTCCATCATCACCATCTCCACCATCACCATCACCACCATCACCATCTCCACCCCCACCGCCACTAGAGGACATAGACCAATCTTCTTCCTCATCAACATTGCCACCAGTAGGCTGGAACGGTATGGGTGACGCGTCCCGTGCATGTACCTCACCCTCTGCACCCATGAAGTCATCCACATCAGCTTCTATATGTTCAGCTATCATGGGGTCAGGCCTACCTCCAGGTTGATCTAATACTGGCTCACCTCTATCCCTCACCCAATCAACAATAGGATCTTCATCATCTGACTCCACCTGGAAAATGTCGGCGAGATCGATATTTTCCCTGATACCCTCTTGTCCCATGCGTATGTGTTGCATCTTCAATCTCAAATTATAATGTACATACACCAAGTCAGATAGACGTTCAGAACCCAATCTATTTCTCCTCTTGGAGTGGATGAGAGAAAATGTACTTCAATTCCGTTCACAGCCAAATGTTGAACATGTTTGGGAGAGAACCTTGATTGCTATTTTTCTTAAATTGTCTGCCGAACCCCCATACAACATCCATCATTCAGTTGCATTACAACAAAAGAGACATCTCACCTTCATTTCAAAAGTTTCAATACATACATAATTTAAAGAATAAGATATTGAATTGAGTAATGACTAATGAGTACCGGCATCACAGCATGTCCGGCCTTGCTCTGCAGCATCGGTTCCAAAACTTCCAAATGCATCCCTAAAAGTCTTCAACTATAATCATTTGGAAAATATTTAAAATTAGTAATGACTCATTACCATTTAGTATTGAATTGAGTAATTCCAAATGAATTATAACTTATAAGACTCACCTCATTGTTGCATATAGCTTATAATTTACTATTCGGCTCCAACTTGGCAACTACTTCTTTTACTGCGTCAATAAGACTACTATTCAACCCAAGCCTATGACTGTATTGGTACTTGGGGTTCAAATAATATGCTGAAATTGACATTACATATTGACTAGTTAGTAATATATCTTTCAAATTAACTTTAAAAGATGTAATTGCATAAAAAACAAACTACACTCACCAGCCTTATGCAGTGGATGCATAAATTGATTTGCGCTCCTTGATAATTTTAAGAAAGTGTTTGCTACCTTGTGGATTTGCATTGTAAATACCTTCATTCATCAAGTCTATGACAGCATATAGATGTGGCATGGTTGGTCCCTTGAGAGCAGAATCAATTATATGCAAAACCTTGACCATTGGGTCCAGAAGTTGTACCACTTTATGCAACTTTGACCAAAAGTCATCTGATGAAATGGTAGCTTGTGCTTCCCTACCACCATGGGTATTGGACCCATTCCAGTTGAACCAGTCTTCAGAAGCAAACATAGATCTAAGTCCGGACTTCTTGGTCTCTATACTCTTGAGTGCAATGTAGTTGGTGGCGAATCTAGTTATGCCTGGCTTCACTAAGTCATCCCCATACTTCTCCCTCAAGAGGTTAATGCAAACCCATGGTTGCAGACAAAGTTGGTCATTTGCCTTGCCTTTTCCACAACATGTTGTACCAATTTGATCTTTCCCATGTCCTTCAACATGAGGTCTATACAATGGGCAGCACATGGAGTCCAAAACAACCGGTACTTGCTGGTTTGCATCAACTTCTCACCAGCACTCTTGTAGTTGCTTCCGTTGTCCGTTACAATTTAGACAACGTTCCCCACTTCTACATCTTCTACCACTTCTTTTAACAATTTGTAGATATACTTTGCATCCTTTTCTCCTTGAATGCATGAACAGACTTCAGAAAGACTGTCCTCCCATCACAATACACCATAAAGTTGATGATGGACTTTCTTGTAGGACCAGTCCAACCATCACACATTATGGTCACCCCATAGCTCTCCCACATCCCCCTCATTTTATTGATGTAGTCTTCAAGCTCTCTCTTCTGTTGGGGTAAATACACATTCATAATCTCGTATGGGGTGGGCCCCTTATACCCTGGGCCAGCCTCAGCAATGGAATCTATCATAGTCTGATAAAAGGGGCCTTGTGCTGTGTTTGCTGGGATGGTATTGTATAACATCCACTTAGCTATAGATTCCTTCACCATCCCCTTCAGATTTTTCCATGCTCCCTTGATTTTTGGTTGTTTGTTGCCTTTCTTTCTATAAATACCAGGTGCTTGGTGAAGTGCTGGGTCATCTCGTGGTGGTGGAGGCGGAGCTGCCCTCGTACTCTGTGATCTCCTAAAGGGATTAGGCAACCCATCTGCTCCTCCACTACCACTAGCACCAGCTCTAGAGGTACTACCACCTACTATCTGTCTCTCCTAATCCTCATGATAACTGGCTCTGCTCATCATCTGTGCTCGTCTCCAATCCCTAGCCTCTCGCTCAGTCTCTATATCCTCAGGAACATAGACAGGATCATCACTGTCATCATCATCATCACCATGATGAACATCATCATGATAGCCTCTCGCTGTACGCGTCATTGCTTCCTCAAGTTCTACTCTTGCCTTCTCCCTCTGAGCCTTCCTCTTACTCCCTCCCTTTATGTACTCAATGACAGCCCTAGATACCTCCACAGGGACCATATGACATGCGACCACTTCAGGAGAATTCCCAGCTAGATGTTGTTTGAGTCTAGTGGCACCACCTCCCCAAAACTGCATGTGACAATAGTTGCATTGGGATTTTCTTTTATCCCCATCAATTGGAGTGCCGTGTAACCATGCAATGTCACCCCTAGTGCGCCCGGGTGTTCTCTCCTCCCCCTGGGTCCGGGTTGGCTGCCTTTGCCCCTCCTGCCTCTGGCTCTGTCGTTTACCACGGTCCGCCATAATCGGACTAGTTTACTGTTGCATGAATAAAAGACAATTCATTAATCATTGAAGCACATCAATTCTTTTAGTTTAACTGTTTAAGAGTACTAACATAAGTATATAACTATTTAGTATTTTTCCCCTAACCCTCATATTTTTCTCATGTTTAAAAACAATTTTTTAAAATATTTTTCAAATAAATATTGGCCTAGCACAACAAAACCGAAATTATATGCAAATGGACAGCAATAAAACAACATGTAGAATTTACTTATAGCTATTTTGTATTTTTCCCCTAACCCTCATATTTTTCTCATATTTAAAAATATTTTTTTAAAATATTTTGCAAATAATTATTGGCCTAGCACAACAAAATCGAAAAGATATGTAAATGGGCAGCATTTAAAAAGTATGTACAATTTACTTTTATATTTTTCAGTAATTTTAAAACAAAAATCTCATATTTTTTCTTATTTTTTGCTATTTTTTTGAATTTTTTAAATATTTTTTATAATTTTCAAAAATTAAAATAATTAATTATTGGCAGAAAAATATTTTCGACACCTTGAGGCCGTAGATCGGCCAATGGTGTCTAACATATATTTAATTGATCACCATACAATATACATAACCCCTATTATTTTTTTATTTTTGTTGTAAATAAATCAAAATTTTGAAGCAGAAAAATAAAAAAATAATATATATACCAAAAAAAAATTTCAACACCGTGAAGTTGTAGATCGGCTTCCGGTGTCTTAACATATATTAATTTCATCACAAACAAACATATTGATCATGCATTTCCCTAAAAAAAACAAATTTTGAGAATGTTGTTTTACCTGGAATAGTGGAAAGGCTTCACAGATGTGCTAAGAAGTTTGAATCTTGTGTTCTCCAAGTGGTTCCGGTGTAGATATGGCAAAGATTCGAATGAGAAGTGAAAGAATGAAGAAGAAATGAGCGAAAAACCAAAAACCAGAGCTGTTGTGTAGTCTCGGTCGAAACGAAATATGGTCATTTATATGAAGTGTTTTTTAGGCAGCATTCGATATCTCGCGAGATATAGAAAATATCTCGAGATATCGCGAAATTCTCGAAATCTCGCTCGAGATATTGTATTTTTTTTTATTCGAACTCACATTTCGTCTCGACCACCTCAAGATTTTTGAAATTTCCGAAATCTCGATCGAGATTTCGCGAGTTTTTGAACATTGGATGTAATCATTACTAAACCATTACTAACAGTATAACAAACAAATATTAACCAAAAGCATTAAAAGCAACCATTACTAATATGTCAATGTTCTCTTGTAGATCAGTCAAATACTAATATACAAAAACATTACAAAAGATGCCTCAAAAGTAAACTAAAATATTACACACAAGCAACAAGTTCTGAAACCATGAAATGTTCTTGCAAACTAAGTAAGTCATAAAAAAAAACCAAACATTGTTCAACACGTCCAAAATAAAAACCATAGAACCCCATCACAGCCTCAGCCTTAATTGGTTCCCCCAGTTGCTGACATATACAAGTCCAACAATTTCAGCCTATCTTCCTCCTTTGCTAGTGAGATGACGATGGCTAAGTTTTTCCTTTCCAGAAAAAAAGACTTGGCAAGGGCTTGCTTGTGGAAGTCAATGCCTGGGATTGCATCAATTGCAGCACAGACTTTGTCTCCAAAAGCTATCTATGATTCATTCTCCACCATATTCGTGATGGCTGCAGCGATAGCTTTTAGAGGATTTGCAATTTTATCAGCCCCTTGCTTCTTTTTCTTCTGTGGCCTACTTGTGCCAGTTCATTGAGGTCTACCACGTCTACGACTGGAACTTCCAACAGGAGTGTGAGTTTTAGTTTCTTCATTTTGACTCTCCCCATCATCACTAAGGATTAAGTTATCGAGTCCAACAACTGCAGCAGCAGCCTGTGCTGGGGTTGTTGAAGCATTCTCATTTGCAATTTCGTTGCCTAACCACACTGCAACTTCTAAGTAAATGGGAAGTACTTGATGCTCTCTCCAATACTTTTGCTCCTTTTTCTATAAACAAGAACAAGAGAAACAAGAATGACTAAAATGGTATTTTCTAAATTGAATTATTGGATTATTCATATGAAATAAGACAATTGTACCTTAAACTCAACCCAAACATGTTGTGGTGCATCAAATCTCATCTCTATCGCATTCCAACCTAATCCAGAATTGTTTTGTAAGTCAGACAATGCTTTCAGTCTAGCTTTCCATATCCTGTAGTGGTTTTTGCATTGCTCCCATTCATAGGTTGCTTTATAGCGATCTTTTATCTTAAGTGAGATTGCTTGCTATTGCTCTCTCTAGAGGCCATTGTCTCCACTTCTCCCATGTCTATGTTGCTGTAAGAGACACTCTCAGAAAAAGTGTGAAATTTCACTAGGCCATGTTGCAATGTCTCTTGTCTTAGACTGAGAGGGGGTTTCGGAGTCCATCAATCTGGAAACCAAAATATATATAACATGATAATGGCCTAATGAAAACTAATAAGAAGTAAATGGGACAGCATAAGGAAGTTATGGAGGCATTCAGACCCACACCTAGGAAATCTACAAATGAAATAACTAATAAGAAGTAAATGGGACAGCATAAAAGGAAGTGATGGAGACATTATTCCTTGCATGGAAGTCTACAAATCAAATCGGATTAAAAAACAGTACAACAAGTTGATCTAAAGTCACCACAGAGAGAAATAACTAATAAGAAGTAAATGCTAGGAGTAGCATAGTTTGTATCTCAACATGTTTATACTTGTATATACTTGTACATTAACACTTGAACAGGTACAGATTTTAATATTTTATACATGAACAGTAATAAGTAGTAAGAGAAGAATACTAGGGACTGAAACAAATATAATCAGGTTAAGCAATGACAGATTGGAAAACCAAATCTAAGAATGGAACAAGATCCTGTTCTTAGGGACTGAAACACAGATCAAAACAGAAATCGGATTTTAGGTAACAAGCTTGATAAATGATAAATCAGAAATCCTAGTAATGATAGGATTCTGTATTCTGAACCGAGACTCAGATGTCAATACCACAGGTAGGTCCAGATTAATATCTGGTTGTAAATTCTGTGGTCAGAATTAAAATCAAACAGAAATTAACAAGAAACTGAGAAATTCCAGAACTGTAGTATAGCAGAATCAAAGAAACTTGTAAATACTAACCTGTTTGCTTATGTCAAAGAAACTTGTAAATACTAATCTGTGCTATGATAAAATTGCCAAGACTATTGGCTTAATGATTAAAGTTCATTTCAGTTAGTTTATTTGGTGTTCTTTTGATCCAGTCCAAGACCTTTACCTAGTGTACAGGGTTTACTTTTAAGTTTCCATTTTGTTTTAAGTTTCCTTTTTGCTATGTAAGTTTGGGTAGGCAAGTCTTACTTAGCTAGGGAGTCTTTTATTTTAAATAGACTGAATGTAAGGCTTTTGGGCAACGATTTTTTATTGAATGAAGTTCATGACTGAGATAGTATGCTGCTGAGAGACAATGAGGAGTGAGAAACTGTGATTAGAGAGATTCTGATCTAATCCTGTTGGTGGGAAATGAAAATTCCTATTCCCCCTTTCTATGCTCTGTTTTCCTTCTGAAGTGCTGTTTCATCTGTTATTTATAAAGCTTTCTGGATACTGATTTAATCTGAGATTGGGTGGGAATATTGTCTATTCAAGTTCCTGCTTAAGTGTTTTATCATTGAAGATTAACTTACAGCAGATCCCTTTCATCACTTACCTGGCAGCAACCCTATTTTAGGGCCTATTTTGGCAGAGTCAAGATCTGCCACTAAGGGAAATCCATCCAGTAGATCCCTGCCAGATTTTGGGGTATTAAATGGCCATCCAAAAAGGGCCCTTTGACCAGGGCTTGGAGTAAATCAGAACCTCTGATCTACTGTGACATGAGATCTCCTAAATTCTGGGTTTTAAATTTCAGATTCTATTATTTTGATTTCTGACCTAATCTAACCCTTGGATTAGCCTACTACTTGTGACCAGAATTTGAGCTCCATCCATAAAGGTTGACTTTGACTTTCGTACATAACCTAATTTCTGGTTTTAGGTTTTCTTGAGATCTTGTAGAAGGGGTGACATATCTCAACCCTTGTGTTCGGCCTGCCTATACCCCACC
Organism: Telopea speciosissima; assembly: GCF_018873765.1. NCBI lineage: Eukaryota > Viridiplantae > Streptophyta > Magnoliopsida > Proteales > Proteaceae > Telopea > Telopea speciosissima. Next base: position 17,027,261 of record NC_057920.1, on the reverse strand, counting down.
AATTTGGTATCAAAGCTATGGCTGCACCAGGTTCTAACCCTAAAGAGTCAAGAGAAGACCAGAATTCTATGAGACAGCTTGCTGATTTGATGGAGTCTGTCTCACAACCAAATTCTGAGTCAGACAGAATGGAGCAGCAGAAAGCCATCTTCTTTTTAAGTAACCAGCTATTTTCAAACAGAACAACAGAGGTAACAGAACAATAAAGAAAGAAAGAAAGAAAGAAATCCTCCTGTTGAGCTCTATAAAGAAATTCTCCTATGGAGCTCTATAAATACACATGCAATGGATACATAAAATGTTCTATTTCTCTCTCATTCCATGTAGCACAACTAAGCTTGCAAACCAGTTAAGTTCTATGATCTAGACACACCCAGAAGCAACCTTTCGCCAATTTTTACATCAAAGCAAACAACAGAAGATTTCCTTTTCCATCCATACATGGAAACAAATGGCCCCAAAATGAAGATTTTGTTACTGACTCAGAAAAAAGGAATTCAACATAATGAGGGCAAAGCATGACCAAAGATGGACACCAAACCCAGAAAATTTAAAATTAAAAAATAAAAATAAAGTACAGCTGCTGAAGTGTTCTCCCTCATCTAAACTTTAAGCAGAGGCAGTGAGAGAGACCTGTTGAGCTGCTGTTTCTCATCCTGGAGAGTATTTTCTCCACCACTGCTACTCAAGACCTCGAAGAGAACTGATAATTATCTAACCTACTGTCAAGATCTGGTATTTTCAGATCTTCAAGTTTAACCATTGATAAAACCATAGCATAATATCATAACTTCATAATGAAAATGATCACAAAAATCAATAAACATTAGAGAAATTAAATGACCAACTGAGATCAACAAGATTTCATCTCAAAAACATCTTTGAATTTTGATCACAAAGTAACAAGTTATTTTGAAAACAAATTCTTAATTTTACAACAATTCACCAGCCAGCCTTCTACTAACATCTGTTAGAAAGCTGTACTTACCATTCCACCCAGTCCTATTCCAGCCAAACATGTATGATTTAGTTTGGCCACAAATAAAAGTAAATAACAAAAGAACTACACATAATACTGGTCATGAGAACCACATGCCCACATACATAAAATTGTACCATAAATGAGAAGTACATACCACAAATGAAACAAGGTACCACATACAATGTAATGACATAAGAACCACATGCCCATTGTACCATAAAATTACATATCAAATCCATTGTACCATTAAATTACATAACAAACCAATTGTTTCAACAAACCCATTGTACCATCAAATTATATAACAACCCAAATGTTTACAAAGCACATAAATAAAATCTAATCGGATTCTTCTTCTTCTTCTTCATCTTCTTCCTCCTCACTGTAACCTCCGACCCACTCATCCCACATTTTACGTACCATCTAGTCTCGGAATTGATTCATGTCAACATTATTGTAATCTTCGTCAATCTCATCATCAATTGCCATTTGTTCAGGATTCCCGTTCTCATTATTGGCTGAATTTTCCAGTTCTTCTTGTGCAAGCCACTCTTCCTCTTCTTCAACAATATTTTTAGTGAGAATATGATTGTGTAGCAAAACGCATGCTATCACAATCCAGGATTGGGTCTTGAAAGGGTATTCTGGTTGATTTTTCAGTATCTTGAATCTGGACTTCAATAGAGAGAATGAACGTTCAATTACATTTCTCAATTTAGAATGCCTCAAGTTAAATAATTCCTTCGCATTAGCTGGTGCATGTTCGGAGTTACGCCACTCTTTCAAATGATAACGAACATAGCGGTATAGTCTTAAGAAGCCCACTAGGTTAGCAAATCCAGCATCAACAAGATAGTACTTACCTCGAGGTACAACTATCTTTTCTTCTCCTTCCTTGTGGATGGCATCATCTAGTATTCGAGAATTTGATGCAGAACCTTCCCATCCTGAAAGTATATATGTATACCTCATGTCGAAGTCATAGGCAGCTAAGATATTCTGTGATATATTCCCCTTCCTATCATGAAATCTTCGATGTTGGTCAACTAATACCCATGCAGGGATATGCAAACCATCTACGGCTCCAATGCAGTTGTTGAAGTACCGTAAGTATTTTTTGGGCTGAGTTGTGGATCTTGGAGGTTTCAATAGTTTTGTGTGCAGTTGAAGTATTGCACACAAAACACGGTTGAAATACCTACTAATAGTCTCACCTGAATGACCAAGTTGGTGTAAGACGACTCGGTTCTTGGCATTGTGGCCAATTGTGTGTAAAAAAATAACTAGTTGTTCCTCCACTGTCACAGATCTGCTATCCTAGAGAAAACCCCTATGCCTAACCATTTCAGCTAAACTAAAAAATGCCCTCCTACTCATCCTAATTAGAGATCGACAAGTGGTGTCGGATACACCAATAATTCTCTCAGTCTCAACTAGACCATGGAGAGCTTCACCGCGATACGGATCCTTACTGAGGTACAACTTACGATATTTATCAGCTGCTATAGCATAAGCAGTTGCAGCTAAGACAATTATTTTCCTGCGTTTTTGGTAAGCCTCATCGTTCCATTGCTCATTATCCATGTATTCACGGATCTACATATTCACAAATATCCCAATTAGTGACTCTGTAAAACCCAACCTCTGTAACACCACCACCATATACTATTCCTAACTCGTAATCTAAACTCTAAGCTAAGAAAATAAAAGTAAATAAATAGGAAACCTAAAATAATCCATCTTCCACAGAGCATTCTATTTCTTCAATTTCATGCTTAAATAAAACAAAGATACATGATCAAAATTTATCCACATCAACTTTATGAAGGAAGCAACTGCCAGACAAAAGTAACTGATCAAGTAAATGCCAGCTATAGGTATTCTTAATGAGAAGTACAATAATATTCATTGTACGCAGAAAAAAAGGGTCTTCACTGCTTTAAATAGAAAATTGAACTCCGCGTGTACTGAAGGGAAATTGACTTCACACTGCTCAGTCTTACACACACTGATAGCTATTAGTCATTAGTGTATGTAGAGGCAGAACAAGGCTACAAAATTATTAGTTAAGAAATAAAGAACTAGAAAAAAGAACAAGGCTGAAGAATGGACAATAAGCTAAGAAAACTATTAGTTCACATCTATTTAGTCCACATTACAAAGACTGATGTGTGCAGCAGTCCTTTTTGCTACAAGAATTTTCAAAGATGCTTCTATGAGAAGAAAGTGACAACTATTGTGAAAACACCCAACCACAACAGCACCACCTCACAATTTTCTAAGGGTATTGCTGTTGAAATTTTTGATACTTTTCCATCCATTAATGAAGTGAGGATTCGTAAATTTTTCATGCCGAACTAGAACAAGACTGAAAACAGACTAAGCAAGAACACACATCACATTAACCTCTAAGCCTACAATAAATCTATCATAATATGCAGACTTTACAAAGTGAATAAAATATAATAAATAAATTAACAATACAATGTGATAAGGTAGAATCAGAAATAAAGAACTAGAAAAAAAATAGCAATCCACTACTCAGAATGACCTAAAATTCATGTCGAGTGCTCTTCTTGAAGGGTAAATTCAGCTTGCAAAAAATCTCAGAAATTGCAACTGATGTATCTAAGATACAATCCTGGAAAACGCTAGCAGTCAAAAGAAAGTTGAGGAGATAACATGCCATACAAATTTCACACAAGCATGTGTATAGTGCACAACAGTGGGGGAAACTACAGCAGTTTATCTACCTCTTCTTGAGCTGCTAATAATCCTAGTCTTATCAACAACCCAGGCTTGAAGGAGATTTTAGACTGGATGTAGGGGCAGAACAAGGCTACAAAATATGTTCATATATGTGGTTGGAAATTCTCTGGTGCAATTTACCAAAAAAAAAAAAAAAAAAATTCTCTGCAGCAAAGGAAGGAAATTGAGAAGAATATCTAAACGTTTCAGGTATGTACACTTACCCTTGATTTCAGGTATGAAAAATGAAACCCAGATCTGACCTACAATCCCAAAAATCGAAACTCAGATCTACATGGTTTAAACCCTTGTTAAAATAAAATCAAAGAGAAGGCGAGAGAGAGAGAGAGAGATAACGACCAATAGGTAAGACAGAGAGGGAGAGAGATACAGAGATGCAACCACAATAAATTTTACAAGATTAAACAAGAAGGCCTCGCTCAGCCTGAAATTCGCCTGCTCAGCAACCCTCTTCATCTCTCTGAGCTCATCGAGAAGGTGATCTTTCTTCTCTTGCAGAGAGAGACAGAGAGAGACAGAGAGAGATAACGAGAGACAGAGAGAGAGTGAGAGAGAGAGAGAGAGAGAGAGATCTGAGTGAGAGATCTACCTCAGTTGCAGGTTCCACGGCCTTCTTATCCCTTCGCCTTCTTCTCCCTTCGGCAACGACGAACAACAGTCGCTAGTCGAGGCCTTCGTTCTTCAGCTCGATAGGTTGGAATCAAGATAGATGCACAAAATAGAATGGGTATTTATACTAGGGTTAGAGGTGGACCCAAAAATAATTCACATTTACATAGAAAAAGGTGAATCATGTAGATTCATGAACCAGGATCAGTTCACCAACATTTTCAACCAAACAGATTTTTTAATTCGATATCACGAATTCGTTGATACAGCACCAAATGGTTCGCCGAACCAAACACTTCCTAATGTTCTCATTTATAAACGTTGGAGCGCTATGATTGTCGGCACTCATGTGTACATGTCTGTGGTGAGTTGTCTTATCTCAAATTATGATTATCTTTGTAAAATTTTCAAGGGCTATATGTAGGGGACCTCTAGACCTTCAAACCATGGTTCAAGATTTCGTGAAATATCGCCGATATATCAGGATATTTCGAAAATCTCGACAGTACCGAGACAAAATGGTAAGGCGAAATGGAAAAGGTTCATATTTCGGTGATATTTCGTGATATTTCTTGTGAGTCTTGTACTCTTGTGAGTTGTGAACTTGTGACTTTGTGTATTGACTATTGAGTATTGAACTATTGACTATTATAGAGTTTATGAGTTATGAGTTATGACTTGTGAGTTATTTTTGTTTAAATTTCTTACATGTCTTTTAGTACCTAATCAATGTGTATTTAACTATTTATACATCAGGGTCGGCGACCGTATACTGTCAATCAAGGGTGCAAACCCAAAACACCGCTTTGAGTTCATTTTTTTTTGCAATATGAAGGTTGAAATGTGTTTATTTAGCTTAAATAAGGGTGTACATGAAGTATTAGACCTTAATATGGCCAAAAACCCACATAAATTTGTAAAGGAAAACAAAAATAGAAAAAGAGAGAAAGAGACACAGTAGTTTAAAGTGGTTCAAGAATCTAATCAATCAACAAGTGGTATCAGAGCTTGGTGCCCCTCTCAAGGATCTAATCAATCAACAAGTGGTATCAGAGCTTGGTGCTCCTCTCAAGGATCTAATCAATCAACAAGGAGTATCAGAGCTTAGTTCTCCTCTCAAGTATCTAATCAATCCAGGTAGTTAAATGGCATTCCAAATGGGTCTTGGTCAACCAAAAAGGATCTCCGTCACTCTCCCTCCATCATTCAATGGAATCAACTTCAACTACTGGAAGATGTGAATGATAGTCTTCCTATAGTCGTTGGACTGATTATTGAACAATTGTAGAAGGGTTCAAGGACCCAAAACCAAAGATGTCGATGTGCTAAGCTTTTGAAGAGGACGAGTGGTTTTCGCTCCACTATTCCCCCTAGCCCTTCAGTCCCCGCTTCTAGAATCCATTGGCATCGAGAATGCCCTCAATTCCCCCTTCTTTAATAAGATATTTGTTTATCTATTTTATATATTAATTCCCTCAACCCCTCTTCTTTAATTAGTATTTGTGGCAGAATCCATCGAGAATGCTCTCAACCCCCTTTCTTTAATAATATATTTATTTATCTTATTTTTTGTTGAAGTACTGTTCACGTGAACAGTGATTTGGTTGATATGTGTATCTTTTATTTTCCTAGTCCTAGTTGTAGTTCTAGTTTCTAATTATGTCAAGTCCTAATTCGACTATGAGTTGTTAGTCTTAGTTTCAGTTTGAGTTGTTAGTTCTAGTTCTAGTTTTGTTTCATGGTTCTTTTCCTATTGTAACTTGGAATCCTATCAGGATTAGGAATTCCTAATCTGATTAGGAGTTCTCCTTTCTATTGTAATTTGTGATTATAAATACAAGCATTATGAGAAAGACTGATTAATTGAACAGTTCTCTCCTTTTCCTCATCTTCTTCTCTTTCTCTCTTCTTCCTCCATTCTCGGTTCTGGTTTTCTTCATCTATACTCTGTTACATGGTATCAGAGCATCACCTTTAGACTGGAAGTGATCTGCGATTCTGGTTTGAGGGTCTTCTAAAGCCTTTTCTCTTCAAGGGGTGCAGCACCCACTGCTGCATATTGCTATGGATTAAACCCTAGATGGAATTTTCAAGTGAAAACTAGGGTTTCTACCAATAATATCTACCCGAGTTCTTAGATCGACTGGAGATCCTTAAGTTGAAGCTGCCTTTGTTGAAGACTTCTTCTACATATAATACTGATCCAAATTTGTGGATCTTCTCTACTATTGAAGACTGCAGATTCAACTTAATTTTTTCTCTCTACTACTTCCTGCAATAACCCATTGAGGGTTTTCATATCAGGTGCTATTTTATCTCCAATTGATCCATTAATCTGGGAAATCTGATTTCTCTTACAGATTCACCCTGCAGTTCATCTTCTCTATTGTTTCCTTTTGGGTTTTCAAACCCTATTTACTGCTGCTACTTTTGGGTTTTCAAACCCCTATTTACTGCTGCTACTTCTGGGTTTATAAACCCTACTGCAGCCGATTGGTTCCTGCTACTCTTCTCAGATTTTCAAACCCTAATCAGAACTTGAGTAAAAGCTGTTTGTGATTACTGCTACTGCTACTGCTGGTTGGAATATTACTGCTGTTTTTTTTTTGTTTCTCTGTTAAACCTAACCAGGTTCTGTTCAAGAGCCGATTACTTTGCTGCTGCTATTACTTTTTGGACTTCATGGCTGATCCTAAACCACCATCGGACAATGTCCAATTACAGATTACCTCCATTAAACTATCTGGAGTATCAAATTATTTGTTATGGGCCCAGGCAGTACAAGCTTACATACATGCCAAGGGCAAACTGAAATATATTATAGATGATCCTCCTAATCGTGATCCTAAGGATCCTACCACATTTACAGCTCATGAGGAGTGGATGCGTGAAAATTCTATTATAAAGATATGGCTTTGGAACAGTGTTGAACCTGCTATTGCTTCCAATGTGATGTTTCACACTCTTGCTAAGGATGTCTGGAACGACTCGCGTGAAAGCTTCTCTCAAGAAAGGAATATCTCCCGTATGTATGATCTATATGAGAAACTTTTTACCTTCCAACAAGGAGATAAAACCTTGAATGAGTATTTTGCCAGTTATAAGGGCATGGTTGAACTGTAGATACACCAACCCTTGACTACTAATCTGGATCAGTTAAAGCAACAAAGAGCTGAGTTCCATGTTGCAAAATTTCTTACTGGGCTACATCCTGACAACCAGTTTGTGAAGAGTCAGTTACTTACAGGAGAGAAGGTTCCTTCTCTCAATGAAGTTTTTTCTCGTCTCAACCGTCTGGCTAATTCCTCCAAGCCTGACAATATTCCTAAGGACAACTTAGCATTTGTTGCTAATTGTGGACGGGGACGTGGTCGTGGCCAATTTAGAGGCCGTGGCCATGGCTTTGGCTCTGGTGGACGAGGTACAGGACCTCAATATATTGACAAATCTGCCTGCCAATGCACTCATTGTGGCAAACCAAATCATACTGTGGATACTTGTTGGGCCAAGCATGGAAAACCTGAGTGGGCGAATGAACTAGCCAATGCTGCCACCACTGACACTGCTAATGAAAAAACCACCAGTGACATGAACCAGAGTCCAACTACTTCATCTGTGTCCCGTGAATGATTACAACCAGCTAGTCAAATGCCTCCAACACCTTGAAGTTGCATCTGCCTCCAACTCTACTGCCACTCTAGCTTATAAAGGTAATACTGCATTTTTCCCTTCTTCTACTTCATGGCTTCTCGATTCAGGTGCTTCATGTCACATGACTGGTAAGTCAAGTTTATTTTCTTCCATAAATTCCATTCAAACCCCTTCCAATGTTATCCTTGCTGATGGATCCTCTACTAAGATAACTGGCCATGGAACTTTTGCTCCAACTCTTCCATGACCTTCTCTCCTGTTCTTCATGTTCCTAAATTACCTTTAAACCTTGTATCTGTTAGTCAACTTACTAAGTCCCTTAAATGTTCTGTAACTCTCTATCCTTTTTATTGTGTTTTTCAGGACCTTTAGACAAGGAAGAAGATTGATGGAGGGCTTGAGCGTGATGGACTGTATTACTTGGATGGCACCGGACCTTCCACTGCTGTGACATCTACTACTATACCATCCCCCATGAAATGGCATCTTTGTCTTGGTCATCCATCCTTACCTAAACTCCAATTAATGGTCCCTAGTTGCAAGTCCACATCTCACCTTGAATGTGAGGCTTGTAAACTAGGCAAACATCATCGTGCCTCTTTTCCTGCCCGCACTTTACCTAGAAGTTCTTCATTGTTTTCTTTAGTTCATTCTGACATTTGGGGTCCGTATAGAGTTTGTAATAGGTTAGGGTTTTCTTATTTCGTTAGTTTCGTGGACGATTATTCTCGCTCCACTTAGGTTTATTTGTTAAAAGACCGAACTCAATTTCTTACTGTATTTAAAATTTTTTATCACGAAATAAAGACTCAATTTGCTACATCCATTCGAGTTTTTCGTTCAGATAATGCTTTGGAGTACACTCAAACTGAGATTTCTGATTTTTGCGTCACCCATGGTATTATTCACCAAACTAGTTGCTCATACACTCCACAACAAAATGGGGTGGCCAAACGCAAAAATCGGCACTTACTCGAAGTTGCTCGATCTATTATGATTCACATGAATGTCCCCAAACGTTTTTGGTGTGATGCCATTCTTACTGCCTGTTATCTTATTAATCGTATACCATGCTCTGTTTTACAAAATAAAATTCATTCTTCATCCTGGTAGTCCTTTGTTTTCTTCTTCACCACGTGTTTTTGGTTGTGTGTGTTTTGTTCACATTCTTCATCCCGCCATTGATAAACTATCTCCTCGTTCTATTAAATGTCTTTTTCTTGGTTATTCTTGTACCCAAAAAGGGTATAAATGTTTGATCCCATTTCCAACAAATAGTTTATTAGTGCAGATGTCACATTTTTTGAAAATACTCCCTATTTTCTTCTACTGTACCATCTACTATGAACAATGAAGATCTTCTAGGTCCACCCATACCTGTTACTATTCCTATTCATTCACCAATTTAGGTCTATCACCGTTGTCGACGTCGACCACCGCCCTTACCTTCCACCACTACACCTATACCAGCCACCACTATTCCGCCACCTGTACCGGCTCCTGCTCCATTACCCACAACACCTACTATTCCGGTCTTGCCAAGTGATACAGCGGACACCGATCAGCCCGACATTCAATCTGATTCTGATGCTGAAGGCTCCATCGACTTACCTATTGCTGTTCGTAAAGGTACTCGCTCTTGTACCCAAAAATCCTTAACTGTTTATCCTATTGAGCACTATGTTTCTATTTCTCATCTTCCTTCCCATTATTACCCACTTGCTTCTGCATTGTCTACTAACTTTATCCCTCACACCCACCATGAGGCATTCTCTCACCCTGGTTGGAAAGCTGCCATGGACACAGAGATGGATGCATTGTTATCTCGCAATACCTGGACTCTGGTTTCATTACCTGCTAGGAAGGATCTTGTTAAGTGTCGGTGGGTGTATACTATCAAATACAACCCAGATGGTTCTGTTGAGCGGCTGAAGGCCCGCTTAGTTGCTAAAGGCTATACTCAAACATATGGTGCGGATTACTTTGAGACTTTTTCTCCTGTTGCTCGTTTGAACTCCGTTCGGATCCTTATTTCTTTGGCTGTTAATTTTGATTGGCCCTTATATCAAATGGATATCAAAAATGCTTTTCTCTATGGTGATCTTCAAGAGGAGGTTTATATGGAGCAACCTCTCGGGTATGTTGCTCAAGGGGAGTCTACCAAAGTCTGTAAGCTTCGTAAGGCAATTTATGGGTTGAAACAATCTCTAAGAACATGGTTTGATAAGTTCAGCTCCTTTGTTACTCAGGTAGGATTCTCACAGTGTTATTTTGACCACTCTATTTTTGTTTGCCGTCAGAATTCAAAAGTGGTGGTGATGGTAGTTTATGTGGATGACATTATTATATCTGGTAATGATGCTTCTGGTATTGCCCAAGTTAAAGCATATCTTCATCAACACTTTTAGATGAAGGACTTGGGAGTTCTCAAGTATTTTCTTGGTATTGAGGTTTTGCGAAGCAAAAAAGGTATTAGCCTATCTCAAAGGAAATATGTTCTTGACCTTTTGACTGACACTGGAATGCTTGCTTCCAAACCAGCAGATACTCCCATGGATCCCCATCAGAAACTTGGGTCCATTGAGGGTGAGGATTTTTCAGATGTTCATCGATATAGAAGATTAGTTGGCAAACTCATTTACCTTACAGTCACTCGTCCGGATATATCCTTTGCTGTTGGGGTTATTAGTCAATTTATGCAGTGTCCAAAGAAAATTCATTGGGATGCTGCTTGCCGTGTATTACGCTATCTGAAAAGTACTCCTGGTAAAGGTCTTATTTATCGACCTAATCGGAATGCTAATCTGGTTGGGTTTTCTGATGTTGATTGGGCAGGTGCTGTTGGTGATAGGCGTTCTACTACTGGCTTTTGTACCTTCGTGGGTGGTAATTTGGTCACATGGAAAAGCAAGAAACAAACAACTGTTGCTCGATCAAGTGCTGAAGCTGAATATCGAGCAATGGCACATACTACAGCTGAATTGATGTGGGTAAAATCCTTGCTCTAAGAATTGGGATTTCCCATCACTCAGCCTATGCAAATGTTTTGTGATAATCAAGCCGCCATCTATGTTACAAGTAATCCTATATTTCATGAAAGGACCAAGCACATTGAGGTTGATTGTCACTTTGTTCGGGATGCTGTTATGAAGAAGTTAATTGCTACTCCGTTTGTCTCTACTACCAATCAACTTGGTGATTTTACAAAGGCTCTATTGGACCTGCTTTTCATCGAAGTTGTACCAAGCTGGGTCTAGGTGATTTGTATGCTCCAGCTTGAGGGGGAGTGTTGAAGTACTATTCACATGACACTGTTCACGTGAACAGTGATTTGGTTGATATGTGTATCTTCTATTTTCCTAGTCCTAGTTGGAGTCCTAGTTTCTAATTATGTCAAGTCCTAATTCTACTGTGAGTTGTTAGTCTTAGTTTTAGTTTGAGTTGTTAGTTCTAGTTCTAGTTTTATTTCATGGTTCTTGTCCTATTGTAACTTGGAATCCTATCATGATTAGGAATTCCTATTCTGATTAGGAGTTCCCCTTTCTATTGTAATTTGAGATTATAAATATAAGCATTATGAGGGAGACTGATTAATTGAACAGTTCTCTCCTCTTCCTCATCTTCTTCTCTTTCTCTCTTCTTCCTCCATTCTCGGTTCGAATTTTCATCATCTATACTCTGTTACATTTTTAATTTATTAATATTCTATTTTATTATAACCAAAAGGAACATGAGTAAAAAATTAATGTATAAGTAAGGCTTCCAAAGTCTTTCTCGACATTTTAAAATTGAGATGATGACAAATCTTACGAGAATACATTAATAAATACTAAAGCGCCTAGGCAGCCGCCTTGTCGCCTAAGTGCTTAGCTGGCCCTCGAACACCTTGGATCGCCCAGCGCTTTGACAACTATGATGTTAAGTTCCATTGCATTAATAGTATGAATCACTTCTAGATTAGACTGCTTTATTATCCAAATTTTAATTAATTTTCATTACAAACAACCCTTTATTTTTTTTTTCCTTGCATATCTGCAGTGAGCAGGACAATAAGAATTTTTTTCTGAAGCTTTTAATCTTTCATTTGGTGGAAAGCACGGTGTTTTGAAATGCTGACTTGACCAAACATTGGAGCAGTCCAACTGTTAGACAACCATGATTTTAGGTTGATTTGAATGTTGAGTAAAAGTGCTCTGAGAATGGCGTAGAACAGTCTGAACCATCCGCGTTTAGAGAGTTTTTTACCTTGAAGGAGAAGCAATTTGGTCTGGGTTAGATGATGATAACAACTCAATGACTTGATTGGATTTTTAGGAAAACACACACACAAAAAGAGTTATGATACTTTTTTACTTAATTGATAGGCTATTATTTTAGCCCCTTGATTGATCATATTAATTATTTCCTTATTAATAAAAATAGCATTTTCAAACGGTTAAAACCTTTCTGTAATTTAGTGGACTATGAAGTTAATAGTTCCAAAATTTTCATGACGCTCCAACTTCCTTTTGAAATTGTTGGTGATTATTATGAGTTTATGACTATGTAAAACCGATTGGTTGTCTTTCCAAAAACATTAGATAGCTGTGAATTGATTATCCATAAAGAAATAAGAAAGCATGTACATGTGTATCTTCTTTGTTTATGTCATAAGGTTGATCTAGACGGGCCCGACTTATCTGATAGTCTTAAAAAAGTTTTACTCATTTTAACTATCAATTTTTAACTGTTTATTAGAATGCACATCTGATTCTTTTGTAAATTTTTTATTGTCGGTGAACATAATTCAATAATTTGGATGTTCAATAAATTTGCCCTCAATACTTGTTTTTATTATATTTACTGATGGCACATATTTCCAGCTCATTGACAGCTGCCATAACCTGCATCGTTGGACTTCACTATGGTCATGTTCTTGTACAATTGGAGGTGAGTTGTTCGCTTAGATATTCACGTAACAATTCTTGCATCTTGATCATTCTTCGCCTTTTTGGTGGAAGCTTACCATTCTAAATATAAGTATATTGAGATACGAAAGAAAGGGAAGAAAGAAATCGGAGAGGAATTTTGCCTAGTAATTTGTGATGATTTCAATTTTGGAACTTTACTCAATTGCTACTGACTTGGTATTATAGAGAGTTATGTAAGTTGGAAGTTAAAGAATGTAAGAGACAAGGAGAAAGATGAAAGTAGGTGGTTGGAGAAGAAGAAGAAGAAGAAAAGGAGAAGAGATGATGGTGCAATGTTGTGTGTTTGAGAATTATCTCTCCCACACCTATATTACTTCACTAATCAGATGAAAGGAATTACGTACACCTCCCTAGGGAGGTAAAAGGTAAAAAAGAGAAATCACAATATAAGACAACTAGACAACGAACTAATTCCTAAAATATCCTTATTACATAAACTCTAACAATGTAGGCATCCTATAGTAACATGCACAAAAAACCTGCAGTAGTTTACAATTTCCCATTGTTAAACTAGCGCCGCAAAACTAGAACTATAGACTTGCAAAATATGAGGATCGCTAGGTATAGGAACTTGGAATCTGAAATCAAGAAGTTAAATTTGACTAGATATATTTGACGGGAGGCAGTTGCTTAAAGTGCTTTTTATGTCAACGAAAATGGGTTTCTATGTTTCATAGTTTGGGTAGTATTGTTTCCTTTAGAATGTAAAAGGGGGAAAAAATCTAAGGAAGCTACTTTAGTTATCAAGGCTTTGCCTAGGCGGTGCCACATGTCCAAGGTGACTAGGTGCCTTATCTGTCTAGGCATCCAGACCTGTTTTAGTACAGAAATGGGGAAAATTAGAGAGGAAGGGGGAGGGAAGGAGGGGAAAAAGGGGAAGATGATGAAGAAAAGTAAAAAAGAAGAAAAAGAATAAGAAAACACATCTTAGAACAAGATCAGAACACTGAATGGGGCACATTTTCCTCAAATAATGCATCTGCCCAGTGCATTGGCCTTGTGGCCTTGTTGCCTTGTTGCCGCCCATGCGCGTGGCACCAATGCTGCCCAGGCCATGGTCATGTGGCCTTGCCACTTCTGCTTGTATTCACGCATGCCTAGTTAGGCTGAGACATAAGTAATCCACCTGAGCTGCCACCTCATCAGCTTCATTGCCACATGACCCCAAGCCTTGACACATCATCATCATGCGGGCCCCACTAAAAAAACATTCACACATCATATGGATGACCTTCACATACTCATGTACACCATACCATATGTCGTCCACATGTCGAAACTCATCTAAAAACACATCAGACGCATAAATAACCATCAGACCGCATCACCTACCATATCAAGGCTAGTGCAAAATTATTTAAATACCCTTGGGCATCAAAATACACTGTATGGATGTAGAACACACCCTACACACCCCAAAAGCATCCAGAAACATCCCTCGCTCATCTCTGACATCTCCAACACAACCCAACACATGAAACACCAAATACTTGCACTATTGCCAACAATGACAACACATGCCCTATGAACTCTTTGAACAGTACCACACAACACCAAAGGTTCAACACTTCCTCTATATCACCTTCTTTGTTTATGATTGATCACAGATACCTAAAATAATCACTTTGCGGAATCTTTCTCATGTCAATGTTTACCACCTCATTATCCGTCCTAGTGTAACTAAAGTTACACACCATATACCCCGTCTTCGTTCTACGTATCTTAAAACCTTTTGATTCCAAGGTTGATCTCCATAGCTCCAACTTGGCATTAATCCTTGCTTTTGTCTCATCCACCAAAACAATATCATCAGCAAAAAGCATACACCAAGGAGCCTTATCTTGAATGTATCTAGTTAAATCATCATTGATAAGTAGGGGTGTAAATGATTAGCTGAAATCCATTTCCATATTCGTGTCCGTATCCATTTAGCACTATCCGAATCCGTCCGAAAGCTAAACGGATGCGGATACGGATGCGGATACGGATACGGATAGGCTATAGTTATCCGAAAAGCTATATTTACATGTAAACGGATAAAATATCCGATCTGTATCCGTGTCCATATCCGTTTAGCACTATCCGAATCCGTCCGATAGCTATTCGGATGCGGATGCGGATATAGCACTATCCGAGCCGAATCCGATCCGTTTACAGCCCTATTGATAAGTGCAAACAAATAAAGGCTTAAAGCTGAACCTTGATGTAGCTCAATTGAAACTGGGAACTCACTACCTCGATCCTCCACAATTCTTACACTAGTTACCACACCATTATACATATCTTTAATTATGTCCACATATTTACTTGAAACACTTCTTTTCTCTAGTACTTGCCAGATTAACTCTCAAGGACTCTGTGATGTAGATCCAAGTCTCCATGACCTGAAGAAGCCCCCTTGATCATAGGGTTTTAGTAAGAGCATTAGTATAGTTTATTTCAGTTCTATACTTAGTTTTTTTTAGCAGCCTTAAGGAATTAATCCTATTGGCTGAGATTGTTTTAATCTTATTGGTTCTTAGGGAATCTGTTATTTCAAGTGTTTTAAAGTTGTTTTAAGTTACTAGGGACAGTTAGGTCTTTTTATGTCTTTTAATTGTTTTAAGTTACTTAAGTATACCTCTCCACGATTTTGGAAGAGAGAATAGAGTTGTAATAGATCTAGGAATGAGGCCCTTGGCCTATTATTTATAATAAAACGTGGGAGGCTCCCCCACACAATTTAGATTTGAAATTTTCGTTTGCTATTGCTGCTACCATGACTGCTGTCGCTTGCTCTTTGAGAGTAATCCTTGTGGGTCATATCAAGGAAGCCTTGTGAGTCATATTAAGGTTGAAGGGCTGGTGGACTCCAGTCATGTTCAAGATTTTGCGATATATCGGGATATTTCGGAAATGTCGACAGTACCGAGACGAAATGGCAAGGTGAAATGGAAAAAGTTCATATTTCGGTGATATTTTGGGATATTTTGGTGATATTTCGTGATATTTCTTGTGAGTCTTGCACTCTTGTGAGTTGTGAACTTGTGACTTTTTGTATTGACTATTGAGTAATGAGTATTAACTATTGAGTATCGAACTATTGACTATTATGGAGTTTATGAGTTATGAGTTATGACTTATGAGTTATTTTTGTTTCATTACTTTGTTTAAATTTCTTATGTCTTTTAGTACCTAGTCAATGTGTATTTAACTATTTATACATCAGAGTCGGCGACCGTATACTATCAATCAAGGGTGCAAACCCAAAACACCACTTTGAGTTCATTTTTTTTGCAATATGAAGGTTTAAATGTGTTTATTTAACTTAATTAAGGGTGTACATGAAGTATTAGGCCTTAATATGGCCAAAAACCCACCGAGATGGAGTGCCGAAATATGGCAGAAAAAATACCATATTTCGGCGATATTTCAGTATATTTCGGATATTTCGGCCATCTCGACCCCGAGATACCAAGATATCGCGAGATTTTAAACTATGACTCCTTGCATCTTGTAGATCGAGAGGTTCTTCTTTAGATTATCTTCAAGTTGCTGCTGTCTTTGAAGGAGTTCTAATCAGTGAGTTAATTTTAATTCTCTGCAGATTTCCTTCCTTTTCTTCTTCCTCCAACCTCCCATAATCGATTCCCATAAAACCCTAACTCCATTATACCCTAGAATCCCTTCACAGCCTTATTCTTCCATTAGATTCAGCCCATATTACAGTCACAGCCCCATTAAACACCTCCCTCCACTCGATCACAGTTACAGCCCATTCCAACAGTTAAAACCCTAATCCCCTTCATTCCCCATTAAGCCCTAAAACTCCAGTTTTTAGAACTTATACTTCCCACCATAAAAAACCAACCAAATTCCAGTCAAGTTACCCTTCCACTGTCCCCTACCTTTGATCCAAAGCCCTGCTCCAAAACCTCACTGTAAACCCTAAATTCCATATGGTTTTTCCTAATTTCTAAAACCCGAAACCCTAACCCTAATTCTGCAGAATTTTCAAACTTATTTAAACCTTGATATTTTTATACCATAATAACCCCCTAGGTCTGCTTATTAAAACTATATAAGACCCATCCCCAAATTCATAAACCTAACCCTAGTTTTGAGTCAAGTCAGCCTGCTTTGCCCCAATCGGCTGATTAATTTCAGGATTATTGTTCACCTGGTCTCTAGTAGGACTGCCTCCTATCTAGAGCTACATTACTCTGTCATAACCTTTTTTCTCGGTCAATGAAGACCATATGGAGATCCTTCTTGCAATCTCTAAATCTTTACATGAGCCGCCTAATTAAGTAAATAATTTATGTCGTGGATCTTCTTGGCATAAAACCAAATTGGTTTTCTGTAATAGCAGTTTCTTGTATCTGGCGAGTTTCAATAACTCTGCCATAATTTTATAGTATGAATCATTAGTTTTATGGTTCTAGAATCCATGTAAAAAGGTTTTGGCTAGGGTTTTTTTTTATTTTGTGCCGGCTTCCAAACTGACACACCAACCCTCCTTTATTTGGGCTTGGGACCGGCAGCAAATTCTGGCGGAGTCAAATACCAGTATGCAGGCCTTAAAACCAGTGTATTCTACTCCAATGGATGCTAACAATCATAAGATATCTAATATTTTCAATAAATAACTTTGGGTTTGGTTGCTGTGCATGATGTTACGAAGGAATTTTAGATTATTTACAGTTGAATGGAATGGAGATTGGAAATTGAGTTGCAAAACCTGCAATACAAGTTGGCCTTGCTTTGATGCACTCTGCTTGCAAGGTTCAGGTCATTGAGAAATGCAGTGGAGGAAAGAAATGATTTGCATCTCAAAGGACAAGTTGGACATGTTATCAAATTATCCTAACCGTAACAGGAAGCACTAATATGGGTATGAGCAAGTGCAAGAAATCTTAAGTTTGCTGGTATTGGGGTGTTGAACCTGTTCTAAGGCAACACAAGAAGTGAAATTTGTGGACTTAAATTATTATCATCCTCACATTTTGAGGATCTGAACCGGTTGTCATGCTTGGTTGTGATGACATCATATTAGAGAAAGGGCTAATCTGAATTCAGAAGCCTGTTTCAAGAGTGTCTTCCCAACTCACTAATATTCAGAAAGCATTATACTAAAACAAATATGTTCTGACAACCAAAGGTTATTAATTTTGCTAATTGCAGGTTGAAGCCAACTCTGTGATCAAAAGAGATGCAGCAATGTTGAAAAGACAACTATCTCACTTGCAAGCACATTTGGGTGGAATCCAATATATGACGGGATTGCTGGATATTGTAATTATAGTTGATCAGCAAGAAGAATATACAGCTCTTTGTGAATGTGTCACTTGACTCACTTTGGGAACTTAAATGATTGGTTAATTGATACAAATTGTAATAGGGTCTAGCACCTATTTGTAATAGCTGCTATACCCTTCCAGCAAGATATAGGAATATAGTAATTTTTACAAGATGGTTGTTTGTTGCTTTCTTGTTTGTTCTTGTTTAATTTCTCCATATTTTTTGCATCCATTTGATTAATGCCAATTTTAACAGGTGGTTTAAGTGAATAACATTAATGATTTTAAGCAAAATGTTCAAATATACTTTTTTGGGTGTTGGACAAACTGTTACTATAATAAACCCAATGATCTTTTTCTCGGTTGTTCAGTCAAGGATACCTGGGTGTATAAATCTTCTTTCTATCCAAATGTCCATCTCCATTTCTGTTGATTGTCAAGGTTGCACCCAGTCTAATCAAGGTCAAGGATATAGTAACCTTCAGCAAAAGATGTGGAATTTATAAGTAGAATTATAGTTGTAGGATTTAAGGGTGAATAATCTGATAAAAAGGGATTTGAAAAGAAACCGATAAGTTTCTTTCAAGATTAATTGACGAATAGCATGAATGATTTTGTGCAGAGTGTTTGTTTTTCTCCTGTTTAGTGAAAACTTTTTTTTTTTAATGCATCCTGTATGATGTGTCCAATCAGAATGTTGATATGGAGTTTGTTCTTCTAGTAAAGCCATACCACTTTAAACTCCTTGGAATTTCTCTCTTAATTGTCAGTGTCATGTCAGCTTTTTGCAAATTTATAGATGCTTGAAAAGGTCCAGCTAGTCTATATGTTAGTGTAAGTTACCAATTTGTATATTCTATAGTGCTATCTATCTGATTATCTGACTCCTTTAATTGTAGTAAACCCTGAATGTTCTACCCATTTAGTGAATATGGTCTTACTCATATATTTCAGGACCATAAGGATCGGCTTCTTCAATGGTCGCTATCCTCAGTTTCACTTTTCTTCATTGGGTTGTTGCTTACCTTTATAGGTAGTTACTTAAACAACCAAACAAAATCAATTGCATTCCAATTTCCAGTTTTACAGATATATGCTTTAATGTTATCATGAGTGATAATGATTTCTGTATGTCTTTTTGTTTTTATCAGGAATCCCCTTAAACAAACCTCTATACACAATTAGTTACATGTTGCTTACATCAGGTACTGCAGGGATCACATTTTGTGCTTTGTACCTACTGGTGAGTGCAGATTGATAACTTTCTTATTTTGAGGGGGAAAAAGATTACTGCGCTGCCCTTGTACAGATTCCTTTATACACTTGTCACATAGTAAACAGTGGGTCCCACACTGATTTTCTCTCTCCTATTCTGACCATGTGGGCCCCACGTGGACCTCCTTTAAATGATACCATTTTCCAACCTCTCATTGGTGCAGCATGCAGATTCCTTCTTACATTGTCCTTGTAGGAAACCCTTGTATTTTGAGAGTCAATATTTGTATCTTTATGCATGCGATATTGAAGTTTAAACACTTGGTTTTTCCCCCCTCCCTACAGTTAGGATAAAATGAAGGCAAAAGTTTTTATGGATGGTCTCGTCCATAGAGCATCTATGGGTGACCCACCTGGATGTGCCATGTGGATGGGTGATGTGGTAATTCTGACCAATGGATATCTATAGAATGGTCTGTATTGGTCACTTGCTAACTTTCATACTTAAATTCAATCATATATACTCCCATTTATTATCATGCAACTTCTTGGTAGTCTGAGCATTATCATGCACCTTCTTGGTAGTCTAAGCATTATCATGCACCCTCTTGGTAGTCCCGAATTTTTGGAAGCTTTATTTTTGCCACTTGGCCGACTCCGATTATGCTGAAACTTAACATGTGAGCAGAATAACTTTGGGTTTACCTCTCTACAAAATTTCAGTCCTCAGCAGACCTGCGAAGTAAAAATAGGTGGGCCATCCATAGATACCCTATGACAGTCCCATCCACAAAGCCTGTTCCCTGAAATGAATACCCATGGTGCATGGTCACTTTGTGTGATATCAACTGATCAAAGGATTGATCAAGGACCATCTCATAAGATTTGACAAAGGTTGGTCTTTCCGGGTTTCAATCAAAATTGTTAGTACTAAAACCAAATCCTTGACATATAACCTCTAATTCTATCAGCACGATGATGATGATGCTGCACACTGCCTTGACTAGTCTCATGTTGGCATCTGTGTCTATTGGCAATAATCTTGTCTTATTGGTTTTAGAAAACTCTGAATTTAAAGCCAAGTTTTATAACCGCTAAGATCTTCTGGTATTTGGATTCCAACATCCTGTTATAATTCTTGTTATCATGTTATGCATCTTCTATTTTATTGCCTAGCCCAGCATTTGGGAAAATAATGAACAGCACAAAGTTTTCAAACTGCCATTGTATAGGAAATTGAGCTACTTAATGGAACAGCTATTGTCAGTGGATAAGATCCCTCTTATCATAACTGGAACCTGGGGATTTAGTAGCACTTCACCGTGAGCAGACAAATACTAGTGATGGCTCATTTTTAGGACCAGCACAGTAGATATCAGATGTTTTGGCTCAGACTTAAATCCCGGTCAGGGTCTATGGGATGTCCTTAAAAGCTTCCTGGATCCTGATTGGAATATCCTCAAAGGTTTCAAAAGTTCTACTTGCCCAGAATAAAGATCCAGTTTTCTTTGGAACATTTTACAGGTTTTGAGTAACAGATGTAATTGTAAATACCCAAGTAAAATTTCTATAGAACATGCAGGTAGTTTAAAACCAAGGATCTTGACTTGATTTCCCAAATCCATATTCTTTCGCAAAACTTAAAATGCAGAATATACCAGATCTAACTTTACTTGCACAATACGTAAGGGCTTACATCAAACTGTGTAAATTGAAATTGTTATTAGAATTCTTCGGGATGCTTTTCCAATAAGTGTTATTAAATTTGGAGTAGGCATCAGACTGTTCTGGCGTGGGGCAGTCAGTGGTCCAACCATCTAGTTCTAATGGTTTGGGACAATCCAAATGATGGAAGGCAGCTTATGCTGAATAATAGAATAAATTTAAAAGCATATGCAACTAATAATAGAGGGCGGGCCTTGGTGCAACGGTAAGGTTGCTCCATTGTGACCAAGCGGTCACGGGTTCGAGTCTGGAGATAGTAGGGGTAAGGCTGTGTACATTATGACCCTCCCCAGATCCCGCAGTGGCGGGAGCTTCGTGCACTGGGTACGCCCTTTTCTTTCTTCATGCAACTAATAAGCAAGAACAGTGGTTCCCCTAGTGGTGGGAGGAACTGTTAGGTACCTGTGGTATCGGTAGTTAATATTTCATGCGCTGCAAGAATAAATCATTATATTCTTTTATGAGGATAACATTTCACCTCTCAGAGGCTGATGGTTAAACCTTCTGGTTCTAATGATCAGATCAATTTTGACAAGGCAGACCTCTTGCCAGTCAACATTTCTAGGAAGGCCTTCATTCATAGGGTTGAAAGAGACCATCCTTGTTTGGAGGGACAAGGTATGAATGGTCTGACATCTGACCAGCCAATTCAACAGTCTGTGAAAACACTGTTTCAAGTGGCAGCTAAAACTGCTAAATATTACAATTTGGCTATCTGAGTTTTTTCAGATGTCCTAAATTCCATGTTGAAGAAATATCAAGTGTAGGTGTAGGAATTTCATTTAATGTTTTTTACCATTTTCACACCTGTATCTTGTTACATTATTTGATAATATTATGAATGTTTACATGGAGCTCAATGTCAGTCCTCTGCTTATTTCTACTCTGCTTTCCATTATAGGTTGATGTTGGAGGATTCAAACGATTGACATCTTTGTTGGAGTGGATAGGGAAGCATTCTCTTAGTATCTTTGTTCTTGTAACTTCTAATTTGGTTATTATTGCAGTACAAGGATTTTACTGGACGTCTCCTGAAAATAACATTGTAAGCCCATTATACTCACAACTACTCTCTTTCATGACTATAGTTCCATGAAAATGTCTCTATGCTAGTTACAATGAGAATATAAATTTCAAATGCAGGTCAACTTATACAATGACAATGTCTATCCTAGCATCAAATTTATCTCAAGATAAAATGGAAGCGTTCTCCTAAGATGCTGTCTTCATGAGAAAAATTTAATCTGCAGTTTCACATATATTGGGGGAAAAAGGAAAACAACATGAGGGAACTCATCACACAAAAACACTCAATGGGGGGAATTTACCTACTCAAATACTTAGCAAACCTTTATTGCCATAACTCAAAATTTATTAAAACCTATGGAGTATGGATCATTGTGCTATATTCTGAGGATTATGAAGGAAAGGACCAGAAGAATCTTCCAGTATTCTGTTGATGAGAACCAAATAAACGTGCAGGTGCTCTTTTTCTGGACTGAGCCTACTCCCTTAGAAATTCAAACACTTTGACCAGTCAGCCTTAGGGAGGATCAGTTGTTTTTGTAGGGCAGGGATATTTCGTACATCAACTATCGATATTCATATAAAATTTCATAATAATTTTTTTTAATACTGCCAAAAGTTTCTTGTTTTCTATCAAATATAAATATGCTCATAAATGCGTCAAGAAATCAGAGATATTTTGAAGAGAATATTAACTTGCTGAATTGATCTCATGGGAAACTGTCTGAATTTCAAAACCAAAAATAGAATAGTAATGTAGGCGGTGGAAGGTTAGACCAGGAGAGTGAATTGCACAAACACAAAGTGTGCAAATGTGGACAAAACAATAAAATGAACAACAAAATTAAGAAAATAAAATAGATAAATATGGGTTAAAACACTTCTCTTCAAGGATGTGTAGTAACACCAAGGGGTTGCAATCTCTTCAAGGATGCAATGAGGAAAACATCAACTATTCTAGGTTGATGGAAAAACTCTTCCAGGCTTTTCTAGGGGATGAACTCTTCAAGGTTCAAGAACACATCTTGGTTCAAGGGAAATGCTTATAGAAACTTTCATTCACAACTCAATTCTTTATTACAAATAACATAAGTAGGCCTTTTATAGGCAACGCAAAATAAAACCTAAAAGCTCCTACGATATCTCAGCCATTGATTTTCAAGGGTTGAGATTACATCTTGACTTAGGAAAACTCTAGATCTTCTCCACTTTCTTGTTGGTTGCTCCAAATAATAAGTATTATGTCTTGGTTCTTGTTTCAAGGTGTTGATACTTGTTCCAAAGAACCTTGGTTATTGTTTTGAGAAATCTTGATGCTAGCTTCAAGAGAAGAGTCAAGAGGAGAAGAAGCTAATCAAAGATATTTTGATAGTGGGTGCCACATCATTATCCACTAAGAAACTTTCCACATCATCAATCTACTAAGGTAGTTTAAGAGACATTGTATAGATTCTCTATTAGCAAGGTTCTTATTGATCTTCGGCTGATTTTATGATAGGGTCTTCAAGATGTGGGTTGGTTCTTCTTCATGATGCTGGCCGAGCCTGCATCATGCTCCCTTAGTTGAAAAAGAATTTGTCCTCAAATTCTCCTCCAACCTCAAAAGTGTTCTCATGCCACCAGGATTAAATACAAACCAAACAAAATTTTGAAGTATAAACATCTCTAAGAATTATATCAATATACTTGACCCAAAGAAGTTGAAGTTGAGATGACAATTAGTAATTTCCTTAAATGTGTCTTCATATGCACTAAAGGTGTTGATTTGTGCATCCATCTTTTCTACTACACCCTTAGCAAATATAGGAAGAAAGTTACTCACGTGCGACAGCTCCAAATATGGATATCGATATGATATCGTGTTCGTCATTCCCTGCACACAAAAAAATCCCCAAAAATGAAAAGACTCATGTTGTATTCTTCAATCTCTTCATCCGAGTATTCGTCGAATATCGGAGGTTTGCTCCAATCAACGAATGGAGAAAAACGATCAGCTTGAATCTTTTCCATTCTCTCCTCCTAGGCTCTTATACCAAATAATGTAGGTAGCAGAATGTCAGACTGGGAGAGCGAATTGCACAGACATAAAGTGTGCAAATGTGGACAAAACAATAAAATGAAGAACAAAATTAAGAACAATAAAATGGATAAATATAGGTTAAAACATTTCTCTTCAAGGATGTGTAGTAACACCAAGGGGTTGCAATCTCTTCAAGGATGCAATGAGGAAACATCAACTCTTCTAGGTTGATGGAAAAACTCTTCTAGGCTTTTCTAGGGGATAAACTCATCAAGGTTCAAGAACACATCCTGGTTCAAGGGAAATACTTATAGCAACTTTCATTCACAACTCAAGTCTCTATTACAAATAACATAAGTAGGCCTTTTATAGGCAAAGCAAAATAAAACCTAAAAGCTTCTTCGATATCTCAGCCGTTGATTTTCAAGGGTTGAGATTACATCTTGACTTAGGAAAACTCTAGATCTTCTCCACTTTCTTGTTGGTTGCTCCAAACAATAAGTATAATGTCTTGATTCTTGTTTTAAGATGTTGATACTTGTTCCAAAGAACCTTGGTTATTGTTTTGAGACGTCTTGATGCTATCTTCAAGAGAAGAGTTAAGAGGAGAGGAACCTAGTCAAAGATATTTTGATAGTGGGTGCCACTTCATCATCCACTAAGAAACTTTCCACATTATCAATCAACTAAGTTAGTTCAAGAGACAATGTAGAGATTCTCCACCAGCAAGGTTCTTGTTGATCTTGGGCTGATTTTATGATAGGGTCTTCAAGATGTGGGTTGGTTCTTCTTCATGATGCTGGTCGGGCCTGCATCAAATAGTAACTTGCAGACATATACATTCACATTTATCACTGAGATTAGTTGTATCTTCCCATCTTTGGGGGAAATCACCGAATTTTCATTATAGTGAGATTAAGTTTTTTGGTATATCTGAAGAAGTACTTTAAAATTCATCTAATTGACATCTATTATTGAGAATCTTCACAGGTAATCATGTGGAAAAGTTCAAATAGTGTTGAATTATCCAATCCAAAGCTTAAGCTATTATTAGGTAGAGAGGTGCAACCAAGGTTTTAGATCTCGGTTTCGCCACTGGTTTTGCCAGGCCACGAAACCGAGATCTCGGCGAGATCATGTATTTTTTTTTTTTTTTTTTTTTGAACTCGATGTTAGGTTTCGATGGCCATATGGCCGAGATAGGGGTTGAAAATTGACATTCACCCTATTTTAGGCCTTCTAAACATAGTGGGACCATTAGTTTTTACAAATTCAAACCCAAAATGGTACTTTGACTACGGACCCTAAGTTGGTAGTCTACGACGTGCATGAGGTCTACCCTAGGCTATTCCACACAATATTTAGATGCATTAACAATGCTTTCCTTAATTTTAAATAATTTTCAAAACAAAACAGATCTTTTCACTATTTTTGGAAATTTTCTGTAATTTTTTAAATATATTTCAAATTTCAGAAATTAAAATAATTAATTTACAAACTAAAGCGACACCGTGAAGCCATAGATAGGCCAACGATGTCCAACATATATTTAATTAAGCTCCAAACAATGAGTATAAATCATATTGTTTTCAATTTTTTTTTTACAAGAAAATCATTTATTTTTACAGGAAAATAAATAAATAATTTAAAAACAGAAAAAAAAATTTCGCCTCCATCATTCCATAGATCGGTGGACAATGTATAACATATAAAAAACTCATAGTCAACAAACAAGTTTAGATCATGTTTCTATGAAAAATATAGTTTTGGGGATGAATAGTTACCTTAGGTTCTTGAGATGCAGCTTGGAGGAGATTAAGAGTTTCAATCTTCAATGCACCAAGCTTTGATGAGGTGTTGGAGGTGAGATTTGTCAAAAGCAATGGAAAAAAACAAAAACCAAAGATGGAGTTTTCCCTTTCACAGAGGCGAGAAAGGCAAGAGAGAAAAGGAATCTCATCGAGTTATGTCTTTTTTGAAGCTTAAATATAGTGTGGTTTGACCGAGTCGAACTGTAACGAGATATAAGACTCAGATCTTGAGGTCGAGATCTTATACTATTTGAGTATCGCAAGGCATCTCGTCTTGATATGCTACGAAACCGAGATTTCAACGAGATCTCGCCAAGATCTTGAATCATGGGTGCAACAGTTGTATGAAGTTGTCCAATGTCCCAAACTTAATTAATGTGTAATTATTCCCAAACAAATAGATTCTGAGAACGGCTACATTCTTTGCCTGGGTGTTTTCTAAAATTGAACTGACTGACAAATGGACCATGCAATGTCCTGGATATTGCCATCAGATGATGAAACAAGAAAACTAATCAAAGAAAATATAGACCAATGATGAGAAAACGAAATGGGAAATATTTATCTTAATGAAAAATGGAATAGGTTTGGAATCTAGTTAACTTGTGAGAATCTAAGACATGTCCAAAGCACTTAGTCTTCATTTCCATGCATTAAGCTACGAGAGATACCTGAAGTTAAAATCCTGCTTGAAATATAGTGTTTATTCAGGCATTCACATGAAAGTGGATTTGTACATAGGTGTGTGAAAGAGGTATCTTACCAAGTTACTCTTTTTGTTTAACTAGAAGCATGACAGTATCTTCTATGAAAAGAAGAAAAGTGAGTAGCTTCAATGTCAGAAAAGAGAATAATGGATTGTGTTAACTGTGAAGGGGAATAGATAAAGTACAACAATATAGTATGAACCTTTGAGGAGAATAAATGAAGTTAAAATTGTCGAAATTTTATTTCTTGAAAGATGCTTCAGAGAGTTCTGGAAAAGGATTTTTTAAGAAGGTTTTTATTTTAGCAAAAGCTTTATCTATGTATTCTTTAATATGGAATGCTACTATTTTCATTTTCTTCTTTTCATATCTAAATGTTATATATGCCTCATAGGTTGTACTGTTATTTCTAACTATTACATAACAGGTTTTGTTATAGCTAAAATTCAATAGCAATGTTATTCTGTTGTAAATTCTAGCCATATCCTTTTCCTATGCCATCTTGTCATAATGTGCTTCTGTAATGATGTGATCCTCACTGTTACACTACATTGTAAAGAGTTAAGCCATTGTTTTACTTCTGTCTTCTCTTTTTAACAGATTAACTGGATTGTAACGCACGTTGTGAAAAGGTAATTATATAAATACTCAAAAATTTCCCTATGCAAGGTAAGGTACATGTTTTAAGAGGTTTTCTTTTCTCTCTGGAAAGCCCACAAAAAGGAAATTGTGCTTTGTGTTAGAGAGCATTATTTTGTAGAAGCTGAAAACAGTTTTGTCCCTCCAAGGAGAAGTTAGTATTTCCTTTCTCTCCTTTTTTATATATGTTTTTGTTCGTATGGAGTTTATCTTGCACTTTGCAGTCTAGTTTATAGTTTTATGAAGAATTATATGCTGGCCAAAGGTTCTGTATATGGTAAAACACATAACCGTGCAATGGAGACCAACATGGGTCGAAATGACCACTCTCCCCTCCTGTTTGAAGAATCATGTGTGGGTGGGGTGCCTTTGCATAAATCCCCTCCCTTTATATGCTATTTGGCTTCCAAAGGCAAAGAACCACATGAGTAGGTTAAGATGAAGAAATATATGTTATTTGGCTTTCATCTGAATACTCACTCAGGTTTATCTTTTGCCCAACTCTTTTCTCAACAAATACAGTCCATGGTGAAGTTTCAATGTAGCATCCTATAAGCTTAGTGCTGTTTGATTGCTTACTGCTTTACACTACATGATTGGCTAATTCTAGCCATGGAGCTAAACAATGACTCCCTACTTCCACACCTAGAGTACGATGATGAACGCAATGTTTGCTACTAAATAGCAACTACAATTTAACTTATATAAATTGGGTACTAGGTTTATTGAAGGAAATTTCAGGTCCCAACATTGAACACATTACCAAATCCTCCTTAGTTCCAAGTTACAGGTTGTTTATTATTAATAACATGTGATTTGTTCCAAAACCCCAAATTTAATACAATGTGAAAATTTAATTTCATAAACCTCCAAAATATCTTCTGTTCTTTTTTTTACTCTGCAATGTGAAGGTAATAACTTGTGATTTATACCAAGACCTGCAATTTAATAATTACAGTTTTTTTGATAAACCATAAACTTTATATTAAACTAAACCAAAGTCATACAAAGATGCATCCACTGAAACTAAACCAGTCAAAAATTTGTGTCACTGCTTCAGCTAGATTGTGCACAAGATAGACCAAGTCCCTACCAACATAGAATAAACAATTCTGTTTTAGGGACTGTCTAAATGATACATCTATAGGTGTATTTAGAACTTGACGCCTCTTTTTAGTTTCCCCAAAGTTTTATCACAAATAATTTGAAAGTGGCTATCATTGTGTCATTATTGAAAGCTGTCATTGTCATGCTCATTTTTCGAGTATACATATGTATATAAAAGGGTGATGTTCTCTGTGCCGTAGCGCAACCTGCGACTAGACACATGGGTCTGCCATTCAGGGGTGCAGGGTGGTTATTTCACCCACCCCCATGTGTTTGGGCACAGCCTATACCCTGGCACAGTGAACATTTGGCCATTTATAAAATGACAATATTAATCCCAATGGAAAACAAGTAATACTAAAAGGGCAAAAAAGTACATTAGGCCCTATCTGATATATTGGACATCATATGTGTATCCGAGCCCTGAGATCTTCAAGATGATGGTGTGATATGGGATGGGGGTACAGTGTTGTGTTTGTAATGTTTCATCAGACTCTTCATAACCTATATGTGGAACATCAAATTACCTCGGATTAGACTGAAGCTCAGCAGACCATTGGTTAAAAATCTGGAATATTTTCATTTTTTTGGTTGGGTTTCATTTAGTATGATTGAAGATGAAGAAATTTCTTCCTTGCTAAATACTACAAGCTGGAAGGGTCCTTAGGGATAAAGATACATTGAGACTCATGAGGAGAGACCCTGTTGGACTCCAAAACTTTACAGATAAACTCTTCTTAAGCCAATGCATGAAGCAGCCCAATTCTCTTTACCTCGTCACATGCAAGGAGAGTATGCCATAAAAAGATTCTTCTACTTCATTGCACAAAGGGCACAATGAAGGGAAGGATTGATTTATTCGCTGCAGAAGAGATGGAGTGTGGAAGGCACCATGCAAACAATTCTGCCAAAAAAACAAAAGTTCTCAAATTTGGCCAAATAGGAAGGGATTTTCATCCTCTCTAAGTGCCGTCCAGTGCACTAAACTTAAGAATCCATCGTAAAAACATGAGCAGTGACGCCTTTTTATCCTTTCAAATGTTGGGTGAATGGTTGGATTCTAAGTGTGTTGCACTGCAGTGCACGGAACTTGAGATGATAAATTTCCTTACAGTAACACCAGAGAATGTGCATGACAGCAAGGGCAGGTTCCAACTCCTATCATTTATATTACTACCAAAAAAACTCTTGTCATTGAGGATCAAGTCATCTACATTGCAAGGGTAAGGTTTCCTTGACACGTCCGGAGTATCTCAGGAAAACTCAGAATTGGAATCTGTGGATCGGCCTTAGAATCGGTATATTTCAGGCATCCATGGTTTTTCAAGCTGATTTTGTCTTTTTGGTGGCATCTAGAAATAATCTTTGGTTGGGGGAAGTAGGGGACCTTGAGGATCCTGGCCCATAGAGATTCAGGGTTCATAAGGAGACACCAACCTAGGTTTAGGAGGGTCAGGTTCTCATCTGCACTTCTCCTGAATCCTAAACCCCCTTTTGTTTTTGGACGACAAATTTGTCTCAGGATAATAGTAGAGAAAGATGGTGTTTCATATCCTTGATCCACCAATAGGATGATTGGATTCTATCTAGTGAATGCACTAACCCAGTAAGCAGTCATCCAATAAGTTATAATCGCAACCATCACAGACTAAATTAAGATTGCTTTGCCTCAGGGAAAAGAAGCTTAGGCTGTGTTTGGTATGCATTCTAGGTCGATTTTGCATTTTTGGACGATAAAAATAGTTGTTTTAATCATCCGAGAATGCATACCAAACAAAGCCTGAGTGGTTGGATTGTACCCTCTGTTAACAAAAACGCGTTTAAAACTCTATTTTAAAAGCGTTTCCGTTTTTTACCGTTTTAAATATGTTTTGTCGTACGGGGAAAACGGCAAACAACAAGCATTTCCATTTTAAACACGTTCTCCGTTTTTTGGCTTTTTTTAAGACCTTGTATTAGTTGAACAATGACTTACTTAACTAACCATATCTATCTATCCCAAACTATGATCGGTCTGATTCTTTCACCGACGTAAAAATGACTCGAAGGGCTACATTTTTCATGGTATCACCTTTAACTCAAGGTCAATGCATGGCCATCGAAATTAGAAGTATGTATTTCAAATAAAAATTCTTCAATTTATATGAGAATAGTGTCGGTTTTTTTTTGTTCCGTTTTTGCGAAATATAAATGTTTAAAACCCGTCCCTGTACCATAAGACTATTTTTTTTCCATTCCCCTTTTTGATAACTATTCATACCAAAGGAGAGCCATTCACTTTAACTCGAAAGGTGACGGAGGAAACACAGACTGAAATCAGGTGTTTTTGATAAGTATTCATACCAAAGGAGAGCCATTCACTTTAACTCGAAAGGTGGCGGAGGAAACACAGACTGAAATCAGGTTACACCAAGCACACAGATCGTCTACGGCGCCCTGGCCAGAGCGGCCTGAGAGGCGCACAAACAGGGCGCCCTGCAATGACCGCCTTACCCCTGCTCGGACAAGGTGCTCGGGTAGGGGTAAGGCGGTCATTGCAGGGGCCCCTGTTTGTGCGCTGCTCAGGCCGCTCTGCCCATAGCGCCGTAAACAATCAGGATCCTTACACCAATGGTCTCTAATTCCTAGGAACTCCATGATGGCCCTTCAAAAACCCTACTCCACACAATCAGACACTTTCGCCATTGCTTAATGGCCATTAAACAACGGCAATGTTTATTGCGTTTCATTGCTTAAGGTTGTTCCTTCAATAAACCTGATGTGGTGGTGGTACTAGAAGTTTCGAATTAAAGTTTTTTTTTTTTATTCCTCAACAATTTTCATGTTGTGTTTGGTATGCATTCTTGAAATGCATTCTATGTCGATTTTGTACTTGCGGATGATTAAAAAACAATACAGCCTCATAGTTTCTCAACAACTAGTTCATTTCCAGAAACAAAAACAAAACAAAAAAAGAACCGAGAATAATAACAAACGTATTTCTATTGTTTTTCTGTTCTGAGTAACAAAAAAAAAACACACATAAAAAAACATAGAAACGGAAGTGTTATCATGAGGCCTTAGCACTTGGAGTATTTGTTAGAGGGTTCATGGTTGGACTCTGACAGCCCAGTGATACTCAAAATAAAACTCTCCAGAAATTCCACTCTCCTAATATGTATTAATATAAGGCTATATTACAACTAAATTAGCGGTAAGAGGGTGGGCCTCGGAACAGCGGTAAGGTTTCTCTATTGTGACCCAGTGTGATCACGGATTCGAGTTGGAAAACAGCTTCTTTCGAAAGTAGAAGCGAGAGGTGGGGAGTTAAGGTTGCATACATTATGACCGCCTTGTGTACTGGGTACATCCCTTTTTAACTAGCCTAGCAGTAGCATTATCAGTCAAGAACAAGAGCTCAAGTTGATAGCCCAATTAGGCATAAACCTATAAACCAATCTGTTAGTGCTCTTGGGGTTTGCAGTGGCAGCAATGCATTGTTGTCATTGTTCACAACAAGGGTTTGGCAGTGGTTAGTAGGATGTATCTCCGCCGCAAGTGCGGGGTTCGGGGGCTCGCATAATGTTGCTCTTTTTCTATTGGCCCAAAGGGAATCTATTTAGGGTAATATATATATTCTCTTGGGAGGACTAAAATCAAGATTTGGAGCCCTAGAGAAGCAGAGAAACGAAGAGAGTTCGTCTTCTACCATTATGATGAGATTTGAAATAATGAGTGCGGAGGGAATCAATAGAGAACATCGGTTTGGTCGTTGGTGACTGATTTGAGTGTTTGATACATTCCATTGAAGATCTCACAACATTCATTTGGAGTTGGGAATTTACCTTTGAGAAGGTAAGTATGTTCACAAACCATTGTTCTTGAGTTCTAAGTTTATTTCTCTATTCGTAAATGTATTTGGGTAGAGCCTAGAGTGTAATCGTTTGTGGGTTGGATTTTTGAAAGAAACTTTTTTTTGGGTTGATTGGTTGTAAGGCTGAGGCCCTTTTTTTTTTGAGGGGAGGGTTGAGGTCCTAACCCTCACTGAGGTGAGAGGTTGAAGACTGATTGTAATTAAGTTGTGTATTGAAGATATACGAAATCCCAATTCTCGAGGGATATTGTTCCTTGGACATAGCCTTCACATACTCTGAGATAAACCACGTACCTGAAAATATCTTAATGGATGGTCGTTGAATGATGATTAGCTTTGTTTCGCAAAAGGTACCGGATTATTTGGATATCAACTTTCTATAATAATTGGTGCATACATAGTCTGTCGATTAAACTCAATCCTTAAAATAGAAAATGATGGGACTTTTAATATCAAAACATTAAATCATAAGTCCTCTGAGTGGAAAATGAAATGATTTCTAACCTCATCATAGCATTTCCAGGCACAAGCTGAATGGACTCATTTGACTCATTTGAGTCAAACAAGCTTGGCTAATTATTTGACTTTTTTATTGGATCGAGTTTTCCATAACCCGCGGTGAATGAGAATTCATTGCGGGGCTTCAGATGCACGTACGAAGGTATCAGAAGCGTGTTTTGGGGAACATACTAAAATCTATAAGGGATTGTGAACCCTAGAATGATGTGGTGAGTCTCATTATGTGATCAGAGAAAAGTTTCTTCATCACGTACCAAGGAATTTGAGAACAAAAACCAGTTTGTGTTGGATTTTGAGAGAAGTTTCAGAAATGGAAGATGGATTTTGAGGAAGATGAGGGTATTTTGGTAATTATGCCCTAATAAGGGCATTTTAGTAATTAGATTGAGTTAGGTTCTTAAGAACAAATAGTGGGGATAAAAGAGTCTTATCAAATTAGGTAAGGACAAAAAGGTCTTTTCATATCATGAACAAATAGGTCAAGGCAATTAGGTCTTTTCAAATTTATAAACATAGAAGAAAGGGTAACATGGTCAAGTTTTTAACACTTAACGGTTTAGACTTATCTGGAATTAAGGGGATAAAGTAGGGGTGGTACGTGAAATTTGCAGGGGTGGTATGCGGACTTTTCAGAACCTTAGGGGGTACGAAGAATATTGGGTGCATTATAAAAGGGTACGTGTACTTTATCTTTTTTTTTTATGATGATGAATGGGAACGATAAGTTTCCTCTTTATTTTTACCGATGACAAATGGGAACAATTCCACCTTCGGATGGAAGAATCTACACCTCCTTGTCCACTATCGATTCCAATCGGATCCCTTAGGTTGTGAGTCCAAAATCGTGAGTCCATCTTCTTCTTCTTCTCCTCCTCCTCCTCCTCCTCCTCCTTCCACTCCCCCTCCCCCTCCCCCTCCATCTTCGCCGTCGCCATCTCCACCACATGGCTGCAGTCACCCCCACCACCACTACCTCCACCTCCACGGCTGCAGTTCCAATCATTGTTTTCTGGTTTCAGAGGTTAGAGGTAGACAACATGGTAAAAGGGTTTTCTCCAAGAACCTACCTGCAACTCAATTGTATTCTCTACTTCTCTCTAATCACAAGAGCCACCATTGAATTAAGGGTTCAAGGCTCAAGAGTAAGGTACTACGAAAACAGAGCAACATGGGCCATGATCAAATCTGGGTTCAGGAATTGAGTTAGGGTTAGGAAGTATGATCTGATCATTGAATGAATTCATGAGAATTTAAGATTAATCAGCTCTGGCTTAGGTTGGTTTTGGTCCTAACCTCAAAATCTTGAAGATCCCAGCTGGGTAAGTTGAGATGCTTCAAAATTCATATCAGAAGCAGAGGTGGTGATGGCGTTGATTCAATTCCAGAAGGGGAGAATAGATATAAAATAACTTTCTTGAACTTGTTTTGAGAGCGAGAGAAGCGTCTTCTTGTAGATGATTTTCTGCTAATATGGCGGTAGAGCTGATGGGTTACAGTAGCGATGTCTTTGCTGCAATAAGAACAGAGGAGAATGCAGTGGAAGAAGCTGCAATTGCAGGGTTACAGAGCGTTGAAAGACGAGTCCTTTGCCATAGCCCATCGACAGCAGCAGCAGCAGCAACAACAGGAGGAGGTGAAAGAGAAACAATCATCTGGGTCCAAGATTTATTGTCCAACGTCGATCCAACTATCCAAAGAAACAATCTCCCTTTCTTCTTTCTTCTTTCTTCTTCTCCTCAATCTGCAACTCCCTTTCTCAAGGTAACCAAACAGCTTTACAGATGGATTCAGAAGGATTTCATTGACAGACTCAGATAACCAAACAGCTTTTGTTCTCAACTTCGAATCCACATGAACTAGATTTGTAAGAATCCGATCTAAAATCAGAATCCGACTCATCCGAAACCTTAAACCAAACACGACCTTAAGGTTGAAGTATGCATAATCAGACATGGAACCAACCCCCCCATTGATCCAGATCTGAAATATACCCCAAATCTATTTGAACCCTAGAAATTGGAATTGAGGAGCAACAAAGAAACTTATGGTAGCTAATTTCATACAATTCAAGGGACATTAAACAACAGTTTTTAATTTAAAATCAAAACTTAAACAAATGAAATGTCACTTTTCAAAACCAAAATTTAATTGAGCTCCCCTCATTTGTGAGGAGAGAATAGTCCTTGTTTCAAAAACAAAAACTCCATTGCCACCAAAGATGGTCAAAAACGTGATACAAGTATGGATTGAGCTCGTCTAGGGCCTAAAGTTAAGCGGCTATCACGATGCACTTAATTTCAAGACCGCCACATAGATTTCATGCTGATCCGATGGTTTGTAGACAAACTTCTTGACGGTTTGGTATTTTAGAATTTTAAACGACAATTTTGAATTAAGCTCTTATACCAACCATTGGATCAACATGAAATCCACGTGCTAGCCTATGAGTTGAGTGCAACACGATGGCCACCCAACACTAGACGAGCTCGATTCTACAAGTATACAACAATAATCACAACATAGAAACGGAAAAGAGAAAGATTGGAGGGGAAGGTAGATAAGGAAACCTCCCCTCCCCCTCCTAAAAAAAATTAGTGAAGATTCTACTATTCCAAGGATTAGTAGAGTATTAGAGGAATCGCTTGGATTGGATCGGTATCAATAATTCCGGGGCAATCGATATCGATGAATTGGTATAGATCTAGGATAAAAAAAATATATTTTTCAAATGAAAACTAAGGCTAAATATGTCTAATCAAGACAAATACCAATTTTGCTCGGATTAAGATAGTCTCCACAGAGCACAGCGCCCAGGATGTTGCCAAGAGACATCCGGCAGCTGAGCTGTGCTGCACACATCTCGATGCACAACTAGAGATGTGTGTGGCACAGCCCAAGGGCTGGCAGCATCCTGGGCGTGTTGGGCTCCCTATAGATAAGATAAATTCATTTGGATCGGAATAGTACATACTGATTCCTAAAACCCGGCCCACTGCCCACAAAAGAAAGCATCAATCTCTGCAATGATTGGACACAAAGAAAAAGATTCGAAGGAAGAAAAGAGGATTTTAGAGAGGAGAGAGAGACAGAGAGATCTAATGATGCAAATACGTCCCATCTTCATCTGGCTCGATCAATCAGGGTTTTAACCGATCCGGATCAGAATCGGTCTGATTCAGTTTTAAGTATTCCATAGTCATGGAGAATCAATCTGATTCAAGTTAAAATATGAAGAAATGACTAAAAACATCAAGCTGAATCGGCCAATTCAATTCAAATTCAAATTCCAATTCAAGCACTAATGATTGATATCGGCAGAAATCAAGATCGGTATCAGTCAATTCCGATACAAATCCACCAATTTCACTGATCCGAGTCCCGATTTTTTTAAACCCTTCTCCCCGATACAGATACGCAAAAAAATTAAAAACAAAACAGAGCAGAAA
This sequence comes from Telopea speciosissima, assembly GCF_018873765.1. NCBI lineage: Eukaryota > Viridiplantae > Streptophyta > Magnoliopsida > Proteales > Proteaceae > Telopea > Telopea speciosissima. The sequence goes on along the minus strand of NC_057920.1, from coordinate 16,990,933 downwards.
TTTTATTAGAACAGAATTGACCCACCAAAGCAAAATTTCTGCTTAGATATTGAAAATTTCAAAACAATCCCACCTCCCTAGCGGTTACCTTACCACAACCACTGAACCACTTGACATATTCAGATATTTTCTTACAAGGTCATTAAAAATTTAGAACCCAACTCATCGTTTCTTCTCTTATCTTTTTTGACTTTACAGTAACTGGAGTGATCGATGAGATGCACAAGATTTAATATCGTAGACGAAAAACGACACAAAAAGAGAAACCCAGTAAAAGGGCATGACACAGAGTCAGAATTACAGTCACAGAAAACTTCTCAAAACGGAGCTGTTGACGTTCTATACAGAGTTTGCTTTTTGGGAAGTTGAGTTGCTCTTCCTAACAGTAACTGCCGCCATTAACAAACACACAAACAAATCAGTTCTTATGGGTTGCAACATAAATGAATTAAAAAGGGAAAAACCCAATGAGTGTGGGTCCTTTTTCTTTTTTATTACCTGTTGATGATCATGTTGTCTTTGATGTTCCTGTTCTTGTCTGAGCCTGGCAATCTCTTTCTTCAAATTGTCAATTTCAATCTCTAATTCGTTCGTATAAGCCTGTTATAACAGGAAAGAAACAAAATCTATAAACGTTTTTGAAAGAATTAGCAGGAAATTAAAGAAATTTCAGATAAAGGTGGGATGGGACATGGGAGGGAGCAAGAGTGATTCCTGTTTTCTAGCCCTAGAACGTGCAGCAGACTCTCTGTTCTTGATCATACGCTTATGCCGGTCGGAATTATCTTCAGAATCCGAAGCCCTTTTCTTGGAGGAAAATGGAGAAAAGACAGGGAAACAAGGGAAAGCATCTAAGGAAGAAGATGATGAAGAGGTGAGGGAAGACATAAAGATATGTGATTGTGGAGGAGGTCTAAGAGGATCGATGTTTTCAAGGAAACGAAACTCAGCTGGAACAGAGCTCAAGCTTAAGGAGGTGGCTGGTTGTGGTAATGACGGAGGAGAAGCAGTAAAGGGAGTTGATTCATGGGCTTGGTTGGAGGGTCGACCAAGGAAGTCTTGAAAGTTCATGCTTCTAAAACTGGTAGCAGAGGTGGTGGAGGTGGAAGAGGAGGAGGAGGGGAGGAGGAGGGGTCGCTGAGGGAGGCTAGGTTAATGTCTTTCCAGACTTGTTCCATGGATGAAGACGATAGTAGTGTTCAGCTTCACCATCATCAGCTGACCACCATATTAAAGTGGAGAGAAAGATGAAACAGAGACAAGGAAGAGATGATTTTATAAATCTTTCATAAAAAACACCAAAGCAAAGGAAAGAAAAAGTGTTAATTTTTGAGTTTGAGTTTGGGATTTTTATTACCTTATTAGTCTGGGACTCAAACGTCATAAGAGTAATAATTAGACTGTTTGGGCATCATGGGAATGTGGAACTCGAGGTCAGAAGTCAGACTCCCAAGAGCAACTTGGAACAGAGAGAGAGAGAGTAGGGGGAGTACGGAGTACTAGTGAGGAACTGTTTTTCTTGGGGGAAGACAGTATTACTTACTGTATTGGGGAGGAAAACACTTAAAATTACTAAAACAACCTCATCTACCACTTGTGCTGACAGGAATACCCCTGGGAGTGGGAAAGGCCAAGGGGGGAGGCCACGTCGGACGTAGACTTGTTTCTGAGAAGACAAAGAAAGTAGAAACAAGTTTAGCCAAAAAAAATAGAAAGTAGAGACAACTGAGTCTTAGACTAAACAACATCCAAAGAGTCCGGACTGAGCATATCTGAAGTAAAGGGTAGTGAAACAAGCTAATGGATCTACTGCACGAACGTGTAGGTGCAACTTTTGTTTTTTGTGTTTCTATAAATGCACCTCCTCATCTTCTAAATGGTAATAGTGGGACAGGTGGTTACCTCTTATATATATGTACTAAGGTACATAACTCTATGGACAATTGCTTCATATTTGTGCTATAAAGTGCCCGTTCCTACCCTCTTCCCTCGGATTGGGTCTTTAGTAGTGTGATATGTTGTGTAGCGTATCATCTGAGATTCCAACACACAGGTGGGGTGTTGGGCTATGTGCCCAAGCATTGTGGATCCTTGAATGCGCGCTATGCACCATGTCGCTCTACAGAGGAGCCCAATGCCCCTCCCCCTTCTTAGTTGTGGTTAAAAATCTCTTGCAATTGTAGTTAAAGTCCCAACTTTCAACATGGTTTTAAATTTTTGAATCAAAATGGAAGAATCGACCATTTTGAATAAGAATCAGAATCGACTAGGCCAAATCTCTATTCCTAGCTATTCCTAAGGTTTACCTCTATAATTTAATATCAATGCACAACAATAAACTAAATCATCACAGGTTCGATCTCCTTTTATCACTGGGAGTTGAATAGATCATTCTTGAATAAAAAAGCACCCTAATCCTTTTTGTTTTTTTTGTTTTTTTTGTTTTTTTTTGTTTTTTTGTTTTTGGCAAAATACAACACAAACGTAGGGAGGTAAAGAGATAGGGAGCAAAAGGAAGGGTGTCAACCGGTCGGTCTTGGTCGGGCCTAGCCGGGCCTCACAAATTTTATAGGCTGCACCGTGTTCGACCGTTTAGGCATTCGGGCTTGCCTTGGGTGGACATGGTACAGTTTCATTTCGATCGATTGGTGTTCGGTCTTTAATCGGGGTAGCCTTATTCGGGCTAAACGGACTAATGAGCCGTTTAACTCTAAACAGTCTCTAAATGGTGTGGGTTTACTAATTGACATGCAACCAGAATTTTAAGTTCAAACCATCACACCATTGGGCAGTCACGGTACACCTCAACTCAAAGTCAAATAAAACATATCCCAACTAAAATAATAACACAAATCCAAATAGAAGCACATCTAACAAAATAAGTAGAAGGAAAAAAAATAGTAGCACAACACTGAATAGAAGGCACATCTAACAAAGTAAGTAGAGGAAAAAAAAACAATTGCAGTACAATACCAAATAGAAGCACATCTAACAAAGTAAGATCTAAAAACTAAAAACTAAGCCTCATTTCACCTACGTTAGTGTATCTAACCAATAAATGTCAAAGACCAACAAAGAAACAAACAAAAACAGGAAATTTGGAGGGAAGGGGAGGGGAAGTTTATAAGTTAAAGGGTCGAGCTGGGTCGGGCTGTAACCAGTCGGTCTTGGTCGGGCCTTGAATCGATCGGTCTGATCGGACATCCGACGGGCTAGGACCTCACACCGAGACCGCCTGATTACTAAATGTGTCAGACCTAGGCTCGACATGTTTAGTAATCTGCCCGGGTTGGGTCGGGCTTTAACCGGGCGGGCTCGGTCGAAGCTGCCGGGCTGGGCTTGGAATTGACACCCCTACAAAGGAGTGACAATTGCAAGATTCTTTCGCATAGAGAGGCAAGGTGCGAGGGAGAGAGAGAGAGAGAGATTGGATTCATGGAGATTCTGTCATTATCTCTTATTTTTTAATTTTTTGGTAATTATTCTATCATTATCTTATAATTACCAGTGTAGTTACCAGTGATGTTTAATGGATTATTATAAAAATGGGTATGGGTGTCAAACGGTCGGTTTGGCTTGGTTTCAGTCTCTGAATGAGTGAGATCAAAACCAAAACGTTAAGAAACTTCGATGGACAAGGAAAACTGCCGTCGACATAGCTGAATAGGTCGTGCACATACCCCCAACAAGATGAATTGTGAACGCCACAAAAGTAAGTTGGTTGTGTCAAGCTTCACAGGGAGAAGCTGAACGATGTTTGAATGAGAAATAAGATGAGGAGAAGAAGAGATTAGAACGGAGGTGGTGGAGGAGTAGGAGGATATCATTGTTGACGTGAGTCGATGGCTAAACTGATACCATATAAGAGTTTGATTTAATCTGGTAAATTCCATGCACTTCTGTGGGTGTGCACTTGTATTTATATTGTATGTGATTACATGAGAGAAGAGAAGAAATTTATGTGATAAGGATTTGTTACCAGTGGTGGTTCTTGATCTGATATAGCTGTTGGTTCGGTTTTATCTAGAGCGTGAGTCACGAATGGAAGAGATGGAGATGAGTTAGAACTCTTCTCCGTAATAAGTTGTAAGGGGAAGATAACATTGAAATCAATGGATAAATAGAGTTTGTAGCGAAGTCATTGTTACAAATCATATCATTATTTATCATTAATTGTAAGAGGAAGATAATTAATATTGAAATCACAAAATGAACTTACTATCAAATCATTCATTTACTATCCAACTAATACAGTGAACAAAGAGATAAAATGAAGCATTGTTACATATCAATTTCCCTATTCATAACTTCGTATTCATTGATTTGTAACAATCCCCCTTAGAACTAGAAATTTTCTCGCTAATATTGAAATCAATGGATAATCAATTCGCGTATTTATAACATTCTACTCAATATTTTTTTTATCAGTTTCAGTTTGATGTGGTCCAGTTTTCAACCGGTCCCACCATACCCCAACCCAAAACAATTTAATAAGGATCGGTTCAATTTGGTCCGGGCTTTTTCGATCAATTTCGACCAGTCTTATCGGTTCGGGCTAAGTTTTGACACCCTTTAAAAGAGGGAGAGAGAGGAAGAAGGAAAAAAATAATAGAATAATAGAGGTAACAAAGGTTTCTTTTTGTGAATGGATAGAAAATATGGCATAAGGAGAAAGTAGTTGGAGAGAAATCCTCTTGAATGTCGTTGGAGAGGATCTGAACTCCGTAAAAATCCCAAAGTTTTCCTCTTGTTTCCTTTGTAAGAGTTAACACTTAAGAGCCAGCTGCTCTCTCTCTCTCTCTCTCTTTTTTGTCTTTTGCCAGAAAAGGGATGTCCATTCTTTTTGTTAGAAATATATTGGTACATCTTTATTTTAATATTTAAGATATTTTTAATAATTAGTATTTTTAGTTATTATTAATTATTTTTTTAAACGCGTTTAAAACACTTTTCCCTTTTTTTTTGGCATTTTTTAAGACCTTAGACTTAAGTAACCATAGCTTTCGCTCTTGAAATCTGATTGGCCTTATTCTTTCAACACCATAATGGTGACTTGAAGGACTATATTTTTCATGATATCACCTTCAAGTCAAGGTCAATGCATGGATACCAAAATTAAAAACATGTATTTCAAATAAAAATTTCTCAATTTTTATGAGAATAATGCCGTTTTTTTATTTCTTTTTTTTTTTGTAATATAAACATTTAAACCCCGTACCATCTGTTTTTCATTTTTTATCGTTCTCTTTTTTTGACTATTTTATTTGACCGTTCTTTTGCAATTTTTTACCGCTTAAAACCCATACTGTAAGACTATTTTTTTACCGTTCCCATTTTTGTTAATTATGGTCATAACCGATCAATGCTGGACAAATCCAAAAATAAGAAAAAGATATTTTTTTTTAACCCATTGTATAAAATACAATACTTCTTTAGTAAATTTGACGCGTTTGAAACTTAAACACGTACGCTTGTGCCATGTTGTCATAGTAGTGTACTACTTTTATGCATGAGAGAGAGAGAGAGAGAGAGATGCCGATTGCAGACAGTAAATACGTGGCATTGAGTCATGTGTACCGTCAACTGTGTAGGAAGTTGAGAGAACTAAGCGGAGAAGGTGAAGTGAAACGGCGTTGGAGCATGTGTAGGATATGGCAGCTGGTGAAGTGGACGTCTGGAATGGAATTGCGCCGCTGCATTTCTTGTTCTCATGGGCCCCCCAAACGAACGACCAATGAGATCCACATTGGGCACTCCCATAGTCCCTCCCATTGGTGAGAGCCAGACAGACAGACAGACAGTACGATTTTCTGCACTGTTGTGTCAAGAAGAGAAAACATTTCTGCCTCTCTGGTCCAGCGCTGCCCAGCTACCCGAATTTATTTCCTCTCCAGTTTCTATGCGGTGCAGTACTGCATCGTGCGATATCGCAAAGGCTCTGTAGGCATCATACGATGTATTATTGCACCATGCAATAATGGGAGAGGATAACAACTCCCAGCAACCCCCAACACAGTTACGCAACACACAAAGTTGTTACGGCCCCACCAGGCCACCACCTTCTCTTTTTCTCTCTTAAGTTGTGACTTGTGACTTGTGACTTGTGGTATGACTAAGGGTGTCAAAATCAAATTGGAACAATCAAACCCAATTTTGGGGTCGGAACCCGAACCCGAGCTGAATTAATCAAATCAAATCGAATCGAATAAATTCTGTTTGGTCAGTCCTAGTATATAAGCATTTAATTTGATTATGGTTTTAGTTTAAAAACTATCGGTTTGAATAGAAACCAAATCGAATACCACATTTAAATCCAAAACCTTATTTTATTTAAATTTTTTTTATGGTGTTGTCTTTTCTTTTGGAACTATAATTTTGATGTGTTTCTCTGACTTTATTGATGGGTAAGCTGAAAGTGAATTAAACCCGAATTGGACCTGTATTGAAAAAACGAATTAAAATCGTAACCGAACCGAGTAGGTTCGGATTTGGTTTCCACTTCCATAACCAACTAGCTTCTCAATTGGATTTCAGATCACACCATCAAGACATGGAACTGAATTGAATGATCGAAACCGAACCGATTGACACCCTTAGTTGTTATCATATCGATTCCGAACCGAATAGGGCAATTTAGTCGACCCAGTTCCAAGTCCTACAAACGTGCCTAGGACTGCATCAAACTGTCCCAACATATTCATAAGAGTTTTCTCCCACTCACACTTAGGTTCCCTCAACGCACCCGGGGGGGGGGGGGAGCTACACAGGTGCAGCACGAAAACCACCCCAAATACAAGGAGGATGGTCATTTCACATGTGGGGCCCAAGTGGAACCACTTGTGAAATGACTACCTTACCCCTGTTTTTACTGTCGTTTAGCAGTGCTGCACTTGTGCAGCTCCCACCACGGCTGCACAAGATCTTTTTCCTCCCTCAACACTCAAGTACAGTAGTGTAATACTGACTACGCAACCAAAACCACCACGCGCCCACTCCTCTTGAGATTTAGTAGCCCACCCCACCCCACTCTACTCCACTCTTTCTCTGTTGCAGTGCCTCTACTGCCTGCACGTCACTTCCCTCGAGCTCCCTCTCCAAATGTCCCTTTAATTACCTTTGTACCCAAAAATGTCATATGATCAAATCCTTGGAGCCCAGTGCCCAAGGAATGCCCAGAGAAGCATCCAATGGTTGGGCTGTGCCTTACACATTCCAATGGTACAACTAGAAGGGATGGCATCAGTCACCCATCGGGATGTGCCTAGATGCCTCCCTAGGTGCTGGGCTTTCTAGAGAAGAGCTAGATAATCAAATCCTTTCTTTTCCTTTTATAATCGGAAATCCGTATTTATGAAGCAAATATGAAATATCCCATTAAAAAATGGAAATAGAAAAACACGGATATAATTTTTCTTCATGGAGGAGACATTTCATAGAACTAGCATTGTTGACTGACGAAAGTGAATTTTTATCTGCTATTGTAGCTGGAGCGCTGCTATGCACATCGTGCGGCACAGTGGCGCAGTAGCAACCATGTGTGCACAGCGGGGCCCCATTGTGCACACATGGCCGCTGCTGCACCACACGATGCGCACAACAACGCTCCAATTACAGCAACAGATAGAGGTCCGACGAAAGCAGCTTAGTAAATGGTCTAAGTTTTTGAAGATTTTATAAATTAAAGAGTTTTTTACAAATGCTCCCCTAAAAATGCCCATATGTCTAAATATCCCTTACAACTTTTTTAATTGTAAATTCCCCCTACTTTTAAAATAGTATAACACTTTGGTTTCGTCCGTCAATTTGGGACGTTAGACGTTAGTTTCAAAAAATTTAATGACTAAAATGCCTTTCTAATTAAAACCCATCAAAATTAAAGAATAAAATGATCAAATTACCTTCATTTTCCCCAAATGGTTTAAGGTTTGATTTTTGGTTTCAAACCCTACACCATTTGGGGAAGATGAACCCTAAAATCAAACCTCCAAAATTAAAGTTGCGTTGAAGAAAGTTTCCCATGAATCAAGACAAGGGATGAGGGAACTCCCAAAGACTAGAGAAGGCTTCAATGGAGAAACCACTCCAAGTGAGAGGACATCCACCACAAACAGTGTAACCGAATTTGGAGAAAGCCCAAGAGATATTTTTTCACCCTCTATTTGTCTTCATCAAAGCTACCGCCCCATCGTCTGCAATTCCGCCCACTATCCCACCCTCTGTTATTCCCTCCAACGTAGCCCCACCCCTTGTTACTCTCTCTCTCTCTCTCTCCTACTTCATGAATGCACCGTTCTTCTAAGAACGAAGACAAACTAAAAAATAAATGGAAGTTGAAAACCTGAAAATTTGTAGATGGTTACTTGGGAACCGATGATGGGAAAACCTTGATTTCTTGACTGTCTTTGTATTTACAGAGGATTTGTATGTGCAAGAGATAATAATCAAACATTATTAGTCTACGTACAAAGGAAACAAGGTTGTGTCAATTAAAAGTTAAAAAAGATGGGGGTTTTATCCTCTGTTGTTTGCAGTTCGAATATCACAGTGTTGTCCCCTTACATGGGATGCAAAATGACGATTTAACTTTCTTCAGATAGTGTGTTCAGATAGGGAGGTTAAATCGTTATTTCACCCCCATGTGAGGGGACAACAGGTACTGTTTAAGCAGCAGACAGCAAAGGATAATGATCCAATGGGACAGTGGGTTGGGATAAAGAACAGAGATATGGGATGGGGCTGAGTTGGAGAGTTGGAGGGTTGGAGGTAGGATTGCAGTCTTGCAGAGGATGAATGAGAGGTGGTGAAAGAATAAATGAAGAGGAGCAGACGGGTTAAAATGGACATTTCAAGTTTTAAGCTAACGATGCTTAACATCAAGGAAAAGGTTGATATATATTGAAAGTTTTTGAGGTGTCTATGACATTAAGCTAAACTGTAATCCAAACTGCAAGGGGTGTCCGTGAAAATTTTTCCAACAACAACAACAACATTCATTTCACACGACTTTGTGTCTGACACCTAACCCACACAATTAATTAAATAATTTACACCAAGGACATTCCAAACGGTACATTCAGAGAACCTTTTCTTAGCATCCTAACAATAATAATAATAAGAATTGTCACATCAATAACCACATAGTCAAGATTAGTAGACACGTGCTGCACATTTTCGCCAAATAATAACATGGAAAAAAGATCGCAGCACAATGGACAAACGCGCAATGATAAACACAACGAATTAATATAAATCGTTGATTAAGTATTATAAGATCTTAACCGTTCAGGAAGCTAACCCCATAACCGGTTAAGAGTTTTCCCTTAACCGGGTTAGTGGAGCAAATTTAAAAAAAAAAAAACTTTTGAAAAAACGAATGGTTTTCTTCGTTGGGGAATACCCTTTTTCCGGCGAACTCCATAACCTGCTCTCTCCGAAGGAGCACTACTACCCTGCTTCCGATTCGACACAGCACCCACCCCTGACCTTGCCCCTGGCGAGGCAATGAGCCCACTCCTCTCCCCATTTTCGCTTCAATCCTTTTCTCTAACACTCTCATCTTCTCCATTTCTATTAATACTCCAAATCTAGTAGTCGCAAGCTCTCATCTCCATTTCCCTTTTTTTATTCTTCAGTTTCTAATCCACTGACCGAATACTCTCTTTCCCTCTGTTATACAAAAACCATTTCTCTTTCTGATTTTTAAATCCCTTCTTGCAAGACCGAGCCCCACCATCGACTGAAATCTTTCCTATTTTCTCATTTCTATTCATTATTGAATCATTCATCAGTGTTGGAGATTCCTGCAATTTGAATTTGACTTGTATTTATTTTTATTTTCCTTTCCTAGATACTCTGTAAATGCAATTCTACGTCAGGCGAGATCCATTTCCATGACTGCACAACAACAAGACCTGAGAAGGAAACGGAAAAGTATCGAGTGATATGGAAATCTTTGCCAAGTTGTAGCGTCAGCAAATGCAATTTACTCTTTCTGGTGAATTTCTTATCTGCACCATATGGTTGGGTGATTCTTGGGTTTTAGGTTACACAATCTTGCATCCTCGGTGGGGTTTTCAGTCGGAGAAGATAAGGATGCTTTAGTCGGAGAGGATAAGGATGCCACAAGAGCAAAATGAACCCTAATCCTTGGGGTTATTGCGGAAAAAATAGCAGCAGTGGCGGGTTGCGGGAAAACAGAGGAGGTGGGGCGGGTTTGCAGTCTGTAGGGAAGGGGGATTGAACACTAAGCGGGGGGTAACGGGGAAGGTTGCAGCAGCGTTGGAGAGAGAGAGAGAGAGAGATAAAAAGAGAGGGAAAGAGAAACAGAGAGAACTCGGATGCCATTTGTAGCCCCGTCGAAGGTGCCCACTTCTTCTCCATCTCCTTCTCTGTCTCAAGCAGGTTTATCGCTGGAGACGGCACAGAGTCCTGTGAGCGACCAAATGACCGTAGACAGACTTCAGGGTAGTAATTAACCGGCTATGGGAGGTAATAACCAGTTAACGGTAAAGTTAAGTTTAATATATTAAAAGGATAGAATTGATCTAAAAAATATTCAACGGTTTACATTAATCCGTTGTGTTTTTTTTTTGGTAAAAAAAAAAGCATATCAAAATTTCTTCGAAGCTTCTGATTAAAATTGAAAATTCTGAGAAGCTTAAAACGTGAAAACCCATTCTTCCTCGTATGGTGTTGACTGTGGAGGGTGGAGTGTTGGTTCACTTTATCTATCTTTATGCATTGGCATTGTGCCTCGTTTGCATCACACTCAGCACGATCGAGCATCCAATCTTTGTCACCCATTGTCGTTACACACCGCACCATTTCATTTCCGAGCATAGTGGGGTGGGGGCACTGGGGCTACCCCACTCTTAAATCATAATTGTATCCTTTGTACGTAATTATCATTCCACACCCTAACCTAGGTTGGACCCACCAAAAAGATTAAATCCTCCACCCTACAAGAAGATATCCATGCAGTGCCTAATTGTACGGTATGTCCTTTGGACAGTAAAGGGAACAACAAAAGTATGTCCGAGTGACCAGATCTTTCTCTGCGTGGATGGAGTTGCTGAGGGGTGCGGGCAGGTGGGTTTGCAGGAAGAAGAGAAAGGTCGATGATATTGGCCTTTATATCACAGACGGTTTTTTATTAACACCGTTATCAGAATGGGATTAAGTGAAGTCAAATTTGAAAAGTATGGGAGGTTTGAGTAATTGTCAAAAAATGCAGAGGAGGTTTTCTGAATTGCCAGAAAGGTTAGGGAAGATCTGAGTAATTTACTCTTATTTTATTTTTTTGGGTAAACAACTTCATGGACTTCATTTTTTAGATTAGAACTAGAATGGGTTTAGGAATTGATATCAAATGGTCTATTTGTATCGATTGTCGACTGTGACCAATATTAATACCATATCGATCTTGACATGGATCAGGTCGGGATTAGAGATGTAAATTGAAATTCAAAAATACAAATTCAATTTGCATCCATATTTGTTTAGGGGTATTTGTATCCATATCTATTGACCAATATAGTTGTTTTCACACTTGGAAAATGTTATATTGGGTTTCCTTTTGTATTCTTTAGGAGTCTAAATACCATTGTATATCACATGTGATAATGGAAACTTCCATTGTTATCATATGTGAGATCTTTCACCCTAATTGGGTCTCTTGTATTATATATTCAACACTGTAACCGATTGGAGATTATGGAATGAAACACAACTTTGATTCTCAACAGTATACGTATCCATTTAGGGATGTCCGGGAAAAAATTTGAATGATAGAAAAAAAAAAAATTATCCGATCCAAATAGATATCCACAACTAATAATAAAAAATTAAATAACTAATTAATGATCTTGAGGGTTTTTGAAGATTCAACAAGTTCTAAGGAATGAGGAAATGAGAATCATGAGACTACAACAACTGAGATACATAGATTAAGAGTGAAGTCATATTTGTCGGGGAGAGGAAGGTCTGGATTACATAAGTTTGGGATGTAAACAGATAGTCAAAAATTCGAATTCGATTCGCATTTGTATCTGTTTAGGGATATCTGTATCCAGTCGTGAAACATCCAATTCATATCCGATCCGTTTACATATCTAGCTGGGATCGATTATCGATATGGATTGGCCGATTCAACTGATACCGTGTTAAAATCTACAAAATGTTCTCGTTTTCATTCTTCTTTCTTCATTCCTCTTGATCTAAATCATCTACCATTTGATTGACCTAAAACTTTAAGATGTTTACCATTTTTGTTCGATCTACAAGATTATTGTTCATGATCGGAGTTCTACCCACTACAAAGGGTATGTTTGAGTTCGAGATCGAAGGGGAAATCATCCTTGGGATTAGCCTTGTTTATGTCTCTAAAATCTATGCGCATGCAACTTTGCCATCTTTCTTTGGTATAAGCACTACATTGGCCATCCATTCAGAGTACTCTTTTGTTTCTAAAAACTACTTTGCAACTTCTTTTATCTTTAAGGTCCATTTCAGCCTCATCCGTCATAATTTTTGCCTTAATACATAGCGGTAAACGGTGATTAACAGTACTGGTGTCTATACTAGGCATGTTATCGTATGACCATGCAAACACATTCTTGTATATTTTCAAGAGCTCCATGAGAGGCGTGGCTTCTTTCTTTTCTAAGTAGAGCCTATTTTTATTTGTCTCGTAATTCCTCCGATCCTATGTTTACAATTCAAAATTGAATGGCAATAGGTTGAGCTTTCTTTTGGTTAAAGCTGCTCTACCATTTTAATGAAATCAGTCGGGGAATCATCTTATTTTTGGTCCTCATCCACGGAAGAAAGTAGAGAGGCACAATATAACCATAAGATACTAATTCATTAAAATTGGAATCATTGTCAATATCTAACTCTGACATACTGGATCAAAGATAAATGGAAGAAGTGGCAGAGGAAAGAGACGGGGACTCAAACTCGAAACTGTCGGCGCTTTCATAGAAACGATACTCGATCAGTGGGGCCCAATTGGGTATTACTCCTTCAGCTGGCTGGGTAGATCATCACTTGGGCCTAGAGACCCACGTACATACTCATTGTCCTTGCTCAACATTGTGACCGCTTCTTCGTATAAGCTCTTAGTGATGAAGGTTGTTTCTTGCTCTTTCCAGTCTTTGTTGGAGTCTATGTGATCCTTTTAAAGAAGCGACAACCAATCCAAATCATTTGCCAAAAAAAAAAAGATTTCAAGACCTGACATCATTTTTCGGGAAATTTCATCATAACAAGGTTCATTAAAGCCGAAAAAAATAAAATGAAGAGAATCCCCTTTCCCTTTATGAAATAGCTGTTTAAAGATTTGGGTTACCTTTGTTTGAGGCCTTTTCTTAGTCTCCTTAGCTTCTAATACTTTTGAGAGTTCTCTTTCTGCAGTCTCCTTTTGTGAGCCTCTATCTTCCTCTACCCCTCCTTCTTAGCTTGTTTAGTGATGTCTGCTAGTTCTGTGGGTGCATACCCTAAGCTAGAATGACAAGGAGATCAAAAGTTCATAGATGAACAATAAAGCCGTAATGACCAACTATTGTAGACACTACAAATTGATACCTTGGGGGGACCTTCCGACAATGATGATTAGGGCTCAACTGACTCCAGTGGCGATCGAGTGGTGAAAATGACAGTTTACACCTAGCATTTTTTCTATACCAAAACCTTCCCAAATAGAGCCAAGAATCCTTATTTAGTCAGTTTGAGCCCCTGCATAATGTTTTATGAAATGATCGTTTTACCCCTAGTATTTTCTCAGTATTCGAATCTCCTCGGTTTGAGCCAAAAATCTTTGACTTATTCTCATGGATATTTGAAAATGTAAGTCAAAATTGCATCCAAATACGATGACATTCGGTTGTCACTAAATGCGAAAATGAACATTTTGCCCCTGACATAATTTCAATATCTGAACTTTTCTGCTCTGAACTGAGACTCTTAGGATGACTTTATTTATATATTTTGAGCTTATGCATTAAATTTCATTCAAAATTTGACGACATTTGAATTCATACCTAATGCAAAATGATCATTTTACCCATGATATTTTTATGATATCTGGAATCCCCAATTTGGGCCGAAACTCTTCGAATAACTTTATTTGGCTGTTTTAAACTCATGTATGAAATTTTGTTCAAATCTGATAGTGTTTGGGTTTTGATAGGTGTGAAACATCATTTTATGGATCCCTGTGCTACTTTTCAAAAAAAAAACTATTCATCGTACGAATGGAATGTATTAGAATAATGCTTTGCGGTGATATATGGCGTGTTGAAATCATCCCCGCACGGTTTGAAAGATATTAGCCTTTTAAATTCAAACCTTTAACATAAATAAATAAATAAAAGGTTTTTGGCCGACCCGAGCCGACCTGGCACCACTGTGATCGAGCTTTGCATACAACCCAAGCTTGTCTGTAGGACTTGTAGGTGTGCAAGCTTGACTCATGTACAAGACTGGCGCACGCGCCCATAACCCTCTGCTTTCATTGTGCGGATGATTTCAATGAGGCCAGCTCACGTTCCCGTACGTGAGCGTACGTGAACGGCTCATAGTCATCAAGATGGATTCCACCTCATGTGGGTCCCAAGATGGAATCCACCCATGTGGGACCCACATGAGGTGGAATCCATCTTGATAGCTGTGAGCCGTTCTCGTACACTCACATGCGTGAACGTGAGCCCAACTCGAGTGATTCTCTCACCTTGCTCATCCCCCTTCTTATACAATTATCGCTCTCTTGTGTTGCTTTGACACTCAAAATAATGCCTTCCCACGCAATTAGTGAGTCGGAACCCTCCCACGCATCAAGGGTAAATTTCTTGATTTTTTTTTTTACTTTTATTTATATTTTCTAATATATTGCCTTTAAATAAGGGTAAAAAGGGCCTTTTCGACTTAAAGCCATTTGAAAAATAATATACTTGCATATTTTCAAAAATTCTGAAAAATAGGGCATGATTGCATACTGGGTTTTTTTATGTATTCTGAGATTTTCATGGTCAAAATGTGATTTTTTTTTATGATACTTTTACCCTTAGTGGTGTTTTACCTATTTGGTAAAATAGGGCTCCAAGCAGTGAAAAATGTTGGAGATTTTATTGTTGATGTGAAAGAGCATGTTATTTTATGGTATCTTTTGTTTTTAAAACAAAATTGACTTCCTAAATTTGGTTGGGGGCAATTTTACCACTTTACCCTTTAGGGGTATTTTAGTCACCTTCCTATTTTAATTTTTAAAAAAATACAAAATTAGGATTTCTATTGTTCTCTATGTTTAGTGACATACACTATTTTATGTGTTTTTTGGTTCTCGATGCTTTGCCATCACTAGGTCATTTCCTCCTTGATGTTCATCCCTAGGCAGGTTTTGCTTCTCCTTTGATCTCTTATAGTAGATTTTCATTCATGTGTTTTTTCCTAATTTTCTAAGATTATTCTTATACATCACAGTTAGTTACAGAGGCGTTTTCATTAATTTCAACCTATTTTTTTGTGCACAAATTTTATATTGGCTATCTGATATCATAAGTGATGATCATCATAAAAATAAAAATAAAAAAGTGATGATGAATGTGTTGAGAATGGATCCAAATCCTCTAATGTCGAGTTGTCTGTCCTGCCGTGCTGCGCAGGCATAGCAAGGCGTGCAATGACTACCTTATCCTGGTCACTCGGACAAGGTGCTCGAGCAGGGGTAAGGCTATCATTATGCGTCTTGCTGTGTCTGTGCAACACAGCACACGACGGGCAGCTCGGCAGCAGAGGATCCAAATACGTTGAGAATGGCTATCTAATATCATAAGATAGAACTCTGATTTGTCTGGCTCACTTGAGGGCTTCTAGAGTGTGGGTTGAGCAACTCACTAAAACTTTCTTAGATGTTGATTGTATCTATTCTTATTAAGGGTTCCAAATTTAAATTGAAACAAAAAAGTGAGACCGAAATTAAACCGAATAAGTCAAAACCAATCGAACCAAATAAAATTCGATTAGGTTTGAGTATTAGATTTTAGAATTGATTTAGTTCTCAGTTTGGTTCTAGATCTAACATAGGAATCGAATTCCAAAACCGAACCGAATTTGGATACTAGTATATTATAGTTTAGGGAGAACGTTCTCTGTGCCACAGTGCAACCTGCGCCTAGGCACATGGGCAGCCTGTGCAGGGGGCAGGGTGGTCATTGCGCCCACCCCCATGTGCCTGGGCACAGGCTATGCTGCGGCACAGAGAACAGCGCCCTTATAGTTTATTATTTTATTATAATATATTAATACCTTATATTATAATACTAATATGTTATAGTATATATTTCTAATGTTAGTATTAGATTTTACAATACTACTATACTATATTATAATGTTATAGTATATATATTATAATATATAGATTGAATAGAGGAATTGGAGCCGAATCGTGTAAGAACCAAATTTTAGAACCGATTCAGTTCTAGGTTTGATTTCAGATCACACTAACAGTCTCTGGAACCGAACTTAATGACCTATTCCAAACCGATTGACACCCTTTCGGCCTTTCTTAATAGTTTTTAATGTTATCTTCTTTTTCATAAAAACAAAAAAAGTTAGTGTGAAAATAAGTGATAAAAAAGTGAACCACCTAAAAATTGAAAATAAATCTTGAAAATTTATAAAAAAAATTAATAGCACTGGGTATTATAAATGTAAAGTTAATATTCATATTACATAATCTATTTAGGGTTTTTGTCAAATGCCCTCTCAAAATGCCCATTTGTCCAATTGCACCTTTACAACTTTATAATTTACACATGTCCTCTACTTTCAAAACATTGTAACAGTTTAGTTCAGTTACTTTAGTCTTCAGACCTTAGACATTAGTTTTAGGGAATCTAATGATCAAAATGCTTTTGTGCCAAAAATCCACCAAAATTAAAGAGTAAAGTGATCAAATTGCCCTCATCTTCCCCAAATTATTTAAGATTTGAAATTGAAAATCAAACCCTAAACCTGGTTTAGGGGAAAGATGAATCCTAAAATTAATGAATTAAAGATTCATAATTTCTCGTAATTAAGAACTAAAAGCAAACAACAATGGCATGGATGACAGCCTTGTCAAAGCTGCATCCACTTAAGATATTTTGTGGATATCGGATGCCATACCTCTAGATACATATCCATGGCTTGGTAGATTCCATCATTGGAGTCTCTTGAAGAATCAGGCAGTGCCGTGATGGCAGAGAAATCTGAATTCTCTAAGATGACAAGATGAACACCACACATGTATGGTTAAGGGAATCAGGAACAGCTACCCACATGGGGACAGGTGGGAATAGATCTGACTTCTCCATGAGGCGTGGATCCCATACCCTAGAGGCGAGTCTCACACCCCCATAAAAGGTTCAGATCTGTCCCCACCCGTCCCCTGGTTAAGAACCCTATTTTCACTCTGTACATGGTCTGATGCCTGAAGATTTCAGCATAAACAAATGAACTCTAATAGATGCCAACACCAGTAGGTCAATAAATACTCAAAAGGAAGACAGATATCAGAGGAAATTGAAAAACCTCGCTGAAGTACAGGGAAGAACCATCATCCCTTTGTTCATGGCAGTCTAATCAGAACTCAGAATCTAAAAATTTTCTCATTAAAAGTCAGAATCTCCAAAAAAACACATTAGTGGCCCTTCGTCCTTGAAAATTGAAACCGAGTGAATTTCTTGACGACTAGCAGAAAATCCAAAGACTAAAAGATCTATTTATAGAGCCGACATGATCACCTTCTTGGTATCGGCTATGGAAGATATAAATGATAAAACTCCAATCAAAAGCACATTCAAGCACACATCCAAGGTGGATTTGTCGAGCATGAAACGCCTAACCAGTCACGTTTTATACTTCTATCGTATCATATATATAATATGGCTTTGCTATGAAACATTAATTATTTGGCCAAACAACTGTCCTATCAAGCTTTCCAAGAGCCTCAAAAAAAGAAAAAAAAAATGCTTCATAAAAAACTGGTGGTATCATGGTGTTTAACTTTCAACTTTTGAAGAACCCTTTTAAATTAAATTCAATTTGACAACTAAGGTTTGGATTGAGAGTGAATTGTTCCATCGGAAAGGATGGTTCAAGTTATTTGTTATGTGCCTAATGGGGCTCAGCCTAGTGTACGGACATTACATTGGATCAGTCAGTATAGGATAGGTTAAAGGATTTGAATTAATTCATTCCATCAATTTTGGATTTTTTGGCATATCAGTTAAGTACCTAATATTTAGTATCAGAGCCAGTCATCACGTTACAGATTCGAGTTATGAAAAGGACTATCTGGAGTAGAGTGAAAACCGTCAAGAAAAAACTACTTGACGCCAAGCTAAAACCTTAGAGTAAAGTGGAGCCACTTGGAAAGAACTACCTACCATCAGAGTGAAAACTGCCTAGTGTAAGAATCGTTGAAGACGACAGCTACAAAAGCGTAGTAGACTGTCCAACCTAGCGTGAGATAAGTTAGAGGGCTTGACTTGACGCATTTCATCACTTTTGAAGCTTTTGGTGTATCTATCAAGCACCTAACATAAAAGTCCATGATATAAATAAATAGTCGAAAATCTGAATTCAATTCGTATCTGTTCAAAGATATCCATATCTAAATACGGAATATCCGATCACATCCGATTCATATTCGACTCTATGTTCGATAACTGATGAGGGCCAAATAAACAAGCGGCTGATAACCAGTTGAACACTGAAAGTGTCACTTCGCACTCTCGATTGGCAGTGATCTTTCCACAAGTAAGCCTAACTTGTAGAACAACTTTTGATCCATCAAATTTGTGAAGCAGTAATCAACTCCATGAGAGTAGTAAACGATGAATCAGTGTTAAAGCTGGTTGGTCAACATTTTGCAGGATATATCTACACCCAAAAAGCAACCACTAATCCAAAAGTTTTCAAGGTTAAAACATGAAAAAGACCCAGGACTGTGTCAACTATGCAGTGTTCTTGACTTAATGGATGTAAAGTCTAAATAGCATACCCTCAAGATAACATTTTAGAATTGACAAAGTTTAGCTCCACCCATAGACGACACAGTTCACCCAAAATCCTAAGGTTCACCAACCCCTCAGAGTTTTAGTATGTTCCAAAATACCATCCCAATACCCATTCCCACCCTCTCCCGTCCCTCGGTGAATGGGAAGGTGGAGGAAAACTCGATCCTTTCAGATTTTGATTAAACTCATCAACGATTGATTACCAGTGACTGCCCAAGTTCATTCCCTCAACAAATAAGGTTGGTATCAGGCAGATAATGGGAATAATGTTACTTCAATACTAGATAGATATAGACCAATTTGGAAAAACAAACCATGGACAAGGCACATTAGACATGTTCCACCCACCGACCAACCTTGAATTACACATGGCTCATTTGGAATTTCTTGTATGGAATTTTATGCCACAACTGAATCACAAAAAACCCAAGCAGTAAAATGATGTAATTTCCTCTCCATGCCACAAGACTTGGCATTAGCACCTCTTTTAATCACTAACAAAACCACAGTAAACAATGCACCGCAGCTTTCTAATTGCTTCTCTCACAGAAGCCACTTTAGTCATCCAAACCTGAAATATGCTGGTGTATTAATGATAAGGTAAGCTGGAAATACCAATCAATTATGAATAATCAACAAATTTTTTTTATAAACGACGATGACAAAATTGGATCAAATAAAGCAAGGAAACCCAAGGTGTCAGTAAATTGACGTTCAAAAAATTAACACCCACAAATATCAATATTTCTAAGAAGCTTATGCTTCTAATCAAATGCCAAATATCTACTAAAGAAGTATAAATAATGGTTCAGGATCATTGTCATTAAAAAAGCTCAGTATAAATAGTTCAGGAGCAGTGAATCCAATCCCACCAGTTATTTGGCGCTCAAACCAGCATATTGTTTTGAGTCTTCCATCTATAATCCTTTAATTAAACAAACCATAAAGGCTTGTCACCAACCCCTGTACATCAAGGGCACTTTTATGCAATAAAATCTTCAACCGTCTTGAAGAAAAAGGAATATGCAAGGAAGAAATACCAAGTACAAGATAGAACAGAAACAAAGAGGACTAGGGAAGTGTTGTAGCATCAGTAGTAGCAGCATCATCAAGCCAAGACCACCCCTTTTCTTCCACAGACTCCATTTCAAATCCTCCTCTAAAATGGAGATAATGTGACTCAGTTTGCAACAAAATTGCTCAGGAATGGCTAGGAAAATGACCTCAAAATTTTCTCCCCTCCAAAACCCAAGCCATAATAAAATTATGAAAAAGAGAAAAGCACCAGTGGTACTCGACAAACCAAACTATACATCCCAATAACCTCTAGTACTCTGGCTCATAACTCAAAAACTAAGCTTTTCCTTTGTCTTTCCTTTTTCTCTTCTTCCCTATTCTCTCTTCCACCCCCCCCCCCTCTTTTTTCACTCTTTTTTACCCCCCTTTTCCTGTTTTTTGCCTCTTCAACTCTCTGCCATTCTTTGACAAAGACCATAGTGTGTGAGAAGACCCAATGAAAGCCTTACTCACCCCTCCCAATGGCAGTCAGCAACTTCCAGTCATCAAAAAGAAAAAATAAAATAGACGGGCCCTAGCATAACTCGCCCTTGCTAGAACTTCTCACCATCAATGATCGATCAGAACCTGTTTGGACCATGTTTGTACTTTTCCTCCCCACCAGACATTGTTGATTGATTATTCAACTCCCCAGATGATGATCTACCTAGAACTCTGTGCGCGCTTCTACAAGACTTTTTTTGTACCATTGTGGTTACTAGCCTTCCCTTTCTCCAGTCTTTAAACACTCTGGATTCAACTTAGCATATCAAAACTAGATACCCCTGGGGATGGTGGACTTGATGCGGTGGCAAACTAACTAGATGGTTGCAGTAGCCAATTCATCCAGTCGTTACGCTTCCTTATTCTGTCACCCTGCACCAAAAGGCGATGTAAAACTTTCAAGTATCTTGAGTAATAAATAGTTAAAGGGCATAATATGGTTTGCCCTCAAGTAAAAACAAGGGTATAATCCAAGTATACCCTGCACCAAAGGCAATGTAAAACTTTCA